>NC_133408.1:32546363-33199772 GCF_049350105.2 Macaca mulatta
AGAATGTGAATCTAAGTGGAGTGGTTGAAAATAGCTGTATGTTTTGCCATTAGCAGCTGTGGCTGCAAATCAAGGGCAAATCTCATCTAGGCAGTGTAGACAGGCCTCTCCGACATGCATCATTCTTATCTGCACATATACATGCCTGGTTGGTGAAAGAATGATTAGCACTCTTTTCAAACATAAAACCCAGTTACGTATGTAAGTTTGCAGTGAGTATTTATAAAATGCCTGGAAAAGCCATATACCAAGTCTATTCCTTCTTCTGAGTGCTGTGTTATTCACAGAATATATGCTGTCTATGATATAAGAATGGTTTACATTCTCAGAATTGGTGCTTCCAGCATTATGCTAATAATTTGATGCAACAAAACTCCTATGGTCAATGCATAGGACAACAATTCCTGTGGTCAACGATCACCTTTTCTCTAATTGATCTTGTTGCATAGAGTCTAAAATAAACCTAACTTTAAAAATTATATCGCACTATACTCAAATTTTAGCATATTTGAGTTGACACATTTAAGGAAAATGTAAAATTTTAAGGATATACTTAATTCTGAAACAAATCTGGAAGGTGATGTCTCCATACTGTGGAAAACTACTGTGAAAAACATATTTGCCAATTGCTATCTAAACCATTTGCGTTAATAGCCTTTTGGAAGAGAAGACATATATAAAGGGCTGATACTAAGCTTTCCGGTGTTTTTCTCAAGGATCTGGTCATAATCAGAGTTTCCAAAGTAGTTTGAAGTGGGGGTTCCCAACCGTGGCGATGACTGAGAGACACTGTTGGGGTAGAAAAGAGTGGAGTTGTCCCCTGTGCCCACTGACTATCTGAGAGCAAGTTTTAAGCCTCTTGCTCACTGCACACCCAACTTCCAGGGCGGGGTTTGGCACAGAGAAAAGGCTCAGCATACATTTGCTGAATGAGTATGTGAGCAAATAAGCCAGTTTATAGTCAACCAATCACCAGAGATGTAGTCAGTCTGTTTCTGGGGTCAATATAAAGAAATTGCATAGACTTTGGAGTTGTGATGACCTCTCATCAAGAGTCAGTTTCAGTTTATTTATCTCTAAACCAAGCACAGTGTATAATGCGATAAACATATAAGTGTCAATAACCAGGCAAGAGAAATACATAAAGCATGTTCAAATAGGAAGAGATGAAGTCAAATTATCTCTATTTGCAGACAACATGATTGTATATTTAGAAAACCCCATTATCTCAGCCCCAAATCTCTTTAAGCTGATAAGCAACTTCAGCAAAGTCTCAGGATACAAAATCAATGTGCAAAAATCACAAGCATTCCTATACACCAATAACAGACAAACCAAGAGCCAAATCATGAATGAACTTCCATTCACAATTGCTACAAAGAGAATAAAATAGCTAGGAATGCAACTTACAAGGGATGTGAAGGACCTCTTCAAGAAGAACTACAAACCACTGCTCAAGAAAATAAGAGAGGACATAAACAAATGGAAAAACATTCCATGCTCATGCATAGAAAGAATCAATATTATGAAAATGGCCATACTGTCCAAATTTATAGATTCAGTGCTATCCCTGCTATCATTGCATTTATTCACAGATTTAGAAAAAGCTACTTTAAATTTCATATGGAACCAAAAAAGAGCCCATAGAACCAAGACAATCTTAAGCAAAAAGAACAAAGCTGGAGGCATCATGCTGCCTGACTTCAAACTATACTACAAGGCTACAGTAACCAAAACAGCATGGTACTGATACCAAAACAGATATGTAGACCAATGGAACAGAACAGAGTAACCAGAAATAACGCCACACATCTGCAACCATCTGATCTTTGACAAACCTGACAAAAACAAGCAATGGGGAAAGGATTCCCTATTTAATAAATGGTGTTGGGAAAACTGGCTAGCTATATGCAGAAAACTGAAACTGGACTCCTTCCATACACTTTATACAAAAATTGACTCAAGATGGATTAAGACTAAAATGTAGGACCTAAAACCATACAAACCCTAGAAGAAAACCTAGGCAATACCATTCAGGGCACAGGCATGGGCAAAGACTTCATGACTAAACACCAAATGGCAACAAAAGTCAAAATTGACAAATGGGATCTAATTAAACTAAAGAGCTGCTGCACAGCAAAAGAAACTATCATCAGAGTGAACAGGCAACCTACAGAATGGGAGAAAGTGTTTGCAATCTGTCCATCTGACAAAGGGCTACAAAGAACTTAAACAAATTTACAAGAAAAAAAACAAACAACCCCATCAAAAAGTGGGCAAAGGATATGAACAGACACTTCTTAAAAGAAGACACTTATGCAGCCAATAAACATACGAAAAAAAGCTCATCATCACTGGTCATTAGAGAAGTGCAAATCAAAATCACAATGAGATACCATCTCAAGACAGTTAGAATGGCAGTCATTAAAAAGTCAGGAAACAACAGATGCTGGAAAGGGTGTGGAGAAATAGGAACGCTTTTACACTGTTGGTGGGAGTATAAATTAGTTCAACCATTGTGGAAGACAGTGTGGCGATTCCTCAAGGATCTGGAATTAGAAATACCATTTGATCCAACAATCTCATTACTGGGTATGTATCCAAAGGATTATAAATCATTCTATTATAAAGACACATGCACACGTATGTTTATTGCAGCACTGTTTACAATAGCCAAGACTTGGAACCAGCCCAAATGCCCATAAATGTTAGACTGGATAAAGAAAATGTGACACATATACACCATGGAATACTATGCAGCTGTAAAAAAGGATGAGCTCATGTCCTTTGCAGGCACATGGATGAAGCTGGAAACCATCATTCTCAGCAAACTAACACAGGAACAGAAAACCAAACACCACATGTTCTCACTCATACATGGGAGCTGAACAATGAGAACACATGGACACAGGGAGGGGAACATCACATGCAGGGGCCTGTCAGTGAGTGAGGGGCTAGGGGAGGGATAACATTAGCAGAAATACCTAATGTAGATGATGGGATTAAAAAAATTAAAAATAGGTTGGGAGCAGTGGCTCACACCTGTAATCCCAGCACTTTGGGAGGCCCAGGTGGGTGGATCACAAGGTCAGGAGATCGAGACCATCCTGGTTAACACGGTGAAACCCCGTCTCCACTAAAAACATAACAAATTAGCTGGGCATGGTGGTGGGCGCCTGTAGTCTCAGTTACTCAGGAGGCTGAAGCAGGAGAATGGTGTGAACCCAGGAGGCGGAGCTTGCAGTGAGCCAAGATTGCGTCGCTGCACTCCAGCCTAGGTGACAGAGCAAGACTCTATCTCAAAAAAAAAATAATGGTAATAATAGTAAATAAATAAATACTAAAAAATAAAAATAATAAATAAAAGTATCGATAACAATGCTTGACACCTAGTAAGAGGCTCTTCAAATGCGGTAGCCTCCATCCCTGCTCACCCCTATTTGTGCTTCCCCAACTCCAATTTTAGCCTATATTTTATCTATTTTTTAAAATTGTTCTGTTATGGAAAAGACATTGAATGGAAAATTGGACTTGGATATTGGTCCAAACCCAATATCACTTAACTTCTGGGCTTTGGTTTTCCCATCTGCAAAACGAGGGGATTGGATTCATTCTCTGGATCTCTTCTCTAAGTTTTAGCTTTTGAGTCTCCTAATTTCATTTAGGGAATCCAACAATTTATAATTATCTGCATCAATAAATACAATGCAAAGACTATAATTTATATTGTTATCTTCTCACTTGGTTTTAGGTACCTTTTCTAAAATTCTGTGAATGTTCCTCCCACTCTGTAGGTATCAGTTATATACAGCATAAATTCTGTTTGCGTGATTGAGATTTGAGTATTCTGTTTTCTCAAATCTTAGCCAACTGAGAGTTACTCTAACTGAGGCAGATTATCTATGAGTAAATTAATTTCCTGATGTTTCAGTAAATAATCCAGAATCTTCTAAGTCATCATTTTCATTTTAGGGTTGCTATTAAATATTGTGCTCTAACATTTTTACGATAGTGTCGGGGGAGGTTGTACAAATACGTTTTGGTTAATAGAGAGTTTTTACCAATAGGATTCTGGGCAATAAAAAGGTCACTGTAACAAGAGGGAAATTATAACTGTTTGGTAAAACAAATGAAAAACCCAGATGATTTATTCTATTTCTCAGATAACTTTTTCCTTAAAACCTACACATGAGCATTTATGACAATCTTGAATTTCTTCAACAGTGGCAGTATTTTTGAAAGAGCAGTTCTTCTTAAATGTAGGAAATGTTTAAAATTCTTCAAGTCTCATCATGATTCGGAGTTACTGGAATTTGTGTTCAGAAAGAGTTGTCAGTCTTCACTCATTAGAAATGCAATGAGAAAAATAATGCTTCTATTATTAATTCATGGAAAGTAAAAGAATAATTAAACTCACTTCATGTATTCCTTCTAACTGCTAATGTTGTTTTATTACTAAGATTAAATATGTGACATTGTATGAAAAAGATTTCTGCACAGACTGATTTCAGAAAACAAAGTGACTAGAAATATATCAGATTAAAGTTGATGTTGGTAGAATCCATTTTTCCCCTTTCATAGCCTATAAAGAGAGGTTCTACCAAAGACAAATATCTCCATATTTTTACCATTTAATATTTTCTTTCTGTTAAGAAACTTAGCTTATGATTTAAAAGAACATAGTAGAGTTGTAAGTTATCGAAATAGTCCATTGAGCATAATCTATGTAGTTTTGGTTTGAAAACTCCTTTTCAACATAGAGTACAGAGAGGGCTACGTGATTGAAAGCTATGTCCGCATTAAGACACCAATGTCAAAGTTCACATATTCTGCTTAGTTCTTTTACTATATATTGCTTGATGTCTACTAGATGCAGCTATTAAGGGTGGCCTTCTAATTAGGACTTTTGAAAGCAATACTTTTCATATGAAAATCAGTGTTAGATAAAGGCAATCAAATCATTAAGCAAATTTCATTTCTTGGATTTTCTTTCTCATTTCAAAGACTTAAAAGTTACAGCAGCTTTTAATTGCTCCCTGAATGGAGAATTTGACCTGCAATCAAACACACAGATATCTATGTTTCCTGGTGCTGGGAGAGAGTCACATAACAAGTCATCATACGTTTACTTTTAAATGATTGCTACCTGAAGTTCATCAGTCTGAAGTCATGAATTTGCTGGGAAGCAGGAGAGGGGAAACATTACATTCGTTCAGGCTTGTGTTTTTCCATCTGGGTGGTGGTGTTTGAAACAATTATGGAGTTAAGAGACTCAAGTATTTTTGTGGCTCACTGGAGTTTTTCATATCAATATTTCTTCTCTTCAACACACACTTTAAACTTTCACGAAAATACTTTCTAAAGGTAGTTTGTAAATGTTTAATTTTCACCTTTTGCATAGTAATGTGTTGTATGCTCCTGCCCAGAATTTGAATTTTTCTAAAACTCTGATAGGCTGTTGCTTAAGAAAAAATTATTCCGGCTGGGCGCAGTGGCTCACGCCTGTAATCCCAGCACTTTGGGAGGCTGAGACAGGCAGATCACCTGAGGTCAGGAGTTCGAGACCAGCCTGTCCAACAAGGTGAAACCCCGTCTCTACTAAAAATACAAAAATTAGCTGCGTGGTGGTGCATGCCTGTAATCCCAGCTACTCCAGAAGCTGAGACAGGAGAATCGCTTGAACCTGGGAGGCGGAGGTTGCCGAGATGGTGCCACTGCACTCCAGCCTAGGAGACAGAGCCAGACTCCGTCTCAAAAAAAAAAAATTAATTAATTAATTCAAAGGTATTAAAGTTCTGGAGAAAGTGTATGGTACTTCTCCTTCAATTTAGGTTCTAAAGACTTTCTTTATCCTCCATTATAGGTTTTCCAGAGCTTGTCCATGATTTTGTTAATTGATTGAGTTTTTGATTGAATAATTACTCGGGTCTTGAAAAAACCAGACTAACATACACACCCATGCAAATTCTGTTGTCCTCTTTTAATGAGAAGGTGAATGTTATTTTATTTTCCATTACTATTTCGGTGATTGAGAGTTTAGAAAAGGAGACTTTTGCCATCATACTAAAATGAATTTCACTGTTGTTATTCAGATCAGAACTGTCCAGAGTGCTAAAATGAGGTGTAAAGTAGCCCTCAGTCTGGGTCCACTCGCATAGAGACATAGCATGGCAACTCTCAAGATTTTACTAACAGAAATTCAAATGTGGCCTGGATAATCCTAGTTTCTAATTATCTTTGGGAGACACAATATTTTCAAGGGCTTGCTTTGGATTACATATAACAATTTCTTATGAACTGCTTGGCAAATTATAATCAAATCATAATCACCATATCATCATCAGAATATCAAGCCCTCAGGAATTTGGTAAGAGCTCAAATTTGATGCCATATATTTATATTTTCTTTTTGAAGTTGAACAAGAGCTTACAGGGCATTTAGTTGCCTCCCTAACTTTGTTCTCTCATTAAAAAAAATAAGAAAACAGAAGTCCTCAAAGGTGAAGTAAAGTAGCTTGACCAATGTCAAACAGCTAGTGAGTGACAGAGCAAGAAATTAACTCAGCTCTCCAGAGTGCAGTGTGACTTCATTAATGCGTGAAGCCAAGATTTAGAGCTTGAAGTCTGGAGACCAGAGAAGAGATTTTCTTCGATTTGTTTTTTGATAGAAAAGAAAGACATTCCTATGACCATTAGGAACGTTTCCTAAATCACATTCTCCCACATTTCCAGTTGTAACACCTAGCCCAGGGCTCCAGCCCATCTGAACAGTTCTTTCTTTATAGGAGACTCATTTAGCCTTGATTGATAGAAAATAATAGTTACTTTATTCCAGTCAAGTTGCTATGCAGATACACAAAGGGCTGTTGGAGTAAGACGAGAAATCTCAAGAAAAAAACAAAAGAGAGAGAGAGAAGCAACCTTTGTTAAGTCACTTGTGATAAGACCATCTTCTAAAACCCCAGGTCAAGACATTGGACTTCTGGTGAGGGAAATCTTTTATATGAACAGCTTCCAAAAGGTATAAAAATTAAATCAATTTAGTTAACGAATTGACTTTGCTGAAAATAATGAAATACCAATAAAACGTAGACTATACTAAAGAGTACAGGTTGTACCGTCACCATGAGCATAAGGAATATTCCAGTGTAAGTAAGACAGAAGCCTGGTACTCAAGAAGAGTCTGAAGACCAGCTTGTTAAAAATGCAGAACACCAGGCTGCAACCCAGGCTTATAGAATCAGAATGTGCATTTTCACCTGATCCCTGGGGGATTTGTATGAACATTATAGTTTGAGAAGCAGTGGCTTAGAAACCAAGAGAAAGGCTGTTTCAGGAAGTCTGAAGTCTAGCCATTGTAAGAGGATAAATACTCCAAATTCTTTTATTTTGCTAGTTGCTTTTGCTAATAATTTTCCAGTCTTTCAGATAGGAACCCCCCGGGTATGTCTTGTAACATTCAGGAAACATTGAAAATATGTCCTATCTTCTTCAGAGTAGCGCCCACTGCTCCATTTTATCATTTTAAATTGTTATGTTATTGTCATTCTCTTGACAACCCAGTGAAGCAGAAACCACACATACACCTTTTCCTTTTCTCAATATTTCTTAACCTCAAATATGTCACTGCAACCAGTTCTTGATTAAACAGTGTAAAGGACAATGGCATTGAAAGGGTCATTTAAACTTTTAGTGATGATTTTAACCATTAGGGTCACTCCAATCAATCCCCTCTTGGCTTTTCTTTTCTTTTTTTTTTTTATTTTTATTTTTTTGAGACAGAGTTTCACTCCTGTTGCCCAGGCTGGAGTTCAATGGCACAATGTCGGCTCACTGCAACCTCCGCCTCCTGGGTTCAAGCAATTCTCCGGCCTCAGCCTCCTGAGTAGCTGGGATTATGGGTGCCCCCCCCAACCACACACAGCTAATTTTTGTGTTTTTAGTAGAGACGGGGTTTCACTATGTTGGCCAGGCTGGTCTTGAACTCCTGACCTCAGGCGATCCACCACCTCGGCCTCCCAAAGTGCTGGGATTACAGGTGTGAGCCACAGCGCCTGGCCCCCTCTTGACTTTTATAAGAAATCACTAATAATTAATAAAATTCACAGATGTTTAGTTTTGCCTTCTCTCCCTTTTGCTGTTTAAATTTCTAACTCAGTCATTAAAAGATGATGGAATTACTAATGATTAGGAAGATAAGCTAAGAATATCAAGGATCCATAGCTGCTGAACTGAAAGCAGTTGTTAATTGTCATTGCTACTAATATTTATTGAGTCCTTCTGTCCAGGGTTTGTGGTAGAGGGCTGAATATTTATTATCTGATTTAAATGGCATTTTTCTGATACCACTCGGGACTCCTCATGGACTGGTGTTAGTTCCAAAAGTTAGGTTGTCAGACAACACCAGGTTTATTTTGTTTTGTTTTGTTTTGTTTTGTTTCAGATGGACTTTTACTCTGTTGGTCCAGCCAGAATGCAGTGGCGTGATCATGGCTCACTGCAGGTTGTAAGTCCTGGACCTAAGCCACCCTCCCACCTCAGCCTCCCGAGTAGCTGGGACTACAGGTACATGCCACCACACCTAGCCTTTTTAATATTTTTTTTTATAGAGACTGGCTCCTTCACTATGTCACCCAGGATTATCTTGAGCTTCCAGTCTCAAGCGATGCCCCTGCCTTGGCCTCCCAAAGCCAGGTTTAATTTTACTTTAATAACTGATTGTCAAATGTAGCCTTCCACATCTTGAAAAGCATGTATATTGGATGCTTTTATTTCTGTTTAATAAGAAGGAATGGAGGTTATTATCTAATTAATCCCAAAATGTAAAATTTGGCATGAAAACTTGCTTTGCTACAAAAATACATTATCCATTAGCCATCTCTTCTGTGTTCAAAAGTGGCTTAATAGCATATGTATTCAGGAATTAATATTGGTGTTTGAAAATGGTAAATACATCTATAATTAGTGTCCCATAGTTTGATTACATATGAACAAGTGAAATTGTTCATCTTCTGGAAATTGATGTTTTCTTCATTAAAATATTTCTTCTGGGAATCAATGTTTTGTTCACTTTAAAAATCAGTCTTTCAATTGCCATGCTGTTTTTCAAAAAGCTAAAAATGTTTGAAAATTGAGAGATGTTAACACACATACAAATTAAGAGCATTGAAAACTAATTTAAGGAAGTGAGATGGACGTATTAGTTATAAACTAGATTTATTATTTAGCAATCTTTTTGTCTATTATTATAATGTTTTCATTTAATTATTCATGAACTGGCTTATTTAAAAATAAAATAAAATCAGGCCAGGTGCAGTGGCTCATGCCCATAATCCTAGAACTTTGGGATGCCAAAGCAGGCTAATGGCTTGAGCCCAGGAGTTCGAGACCAGCCTGGGAAACATGGCAGTCTCAAAAACTACAAAAATTAGCTGGGTGTGGTGGCATGCGCCTGTAGCCTCACCTACTCAGGAAACTGAGGAGGCACGGCTGCTTGAGCGCGGGAGGTAGAGGCTGTAGTGGGCTGTAGATGAGCCACTGCACTTTAGCTCAGGCCACAGAGTGAAACCCTGTCTCTAAATCACTCAATCAATAATCAGTCCAGGCAATGCCTTCTGTGTGGGTGGAAATAATTTTTTACATTTAAAAAATTGATATAGTACTTAACCTTAATATCTGAAAATAAATGCCAGGTTAAGATTATGTTACACATAGTTCATCAGTTATGAGTTTTATTTATGTTATCATGAAGCGACAGAGGTGCTGTCTCCTTCCCTCTCTATCATCAATGAGCCTGAAACAGATGCCTGGGACTGTTCCAGTTTTAGGACTCAACCTCCCCAATCCTGAAAAACTCTAGCTGAGGGAAATGAGACTCAAAAACTTCAAGTAACTTATCCAACTTTCCAGGAAAGTGGAAGAGGCAAGATGTAAAGACAGGTTTGCCTGAAACTCTTGAGTGCATGCCTTCATGATGGGGAACGATAAAGGAGGGCAATTTATATAACACATGCACTTTGACCAAATTATCCTGTTAAATAGGCTTGAAAAGTGCCTAGAACCACTGATTGACCTGTTGAAAATCATTATACCTGGGGAGAACAATCAGAAGTAAACAAGATATTCAGATGAACAATTGCCCTCACATGTAATGAGTATGCTTGTTTTGAAAGGCAGGTGATGATAACTCTGTAAGAAACCTCATAGTGGTTTATTTTAAATTAACCTCCTCCTGTTTCCTATTTGGAAAACGATATCCTTATTTATCATTCTGGGGCTGCTTGCAGGCCTCTCCTTTTAATGTTTATTACCAAGAATTGTTTTGTGATGGCTGATTGCCCCAAATCAAGGATGGCAAGATAACCTTGTCTTCAGTTAAAACCACTTGGGAGATTGGCAAAAATCAGCAAGATAAACCAAAAAGCAAACACCTCATGTGTAAATAGGAGCTCTGTATAGAAGTTCAGTTTGTCTTATTTAAAAATAATGAAAATACGCTCATTCATAAATATTTAATTAGTGAGGAGGCACACAGCCAAGGTATTTTTATTCAAAATCATTGTTAGAGCATAAAACTTTTTTATTAATCTAAATTCACTCAAATCTAAGGTAATATTTTTGATAATTTACTCATCTAACCTGTTAGCTGCGTTGTAAATCACTATAAAAAAGCACGTATTTTTAAGATATAAATCACGGAATGTTTGAACTTAAAAATACTCCAGTCCAGCCTTCTTATGAATGAGGAAAGTGAGTAAGTGTCAGTGTGTAGATGTGAATTGAAGCATTTGATTCCAAGGCAAGTGAACACTCAGTCTAGAAAACCATGCTGGCTCTCTGAAATACTAAAATCATCATTTTATTTAGGTAGAAATTGTTAAGCTTACATATAATTGTTTCTGCAATCAGTTAGGGAGATCCTTGAAAATAGGAACTGTATTATACAAGGTTTTGATTTCCCACAGTGCTGAACTCAATTTAACAGTGCTTTGCAATTTGTTGATTTGTGGATTTTTCCCAACCCTTCACGAGCACATTCTCACATCCAAGATGAAAAGAAGTGTTGGGCTGGGGGTGGTGGCTCATGCCTTTAATCCCAGCACTTTGGGAGGCCAAGGCGGGTGGATAACCTGAGGTCAGGAGTTCGAGACCAGCCTGGCCAATATGGTGAAACCTCATCTCTACTAAAAATACAAAAAATTAGCCGGGCATGGTGGCGCATGCCTGTAATCCTAGCTACTCAGGAGGCTGAGGCAGGAGAATCGCTTGAACCCAGGAGGCGGAGGTTGCAACGAGCTGAGGTCGCGCCGTTGCACTCCAGCTTGGGCAATAAGAGCAAAAACTCCGTCTCCAAAAAAAAAAAAAAGTGTTGATGAAGAATGTTTGAGGTCCACAGAAGACATAGCCCTACATGAACTGGAAATCTAATTGACTTTTTGTTATATCTTATATCAAATTAGTATTTTGTGACACCTTACTGAAGAAAAATAGTATCTGCTCTTCCTCAGGTAGAAAGAAGTTGAAAACATTTGGAAATGTTTTCTTGCTTAAACATCAAGATAACATATGCACTGGGATATTTTTCCAAGGCGTTTTGTATCAATAACCATAAAGTCACTTAAGATGGCATTAGAAAAACTATTTTTCCTCCTTAAATAGACTGTGTAGAGGAACAGAAACCTATAATACCATCCACTAATACTTGTTCTTAAATGACTCTTATGGACTTTCAACTTAGCACATTCCCAAAGCAAATGGAATTGGGGAAAGGATGGCTTGACACCTTAGCTGTTACTACTCTCCTGTCAGCTGTCACAGCAGCTCGAAGTGTCCCAGCAAACCAGAGCCACTGTTGTTAGCCGAAGTACGGTCCCTGCCAGCCCGGGTGAGGAGGGCAGGGAAAGATTGTGTTACCCAGTGACAGCTGAATCTTTCCAAGAGAATTAGCTGCCTAATTCCCCTCATGAAAATGTACCTTTTATATAAAGTTGGAAGAGAAATAAAACTGTAAATAGTATTAGTGCTTTTACTAAGATTCAACAGGCTTTCTGTTTCTGATGCTAAAGCATTTTTTTTTAAAGATATAATTCTTCTTCACACAAAGTTAGCAAGGAAGGCTAAGAATTTATAGCCTTGTGTGCATGTGTTAAGTATTCCTCATTCAAACCATAGAAAATTTAGCTGCTATACAATTGTGTTTCTCAGAAGCAATTTCTCATTTCGTTTCTTCTTTTTTTGTTATTTGGGATCTTAACCTGACCCTCATAGGAAGTCCTACAAATAGGGACAAGAATTACCTGTAAACTAGACCACTTGTCATTGTGAAGCCTCATACCCTCTTCTCTACTTAAGAATCTGAGTTAAACTAGATGACTCTTCAGTTTCTCTTACCCCAATATCTTGTGACATTCAAAGTTTAACTTTCACAAGTGTGATACTCAAACTTTAACTTTCATAAGTTTAACTTTCATTGTTTTCAATTCTTTATGCTAGTACATACAGCCAGTGTCACCATCTTGGTCCATGAATTTAAAAACTACACTGCCCTGAGAAAGGTTGAGCTCTTGCCTTTAAACATTGTTCTTTGCCAACAATAAAAATTCATGACCTTACTAATCTTCTAAAGAACACTTTCTTCTGTTTCTGGTTTAGAGGAACACGTTTGATGTTCAATTTCTCTTCTTTTATCTCATTCTTTCATGTTGCTGTGTATTCTAAGTCGTCGTTTCCGTAGCTTGGCATCAGTGGGGATTTCCCTTTTAAATAATGAATTTCTTTCAGATTAAAACATTTCTTGAGAAAGGAGTTATTTGCCATCAGCTTGAATTGTCAGGTTTAACAAATTTTAAAGGGATTTGTTTAACTTTAAAATTTGGGATTGAACCACTAATGAGGCATTTTCTTCTTTTTTAAAGATGGCAGAGGGTGTTATAGATTCTAATAATGGGATCTCTTACTGAAATTAGCTGTATTTTCCATACTCCGAATCCAACTATTACCAGATTTAAAATCTCCACTCATGTTCTTGCCTTCCCCATGGATTTGGGGATATATTGTTCTATTTATTCTGTTAACATCAAGCTGGGGAGTTCTATCAGGTTGTAAGTCAGGAGTGTGGACCCCGGAGTGGGGATCCACTCTAATTGCTACCTTCTTAGAACAAGAATCCAAGATAATTACTTGTCTTATTTTCAATTAAAAAACTCAGCTCTCTTTAGTTCTATAATACCATGGGCCTCCTACGGAGCCAGGGGAATCTTATTGTTAACTTCTCCCCCTCACTATCCACCTGCGTTTGTAAAACTCTAGTCTCTTATTTCCTTATTATTTTATATAGAAGTGCTATAATTTACTTCTAGTAATTAGTGGAACAGCAGGTCCTAAAAAGCTTTTTTAAATTTTTTTTTATTTTGGAATGATAGATATTCTCACTGTTGTCTTTGTTGTGCCTTTTCTTAATAGTGTGGAAAAGACTATGTTTTCTTCTAGAGCAGAAATATTGCCTTTTAAAATCTTAATATCCATGCTATAGTCTGAATATCCTTGCCATGTGCTCCCCCAGAGCCCATGTGTTAAAATCTTTTTTTTTTTTTTTTTTTTTTTTTTGAGACAGAGTCTCGCTCTGTCGCCCAGGCTGGAGTGCAGTGGCCGGATCTCAGGTCACTGCAAGCTCCGCCTCCTGGGTTTACGCCATTCTCCTGCCTCAGCCTCCCAAGTAGCTGGGACTACAGGCGCCCGCCACCTCACCTGGCTAGTTTTTTTGTATTTTTTTAAGTAGAGACGGGGTTTCACCATGTTAGCCAGGATGGTCTCGATCTCCTGACCTCGTGATCTGCCCCTCTCGCCCTCCCAAAGTGCTGGGATTACAGGCTTGAGCCACTGCGCCCGGCCATGTGTTAAAATCTTAACTCCTGAGGCGATGGTTCCCTTGGGAAATGATTTAGCTCATGGAGGCAGAGCCCTCATGATTGGGATTCGTGCCCTTATAAAACACAATGCAGTTAGTCCCTCCCACCAGATGAGCACACAGTAAGAACAAGGAGCCATCTGCGAATCACATAAAGGCTCTCACTGGACACTGAAACTACTGGCACCTTGAATCTTGGACTTCCCAGCCTCCAGAACTGTGAGAAATAAATTTCTGTTGTTAGAAGCTACCCAGTCTATGATATTTCGTCATAGCAGCCCAAGTTAAGATAATCCTGAAGTCCTCGTACAGCTCATATTAAACACTCAATAACAAGTGTGACAGAGGCAGAGACAAAGCTGGAATTTATAAATATTTAAAAATGTCAAATATTCTGAATAAGCCTTGTAACAAACCCTATTGGTCACCTACCCAACATCAATTCGTCTCCCCAATTTTTACCACATCAACTTCTTCCTTCCTCATGTATCTACCTTTCTCTGTGGTCATATTTGAAGGAAATTGACTCCAATATCAGTCTCAGGGGTGGTTCCTAATTGGCCTAAACCAAACACAGTGGCCACAGTACTTTTGCCAATGATTGGTTTCAGCATGGCCATGAAACACATGTCTGGCCAATGAGCTATAAAAGGACATCTTCTAGGAAATTTTTCTTTCTTCCTGAAAGCAGTATGTGGAAGAAATGGACATATTTTTCTGACCTTCTGTCATTGTTGTATCTGCATGTGACATCTTGAACCCTGACATAAGCTGGTCATAAGAGAATCTAAGGCACAGAGGGTTCAAAGCTAGGTCTTGACTGTACCACGCCTTAGAGCTGTCAAATCTCTGCATTTCTGGTTACCAGGGTAATTAATATTCTTATTGTTTAAGCAAGTTGAATCAAACTTTTCTGTTTTTCATTTTTTAAAATTTAATTTAATTCAATTTAATTTCCAGGATACATGTGCAGGATGTGCAGTTTCGTTATATACGTAAATGTGTGCCATGGTGGTTTGCTGCACTTATCAACTCATTACCTAGGTATTATGCCCCACATGCATTAGTCATCTAGCCATTTATCCTGATGCTCTCTCTCCCCCTCCCCCTCCAACAGGCCACAGTGTGTGGTGTTCCCCTCCCTGTGTCCATGTGCTCTCCCTGTTGGGCTCCCACTTATAAGTGAGAACATGTGGTGCTGGTTTTCTGTTCCTGTATTAGTTTGCTGAGGATAATGGCTTCCAGCTCCATCCATGTTCCTGCAAAAATGATGATCTCATTCCTTTTTATGACTGCATAGTATTCTATGGTGTGTATGTACCACACTATCTTTATCCAGTCTATCACTGATGGGCATTTGGGTTGATTCCATGTCTTTGCTATTGTGAGTGGTGCTGCAATGAACACAGACATGCATGTATCTTTATAGTAGAATGATTTATATTCCTTTGGGTATAACTCAGTAATGGGATTGCTAGGTGAAAAGGTATTTCTAGTTCCAGGTCTTTAAGGAATCACCACACTGTCGCCCACAATGGTTGAACTAATTTACATTCCCAGCAACAGTGTAAAATTGTTCCTATTTCTCCACAGCCTCCCCAGTATCTGTGGCTTCTTGACTTTTTAATAATCACCATTCTGACTGGCATGAGATAGTATCACATTGTGGTTTTGATTTGCATTTCTCTAATGATCAGCAATGTTGAGTTTTTTTCATATGTTTGTTGGCCACATAAATGTCTTCTTTTAAGAAGTGTCTGTTCATGTCCTTTGCCCACTTTTTAATGAGGTTGTTTGGGTTATTTTGGAATGTTTTTTAAGTTCCTTGTAAATTCTGGATATTAGACCTTTGTCAGATAGATAGATTGCAAAATTTTTCTCCCATTCTGTTCACTCCGTTGATAGTTGTGTGTGTGTGTGTGTGTGTGTGTGTGTGTGTGTGTGTGTGTGTCTGTGGTGCAGAAGCTCGTAGGTTGATGAGATCCCATTTGTCAATGCTTAGGGTTTTCTGTTACTTGTAGCTCTCATCAACCTAACAGAAAACTATTCCATATTTCTTTTTATTTTTGGAATGTCTAAAAACAAGACTGTGAACAGTGAATTCAGCCCTTTCTTGCACTATTAGGTCTTGTAGAAAGTTAATGAGGAAAAGTAATGAAAAAGTCAGAATTAAGCATATTATTGTAAGTGTAGCAGAAAACAATGACCAAAATATTTAGCTTAAAAGGTCCACATAATTCTAAAAGATTGGCTTTAGAAAGCAGCACCAAGTAATTCCATTTTTCCCTGATATCTGTAATTCCTGCTCAAAGACCATGGGGATATGGGATGATGGAATCCTCCAGTCTCTGTTCTACGTTACCAACACTACATGTGTGCATCCCATGGTAATGTGGAGAATCAGAAAGCCTTTCAGTGCTATATACACTGAAAGGGTAAGCCAAGAGTCAGAGATTTTATTTTTGTTTTTCCTTAGAATGTCATTCACACAGGGAAACAAGTATTAAAGAAACATACTCTTCAGCTCTCATGTGAAAGTAAGAGATTCGTGTCACTCTACCTTAAAACACACAGCAGAAAGAACTTGTTGCAATGCCACATCTAGTTTTGCAAATCTGCTGGCATGAGAAGCCCTTCGTAATGGATTTGGATGAGTCCTAGAGTTTACTGTGCCAACATCAATTGAATTAAGCCTTCAAACCTTTTCAGGGAACTTCCCATCCTTCATTTCACATGAATACACTGACTGCTTTTAGCTACAGAAGTGCTGGCCCCTAAATGAAATATGACTACCTCTCAACTAAGGTGGTTTGCAGAAACCCACAATATCACATTTTGATCAGGATCCAAAATTCATTTGCTTTTAGTGTAAACAGTTATTTCCACTCTTTCCAAAATTTCACAGTGGGCTATAGTGGAAAGAGCCTGGATTAGGAGTCAGGAATCCTTGACTCTAGATTTCTGTCCTCTATAACTAGGTTTCTTCTTGTCTACTTTAAAATGATAATAATTAGTTTGGCCAAATTGTTTCTAAAAAGATTGCCATAAGAATCAACGTGATAAACACAAAAGAACTATAAAAATATCAGCTACCGTTATTATTCTTCCATCTCTTAACTGAGTAGATTTGAAGACATGTCTGAATTGATTTTATCACAAAGGGCTGAGAGCAAACCTTGATGTAAAGATCCCTGGGCCTCCCTAAGGATCCCTAATGTATAATTCCCAAACATTATTAGATTCAGGATCCCTTTTCTTTCTTCTTAAAGTAGCATTAATTCATCAAAACTCCATTAGGTTCTTATTATATCCTTACCCAGTTCTAGGCACTGAGGATACAAAAACATAGAAGAAGCTTATAGTCTAGTAGGGGAAAGAGTCGAACCAGAAAATTTGAGACAATAGTGGGAAGAGAATGGTATAAACAGAGAATTATGGGAAATTAGAGGCAGAAAACCTATCTCAATTGGAGGTTCTTGATCTTAAATGTTGAAGCATGGTATCATCCCATTTCTCCCTAATAAACAGTTTTCATAGATTTTCTCAGGTTTTCCAATATGGTACAGCCATAGTGAATCCCAGCACAGACTCTCAAGGTTCTGCAGATTCTTCTGACCCCTGGAAGATTTTAAAACATAGGCAAGAGAAAGCTCACTAAATGGTTAACTTTCATCTCAACTTTCATTATGTTGATAGCATTTTTGAGGGCAAGGGGTACATCAGAGTCCTCTGAATGCCAAAGGGAGAATGAGGTTGCTGGCAGAGGTTGTGCTGAATAAGTTTGGAGGTTATGGCTGAAATTGCTCTTCTCTTTCCTTCTGAGAATTTGGTAGATGGCATGTTTTGTGGGAGTTTTTAGTTGGAAAAGAAGTTGAGGCAGGGAGAGGGTGCACCATTTGCAAAATTCTAATCATGAGAATAGGTGAAAGGGAAGAGGTAATAGAACTCAAGACTCCTGATTTATAGTTTGCTGAATAAACGTTTACTGCTTAAAAACAAGTTATCTAAATATGTCCTTTTATCATCAGTGGCCTCATGACCAAAGAAGAAATAGAAGGCTTCTTTTTACCATTCATTCTTCTAGCCTGTATTAACATACAGCTGTGTAGTTAGGAATAAATGCACAAGTACACATATCCCACCTTGACTCACTGATCATTATCACTATGCAAATTCCATGCTGCTATCTTGGAGGTTTATTTACCTCCTGGAACCGAAGTTGGGGAGGGAATACCTGTTTAGGTGAAAAATTGAGCTTGAGAAACAATTTTTTTAAATTCACTGTTTTGGAGATCCCACAAAGCTTAATTCATGGCATGAATAGTGAATGGACTTTTATGGGCAGGTTATCCGACTGGTGACCCTAACCTAAGCTTCTGTCAGACACAGGTGCTTTCTCCCCACGCTGGTGTCTCCCTCATCCTGCTCAGCAGTCAGCAGCTATCTGATAGCTGCAATAAAAGGAGAGGAACCAAGTATCTTGAAAAGTCAGTTAGTGTTCTCTCTTCTGTGGTTTTCAGGTTGCTATTGGTGCATAATCAATCACCCCAAAATTTAGTAGCTGAAAATGAGTTATTTTATTTTTCTCACAGTTTTGTGAATCAGGAATGTGTAAGCTCTTTCCCACTTGAAGACTCCCAAAGTGGTAGTGAGATGTTGCTTATGACTGTGGTCATTTGAAGGCTCAACTCAACCAGAGATCCAAGATGGTATACTCACAGGGCTGGCAGTTGAAGCAGATGTTTATCTCAGAGGTCAGCTGGGCTGTTAACTGGAATGTTCCCCTGTAGCTCATTGGCATGGCAGTCTTACGGTACATATTATTACGTGTCATTTCAGGGCTCTGAAGTGAGTGCTCACAATTAGAAGGTAAAGAGTCATATTGCCTTGTATGACCTAGACTAGCATTACTTCCGCCACAATCTATTGGCTACAGAGAAGTAACAAGCTCACTCAGATTCGAGGGGAGGGGACTTAGACTCTGCCCCTTGATGGAGGAGTGGCAGGCTTCGAGAAGAACATATGGAATGGAAGATATTATTGTGACCATCTCTGGAAAATACAGTATACTGGAAGTGGTGAAGCCCTGCTTCACATGAATTCCGAGACAGCTTCGTCTATTTCTGCCCTTGAATATTCTGTGATATTCCCAAGGTTGCTTTAGCTCATTTGACTGACTCTTCTAGTTCTTTTGATGTTTTTTCTTCCATTTGTGGTTAAGTCAAAAGGGGCATTTAGAGGAATCTAATTCACTGATTTTTAGATATAGGTTATTCTTCACTGGAGTCTATATTATTAAATGGTAGCAGATACACAGCTTGGTAGAAATACATGCTCCCTTCACTTCCCCACTGCAATCAGGTAGCCTGCTCCCTTTAACTGTGACTTGTCTTAGTGTCATCACATGATTGCGGAAGTAATTCTGAGGGCTCATCACATTGCAGAGCTCTGGCTCACCATCATGCTCATTATTCACCTTGATACCCCACGTTTGTTACTCAGGGACTCTGCCTAGACGCAGAAATATTGTAGCTCAGACTGGCTTGTGATTTCACCTATAAGTCCTCACCCATATTTTTGAAACTAAACTCCCTGGACTGTGCACCTGTTTAGACATGTAGGACTCACCTGCTTCTCCCTGCCTTTACAACCTTGGACTTGACCTCTGGTCTCTGTCCCTGTCTTGTGAAACTCTAGTTCTTGACCCTGGATGAGTCATCATAGGAATGAGAGTAGGAAGCCTATTCATAGTTCTTTCAACAGACTTTTTAAGACTGAATATTATCTTACTCTAAGTTTGCTCTGTGATAAGTGAGCACACTATTTTTGAATCTCATTAGAACCTAAGTTCTCTGGAGAGTGTAACATGCCGATTAAGAGCTTAGTATCCACCCTGGGATATTATTCAAGTTTTAAAAAGAATGGGATCCTGCCATTTCCTACAACACAGATTGACCTGGAGGACATTATGCTAAGTGAAATAAGGCAGACACGAAAATAAAAATATTGCATGGTATCATTTACATGTGGTATCTAAGGAAGAAAAGAGGTCACATATACAGAGATAGCGAATAAAACAGTGGTTACCAGGGGCAGGGAGGAAGGGGAGGTAATAGGGGGATGTAGATCAGAGGACACAAAGTATCAGATATGTAGAATGAACGATTCTAGAGATCTAATGTACAACATGCGGACTATAGCTAATAAAAATGTATTGGGGCCAGGCACGGTGGCTCACACCTGTAATCCCAGCACTTTGGGAGGCCAAGGTGGGCGGATCACGAGGTCAGGAGATCGAGACCATCCTGGCTGACACGGCGAAACCCTGTCTCTTGGAAAAATGCAAAAAATGAGCCGGGTGTGGTGTCGGCGCCTGTAGTCCCAGCTACTCGGGAGGCTGAGGCAGGAGAATGGTGTGAACCCGGGAGGTGGAGCTTGCAGTGAGCCGAGATTGTGCCACTGCAGTCCAGTCTGGGTGACAGAGGGAGACTCCATCTCAAAAAAATAAATAAGTAAATAAAAATGTATTAGGGATTTCTGTTAAAGAAGTAAGTTTTAGCTGCTCTTGTCATAAAAAAGAAACTATGTGAGATGATAGATATGTTAATTTTCTTCACTATAGCAACCACTTTACTATCTATATGTACCCCATAACATCATCTTGTAAACCTCAAATATGTACAATAAAATTTATTTTTTTAATAAATAACTTAGTATCAAGAATCAGGTCATCTTACATTTGAATCCTGGGCATGCTGCCCCCTGTGTCTGTTTTATCATCTTTAAAATGCAGATCATATTATAATCTAAAATATAGGGTTGTTGTGAAAAATAAATGAAAGAATCTGCATCATTTGGTCTAGGGAGTGCACTTCCTGAATACTCGCCTGTATTCGTTGTCATCATCCTCATCATCTTTTTATTTCAGCTGTGTGTATCCCACATTTGTGACAATACTCCTCATATAGTAAGCATTCAATGTTGAGTTAATAAATGCACATCTGCTGAATCTCTAAAAAGGATAAATTGAATGAAAAAGTATACATTTTTATCAAAACCAAAATTATTTTTATTTTTATGAAAACCATCTAGATCTAAAAAAAGTTAGTTGTACCAGGATTGGTGTCACTGGGATGATCCGGAACCTCTGTGACATGGGAGTGAGAAAGTTGGGAGGAAGACAGCAGCACAACAGTGGCAGGAGGAAGTCCAGACAGACCCGTGGAATGCTGTATCTTCATAGACACAGATAGACAGGGAGGAGGGTGGGGTGGGGCAGCAGTAGCATCCAGCTAAGAATATGGCATGGCCAAAGGCCAATCATGTTACAGGCATGGCAGAGGGGAGTGCTGGATGGAGGTTAGCATCTGAGAAGTCTGACGAAGACCCAATCACAATAAAGGACAAAATCTTCATCCCTGGAAAAAGCCCTGAAAAGCTAGGCAAAGCTTCAGTCTAAACACACTCAGTCTTAGACTAAGTGCTTAGCCATGAGAGGAAAAGGCACAGATCCAGATCTGCAAGGATAGCTTGGAGATTTAGCCGCAGGAATAGGATTTATATTCAAATGCTTAGATCAGGACCAAACTAACAGGAGGGTAGAAACCATGCTAAGTCCGTGCAATATTGAACTAGAGTTCAATAAATGTTCCCTGATCAAGGTCAAGATTGGTCTCATTCCTGGGGTAGGACAGAGTCTGCAGACAGAAGCCATATGACCCCCAATGTGAGGGAGGAAGATTTGAGAAAACATAATCTCATTTTGAATGAGCTTTTTCTTTCACTTAGCATCTGTAGAAATTCTCTGTAAGAGTATCATTTCGGCCGGGCGCGGTGGCTCAAGCCTGTAATCCCAGCACTTTGGGAGGCCGAGAAGGGCGAATCACGAGGTCAGGAGATCAAGACCATCCTGGCTAACACGGTGAAACCCCGTCTCTACTAAAACAAATACAAAAACTAGCCGGGCGAGGTGGCGGGCGCCTGCAGTCCCAGCTACTCGGGAGGCTGAGGCAGGAGAATGGCGTAAACCCGGGAGGCGGAGCTTGCAGTGAGCTGAGATCCGGCCACTGCACTCCAGCCTGGACGACAGAGCCAGACTCCGTCTCAAAAAAAAAAAAAAAAAAAAAAAAAAGAGTATCATCTCAACATTCTCTAGGTAGGAGAATACATTAAGGTTAAAGTAGGAATAATTTACCTTTGCACTGGTTTCTAGTAGTATATTCCATGTGTTTCCACAGTATCCTGAAGATATAACTTTCTCTCTTTTGCTTTAATTTTTATTTCTCTCTCTTTTGCTTTACGTAATATTTCACATACCACACAATTCATTCATTTAAAATGTACACTTCAAAGGTTTTTAGTGTATTCACAAAGTTGCACAATTATTATCATGATCAATTTTAGAACATTTCAATTACCCCAAAAAGAGATTTCACACCCATCAGCTGTCACTCCCTATTCCAAGGCCCTTCCCCTATAGCTCCTGACAACTTATGTTTCTGTCTCTATGGAGTTGCCTATTCTTGACATTTTATGTAAATGGAATTATACGATGTGTGGGCTTTTGTGACTGGCATCTTCACTCAACATGTTTTCAAGGTTCACCCGTGTTGTAGCATGAATCAGCACTTCATTGCTTTTGATGTCTGAATAATATTCCATTGTATAGATACATCACATTTTATTTATCCATTCATCACCATATCCATTTGGGTTATTTCTACTTTGGGGCTACTATACATGAAGCTGCTCTGAACACTTGTGTACAATATTTTTTGTGGATATACATTTAAAAACGTAGGACTGGACGCGGTGGCTCATGCCTGTAATCCCAGCACTTTGGGAGGCCGAGGTGGGTGGATCACCTGAGGTCAGGAGTTCAAGACCAGCCTGGCCAACGTATTGAAACCTCATTTCTACTAAAAATACAGAAAATTAGCTGGGCATGGTGGCAGGTACCTGTAATCCCAGCTACTTGTGAGGTTGAGGCAGGAGAATCACTTGAACCCAGGAGGCGGAGGTTGCAGTGAACTGAGATCGTGCCACTGCACTCCAGCCTGGGCAACAAGAGCGAAACTCTGTCTCAAAAAAAAAAAAAAAAAAAAAAAAAAACTGTAATAGAACTCACTCTTTAAAATTCTTCTTAAACTAACTTAGGTCACTTGCAAATTATTTCAGTAAATATTTCATAACTGTCTCTTCCATCTCTTCCATCCAGGTACTTCTCTATGTCCTAGGGTACACACATGAACAAAATAGATAAAGCACCTGCCCTCATGGAGCTTACATTACTCCAAAATTCTGTAAGTCTTTGAGAGAAAAAACCGTATTTTATTCCCTGTCATAGTCACAGTGCTAGCACAGTTCTGTTCACAAAGCTGAAATAATAAATTGTGTATTCGCAGTTTGTAGGAAAATCTAAATCATCTAATAATGTTTAAACAGAGTTTGGTTCATCTCCCACCTGCCGACTTCTAAAAGTCTACTCCCCCTCAAATTTCTCTAATTTTTTTTAGAAAGTTCCCGTTTTATGTGTGCACCCAGTGCAGCCCTCCCGCCCATCATGGGGCCTCTACTATTTCTCCCTTCCATCTTGGAATATAGACTTCATGGAATCTGGGCTCCCACATTGCTATCCTGGTGATGCAGAGCGTTGTGACTTCCTGCTCAGGGCTCTGAGGACCTCTCCTGATGCTCCCTCCAATGTGTTTAAGCTTCTCTTACTTCTTGTTTTCTGAATTTCAACTTCTCCTAACAGCTACCTCTTCCACTGAGAAAAACCATCCTCCACTCTACTTAGGTTACACACTACAAATGCCATATTCTATTCCTGAGTGTTCATGGCTAGTCTTCATTCTCAAGATCTCATGGAGACTTTTCCGATCCTGGAGTTTTGTTGTTGCTTCCTTTTCTTCCCTTAGGCACAGGATTGCTCAGGGAGATTGGATCTGTAGGGCAGACTCACTGCTGTTCACCAGGCTACTCAAACATTCTCTCCTTTGACAACAACTGATTATAGAACCAGTTTTGTGTTCCTTAGAGCTGTGTTTTCTCACAGCAAATTCCTCTCCTTGCTGTCTTTGGTTGTTCATACAAAAAGACCCTTGAAAATTTCTTCTTGCAAAGACATCAGGAAAAGATCCAAGTCATCAGGATGGGATGAGTGGCTTCCATCTCAAATAAATCCTGCTGCAGCTGTATTTATTATAAAATGTGATTTAATAACATTTTGCTCAATGTCTCTTCTGACTACCCGCATGTGAGTCTAGTTCAATTATGGCTTTGAATTTATGAGGCTGGAAATAGATTTAGGAGTAGGCCAACAGTTCAGATAATTTCAGTATGACCTGGCAGCACTCTCAATCTGGTGATTTAATTTGTGCCTTGTGGAAGTCACTAAAATGCTCTCAAATCCAAGCTCCTCTTTTGTAAGAAGGGGATTATTTACCATCTAGAGTGTTAGTGATAATAGCTACTGTTTATCGTATACTTCTGGGAACTAGGTGCTGTTTCACATGTTTCATATCTATCAGCTGAAGGATTTCTCACACTCAGTCCATGAAATAGGTGTTATTATTGTGCAGGGTAAAATCATTCTAACAAAAATACATGGATTATAAAAGAATCACGCTTATTATTTCTAAAATGAGGCATAGACAGGATTCATTTACTTCATGAAACTTTCTATGTGATTCTATAAATAATTATATAGATAACATGTCTCTTCATTAGAAGACAAATTCTATCTGCATAATAGTGATAGACCCCTTCCATGAATAATTTCTTGCAGTTGGAACTTAGGGCCCACAGACTATTTTGCCTTCCATTAGTCCCACTTTTCCTCAGTTTTATTCCACATTTGAATTCTACCTAAGAGATGAAAGTCAGAGCAAAGAGCTCTGACAGTATCCTAGAGTACCACAGTCTATCAAGGTAGTTTGAATTCTTATTTATTTCAAAAAGTACAATGACAAACCACTAAGTTCTGCCTAGTACCACCACCTTGTTTCACTTTCTCAGCCAAAATTAGACTTCTGTTCTCACTGTGAAGATTATCTTTTGGAATTTAAGCAAAATAGCAACTTGAGATAGAATGACCCTTTTCCATACATGGATGTGATTGTATTCTTTCTTTAGTCTGCCATGAGACTTCTGAAATAGTCCCTGGCCTTTTATTTTCTCTGGATGCATCTACCTGCATTATTTTCTTCTTGATAGTAAATACAGACCCACTTGGTTAGTCATCAACTTCTTATCTGCTTGAGTACATGAGTTGCAAGCTGCTCTGAGATATTTGGCTAGGAATTCAGTTTTGATTAACAAATTCTCTTATATGGTTAAAGAAAAGATTAACTAATTTGTTAAGAATTATAAGCAGAAAGTGTTTGGGTTTTGGGGGTGGGGGAACAGAACAATTGTTGATAATCACTAATTTTTGCATTAAAATTCCAGTTCATTAAGTAATCAGCATGGGGGTGTCTGATTGGCTGATTAGATGCAGAGGCAAATCATTTGTTGCTTTTTAAGGGAAATTTCCATCAAAGTAGTTCTACCTAGAGAATTTAAATTAATGTATTATTTTAAATCCGTGTATATTTATTCCAAATTCAGTTATCCTACACAACAAAGAAGTACTATTTCATCCAGAACACTCATGGCATTGTGAGGGTTGAAAAGTCTTTTCCAGGAGTGTATTAGTGCATTTTCACACTGCTGATAAGTGCATACCCAAGACTGGGTAACTTACAAAGAAAAAGAGGTTTAGTGGATTCACAGTTCAATGTGGCTGGGGAAGCCTCACAATCATGGCTGAAGGTGAAAGGCATGTCTTACAAGGTAGCAAACAAGAGAGAATGAGAGCCAAGCAAAAGGGGAAACCCCTTATAAAACTATCAGATTTTGTGAGATTTCTTCACTACCATGAGAACAGTATGGGGGAAACTGCTCCCATGATTCAATTATCTCCCACCAATTTCCTCCCATAACACATGGGAATTATGGGAGCTATAATTCAAGATGAGATTTGGGTGGGGACACAGCCAAATCATATCAAGGAGGTAGCTTCACATCAACAACATAGTTTCTTTTCTGTAGCTGCACTTGCACTTAAGAACTAAGCTTATTTCTCTCAGCTGCAAACTAGACTTATCCCTTCATCCCTGGCTAGGATTTCTTCAAAAGGACTACTGAGTCAGGCCACAGTTGCCTTTTGAGAGGATTCAGAGCCATCCTGCCCCCGGAGGACACTCACTCTTTATCTGTGTATGGCTGAACAATGATCTCTTCAGAGGCACCACAAGAGCTTCCCACCAAGATTCTGTTTGGGGAACTGAGAAAAACCACAATTTGCTAATATCATGAAGCCTCTGACAACACCCTCTATGGACTGAGCCAACATTGGCACAGATGCTACTTTATACCTCTGCTCCACTTGGAACCCAGAAAGCAGCTAATCCTACCAGACCTCACACTCCTGTTGATTCTCAGTCCCTGCCCAACATTCAAGTCCCTTTGACCATCTACCCTCTCCCCTACTCTCAGTCCCAAACCTCACTTTTCTGCCTGTCCATTTCTTTCTGTCATTTCCAGCTGGGGCTTCTGCAACCTGCATTCTATGGCACAAAACTCTCCATTGTAAATGTCTTTACAACCTCCTTCTGACACCTTCTTTCCTCAACTGAAAGCTGATTTCCCATGCAGACCTTTCTAATGAAGAGAGGAGTACTAGTATCTTCTTGTACCCACCAATGAAGCTTTTACACTAACCTATTATTCCTCTCCATGTCAAACATTTGCCCTTTGGGGTTGATGTCAACTAGTTGTACATCTTGTTGGTGCCTTTTACTAACCTCCTTAAGTTTGGGCACCTGAGTCACATATGTCCTTTCAACTTGTCAGCTTCTCAATTTCTGCTCATCTCAAGTAATTTCATTAGACATCTAGGTGATATCTTTGATGTATTTTCCTCATAGTTCCATGATATCTTTAACTTCAGATCTTCCATTTCCAGTCTGCTTGGCTCATACATGGCTGTGTAATAGGTCTTGACATCATTACAAAATACTCCAGGTCTGTTAAATGCCAGTATCCATTCATGGACCATAACCTCTCACCATTTCTGCTTTCTCCATCCCTTACTCACCCTGTGCCTACTTTTGACCAAATGCAGGCCTGTACTACCATTCCATTTTCTCCCAATCAGCCAGCACTCTCCTGCCAAGCTAGGCCACAACCTGTCACTCCCTAAAATGTTCAATGCAATGTATCTACCCAGTGAAGCCCCAACAACTCCAGTCACTAATTTATCTGCAGTGCCCTAAACACCAGTTTGCTGAGTGCTGCTGGAGAAAATCTCACCACTATGTGAAATGGTGCCACCAAGGATCTGTGTTCTCTCTCCTCATTGGGCCCTCCATGCTGCTTGGCAGTCCCTTCATGGGACCTTCCCAGCAACTGATGCAATGCTCCGCCGAAACCACTTCCTGCCCTATCAAATCTCCCCCAGGCTTGATGTGTGTGCTTTTTATATTTTCATACTTTCCCCCTCAAATGGTTGTGGTATCGCCACGATTTTCGGAAAAAGGCTTCATATGGTGGGGCTGCGATGAATTGATCTTCTGGCCTCTTGTATACTGGCCAACTAAAACTCTTCCCACAATGTGTTATAGTACCTTCCCTGATCAAGATGAATTCCTGCAAGAAACACACAGAGTAGAAAAGGTATTTTCTA
This sequence comes from Macaca mulatta, assembly GCF_049350105.2. NCBI lineage: Eukaryota > Metazoa > Chordata > Mammalia > Primates > Cercopithecidae > Macaca > Macaca mulatta. The sequence goes on from NC_133408.1 coordinate 32,573,998, forward strand.
CACAGTGTCTAAGAAATTGTGGGAGGAGCCAGATCCCAACTCCTGAGTTTATCTATTTTACCAAATGTATCCTACAAGTTTTTGATGTTTGACTTTTATGCAGTATATGTCTATATGTGTGTTTGTTACCTATGTATTCAACAAATTCATTCAACAAACACTTATTAAACACTTCTATGCCATTCCCACTCGAGAGTAATATATTTCCAGTGCCTTGGGTTAGAGCTATGTATAGTTTCTAAAGCTACTTTAATTTTCAGGGTCTTTTATGAAATACTGTAAGAATAAGTAACATTCTTGACATCCTTAGTCTTCTCAAGAGGAAAAATAATACAAATGAAGTAATCATATTGTAGGTTAATTTCCCTTTCTCTGTCATCCACACCATCAAGTCAAGAAATCAGAACTATCAGATAGGTAGATCTGAAATTTTGACAAAAAGCCCCTGTATTTATAATGTCCTAGTACTGTGTAGTTGAGTGCACAGAATGGTTCTCTGTTGATCAGATTCAATTCAAATAATGCACTAGAACTGCCTCCAGCAGGCATTGTTCTCTTTGCCTAAAGACTTTAGATCTTTCCTCTTATCACATCTCTTGGCTGGCAGTGTGTCTGGGACTCACAAGGACTGGTAACAGCCCAGGAGTTAATAGTCACTAGAAAAACACTCTCAGAAAGCAGCTTTAACTTTCTACCTTAGTTTCTAAGGCAAGGAACTCCCAAATGCGAACCTTAAAATGTCTTTGTGTCTATTATGTAATGCTTTGAAGTTAGAATTTATCTACGGCTTAGATATAATGAGCTATTTGCTACCAAGGTATATAGTCAGGGGATTAACCTCACACTGTACCCTGCCAAGGACTCAGTACAGTTTCTCCAGGAAGTTATCCATGAGTCTATATTGCAGGGCACTAATAGTTAGTTTACATTAATTAATCAGATGCACAGAAATGTAACAGTCCTATGTTTCCATAGCTGACCTTTGAATCCCTCTTTAATCACTAGCAAAATAATAATAATAATATCATGTATCTTTAAGGTAGTTTATCCAATTATAACCTGTTTAAAATATTCTCTTTGGGTTAAAGGTTTATTCACATTCAAGTTTTAAAGTTATTCAATTCATGGTTTAATCTGTTTAGTGTGACTGCTCTAACCTCTCAAAATATTTGTCTTTTCTCCTACCTACAGGGTACTAAAGGAGATCATCCGATTCCACAGTGCCACGTGGGGAGTGTGTGTGTGTGTGTGTGTGTGTGTGTGTGTGTGTGTGTGTGTAATGACGGGTCTGGTCTTCATTTTCTTCTCCAGATTCTTGTTAGAAGCCTGAACTGTCTCCTGCTGCATGGCCTCTGTGTGTTGGTTATCAGCCTCTGCCCTGGCTACATTTGCTGCAGTTGCTGTAACTGGTCCTGCTTGACCTTCATGCCCGCAAGCTGCTCTCTGCTTTGGCCTCCAGTCACAAGGTCCGAACATTGTTCTTCCTTTGTTTTGATCCCAACATCTTGCAGTCCACGGGCCTTCCCAGCATGCTAGCACTCGCCACTGACTTCTGGAGCAGCTTCTGAATCCCTCCTCCAGGCCAGCCGTATAACACTTGCAGGGCTCAGGGCAAGAGCACAAATGGAGGTCTACATATGGTAATTCTAAATATTTGCATATTATTAATTGAGCAAATTGTGAAATAAAATACATTGTGTACTTTTACGTTGACAACTATACTTTTATAATGACTTAGGTCATCTGAATTTAGAATTCTTAGATTACTTGTCGTTCTATGCTGAAATGTGTTGGCAGGGGGAAAGCAAACCCCAGTTTATGACCCATTTTCCATTGTCTTTCTGATAAGGTTTGGCTGTGTCCCCACTCAAATCTCATCTTGAATTGTAGCTCCCATAGTCCGCATGAATCATGGCAGGGACCCAGTGGGAGGTGATTGAATCACGGGGGTGTTTTCTCCCATGCTGTTCTCATGATAGTGAGTGAGTTCTCGCGAGATCTGATGGTTTTATAAGTGTCTGGCATTTCCACTGCTGGCACTCATTTTCTCTCCTGCTCCCCTGGGAAGAGGTGCCCTCCACCATGATTTTAAGTCTCCTGAGGCCTCCCCAGCCATGCTGAACTGTGAGTCAATTAAACCTCTCTTCTTTGTAAGTTACCCATTGAGTATTTCTTCATAGCAGCGTGAGAACAGATTAATACATTTCCCATCTCTAGTTTTTTTCCCCATGACCCTAAGCACACTTGTGTGGAAATCTCCCCCCACCCCCCACATATTGAAGCTCCCATGTTTACCCCATGGAACCACCTCCCCTCCCCCAACACACACACAAATAACTCCTTCTTGGCCATCCCTCAGATCTAGGAGTTTACACACTGGTGCTATGACTTACCCTCCAGCAACTAGACCCAGGAAGAGACACACAAAGTCCAGATATAGGCTGAGAGCAGTCTTGGCAGAGTATCTAGGATCTCAAGCATCCAGAGCATGGCCTAGAATGGTGGGAAGGAGTTAAGTTCTGTATGGGCAAGTCCCTTTGTTCCAATGGACTTCTGGTCCAGTAGGGCAGGACTTGGTCAGAAAAAGATCAATATATACCCCCCTAAAATATGAGGCCCAGTGAGGCCTAGAACATATCTCAGGGTAAGAACTTTTCTCCTTCTTTCTACAAAATACCATGCCATCTGAGGTGGAGGGAATATCTTAAGGCCCTGTTCTTTACCTAACATACCATTTCTACTTTGCTGTGGCTGCCAAGGTAGAAGGGAGGCAACCAAAGTTCCCAGTGGAAAATGGAACATATTCTTTCTTAATGACTTAATAATCTTAGTGCTAAGATTCCCAAGCCATCTCATGGTCTCCACCCATCCCCATGGCTTTCAAATATATAGACTGAACAAGAGAATCAGCACCTAGCTGGCATCTCATCTCATTTGTTCTTCCCTCCCTCATTTTTCAGATTCTTCCATCTAGCCCAGAAACTTCAACACAGCAAGAAGTTTTCTTTATGTTACATCCTGCATTCTTCTCTATTTCTCGTAGTTAACTATTAATGCTGATGGTATTGCTTATTAGGTATGTATGCGGATTTTATTTACACGTGCGTAGTTTAAAGGGCCGATTAATTCTAAATACTTACGACAATTAAATCAGGCTTCATCAGATCCTTCCATTTTTCTTTTTCCAGAGCCAATTTCAATCTTCTGGATGATTTTTGCACTGATCTATAAATTTCCAGATATTATATATAGTTACTTTTGACTGTTACATTTTTAAATATCACTTATGATTTGCCAGTTTCTTCCCCATCACCCACCCTTGCACAGGCACACTGTTATATCTATATAATAGACTCCTGCTGGCAAATATTCCTGCTCTAATCTATGCCCTGCTCCCAAAACTTCTACTTCCTTTGAGATTAGCATCAGTATTTATAATAAAGGGCCTGGTAGGATCATGAAATGATAGCCCTGCTGCTTGGGCCAAATTGGTCTCTAAGTTCCAAAGGTTCCACTCTAGGTGATTAAAGACACTGTCCCACTCTGAAAAAAGAATCATATAAAGAGGAGAATGGATGCCACTTCTAAGTTAAGAGGAAGTCACTAAATTTATTTTTATAGCAACATTGGCATCTCTGAATGGAAGTGCTGTTCAGGACTGGATACATTAGACAGAAAAGCAGGCATCTGAAGCTTGAGTTAATTTGCCTAGAGTACTAGGAGAAAAGAGCTGGGAAAAGAAACAGAAAAGGTAACAGATAAAAACTCAGAAGAATGCAAGAACGTTTGAAAAATCAAGAACGTGATCACAGTGTCAAATCCCCAAATGTTAAGTTTCAAAAATTCGGTAGGTTCAATGGTTGAATTGTCAGTGTTAAACAGAAGGAACAAGTTTGGCGTATTTGTGAAGACGGAAACAACCATGCAAGAGATTCAAGGTGTGGGAGGCACAGAGTTAAAGTGAGGAGCATAGGTTCTTCTTTCGAGACATCTGTTGGGTGAAAAGGAAAGGAAAGAGAAAAGACAGAAAGGAGATGGAGAGACTACGAGAGAAAAGCTTGTGGTAATGGATAGGCAAATCGGTAAGGTGGGCAGTGATATTTGTAGACACAGTGGAAGGTACCAATAAGAAGTTACCGTCTTTGGAAGATGTAAAGAAAGTAGATAATAAGAGACTCAAGGTCTTAGACACAGTTCAAGGGGCTAGTTTTAAAAAGGAGAACAATCTCAGCCGATGAAACCGGAGACAACCATAAGAAGGAAAGGGAAGGAATGGAGAAATGACAAGTGTAGCTGAGAAGAAGAAAAAGAGATATTTTAAGGAACAAAGGAAAAAGTTTTAAAAAGAAAGCTGATGTCAGGGTGAGTCGGATCTTCTCCTCAATTTCCATAGTTTAAAATCAAAGATGTGGTCACCCACTGAAAGTAAGTAGGCCAAGCAGGGTGGGACTTAAAGGGTTTAGATAATTTTTAAATGTTATGGAATATCCATGATGAATAATTTTCACAGGAAATCAATAAGAGTTTTAAGCTTCCACAAGAAGAAAGTTTTGTGGGTTATAAACTTGGGTCCTTTATTCTTCAGGGGAGTTTCAAGCTAACCCCATAATATTACTTTCAAATTGTCCCAGATAGTCAAACCTTAGCAGCCAATGTACACTTGATTCCCCAATGCAGCAACCTAGATAGCTAGACAGACATTCCTCACACTTTCTAGCTACTTTATTTTTTTCTACATTGCTTCAGACTTTTCTATGACTCCCTTGAGGCCCAAGGGAATCTGTTGTGGTTTACACGGGCATTGCAAAGATAGTTTCAGGTAACCAATAACCTATTTCAGAGAACCAAGAGGATGAGAGGAGGGTCTGCTATTAGGTGGAGATAGGTAGATATTGCTCGGGGCAGGGATTAGCCTGGAGCATAAAACAAGAGGAGAAAAAGAAATAGGAGATGAAAGATCCATGCCTTATAGATCTAGGACTGTGGTGCTCCGCTGGGAGAGATTTTGTCCCTCAGGAGATATTTGACAATGTCTAGAGAGTTTGTGGTGTCACAGCTACAGCGGCTGCACCGGGCACATAGGGAGCAGAGGCCGGGCATGCCGCTCACTATTCTGCAACCTCCAAACAAACCTCCAAAACAAACAATGATCTGCCCCAAAATATGCATAGTGCCAAAATTGAGAAACCCTGATCTAAGGACCCTGGAGGAAAGGAAAATTTTGGCAGACACAATGCCTTTTTAATCTAGTGCCAAGCAACTGACAATGATGGTTGAGGACATTGATTTTAATTCTAATAGAACATAAAACATTCTCATTATTTTTTCTAAGAGACATGATTAAGTAATATTTTAGTATTTGCTGATCTAACTCAAAGAAATTATTTATTCTGAGATGTGGCGGAAGCCAGTTTTTGCACTCTGTCCATCCTGTGATGTCTTTGGCTATATACCTTACAGCTCATAATAATTGGATGGTAGGCTGAAAGTCTATTGTCTATAATGACAATAGAAATTGATATTATGGTATAATGGCACATCATGCCTACTGATCACACTTTGGCCTTGTGTTGTTATCTAGGTGCTACCTTTTTAAGGTCAGATCCAGAATATGATGAGGCTGCCTTCTCGTCCACTATATTTATTGCTATGTCACTGCCCCCATAGACAAAAAAATAAAATTTTAAAATCCAAATACATTACAAGTTTAAACAGAAAGAGAAGAATTACGTTTGTCATGGTCCATGATTTTGAGAGATTCAGCTCAAGGGAAAGGAGCTGTGGAATAAAAAGGGGAAAAAATGGGAGGGGGAGAGAAGAGTTTCCATATGGCGTGTGAAAAGAGGAGGGGAATTGAAGATTGAGAAGAAAGAAGAAGGGCCTGGCAGTTTAATAACCTTTTCCAGCAACGGATTTATAGAAGTTACTGGCGCTTCAAGAAAATAAAGTAGTGTGCTTGATGCCTTTTGAAACAGGGGTCTGTTCTCAGCTTTTCATCCTCTGTGCCTACGTTATATGTAAATTGGGTTTCATGGTGTATTAGAACTGTGAAGATGATTGAATATGCCAAAATGTGTTATGGATCATTTGTGCCTCAACCCTGCAGTTTAAACAGCAGTCACTGAATTGAAACATAAAACTACCATTGCCAAATTTCAGAGAACTTTAGGATTAACTCAAATAAATGCAACACCTCTGTCTGAAAAAAGCCATTGTCTTTCCTCCACCTATTCCAGAAACATATCACATTGTTCAGTTTGTTTGTTTTTATTGCAACAATATGAGCAAGGCTAGAGTGTAAGAATTTTCTTCACACCCTATTGTCAATGTAGTCCCTAGTTGTCTTATTATGTCATCTTTACCTGGTCATCAGAAACAGAAGTTAAGATGAAATACAGCACCTATGGCTCATGCCTGTAATTCTAGCTCTTTGGGAGACAAAGGTGAATGGATCACCTGAGGTTAGGAGTTTGAGACCAGCCTGGTCAACATGGTGAAACCCCTGTCTATACTAAAAATACAAAAATTAGCCAAGCGTGGTGGCATGTGCCTGTAAACCTAGCTACCCAGGAGGCTGAGGCAGGAGAATTGCTAGAACTCGGGAGGCAGAGGCTGCAGTGAACCGAGATTGCACCACAGCACTCCAGCCTGGGTGACAGAGCAAGACTCCATCTTGAAAGAAAGAAAGAGAGAAAGAAAGAAAGAGAAAGAAGGAAGGAAGGAAGGAAGGAAGGAAGGAAGGAAGGAAGGAAGGAAGGAAGGAAGGAAGGAAGGAAGGAAGGAAGGAAGGAAGGAGAAATACAGCACCTAACTACACTAACCTTTTCAGGTACAACCTTTTAGAAAGTAATTATTCCTGGGGAAGAGACTCATTTAAGTAGAATGCTCCTGATTTATCTATATTATCATATTATCAATCACATATATTATTATGCAATTATAACAAAAATAAGCAAAGTAGTACTAACTTGTGCTTATTTTAAAACCAATTCTTTAGTCTCTCCGTTTTAGAAATAACTGCACTCTACCACTCTTCTCTATAGATGTTTTTAAAAAACAGTAGGTGCAGCCCCCTTCTGTGCCACTAGCTCGATTTTATGTCAAAGGTTAGATCAAGCATTTCAGTTACAGGAGGGTAAAGTCCAAAAGAAGGAATGTTTGACTGGTTTTTAAAATTATTGATACTCCCATAGAAGATTATTTGAAAAATCACATGGCTGAAAAAAAAAAAAAAAAAAAAAAGGTTCGGATTAAACATGGTTTTGGCAACTAAGCTTATTTCATGAAATGAATTCTCTTATGTTTGCTCACCATATAATAGCATTTCTACGTACTCATTCATATGTTAGTGTTCCAGTAATTCTGAAGTCTCTTTATAGCTCATGTCCTGCATCTAGACTCTGAACCCTGACTTTAACCTATAATATTCACATGAATGAGGGAACCACAGTGATATGGGTGGACTTGGGCAAGGCATGGGCTTAGTCCATGAAAGACTGTTTCTCTTAAACCATCCTCTGATTGTGCTGGGCAGCTGTGTAGTTAGACGAATAGCTAGGAGCAGATACGAAATGTAGACAGACCCTATAAACACATGACCACAACCCAGAGGAAGGTGACTTTAGCTAGAACGCCTTGGAGTCAATTCAGAGCTTCTCATATGTATAGAAAAAGTTAGGCTCCAAAGTAATGCCTACCCCCATGGCCATGAGCTCATTAGCTATGCAGTCAGCTGATAGTGGCAACAGCCTTGTTCTAGTTTTTTGACTTTTATTTTTTGATTTCTTCTAGAGTCATTCTGAATTTTAAAATTGCACTGATGGAGATTTGGAAGCTACATGTGCTGTAGGGTGGGGGTGGGGACAGAGGCAGAAGGATCTGGATCTGCACAGTGTGGTAGAACTTTCAAGGCCAATGGACATGTTCCTCTCTGCACTCTGCACATGCGGCTATGGAACACTTGACATGTGCTAGTGTGACTAAAGACTGGACTTTAAATGTCACTTAATTTTAATTAATTTACATTTACATTATTACATGTGGCTTGTGGCTACTCTATTGGACAGTCCAGTTCTAGATATCTGCCCTCCTTTTTGAATGCTTACTCACTTTCTCACAAAAGTCATCTTGTCTTTGACCCTTACAATTCACTACATTCTTTCAATAAACAAGGCATAATTAATGCTCCCAAATTGATTTTGGAAATATGTTTATAAGGGCATTTCTGTAATATTTTAGCTACTAGCTAATAATGAGCTGCCTAAATTAGTTATATAAAGCTATTGACAGCTACTGCAAATGGATTCCAACACATTTTTAAGATGTGTCTACCCTTCTTCTGACTGCCCTTGAATTCTGAGTTCTAAGCATACTCAGAGGCCACTTTGTCCTGAGTACGCCCTCAGCTACAAGTCTGGGTTCTATCCTGAACTGAAGGCTTAAATTTTGTAGTTCTCATGAGTAGCACTAGGAGTTACCTATGGAAATCTTCCAAGCACCAGTGAGAGAAGAGGCCTCCTTGACCCTCTGCCTTCTAGTTCATCTGCATTGTTAGGAAATCCCTCATGCTCTATGCCACATCTGAAGTGCTGGAGGAAGTCACGGGTTCAGGAGACATAGCCAATCAAATTCTTTGTGAAGTTGGATTAGTCCCTTTGTTCCTTGACTTGACATTTGTGCCTGGTAATACCCCTCTAAAAAAGATTTAATAAATTCTTGTTCTGAAGCTGCAGAGAATTTCTTCAGCTCTCAACTAAATCTGAGGCAATGTGCTACTACAGCCACTGTGGTTACACACGCTAATACTAAGCAAAGTGCTAGTTTGGTATACTCAGTCCCTTGTTGTTGTCATGTCAAATCACACCAATGGCAATTAAAATTGAAAAATTGGGAAACGGTAGAAATCAAATAATAACCATAAGCATTATAGACTTTTCTCCATATCATAGATGTGAGATCTTGTGTACCTGGGGCTTTCATGTCCTAAATAAGAAAATGAGTTCTTGGCTTCCAGACATCTTTGGTTTCAAATCTTGAGTTATGCAATGCAGAAGTAGATTTTTGTAAGCATTCAAATGGTTCATCCAAAAAAGGACAAAAAATGTGATAGAAACATGAAAGAACTACACTCACATTCTTTGAGGATGGGTTTTTGCCTCATTCCAGGCCCAAAGCAAAGAACAAAGAAAGAAGTAGAGAGTTTCCTCTCCCTTCCCAAAGCAACTCATTTATCCTTCGGCTTTGACAAATCCTTCATGCCCTTTTTCATCCCAGAACCTCTAATTCTCACTCTAGACTCTCTAACTGCAAGTCGTCTTTAAAACTCCCTTTCCCCACATCCTTGCTGGTATCAAAAGACATTTGCCAAGACTTAAGCATTCAATTCAGCCTCAATTTTTTTTTAATACCCTTGGTCTCCTTTCTGGTTGAACTAAAAATGTCTTAGATTGTGGCAATTTCCGTATTTCTTTTTTGAAATAATTCTTTTGACTGTTTACATTACTTTTTCCAGATACTGTTATTCCAACAGTGCTAGGGGCAGAGAAAAGGCATGGATCCATCCATTTAGAATATTAATTTTACTGACAAATTTTCATGTTGTTATAGCAGAGTAGGGACTGAGTCATTGCCCTCAGTGGGCATTGGCTTTGAGGGGAGATCATGTTGATACTAAAAGGTGGAAGGGGAGATAAGAAGAGCAAAACATGGCTGTCACATACCTGGTCATCAGGGTGAAGGCAGAGTAAAGCAGGTAAAGTTAGATTCTTCTCAATTCTCCTACCGTATTCAATACAAACTTCCCTTGTCTCCACTCAGCAGCCATTGTCTACAAAAGTAGAATTTACTCACTTTCTTAGGTATCACCTGTGCCTGGGATAGATTTCTCCTACCTACTGCCATCAGTTCACGATGGCTTCACTCACTGTCTTAGGTATCACCTGTGCCTGGGATAGATTCCTCCTACCTACTGACATCAGTTCATGATGACATCACTCAGCTCTTCCTGCCTTTAGCGGTAGATGGATATCTTCTCTAGATGGATACCCCTTCTGTCAGACAGAAAAAACATTGATTAAAAATCACCCGAGCATAATGCAAATGGCATCTCTTTATACCAAGCACTCTTCTGTGAATCCCAGGATGTCAATGGGAGCGGTTCATAAACAACCTTGTGAAGATGCTCTGAGGAAGAGCACCAGAGGGTCTTGCTCCAGTAATGTAAAGAGATTTTACCTGTGCCTTTCTGGAAATCACACTTTCTGCAGTGATTTTTTTTTTTTTTTTATTCCCAAGTCTTTCCTTCTCTCATGTGAGATTATCAGGTCACAGAGAAAATGATAACACTGTGGGTTCTAAGACAGAAATTTTGGGGCTATACCTTGTGGACAGTAAGTCAGTTATTTCATACACATGTAGGGTTACCCCATTCAAACAGAACCATCCATATCAAAAATTGAAGGCAACAAAAATTGAATAAAGCATGTCTACACAGACCTCCCACCTGAGTAATTCAGCCGGCTAAACCAGTTCCATCTGGCATAATTTTGTCTTTAGAACTTGATGGACAGTGAGGAAAGCAGCCTGAGTCCTTCACATATCTACATATGTTATTTCTTGGAGTTCTTCCAAAAAGTCTGCACATTTTGTGTTCATGGACCCCCAAACGAGTCCCCCAGAATAGATGCGATCTCAGCACATTTACTATTAGGTTGGTGCAAAAGTAGTTGCGGTTTTCACCATTAAAAGTAATGGCACCAACCTAATACTAGCACGGTGCCCTTACTTTGTCTTCGGGTTATGTGATCCCTCTTTGAGTGCAGAACAGAATATCTCCGGCCTTTCTTATTGCCCTATCTTATTACTTACAAATGGCAATTTAATTTACTTCTCCTGAACACCATGCATTCCTAAGCTCTCTCTCTCGTTCTGATTAATTTATCTTCATCTTTTCTCCGGATTTGGTTCATTTGCATTTTCCCTAAAGTTATGTAATTACATTATCTCCTTATTTAGAACCTCTTTGGATTGAGGGAAGCAAGAAGATGCAGAGGATAGCAATGGCTTAGTGACATTATCTGGAGCCTAATTTTTGTTCTGTTAATGAATCCCTAGATAACCTCTGGAAAGTCAGTGAGCCTCTTTCAGCCAAAATTTCTTCACCTTGAAAAAAATGAGAAAAGAAACAATGCACCCCTTGAGGTGACCATAGGGAATGATTTCCAAAATAAAATTAATAAAGTGAAAGTGATTTGTGAGCCTTTGTGAGGATCACAGAAATAGTTTTCCTTTTCCTTCCTCACAGATTAATTGCAGTATCTCTTGCTTTGGATCCTGGACGTTCTACAAAGTTAGCTGTTTCCATGTGTCTTTTTCCTTTTTTAATGTTTTAATAACAGTCAGGGCTGCTGTTATGATTAGGAAGTTTCTACTCCAACCATAGTTATCTTCCACATCCAGATATGACAACAACTTAAATCTTTACCAGTAGAAAGTTATTCATTTAGGTATCAGAGGTGTTTGGCTCTTTAGTAATCTCCAAATACATACCTATATAGATAATGACTCAGTGAAAATACATAAAGTATCATCTTTCATGTATGTACTTATACATATGCAAGAAAGATAACTAATATATGAAATGATATGTCTGTGTATGTGGATATATGTGCAAGATAATACAATCATGCACTATCACTGAGTCACTAAAACACACAGACTAGAGAAACTGAGGCATTAGAAAAATGGAAAGAGGTCAACAAATAGCTTGCCTACATTTTATGTTTGCCATTAGTTCATTTTGAAAAACAGCATTTTAATTTAGAAAAGATTTAGACTTACAGAAAAGTTGTGAATATAGTACAGAGAATTTCCATATATCTAGTTTCCCCTAACGTCTTACAATAGTATAGTATATTTGTTACAATTAATAAACAAATAGGCCAGGCACGGTAGGTAGCTCACACCTGTAATCCCAGCATTTTGGGAGGCCAAGGCTGGCAGACCACTTGAGGTTAGGAGCTTGAGACCAGCCTGGTCAACATAGTGAAACTGTATCTCTACTGAAAATACAAACATTAGCCAGGCATGGTGGTACGTGCCTGTAATTCCAGCTACTCGGGAGGCTGAGGCAGGAGAATTGCTCAGCCCAGGAAGTGGAGGTTGCAGTGAGCTGAGATCGCGCCACTGCACTCCAGCCTGGGTGACAGAGTAAGACTGTCACAAAATAAATAAATAAATAAACAAATAACAATCCGCTATTATTAAATAAAGTCCATACTTTACTTGGAGTTTCTTAGCTTTTACCCAGAGTCCTTTTTCTGTTCCATGATCTCATCCAAGATACCACATTACATTTATTGACTAAGTCTCCTCCTGGCTGTGACAGTTTCTTAGACTTTTTTTTGTTTTTGAGGACACTGACAGTTTTGAGGAATGCTGGAAAGAATTCTGTAGAATGCCCCTTACTTGGAAGTTTTCTAATGTTGTTCTTGTGATTAGACTGGGGTTTTATGGCTTTGGGGAGAAACATCACAGAGGCAAAGTGCCACTCTCATCCCATTATATCGAGAGTATGCACTATCAGCAAGACTTATGATTGTGAGGACCGGGTCACACTGGAGAGCGAATGCCCCTCTGTAACAGACAGCTGCTATGGAATTCTGGTGGCTGCTCTGTGGGAGGCTTGCCCAGTGCTGACTGATCTTGATTTCTCAAAAGAGCCAGAAATCTCAACGTTTATGTGAAATATTCAACTTTTAAATATTGACAACTAATTGAAATTTAAAACGCGATGATTCCATACTTGTGTCAGCCAAATAAAATAAATTTGTGGGCCAATGTTGGTCTATGGTCACCAGTTTGCTAACTCTAACTCTTTTGTAAAGATATAGGAATTCCTAGAGCTTGTTTATTTGCTTTTCAGAGATGGAGTCTCGCTATGTTGTGCAGGATGGAGTGTAGTAGCTATTCACGGGTGCAATCATAGTGCTCTACAGCCTTGAACTACTGGGCTCAAGAGGTCCTCCTGCCTCAGCCTTCTGAATAGCTGGGACTACAGAAGTGCACCACTACACATGGCTAATTTTTAAATTTTTTGTAGAGACCGGACAGTCCTCTTGCCTCCGTCTCCCAAAGTATTGGGATTATAGGAGTGAGCCACTGAACCCAGCCTCTGGCTTTATCAATGTTTTTAAAGCAAGAAAGAGGCATTGCCAGATTTGACTCCACTTGCTTTACACTTTACAAATCATTTCTAGTAATAGTAGTAACGGAAAGACAGAGTGGAGTATAACTGTGAAGAACAGAGATTAGATCAACCATGCTTTTATCACTGCAAGAGATAATGGAGACTTGACCTAAAGCCTCATATAAAAGTATATCTCTTACACATGTGCAATGACATAAGACTATGGTATAAAAATGCATAGTATGGGCAGGGGTGTTAAGAGAAGGTGATGTATTTGGAGACATTTCAGAGTTAAAACCATGAGGACTGGAGATGTGTTGCATTTACAGAGTAGGGGTAAGGAAGGCATCAAAGATAATGTCAGGATTGATAGCATGGGAGACTAAAATGGTAGGATGCCATGGTGTGAGGTAGGGGATGTAGGGAAGGAACAGGTTTGTGGGAGCAGATAGAGATGTCTCTGAATTGACCAGTTGGACACACTGCATGAGCACCTGGAAATACAAATCCGTATCTAAAGAGAGAGATCGTAGCAAGAGATCTAGGTTAGGGTGTGTCTTCCAAGTACAGGTGATAGCTGCCGTCCTCCGAGAACATAAGAACATATACACAGCATGAGAAAAATAGTCTTTTTTTTAGCTGGGTACAGAGAAAAGGGAGCCAATAAAGGATGATCTTAATAATGCATCTTGTTCAATCCCTTCTCCCCATTGCCATGTATTGAAAGAATTAGGAGTTCACACTCGGACCTTCCACTGTGCCTCCTCTACTTTGCCACTCATCTTGGCCTCACTTATTAGTTTCTGGCCCTCATGCTTCTATCACACCTGCCATCATCCAGAGAATCCCTTCTATCTTGCCATTCAGGATACAATAAAATCCCTATTGTCTTCCTTCCTTTCTAATAAGGTATTTTCTCTTTTCTCACTCTTTTTCCAACATCTACATGTCTACATGAAGCTCAGTTGGAGAAATAGGTTCAAACCCACTTTTGTTCATTATAGATTCTATGGCTTTGGACAAGTGTCTTAACCCCTCTGAGTTTCAATATAGTTATCTGTAAAACGGAGATAATATCTACTTCCTGGTGTGGTTGTGTGGATTAAAAGCCTAAAATAGGTCAAACATTCATTCTTGAGATTGGCCCTAAGTAAGTACTCAGTAAATAGAGACTCACTTCCTACTCTCTCACTGCCTTTTTCTATCTCTTAGTGTTTTGCTTGTATCTCTTTGTGTCACCTGCTATGTACATTTTTGCCTTTTTCTTCCTACTACAGTTCAAACTCTTTGAGGACCAGAAGTAAGATGTATCTGAATTTCTATCTATGCCTTCTTAATGGCATACAGTGTGGGCTCAATAACTATAAAATATTTAGGTATGTAAACATCTACAAATTAGTAGTAAATATCTGGGACATTGTAGGCCTTAATATGTATCCACCAACAGGGTCAAACCTGCAGCTAGGTGTGGTGGCTCATGCCTATAATCTCAGCACTTTAGGCGGCCAAGGTGGGAGGATCACCTGAGCCCAGGAGTTCAAGGCCAGCCTGGGCAACATAGTGAGACCCCCTTCTCTACAAAAAAGTTAAAAATTAGCCAGTCACAGTGGTGAGCACCTATAGTCCCAGCTACTCAGAAGGCTGAGGTGGGAGGCTCGATTGAGCCCAGCTTGAACCCGGGAGGTTGAGGTTGGTTGCAGTGAGCCTCCATCACACCACTACAGTCCAGCTTGGGCAACATAGCCCGATCCTGTCTCAAAAATGAAACAACAACAACAAAAAAAAACTACTGATGATTTTTCAACTCTATTCCAATGTAAAGAAAATATGAGACAAGGAAATCTGAGTTTGCTTTTATGCATCACAAGCAAATATTATTCTAAATTCTAAGCCCGTGGGGCACTCATGTATCACCACGTGCTATACTCCTCTCCGAGGTAAAATATTAATCTATGCTATCTCCAGAAGGAGCAGCACCCTGGACGACCCACTGGGTAACTAGTCGAAAATCCTGCCCCCTTGGCACTTGTGGTCAGGAGAAGAAGTGTGAATAACAAGTGCCTGGCACGAGGCCATCGCAAAGTCAAGCCCTGTTTCCCTGAACCTTACCTGGAGTGCTTTTTCATATCACATTTCCCAAACTGCCTGCCTCTGGTGTTTTATTTAGACTCCGTTCACTTCCATAAAAGTGAGAAATGTAAAAGAACTACTGCCATTCAAATAGACTTGGTGTCAGGACTTAAGAGGCAGCAGTGGGCTTTTGAAACAAGTTCTGAGAGGAAAGGCTGAAGAGATGGATTGTGGTCTTGCTTTTGTAAGATACTAACTCGATGACCCTGGGCAAATTGCCGCTCTCTTTGAGTCTGTTTCCTCATCTGCATAATGGGAATACTAATTATCGGTTTTCCACCTTCCTGAGGCTTTTGCTAGAATTAGGTCAAGCAATGCAAACTATTTGAAAAAGTGAGTTTCCCTCTGAGTCTTTAGCAGACAAATGAAAAGAACAATTATAGAGGGAGACTCGATCCAGAAATGAATGAACACTGTTCTACTGTTATACAAGGAAAGGGTTTGCTTGATTTTAAAGGGAAAATCTAGTATTTATTTGATCTTTGATAGTTAGAGAAGTGAATTCTTTGACCTGCCTTGAAATTGCCCTCACAAGTCCTTACTTCAAAGGACCTTGGTTTTCTGTGTCTGCTTCAAGCATATTCCGTAGAAATAGATGTTTTACCTAGTCTTTCACACGTCCTTATCTTGATTGCTTTTGTACACACACGAATCCTCAAGAAATTATAGTCTGGGACCCGTTTAAACTTGCACATAAAGAATAAGTGGAAGAATCTGGGAAAATAATCTGTCAGTTGTTTGTAATAATCGCCTTAAATAAGCAGTCCCTGGCTTATCGAAAGCTCGCCCAAGTTAAACAAAGAAGGCAGTCAGCAGAGCCTCAGACGCTGAACTCTGAACCCTGGCTGGACCTTGCACTGGGCAGCCTAGTAACAGGAAGGCAGCAAGACACACTTTGAACCAGGGGTTCTAAGGCTGCCGTGGGGTTATAGACAGGGTGACAGCTGCACTTTGCGCCTGAACTTTGTACCTCGACACAGGGGCATTTAATCTCCATAACAGGCACTTTGTTTCATTACTTATTAACAGTTCCTCCTTGAGTAAAGTTCTTTGTTAATGGAGCTTTAAAATATGATCCATCTCCCCCTTATGCCTGCCGTGGGGATGGGCATTTGTGCTTGTTTGCACTATCTGCCCCTAACACGGCCTCATCGTCCCTGGGGGAGGGCTTTTCTCTGTTCAAAATCGGCCCTTGCAGAGATGCCACTTTGTAATTGTGACTCCAGAGGTGGCACAGTGCTCTCCGGTTTACCCTCAGAGAAGCCAGAGAAGCTAACCGTGGTCCTGATGCCATTAAATGTCACATCAGGCAGTGACTGGTGTCACTTCTCCTCTCCCCACCATGTCAACTCTTCTATATTTTATCTTTTCTTTTCACTCATTCTTTTTCCTTTACCATGTTTTTCCTTCTGTCCTTATTTCTTTTTCTCCACGTTCAGCCTCACAGTGGCACTGGAGTTAAATGATGGTGCCCCCTGTCACACACATCATCCCCTCAGCCAGAGAAGCCAAGCTGTGTTTTGTTGCAGTTGGAAGTCAAAGCAATTTAAGGGCACGTTCAAGTATCCTCCTTTCCAAATAAACACATTGTAGTTAACTTCAACAGATCAGTAACTGATAACTCAGTAAGCTTGAAGGGTTAGCTATTTAAAGAGACGGTCTGAGCTCTAGAAAAGGGAGAGTGAGATTGTTAGTGAGCTAAGCATTAGTGAACAGCTACAAAATCCATACTAGTCCTAGTGAAAATACTCAGACTTCCATCCCTCCTCCCCACCACAAACCAGAGAATACATTGCTACTATTTCAATTGCCAAAGTTTGTTCAATACTGATCAATAAGCAGTCTTTGGTTTCTGGGACCCAGGAGTTTCTGGCAACTACAGGCTCTTCATTTAGTAGCCAGCAAAGACCAAAGTGGCCCTCTCTGAAGCTTTGCTTGAGGGTTTGGGGCCCAAGAAATTAACCTTTCGCCACTGGGCTATTTTGTCTATTTTGGGAGTAGTTGAGCTTAGTTCAGTCAACAAGTCACCCTCTTCTCATTTTTCTTTTTATCTGAAAAAATGCCTGTTGTGTCTAGCTCTCATTCAGCAACGGGTCAGCCCTGGAGTCAGCCCTGTCTAGGGTACCATGCAATAAAAACCCCTAATTCTCTCTCACCATTCCTCATTCCCCAACTACATCTAGACCTTCCAGAGCGGTTCAGTGCCCCATTCACCTATCTGCTTTATTTCCCAGGCAGCAAGTCCATTTATGCCAAAGCTGGTTGACCAAAACGTACTTTGCAAGCCAGTCTAATATTCCTGCCTCATTTTCCTTTTGTTTTTTCCTAGTGTTTTTTTTTCTCTCTGTTCTTCTGTCATTCTCTCTCTCCCCTTCTCTTTTCTTCCCTTTGCTCTTTTCTTTTTCATGAATACGCTCAAATACATAGTTTAGAAATTTTTCGCTGGAGTACAAATTACAAGGTACAGGAGCAGGTCTGGCTTCTCTGTGCACATTGCCCTCCATCATTCCTAATATATTTTTGCAAGCCTGCCATGACCAGGGGATGCAATCCAGCCATTTATCCTAGTATCTGGATTTGGGTTATTTATAAGAAGAGAAGGGAAATTTAAAACAAATATAAATTATTTGGAAACATCGCATCTCCAGCTTTTATGTTCAGCGTCATCCCTGGATGATCCACACACTCTATATATCTAGCTTTCTTTGTGCTTGGCTTTCCAGGGACCACCTCACTTTACAGCAAGATGGCAGGGAGACATAAAAGGCCAGACCGTGCATTTCATTGTTTCTGTGCCAACGATGTTTTTGGTACTAAAACGTTGCACTTTTGGCTCTTCCCGCAACAGTCTTCTTGCTTCCTGCTTTCCTCTGGAAGCGTGCCAGCACCCGCAGCTGGGTCTCCAGCAGCTCCTCCCAAGGCCTTGGATTAGGGCTGCACCTGTTTAGGATTTGCTCAAACCGAAAAGTAGTAGGGCTTCTCCAGAACACGTAATTACCTTTGCCCTGAAAGCAATGCAGTCGGATGCTTTGGCAGCACACTCAGGACAGCCAGGGCTGCAGACATGGCCTCCAAATTCAGTCTCAGTTACCCCAGACAGAACACAGTAATTGGCCTTTGATTTACCCCCTTCCAACTCCTCCACCTGCCTCTCAATCCCAGAATCTTGCCACCTGCTCCAGGTAGCTTTAACAAAGTGCAAGCAAAGGTGATTGTAGCTTACATAGCTGATTGCCCTAAGATACAAGAATAAAACTATATCATATCCACTACAATGATCTAGCTTACAGATGAGAAATGCAGGGTTTGTTGAATTTCTTTTTTTGAATAGGATGAATTCGATGAAACAAACACGATTAATCCATTTGATTCTTAATTCCTGACCAATGAGTGAAAATGTATAAACACGAGTTCAGTGTTTCATGGACATCCTAATAACAATTCCTTTTAATTTTCCTTATCTTTTGATCTCTTCTCCCAGTACACACACACACACACACACACACACACACACACACACACACACGAACAGGAGAGAAGTGATGGGAAAACCAGGTAATAATCTTGCTGTAGAAGAGAAGGAGCACTGGACAGGGTCAGCAAAGACAAGTGTCTGCAGGAAGATCTGTACCAACCACCTGAGTGACAGAAACTTTCCCGTAGAGTTTCTGGGACCAATATTTTTATCTTTTATGCTTTGGAGGAAATAGTTATTAATTCCCAGAGTGTAAAATTGAAGAAAAAAGTGAATAAAAGGAAACTAGCAAGGACAGAGGCATTGCCACAGTGAAAGCAGGGAGGTGATAAAGAGGGACAGGAAGACTCTTTAAGAAAGTTGCTGTTGGCTGGCTTTCTCTGGACCATCACACCAATCTCTCCTGCAATTTCTGGTCAAATGTCCTTTCCTCTAATCACATTCTGATTTCTTATTTGTAGTATTACGATTTAAAAAAACAGGAATGGAGAATAGTGGTAAATATGGCCTAATATTAAAATATTTAGATACAGAGTTAGATTAACAAATTATTGCTCGATATAATCAATCAACTGCAAAACCTTCTAATTTCCACCCGCAATTTCTTCTTGGTGATAATTTTGTATTTATCTTTGGCATAAATTAAGGTTAACTGCCTTTGATTATCTAAGAGGAATTGCTCTGGATGAAAAGAGTAACATGACTCTTTTAATGTCATCTAGTTGCTGGTTCACAGCCTAGTTACTGGTTATCACATTTGGGTTTTTTTGTTTTTTGGTTTTTTTTTTTTTGAGACAGGGTCTCGCTCTGTTGCACAGGCTGGAGTGCAGTAGCACAATCATGGCTCACTGCACCCTCACACTTCCCTGGCTCAAACAATCCTCCCACCTCAGCCTTCTGAGTAGCTGGGAATGTAGGTGTGTGTGACGACAACTGGCTAATTCTTTTATTTTCCATAGAGATGAGGTCTCACTATGTTGCTTATGCTGTTCTCAAACTTCTGGGCTCAAGAGATCCTCTGCCTTGCCCTCCCAAAGTGTTGGAATTACAGGCATGAGTCATGGCACCTGGCCAGTTATCACCTTTTATATTCCTTATCCTACGCTTAAAATAGCACTCCAGAACTCTTTGATCTAAGAGGTCCAGAACTGATGTATGTGTAGTCACCTCTTTAACTACTCATACCTTATCTATTTATGTTGTTTTCCCATCCTCATTCTTGAGCTGTCTATTCTCTTTCCCAGCTGTTTCTTCCATTTCTAAGTTCTGTAAAGGTAGGTCATAGCTCTGGTCCCTTCAGTGCCTCCTTTGCTCACCTCAAGCCCTGAAAACATTTACTTGCTGATGTAATTCTTGGAATAGTTTTATCCTACTTCCAAATGTAGGTTTAACTCTTCCACTCCGTGCTGGTAGACATTGCTTTACCTGAGATTCATGGATCAAGGTTGCAGTAGCAAAAGTCCCTTGGCTCAGGCTTCATCTAATCTCTCGAAAAGAATGCAGAGAGAAAAAAATCTGAGTTTTAGGCTGTTGTGTCTGGTGAAGAGAAAAGATGGACCACTGACCAACTTTCTCTGCAAAGACCTCTAAAGGGAGGTACAAAAGGAGGAATTCAGTCTCCAGAACGACAGGAAACGTGGCCTTTATTAAGCGTATTTTAGAGGCCCTGTAATAGACTAAAGAAGTTTATATTTATCTTTTGCCCTGGAGACAGAAAGCCGAGTCAGAAATCTGCACAGAGCATATAATGTTGACCAGAATTATAGATTTAGCCAACAACCTCTTGTGGTTCTCTACTTCATCATGGAGGCTATCTAAGCTTTTTGTCCTGGCATTCAAATTCCTCCACAATTTAGCTCCATATGACGCATCCCAATTTACTGTCCGTTAGTATGCCTAAGGTATCTTCTTCTCAAGCCAGCTCATCAGAAAATTTTTATTCCCGTGCTTATTGCTATTTTATGGTAGAAAATTGTAGTCTTTGGAGCCAGCTGGGTCTGTATTTGAATTTCAGCTTTGTCATGAGTTAACTGTGACATTTTAAGCCTCAGTTGCTTCATCTTTAAAATGGGAATGCAGAATAAATGTGTCTTAGATATACTACCCATGAAAGACATGGCCTCGTAGCTGGCATGCACAAGGCATGCAGTGAACTATTATTATGTCATTATGGTCAGCATTGAATGTTTTCTCCACATCCACCCTCTTCTAAATGTCACTCATCAATCAACAGTTTAATAATGAAGTTCTCTTTAAAACTATCTTTGCACCCCTAGTTCAAAACGACAGATTTATTTTCTTCATATGATTTCATACTTGATCGTGTACTAGTCCGTGTGCCACAAACCTGATCTTAAGTTATTTGAATGCATACGTCTCTGCTAAAACACAGCTCTGAGGCTATCATAAATGAGCAGTAAAATAATCATTTCTCAGCTTTTGGCTGCGATCACATGTGTAATCAACAGTAAATTGTTGTAGAATTTTAACCTGTCCAGAGCATTTGCACTTATCGAGCTTCCTGGGCTCTGGGACCGTATTTTCTAAAGTTAAGCAACACTCAACTTGCTACAAGCTCTTAATTTTAAAGAAGTTAAAATTACGTGTAGTGCGGTTATCACAGAAAATATAACATTGTAATATGGCAACTCTAATAAACTGCTTTTTAAATACCGAAAATATGAATTTATATGTTATAAAAACTTTCTAAGCTTAGAATTAAAAAACACTGGAGACGCACTTTTCCATTCCTTTGAACAATGCAAAAAGCCCTATGATTATCATAAAAAATGCTCCCCAGCCAGGCGGGGTGGCTCACGCCTGTAATCCCAGCACTTTGGGAGGCAGAGGTGGGCAGATCACGAGGTCAGGAGATCAAGACCATGGTGAAACCCCGTCTCTACTAAAAATGCAAAAAATTAGCCTGGCACGGTGGCGGGCACCTGTAGTCCCAGCTACTCGGGAGGCTGAGGCAGGAGAATGGTGTGAACCCAGGAGGCAGAGGTTGCAGTGAGCCGAGATTGTGCCACTGCACTCCAGCCTGGGCGACAGAGCGAGACTTAGTCTCAAAACAAAACAAAACAAAACAAAACATAAAAATGCTCCCCATGCGTGTTTTCCTCCTGTCACTGAAGTGAAATGAATTAACTGAATGTTCTGGGACCTGGTCTTGTGTATAAACAACTTGTGGTTTGCTTTTGGTCCAACATAGTAATTTACACAGTACACGCAAGATGATAAACTACATTTGGTGAGATATACATTAACGATTTAAAGTGCAGGCTACCTTACACCCTTTAAAGAAGTATCTAGAAAGATTTTTATTTCTGCTGTGGGAATCTTGAGAAAAGCGCAGGGCAGTGACACGGAAAGTCCAGAATGCAGATCAGTTTTGACCCACCTGCTTAGAGATTAGCAAACTTTCCTGCCTGAACTTTATAGACTTGGTCTGAACCCAAGAGGCACACCCAGCTGTGCCTCTGGGACCTGCCCCAACCAGCTTTCTTACCCAGGACACGCTGTAAGAAAGTCTTTTGTTCCTCTTGATATGGATTAATTTGTCTCGCCATTTCCTGCATTTTCAGAAGTTATTTCAATAGATTATGTTTAGGAGCAAGTTGGAAGTCACTGGTAGTTATCTACAAAGCCCAGAGCCAAAAACTGAAGTGTAAAATTTACCCGCTAGTGTCAATCTTTCTAATCTATATGACCAAATTTCTATTAATCATCGAGGCAATTTCCTCTATTTCACAGTGTTTTGAGTTTCTTTTGCTGTTTTTATCTACATATCGTCTGCTATAGGACAAATTTAGAGGGTGGTGGAGATGGCTGATAGGATTAGAAAGTCTGAAACTTCTCTGAAATACAAAAACATTTATGTCAAAAATCTATTACGGAGGTAAGAAAAACCCCAAAATAAATTAATCTGAATAGCTCATAGATTCCAGATGGATAATGTTTTGGTAGCAAGTTTTGGTTAGTACCCTCATCTGAGTGTTCTTGACAAAGTCCCAAGTATGTCCACAAATGACAGACTCATCAAAAGACAGGATAGCCTTTTAGAGTATTTTGCAATTGATAAAAATATTACATACCTTTTGGACATCCTGTAAATGAGATGTTTCTATTTTACCATATCTGTTCTGGGGAAGGGGGGCAAGAAGGGGCAATGGGACTGAATCAGTCCTTCAGTCAACAAGTATTATTTACCATATACTCTTCTGTGCAAGCAAAGCAATGCATGCTTGGCCTGGAGAACATCCAGACCATTGTAACACCCTATGCCTACACGAGGCAGCTGCAATTAGGAAAAATGACACACCACTAAAATGTAAGAATGCACAAGAGCAACGGATGGAGACACTGCACGGTGAGGTTTGGTCTTAAGTCCGTCTTTTTAAGAAAGACATGTAACTTGTCTTAATGTCCATTTTTTTTGTTTTGTTTTGTTTTTTGTTTTGTTTTTTGTAAAAATTAAAAGCCCATATAGGTAATTTTTTACATTTTCTTGAGGTTTGAATTTCTATGATTTGATGAATCAGAATATAAAAGTGTTTATAATAAATGCTAAAACTTTGCTGTACTTAAAACCAGAAAATTAGACTAAGGAATTGCAGCACTGATTTACTATTAATCAACAGACCTCAGAAACCCCAAAGGTTGAATGTCCTCCCCGATCCTGTGCCAGTATCAGAAGTTTGGGGAAGTCCAACTGAACAGCGAATGGCGTGATGATGGCGATGGCATCATTACTGCCACTGGAGAGTCAGAACCTTATCCCATCATTCTCTGTTCCACTACCAATTGCTACCACACTGGCTCTTTCTGTCCCGCAAACAGAAAACCTCATTTCCACCACGGTAGACAAAACAATAGCTCCTCAGCTGCTCACACCCTCATCCTCAGAACCTGTGCATATGTTATCTTACATGGCAATAGAGTCTTTGCAGGTATAATTGAGTGAAGGTTCTCAAATGGGGAGATTATTCTGGATTATCCGGGTGGGGCAAATGTGTAATCATAAGGGCTCTTATAGGTTAGAGAGAGAGACGGGAGTGTCAGGTTCAGAGAGAGAATTGAAAATGCTGTACTGTGTCTGTGAAGACTCAGGAAGGGGCCATGAGCCAAAGGAATGCAGGTTGCAGGTGGCCTCTAGAACCTGGAAAAGCAAGGAAACAGACACTTCCCTATAACATCTGAAAGGAAGGTAGCCCTGCCAGCGCCTTAATCTTAGCCCAGTGAAACTTAGTTTTGTACTGCTGGTCTTCAGAACTGCAATATAATAATGTTGTGTTGTTTTAAGCCGTCAAGTTTGTAGGAATTTGTTACAGCAGCCATAGTTAGCGAGCAGGGTCTTTTGTCACTTTAGGGCCTTTCCACTAGCTGTTTCTAGTACCTAGAATGCCCTTTCCCTGGAATCTTTAGCTCCTCTTTGTCATTCTTGTCTCTAGGTGTCATCTTCTCTGACCATGTAATCTACAGAGCCATCTAGACTTTCAGCTAATTCTCTGCATAGCACACGTGCATACGTGTCATATTTCCAGTTTATTTGCTTCTTGACTGCTTCTTCTCTATCAGGTCAGCTTCATGAGGACAAGAACCTTGCCTTTCATGATCACTGCTCCACTTGCAGTAGTTAGAATAGTGACTGGCCTCACCGACAGGAATCGAATATAGGACTTAGGGAACACAAGAAATGTTCAGTGGATCTGAATCTTATAGAAAGGGGCCGCAACATATTTACACTATATATACTTTCATCATCTTTCAATCATTGCAAAAGTCATCTGTTGCCACCTGTATTAGTCAGTTTTGTATTGCTATAGAGGATTACCTGAGATTGGGTGATTTATCAGGAAAAGAGGTTTATTTAGCTCACAGTTCTGCAGGCTGTACAAGAAGCACGGCACCAGCATCTGTTTCTGGTGAGGGGCTCAGGGAGCTTTTACTCATGGCAAAAGACAAGGAAAGATGGCATGTCACATGGTGAAAGAGAAAGAGCAAGAGAGAGGGGAGGAAGTGCTAGGCTTTTTATAACAATCAGTTCTCACATAAATTAATAGAGTGAAAACTCACCCATTACTGCTGGGAGGAAACTAAGACATTCATGAGAAATCTGCCCCCTTTACCCAAACACCTTCCACTAGGCCCCACTTCTGATAATGGGGATCAAATTTCAACATGAGATTGGAAGGGGACAAATATCCAAATGATATCACCACCAAACAAATGAACAAACAAAAACAATAAAAGTCTGTTCCCCCCATTTTGACTCTCTTTCACTGTCTTTACCTGACTCACAGAGCAGGGCTGAGAAAATCTAAGAGAATGTGGTCTGGACATCCCTAAAATGTGAACTGTGTGATAAGAACAGCGCCTAATATACGTAAAGGTCTTTGAGTTCTTAAGGAATAAATGGCAGTATATAAATGTTAAACTACAAGTTTCCTTATATTGAAGATTCCACTTTTACGACGTTTCCACCAGCAAAATTCTGTTGCAGCAAAAAGAAGAGCAATCTTCCCCCTCCCTTGAAATTTGTTAAAATGGCATTTCCCTTGTGTTGCATTTCTTTAGACCTGTGCAAAAACATCTCCTCCCAAGATAGAAAGCAATGCACAGCTGTAGCCCTGGGAAGAATAATGCTGTGCTCAGAATATCAGATTTTTAAATCTACCAAAGCTGGAAAAGAGATGAAGAATTAAGGCTGAAAGCTTGTCTTTAACGTGCCCTATGATGCACCAGGCATTACAGATAATATGTCCCTTCAGATTCTGATGACCTACTTTGCAGAGCTTACAGATGCTGCTGCACACATTAAGGACAGCAGTTCCGCAAGGATTGTGAATTTCCTTGCTTACGTCGATTTGACCATCACGCCCCTGCTGTTATGGTGATGTGTTGTGTGTAAGGTACAAAGAGAGAGATGGTAAGGAAGTGGCGAGTGAAAGAGACCAAGATAAATTATTTTGTATTTATATGATCCCTATAAATAATACATTGAAAGAGGAAAAAGAGGAAGGAGTTTTAAAATTTGTCTGCCATATCTGAACCATACATTCATTAGTTTCATCTTTTAATAGTTTAGCATTTTTTCTCTTTAACTGTATTTAAAGTTTCCAGTGGAGCTCTTTAGGCCTTTGATTTTCCTTAACTTGAATTTGCAAACTGGCAGCTATTGGTCAACTGATGCTTGTAGACAGTTTTGTTTGGCTACTCATTGCTTTAAAAAATGTTTTTAATTGGAACACTGTTAGGTGGACCTATCTGGTTCCCACTAGATTCCAGCACTTTCTATTCTCTTAATCTGGCTGCTTTACACATTTACTTTTCCCAATCTTTTTGGCCCTGAATGTGTTAGACTCTGGTCTGATTTACACCTGGTCGATATGGGCAACTTGGGACATCCAAGTCTAGAAGTCTTCATATGTGGATGCCAGACTGTTTATTCTGTTGTTCCCCTGGAGGAAGAATATGACTCATCAGTGCAACTACCTTGTTTCTCACTCCCCAATCAGTACTTCTGATTTATATATTTATGTACTGGAAGAAAACTTGACAAATTTAAAATTTAAATCACAATTAGATATACTTCTACCTTGTCTCTTTTTTTTTTCCCCAGAAAGGATTGAAGACAGCTGTTAGATGAAGTTGTAAAGATTGATGATGAATTATTTTCATTTAAAACCATCAAATGACATATAAATCTAGATCATCTTCAAAAAATCATCTTCAAAAAATCCTGGCCATATTGGTACCATGTGCATGGCAGAAGTCAGACACAGGGTACTGCTGTTTTGTGGAATTTGTTAGACACCCAGTTTTGAAGGAGGAAACAGATGTTCCATTTTCAAGGCATTTGACACAATTGACAGACATAAGATTTCACTCTGGGTGGGGGAAAGGCTCTGCCAATCCATGGAGCAGTGATTGGCACACGATTCCAACGTGAGTGTCACTAGGCAGAGGAGCCCACAAAGGCCGATTCTCAATAGCAAGTGCAGAGTGGAGGTAGAAAGGTGGGTGGAGAAGGTGGAAGAGGTGTCAAGGCCTGTCTGGTAACTACAGAGTCAGCAGTGACTCCTGCATACCAGGAAAGAAAAGAGGAGGTGCGTTTACAAGAGCCAGAGAATCCTGAAAACAACACAACTCTTTTTCTCTGGAGTTCAATTATTTTTTCTGCTTCCCCTCCACGTCTGTTGAATTCCCCACTCAGCTCAAAGTTTAGGAAATGTTGGGGTATACGTTTTAATGCAAGTCTAGTTCCAAGCCAACCTCATCTCTCACCCGACTTTTGCAAAGTTCTACCAGTTGCAAATGTAATCACATCACAGCTGGTCTTAAAACCATCCCCTGGGCCGGGCGCGGTGGCTCACGCCTGTAATCCCAGCACTTTGGGAGGCAGAGGCGGGCGGATCACAAGGTCAGGAGATCGAGACCACGGTGAAACCCCGTCTCTACTAAAAATACAAAAAATTAGCCGGGCGCGGTTGTGGGCGCCTGTAGTACCAGCTACTCGGGAGGCTGAGGCAGGAGAATGGCGTGAACCCGGGAGGCGGAGCTTGCAGTGAACCGAGATCGCGCCACTGCACTCCAGCCTGGGCGACAGAGCGAGACTCCGTCTCAAAAAAAAAAAAAAAAAAAAAAAAAAAAAAAAAAAAAACCATCCCCTGGACTCCCCTTGCTCTTATAGTAAAGCAAAATGCATTTAATCAGCCCTTCAAGACCCTGCATGATCTATCTATCCCAGGGCTTCTCAACCTCAGCTCTATTGGCATTTTTAGTGTGATAATTCTTTGTTGTGCGGGTTGTCCTCTGCATTGCAGGATGCTTAGCGGCATTCCTGGTCTTGACCCACTAGATGCTAGTAGAACCCTCCACTCCCAGTTGTGACAACCAAAAATCTCAACCAAGAATTGCCAATGTCTGCCCTCATTGAGAATAATTGATCTAACTGGACAGTGCCCTGCCTCCAGCCGAATTCTGCACCACTCCTCCAATATGCCCCCATCACATCCACTGCTCTCTTGTTCTTCAACCACACTGACTTCCTTCCATCTATTCACATGGATGCTTCTACCATTTTTACATCTACTTGTCTTCTACTCCACATCCCCAGCCCTGCACTATCTCATTCCTATTCATCTTTCATGATGAATTTTTTTCCTAATTCTTGTAGTCTTCCTCCCCCTAAACCATGCATGCTTCCATAACACTGTTTTTTTTTCTACAGAGCTTATCATCACTTATCATCATTGAAATTGCTTTTTTAATTAGTTCTGTTATCCCTTCTGCACAGAAAGCTTTTTCAGGGTAGGAGTCTTATTTGTGTAGCTTGAGGCAGTGTCTAGCTCCTAGCATAATGCCCGATGCACAATATTCCCACAAAAATAACTAAAGACAGAAAAATGAGATGAAGTGCTAAAGCCAGGATACTCAGAGAGAGGTGTGACCACAGGTAAGTACTGAAGCTGCCCACATGGGGATTCTCTGTTAGATGTTGGTATAGTGCATAGTAATGACTATGCCTGCAGTAATTACAAACAATTTATGCCAGGTCCTGCACTGTATACTTATTAGGTCAATGAATCCTTAAAACCATGTGATAAGGTAATAGCATGAGTATCCTGATATGGTTTGGCTGTGTCCCCACCCAAATCTCATCTTGAATTATAGCTCCCATAATTCCCATGTGTTGTGGGAGGGACCAAGTGGGAGATAATTGAATCATGGGAGTGGTTTTCCCCATACTGTTCTTGTGGTAGTGAAGAGATCTCACAAGATCTGATGGTTTTATAAGGAAAACCTCTTTCACTTGGCTCTCATTCTATCTTGTCTGCCACCTTGTGACATGCCTTTCACCTGCTGCCATGATCGTGAGGCCTCCGCAGCCATGAGGAACTGTGAATCCTTTAAACCATAGCCCCATTTTACAAAGAGGTTAAGGAAATTGTCTAGGGTCATATAGCTGGCAAGTAGCAGAGCCAGAATTCATACTCCAGAAGCTGGACCCAAAGGTCTTTGTTCTAAATTCCTATCCTTTATTGCCTACCAAGAGTCAGGGGGCAGGGAGTTAAATTCTTAGCACGTCTTCACACCATATTTTAGGAGATTGTTTTAAGATTGTCTGAGGTCTGCAGAGTCTTGTTAGTCTATATTCTCATGAATAGGGATAAAGAAAACATTCAGAAGCAGAATACCCTTTGCCAACTAATTCTTCTTAGTATTGTTTGGAAGGTGAGTTAGACATGAAGACAGTAGGGCACAAATGAGGGGACAAGGAAGTGAAACTGCCTCCTCCACATGTCATACCCATTTAAAGTTCATTTTAATGAACAAACTTCTCTTAACATCCAGAAACCTTAGTATAAATGATCTTGGGCCTATAATAAGAAAACCTTCCTTCCATTGTGTGTGTTGCGGGGTGTGTGCGTGTGTATGTGTGTGTATTTATGCAGCTGAATATAACAACTATGGACCTATATACCAACTATAACAACCCCAGGTCATTCAGTGCAGAGAGATGAGTAGGATAACTCTGAGAAGAGTTTGGAAAGCCATGAGGCTTTGATAGGGTTACCACATACTTGGTTCCAGAAAAGTAGTTGGGAGAAGAACACTGGATATGAAACGGAAAGATGCCAAAAGTAATTGCTACCCACTTTCCAATGACTCCCTGAGCCCAGAGGCTGAGAAAAATCATCCTGAGGGCTACCTTTGGCACTGTAGGCTTGCAACAGCATTTTCATGAATAATTCACTTTGCCAAAGTAGAAGTAAGCATGGTTTGTAGTTCACTTTCCTTCCATTAATTTAATCTATGACTTTCATTTTGTCCATCTGTAAAAACAAAAGAGATACGAATGTTTAGCTGTGAGCCAGGGAAGTGATTTATAAATCATTGTTTATGGCACACTAATAGTTTAGCAAATGTATTTTTTTAAAAATAAGATATTTGCTGAATACAAATTCAGGAGAATAATAAGCATTCTGTTCATAGTAGACTGAATTTTATCTCTTCTCCTACAGATAAAATTTCATCTACCCAATTTTGATGCATGTACTCCGTGCCAGAGAAGGCTCAAAGTATAAAGTCCATCTGCCTAATGGAGGTTTTGTCTATCAATCAAATTTGTCATGACTTGGATTAAGTTGTTGAAACGATCAGCTTTTTGTAAAATAAGGAAGGTGGAAATGACAGAACAAATTATGCTTAACTATAGGGATTTAGGACAAATGACCCTTTACCAGTAGAAATCCAAGATCTTGTTACTTAGACTCCTTTCAGGACTGGTAGAAAGAAAATATTCTCATAAAGGTGGTGTCTTCATCCTTTTGGCTTCCTCCTGAGGCACCCGCCCTGATCATCATGGTACTGCCCCAGTGCGCTGGCTACCAGTGACCTCACAACTAATTAAAAACTTGAGTAGCAGCAATGTTCAAGGGCTGGAAGTCCTTTCTGAAAGCCGGACTTCTGGCTCCAAGTTGTGGACTTGGTGATACCCAGCTCATTCCGCAGCATGGACACAGGCTATTTTTGGGCCAAGCCAACTCCTGTGTCTCCCTCCCTACAGTGGGAACAGGAGCTGACCTTGTCTGACCCCTGGTAGCCTGGGCATGGTGACTTCTCTTAGGAAGTTATCAAAAAACAACGTGGAGTGTTGCCTGCGTAGGACATGGCACTGGATAGCCAAAATACATCTAGAACTTCTCAAGAAAAGTATCCTGTTAGGAAGAAAAATCCTTACTTATTTTTTCTTTTTTCTCCCTCTCTCAAAAGTGAGATAAGCGAGGTGGCAAAGTTGTTCCTAAGCTCATGCATAATGTGAAAAAACATCCTGATCCTTTTAAAAATCCGTTTAATTACTGGTGTAGTTCTCTGGGAAAGGCCTGGGTGTCCCTGTTAAATAATCTTTCTGAGATTGAGAGCATCTTAAAAGAAGAGAATTACATACCTAACTGTGTATGGATACCTCTCTAACTAGGTCAGTATTCAGTATGTGAATATAAATTATTTTGTACCCAATGAGTAAAAAGAAAATTAAATTTAATTTTGCATCATTTTATATAAACACGTGATATTTCCATGAATGGAAAGTATGTGCTATTTTTCCATGAAGGACAGACTATTAGAGGAAAGAAATGATGAAAGGGAGCAGTAAGCTATCACCCAATTATTTCCTTTTCTCTCTTATGCTGGGGAGGAAAAGCCATCTTGCAATTCTGCTCCAGGTCCCTGCCCCACTTTTGACCCTGGCCTTATTTCAGGGGCACATAGACAGCCAGCCTTTCCATTTGTGCCTGCAGAAGAAATTAAGTGGGATACAAAGCTGTCCTTCCCAAGTACATTCTGGGATTCCTAAATCCCCTCTCCTACCCTCTGCTCTCTCTCCCCTTATCTCTGTGGCAGCTGGCTCCATTATCCAGGTCTCAGCACTTCTAGATTAACTATTTCCTTTGCCTGGAGCCCCAAAGAAAACCTAAGGTAAGAAGTTAGGGACTGCAAAGACAACAAAAAAATCCTGAGGGTAGGGTGGTCATGCAAGTTTCTTACTTTATTTTTTATGTCATCTGTTTCTTGAGGAAAGAAAACTAAATTGTGGATTGTTGTTGTTGTTGCTGTTATTTTTGTTGGAGACAGAGTCTCTCTCTATCACCCAGGCGGGAGTGCAGTGGTGCGATCTCAGCTCACTACAACTTCCGACTCCCGGGTTCAAGCAATTCTCCTGCCTCAGCCTCGAGAGTAGCTGGGACTACAGCCATGAGATACCACGCCCTGCTAATATTCATATGTTTAGTAGAGATGGAGTTTCACCATGTTGCCCAGGCTGGTCTCGAACTCCTGACCTCAGGTGATCTGCCTGCCCCTACCTCCCAAAGTGTTGGGATTACAGGCTTGAGCCACTGTGCCCAGTCACTCATACGGTTTTGAAGAATAGCAAAAAACAATTGTAAAGAACTTTTCAACTCTAATTTGTAAATGCTACCAGGGAACTAAAAGAATATCAGGATTGGAGTGATTATTTCCTAATTGTTTAGAGCCTAATGGATTTGAATTATCAGTGAAAACATGCTCAGCAATGTTATTGCACATATTGTCCTTATATGTTAATTACCTATATTTTGAAATTATTATATCACTATGTCATTTCAACGAATATTGCTGAGCCCTTCCTTTATGTCCAAAACAATGTAAAGCACCGAATGAAATCCAACATAAAATAAAACATGGTTTCTACTTTTGACCAGCTCAAACTCTGATACCAAAGGGAAGATATGGCATGATATATGCCTCTAATAAATGCTCTAAGAAACATAGTTCTAGGACTACTACAGGAATTAAAAAAAAAAAAAGATTACTTTTCATTAGCATAATTATGGAAAGCTCTTCAGAGAAGATAGTGTTTAATACTAAAGTATAAAATAATATTTTGACCACTAATTGTTTTGTGTGTATGTCTTATCTTCTCAACTACACCATAATCTTCTTGTGACTGGAGACTGATATAATACTTGTGCTTCAATTCCCTATCTTTTATTCTCTTAGCAAGGATTAGCTGCCTGGGAGGCCCTTCATATATAATTGTTTTTTTAATACTTGCTGAAAACAAGTATCTTACTTAGTAAGACAAAAATCAGAACAAATGCTGAAAAACCCATCTGCATGCTTTACCTGACTAGATTCCAACAAGGAAATTCTCTATTGTTTCCAAGAGGTGGAAGATACTCCAATGTCTTTCTTCTGTGTTGAAGAACAGGGAAAACTGGATTGTAATTCTCACTGTTCATTATAGAACAGTGAGGTGGCTCAGCCTTCAATGATCTCACTTAAAAACGAGACTGATGGTAATTTGAAGATTTACTAAGTATCATTTGATGTCACAAAAGAGTTGTAAAGTTATTGGGAAAGACATTATACAAATGCAAGATGCTGTTCTTACCAGCACGACTTTTGTGTGATGTTAAGTTCATTCATGACAAGACTGCAGAGATTTTTTTAGAAGCATGTCATCACTTTAATTTTTTATTTCGCTTTTATGTTTCATCTGGCTCATCTTTTTGAAGTCATTTTCCTTGTTTAAATAGTTTCTATTGTACCTTTTCTCTCAAACTGGTTTTATTTTGATGGATTTAGCTTCCCTGGAGGAAGCCGCATATGGAAAAACCTATGAACCATTGAGCTGCTAATAATAATTATCCTCTGCCCTTTTAGAGCCTCTTTTATCTGAGGATATCAAAGCACTTCTCAAACCAGTATCTATAATTATCTCCATTATACCAAAGAATAACTGCAAGTGAGGCTGAGTGACTTACAGGAGGTTGACAAAGGCAAGGAGCAGAACCCCAAATTCCCTTCCCCCTCCTTCTTCCCTGTCTCCTGGACTTCCGGACTTTCAGGAAGAGTGAGATCTGGCTTAGACTCTGAGGTGAGTGAGAAAGGGAGAGAAAGTCTTCGTAGCTCTAGCGGAGGTTTACCCTCTGTTGCCGTCTTACCTCTGTTTGCCAGCTTACCCTCCGTTCATGCATCTGAGGAGGCATGAACATAAACGGGAAACCATGGTAAGTGGCGAACGAGTGGAGGGAGAGGCCGCTTTGGGGTGGTTTGGCCAAGAAAGGCTTTGTCAAGTTGAATTTCCGTCAACCCGCCCCAGTGAGTGGGAAGTTTGCCACGCTGCCTTGCCTTTGCAGTTTTCTTTCTTATCTAGAAAAATAGAGCTTACCTTTGGTACAAATAAAACAGTCCACTTTTTCCTCAGCAAGTCCATTTGGGGGCCAGCGGGATGAATTCATGGGTTCTCCTTAAGGGTGTAACTGAAGCCCAGTGTTTGCTGAGATTCAAAGGGCTTTCGTTATTTATCATTCATTCCTTGAAACATTACCAACGTTTTCTTTATAATAACTTTAAGATCTTTGTTTCTGGGTTCTATTTGCAGATAACGTGTTTCAAAGTGACAAATTTCCCTCTAAGAATTGGAAAAATGGATAATACGGACTGGGGTTGGAGAGCCCGGCATTCCGATTAAACATGGAATCTGAGAACTGGCAGAAAGCCTGGAACCGATGGAAGACAGGGCTCTAGGGCCTCCATACTAAACGGTGAACTAGGAACTATAAAAGAGATAATGTGATGAAGAGCTTCGGCCATCAAGTTATTCTAAAAATGAAGTAGGGCATTTTATACGTGGCGAGAAGGGCACTATTATCTGAATGTTGCTAATATGTCCCCTAGAACCTACTTGGAATAATTTTTTACTATTAATTTGAACAAGAGCACTGAGACTCTTTATATGAATAATAAAGCTAATTTTACATTTAATAGAGATGATTTTATTTTTTAACGTTAGTAAAATCAGAATCTTATTAAATTTTAGAAGTGTATAAAACTTTTATAACTTTAGGATTTTCTTTCTGGGTTCTATTTGCTGTTTAAAATGCTGTTGCTTCAATCCCTTTAGATTAGGTTCAATTTTAGAGTGCTCACTCCTTTGATTTTAGACATATCTCAATTGTTTGAAAAAACGTAGCATTTTTATGGCAAGCTGCTTAATAATCCATTTTCACGTTAGCTCTCATGGTTTTAACCAAATGCTAGTGGTTTGTATTTTTCTTATCAACAAGGAATTGAGGATGCTTGATTTAAGATATATAATAGCTATCATTTTATGAAGCATTTACTATATGCCTGGTCCTGGGTTATGCTCC
Organism: Macaca mulatta; assembly: GCF_049350105.2. Taxonomy (NCBI): domain Eukaryota; kingdom Metazoa; phylum Chordata; class Mammalia; order Primates; family Cercopithecidae; genus Macaca; species Macaca mulatta. The sequence goes on from NC_133408.1 coordinate 32,608,490, forward strand.
ACGCGCTATCATTTAATCATTAAAACGGCCCTGAGGCACTAGTATTATTTCCATTTTATATTATAGATGAGAAAACTGAGCCTTCAAAATTGAAGTCACTTGACTGATGTCCCACAGCTAGTAAATGGCACAGCTATCATTAAATCCAAGTCTTACTGCTTCCAAAGCCACTCTCTTGTAGACTGCAACTTTAACCTGTTTCATAATTGATTCTTAAGTTTCTAGTTCTATGACCTTCACTGTGCCTAGCTAAGCCATCACAGACCTTATGCCATTACTATCCCTCAAACACCGTCAGCCGGCCTGTGGGCGTATATATTTAAGCAAGTTGGAAACAGCCCAGTTGGGTACCCCTTAACATGCATGTTCCTCATGCCTTATTTGAGGTTGATAAATCACTGATATCTTTATCAACTTAAGTGGTTGCAATGTCCTCTCGAAAAGCGATGACCTTACTAAGTGTCATTTCTTGGTAAATAAAGCTCTGCTGCTGTTGACTTTTGATTCATCATCACGCTGATATTTAGTGTCAGGGAAGAGTATGCTGAACGGGGCAGCAGTCTTGAGCTCTTACAAAAGGAAACAGGTGGCTGGTCACTTTGGACATATTCCCTCTGGCAGAGGTAGGGAAACTGCAACTTGTACTTAGCATTTTAATTGAGGTTGGCGGTCGGCAGAACTATTACACTTTTCTCTTTAAAACTCTTTTCAAATGAGTGGAAACCAAAATAGCAAATAGTATGACTTTTTCCTGTGTCATGTACATTTAACTTCTTCTGGTGAGACTTCCCTTTTTGGACTCAAAAATAGCATTCCCAGGCTCCGGAGCTAATAGTCATCAAAACTGATACACACAGGTGTTTAGCAGATCGGGGAGAGTAGATGTTTCTGTTAACTTTTTAAACAACTTCCCCCACAATCACAAAGCTCTCCAAATAGAATCTGCTGACTTCAATGGCAGGGTCAGTGTTACAGTGACTCATTGCCAGATAGAACAAACAAGCTCAACAAAGCCTGCTTCAAGATGTAAATGCTGTTTCCTTGTTGCTGGGAAAAGCTCTATTTTTCACAAAACAGAGCTAAAAAGTCTGTGTTTGGATCCTGCTGAGTCTCAGATATCCCCGGGTCTCAAGAAATCCCTACACCCTCTAACAACTGTTTCCCCACCCTTCCTCTCCCAACTCCTAGAGTGCACCAGATGCATTCAGTTCCTCAGTGAAAATGCTCCTGAACCTGATCCAGTCCTGCTCTAACCCACGCCACTTCCCAGAAGCCAGCCTTGCCAAGGTCTCCAGTAACATACTCACTGCCAAAACGAAATGGCACTTCTCCATCTTGATGCTCCTTGACCTATGTACAGAATTTGACACTGCTGATAACCAATTACACAACTCTCTCTTCTTGGCTTCTGAGCCTCTTTCCTCATTTAGTCTGCCTCTCATCTCATGTGTTTTAGAGGCCCTTCCACCCCTCATTCCCTTGCTTCCGCTTTCCATGGGGCTACCCCCATTGCCTTGCCACTTAGTTGTTTCCTGCATGGCTGCCTCACTGACTGCAGAGGCCATGCTTCACTCATGTTAGAACCCCATTGCCTAGACAGTGTTTGCAAAATAGCATGGACTCAAAGAAAAAAGTTGAATGAATGCACATATCTCACAGGTCAATTTCTATATTCACTTCAGACCTGCACTTGCATCTGGCTGTGAGACAAGTTGCATGACCAACTCCTATTAACACAGAAATTTATCATCTGTCTTTAACTTTTTCCACCTCCAACTTCTCTGTGTCGGTAAAGAACACATAAATAATGAAGCTCCCAAATAAAATTCCTCATGACTCTTGGTTGTTTTTCAATTTCTATTTACAGTTCCCAATTAAATCTGTTTTTTTCATTCACGACATTTTTTGAATCTGACTTGCCTTCCTTTCAACACTTCGATGGATTTTTACAATATTTTTGCAGAATAATTTTTTAAAGTACTCTGTGTTCAATTGGTATTTTTTATGGTAACTATTTGCTCTGATGTATAGCAAAGAGTAGCCAATTAATATTTATTGAATGATAGCTGCACAAACAAGGGAATTTGTGTATTGTTTCTTGATTTGATCATTAAGGTGGTCCAACAAGTGAATTTGTTGTTTCATTGTCTATTTATTTTTGTCATTTTCATGACCAAATCATACCAACTTGGAGGACATAATTGGAAGTAAGGCAAAATATTATTTCAATGTAACATAACAATTTGACTCCATAAACTGTGAATTTTGTCTTATGATGGTTTATGTGTAATCCCTCATTCTCTGTTTGGATACGAATCTTCCTAGAATCCCAAGTTACAGCGTTTATTTCCTGTAAGTGTTCAGTTCTTCTGCCAAAGTTATCTTTTTCACCTGTCATTTTGTGTATGCCAGATTTTTTTGAGGCCATATAATTTTTTAAATTTGCCCTATAATTCATATGTTAGAGCCTCTCATTCAATTGCAAAGTATTCCATTATAATCTTTTTAATGAACTACTCTAACCATTTTCTCCCTTCTTCTTGAATACCCTCTGAATGAATCACAGTCATGTCTCCTGATGTCCAACAATTCCTGTATGCTTACTACCCTCTTCCTATGGCCATTTCGCTTTACATCTTCTACTACTGGATGGATGGATGGATGGATAGATAGATAGATAGATAGATAGATAGATAGATAGATAGATACATACATACATACATACATACATACATACATACATGCATAGATTCACTTCTCATATATATTTAAGAATTTTTCAATATATTATGTTAGCATCAAGAACTTACTTCATAATAAGAGTTAAGGTATTTTCTTTTTATCCCCTCATTATAAGTACATATCTTCCACATTTGTAAGCGACCAAAAGTACTTATATTTGAACATTATTTTATTTGTGGTTTACAACATTTTCATGCATTTGTCTGTATCATTGTCATTAGCCCCTTATTTTAAACTTCTAAAAAGAAGAATTAGTAATTTGTTAAACATATCCTAAACATTGTCTAGCACTGTACTATGGGGATATAGGCAATTAAAACATTATTTCTGAGGCTACTAACAGATTGTCCTGTATATATCTAAAACTATGTAAGTATCTGAAACTATAAAAATCCATTCTTCCATGTTTCACTGGCATATTTCTTCAACCTTGCTAGAGGGAGTAACATATAAAAATGGGCCCCTTTCATTATTCAATGGATCTTGTTAGATCAATAGTATTTCCCACTTAGTAAAATGTGATGTCTCATGATTTTTCATAGCAATCTGTATAATTGGAAGAGATTCACTTGATTAACATAGAAGAGTGTAAGTCATATGAGACATCATAATGAGATACCAGAGAAATCTCTGTTGATATTTCTAACCCGTCTGAGTTTCCAAAATATATAATTTTAGGAAACGAAAGAGAACACTTAAAAAAATCCTCCTGATGCTTATTGTTTCTTCTAGTTGATTATTTCAGTTATAAACCACATACATTCCAAATTTCTTTCTGCTTGCTACAGCCACACTCTTTTGCCCAACATTTTAAATCTTTGATAAAATATAAATGAGCAACAGCTTCCTGCTAACCACAAATTCTCCTTCTTGTTTTGCTTTGTCTAAATGTTCTTTTTGAATGCCCAAAGGACTTTCTCTTCCTGCTTGGCACAGTCCTAAATTAGTTTGAATCACATTATTCTTACATTCAGTGTATGTACCTGCATTATGATTCCAAGGGTAATTCGTGTCCTTTAACCATAGTGTGCTTATCATCAATGCTTCAAGGGACTACAATCTGGCCTTGATCTTGCTCATTTCACCAAGGTTGCTTGGGGGTAGATCTATTCACTGGCACAGTATTGGTTTCATGCCTATGACAACTCAGAAATCTATTTCTCAACCAAGCCAGTGATTTCTAACAGTATTTTGTTTACATCATATTTGCAAGTTGGTACTGATACAAAGGTGTGCATCCTTTTATTTTTTTGCGATGGAGTCTTGCTCTGTTGCCCAGGCTGGAGTGCAGTGGTGTGATCTCAGCTCACCGCAACCTCCGCCTCCTGAGTTCAAGCGATTCTCCTGCCTCAGTCTCCTGAGTAGCTAGTAATACAGGTGCGCACCACCATGCCTGGCTAATTTTTTGTATTTTTATTAGAGAGGGGTTTCACCATGTTGCTCAGGCTGGTCTCGAACTCCTGACCTCATGATCCACCCACCTCGGCCTCCCAAGCATCCATTTTTTTTCTTTTTTTTCCACACAGGGTCTTGTTCTTTCACCCAGGCTGGGTGCAGTGGCACAGTCATGGCTCACTGCAGGCTCTACTTCCCAGGCTCAAGTAATCCTCCCCTGTTAGCTTCCTGAGTAACTGGGGCTATAGGCACACGCCACCATGCTGGCTAATTTTCGTATTTTTTGTAGCGATGGGGTCGAACTTCTGGGCTCAATGGATTTGCCCACCTGGCCTCCCAAAGTGCTAGAATTACAGGCATGAGCCACTGTGCCTGGCCATTTTTTTAAAAAAAAAAACTATTCAATTTAAAGCAAGCAATTCTTTTTACCAGCTCTTCTATTCTGACCTAAAAATTCATCCCATGAGCACCAACTAAAAATATTTTTCTGCCTTTATTTTTAAGGTTGTGTGTCTTATTTTCAATGTCTCATTAAAATATTACAGTGTTCAGTTGAAATAAACGAGTAAATTTCACCACGCTTATGGCTTGTTCTTGCTTGTATCTTCTCCCAGCTAGGAGAAGATACCCTAACGCTAGGTTGATTGATCTGCAAAAAGACTGATTATAAACCTTTGTTTTGTACAACATCCCCACTGTCTACAGCGAGTAGTGCAGAGATACTCAACTGTTCCTGAGCTATTATAGCATTACTATACCTTTTTGGTGAACAAACAGATCCCCTTTAAATACTTATTTGTGATCCACAAGTTTGCCTTTGTAGCTGGAGCCCCAACTACTTTCTATGTTTTTTGTGTGTTTGTTTTTGTTTTGTGTTTATTTTATTTTATTTTTTTTAGAGACAGGATCTCAGTCTGTTGCCCAGGCTGGAGCACAATAAAGCAATCATGGCTCACTGTAGCCTCAACCTCCCAGGATTAAGCGATCTTCCCGCCTCAGCCCCCCAAATACCTAGGACCACAGGTGTGTACCACCAAACCTGGCTAATTTTTAAATTTCTGTGTGGAGACAGGGTCTCTCTATGTTGTCCAGGCTGGTCTCAAACTCTAGGCCTCAAGTCATCCTCCTGCCTCAGCCTCCCAAATTGCTGGGATTACAGGTGTGAGCCACCGTGCCCAGCCTATTTTCCATGTTTATTTCTGGGCACTAGCCTCTCAGCTGAAAGAGATGGCCACAAACACAGCTGCCTTAACACCGAAGATAGCTAATATTCTCCTATGTTCTTTGAAGTTTCTGGTTCACAGCGTCTTGCCTTAAGTTTATGTAAATCTGAAACAACTAATTACGAAGTAAAAACAAAAAAAATTATCAAAGCCTTAATTTTGCATCAGGTCTGGGAAAAATATGTTTTCATGAATTCTACTTTTTATAGACTAAATTCACCCAAGACAGTTTTCATGTGAAGACAGCTCTCAGAAGTAGAGAGGTTTTAATTCAGAACGTATAAGTGACTGAGTGCAATCACCTAAACAGTGGAGGCAAGGGTTTTCTTGACACCCATCACGGGTCTCACTGCCTTATCTAAAAGCTTACATCTCAAAACACTTGAGTTCTAGATCAAGTTTTGCTACTTTCTAATGAGCTGGATAACAGAAGCCAAGTCAGCTAACCTCTTTTGTCTCAATTCCCTTTCAGTAAAATTGGGGGATTGGACCAGAGCAGCAACCGCCAGTTCCATCTGGCATATCTCAGGGCGGACTATGGCATTTCAGTTCTGGCACAAAGTGCAGCGCCAGCCCCCTAGGTTATATCTTTTATCATGAGCTGCAACAGCCAGAGAAAGTATGTGGCACAAACGTGTTAACCCTCAGGTGTGCTACAAGATATAAGGAGGTTGAGAAGCTCTGAAGAGGATGACCTCCAAGATAGCATATAATTCTTCCACCAAAGAATAAAACATACGAATAAAAAATTAAATGGTTTTCTTTCAAGAGACTGAGATTCTGGAAACTAAATCTGGGGTTATGTCACGTATCTTAGTCTGTAAGCCTGTTTACACTGCTATAGCAAAATAGACTGGACAGCTTACAAACAATAGAAATTTACTGATCACAATTCAGGAGGCTGGGGAGCCCAAGCTCAAGACATCAGCAGATTCCGTGTCTGGTGAGGGCCTGCTTCTTAGACAACCATGTTTTTGCTATAACCACACATGGCACAAAAGTGGTGAGGGTTTTTTTTGGTTTTTTTTTTTTTTGACGGAGTTTTGTTCTTGTTGCCCAGGCTGGAGTGCAGTGGCGGGATCTCGGCTCACCACAACCTTCACCTCCCAGCTTTAAGCGGTGCTCCTGCCTCAGCCTCCAAAGTAGCTGGGATTACAGGCATGTGCCACCATGCCCAACTAATTTTGTATTTTTAGTACAGACAAGGTTTCACCATGTTGGTCAGGTTGGTCTCAAACTCCTGACCTCAGGTGATCCACCTCCCTTGGCCTCCTAAAGTGCTGGGATTACAGGCGTGAGCCACCACACCCAGCCACAAAGTACATTTTTACAGAACAAACTAAGGAATCTGGGTTTTATCTGATAGGAATCATTGTCATTGTTTATTTTTATAGTATTTATTTTTAAACTCATGAATGTTCTTTTTTATGACTACATCTGCTTTCTATAGACAGAGGAGCAAATCAAATGGAGGGCCGCTTTGTGCCTCAATGGGCTTTATTGTACACATTGGATGGGCTTCGTTGTACAAGAGGCAGGAGAGAGGTTTAGCTGAATTACTCCGAAATATAGGAGAAGAATTGGGAGTTCTTATTTATGAAGGGGATCAGAAGCAGAGGAATGAAATACAGAGAAGACCTAACAAGATAAAGAGAAGAAAGAAGTAGGTTCATAAACAAGAAGAGTGAATGTCCACGCTGTAAGGGAAAAGGAAGACTACTTGAAGAGTAATCATCTCTCTGCTCCTACAGGTGTATTTAAAAGCCTTGGGAAAGGTTTTGGTCATCAGCAAGCCATGGAATTGAGTGAGAGGAAGAGTTTTTGCCAATTTCATCTCCAAGTCAAGTGTGTGAAAGGAGACACCTAATCTCTGCTTATAGCAAGTTTTCTAAATCAGAGATTGGCTTGGCCAAATTACTTTTCGACACAGAACTTATCAGCATGTCATTTGAGACTGTGGGATGATGAGGCAATCCTCACTTTGAACCAATAGAAAGTAGTGTTTGAAGCAAAGAGGGGTGTCAGGAAGTGCACCTACGTATTTGGGTTACTAGATCTGAAAAATGGTGCTTGCAATAGACAATATAGAAGGGCAAGGAGAGAGGAGGAGGAGTGAGGAGTTAGTTTAGGAATATGCTGACTTTGAAATTATTGAGCTGGAGTTTAGTAGAAATGCCCACTAAGAGATTGTGTGTATGGCTAAAGATGGTTTGTCATCAACAGTATGAGAGTTAGTAAGACAAAAACATAGACAGTACACATATTGCCCTTTATGGAGTTTTATGTTTCTCTTCCATTCTCCTTCCTCCTTTCCTGCTTCCCTTTCTTCCATCTCCTCCGCTTCCTTCCTCCCTACCTTCCTCCCTTCATCTTCTTCCTACTTTCCTTTCTATCCCTTCTCTTTTGGCAATCAGTTATTAAAGAAAGCAAAAATGTTCCATTGTTTGCAACTTTTTCTAAAATATATATTTTATTATTTCATACACACACACACACACACACACACACACACACACACACATATATATATTTGAGATGGAGTCTCACTCACTCTGTCGCCCAGGCTGGAGTGCAGTGGCCCATCTCGGCTCACCGCAACCTCTACCTCCTGGGTTCAAGTGATTCTCCCACCTCAGCCTCCCAAGGAGCTAGGATTACAGGCGCACACCACCACGCCTGGCTAATTTTTGTGTTTTTAATAGAGACAGGGTTTCACCATGTTGGACAGGCTGGTCTTGAACTCCTAACCTCAAGTGCTACCTGTCTTGGCCACCCAAAGGATAAAATATATTTTTAGAAAAATATTTTACACATTAATGTGAGACTTGATGAAAACAATTTGCTCCCATATTTATATATTAAATAAGTTGATACAGTTTTGATATGGTGATATCTGTCTCAGTTTATAATTTTTATTGTTACTATTAAAAGAAAATTACCTCTGTCATAAATATTTTATAAACATCATATTTCTCATATTCTTTCTGTCTTAAGGAGAAATTATTCTTAAAGCTATTCCTCTAACTTTATCTGCTGTTATTTTTTTCCCTAAAGCTCTCTTCTTTTTTTTCTATTCTTTCTATTTGCTCTCCCTATATGAATTAGAGTTTTCCCAGGTCCTCTTACTTTGAACTACACAAATGCAAATAGTCGATTGGATGATGTCACTCTGCATTTATGAAGCTTTAATTACTTTTTGGCTCTGTTATAGTCATCTTAAGGTTATGTAAATGCTCCATTAGGATCATTTAAAATTTAATTTATTAAGCCAGTTATTTTCTATACTTAGGGAAACATGGAAGAGTTTATGAGAATCATTGTCAAAAGGAGTTGAAACATACAACGTAATTATTGTTTCTTCTTTAAATTATAAAAGAAAAATATTTTTATGAACATATTTTAATGAAAATTTTTATTAAAAACATTTGAATTTGCAAAAGCAATTAGAAATCATTTTAAATTATCTTTCAGAAATGAGGTTATTTCAAAGACAAGATTTTTTTACATATGATACATACCTATTGGAAAGATAACAAAATTATGACAATTACTAGTAACCAAAGTATAATGCTTTTATTAAAAACACAATAATGTTTAGTGAAAAGAACTAAAATGCAGAATTTGGTGGCAGACAACAAAGATTAAATGTTGTTAAATAAAAATAAGGTTCACTATCATAGTATTAATGGTTTATTATGGATGTTAATGTTACTTCCACAGAAAGTTTGACTTTTAAACATTATATGTCAAGAACTTTTTTCGAAAAATTTATTTCAAAGTATGCATTCCAAACATTTTTGATACTAACAATTCATATTGATTTTTTAAAAGCTGAGAAGACATAGGGCTTATTACAATATTTTTATCTCTTCAAATGTCTAACTGAAATGTTTTTAATTACATAATTGAATCAAAGGTAGGAAAATGGATTATTGAGATAATTTATTGTAATGTAGATTTTGAGATGAATTTATTCTGAAAAAAATAGAAAAATGGTAGTCACTGCTTAGAAGTTACCTACTTAATATCTTAAGAATAGCTAAATTTGAATATCATTTATTTGCATTATAGATTTCATCTGAAGAACTCAAGGGTTTTTTTTTAATATACATAACATACCTGATATAGAAATACTTATTGAGACAACTGATACTCACAGAATACCCAGAGATAAAATGATGGACGTGGTTATTCCCCTTAAAAAAGGGGTCTTCAAGGAATGTTTCCAAGGTCTCTGTAGTACAGATGAAGCCAGTAGTTGAACTGAAAAAAAGAACATATGCAAGTAGTCCAGTAGAGTGAACCGTTTCTAAGACCACCCTATTTTCAGAAGTTTTAAAAGGATATCCAAAATTCCTTTCGGATATTCTGGTAGGGAGGTCTCACCTTTTGCTTAGTGGTGAACGAATTCTACAGAATGCGATGTAGTGTCTTACAACGAGTACCTCTTCCATAAACTGCTCCCGAAAACGTCACTGCCATTGGAACTCACCCTTCCTTCTCACTTATATATTTATATGTGTCACTCAGCATCCTTCCCTCTGCTTGGAAAGCTTTCAAGAATTTTTATCTTAGGAGTCAGTTGCCCGTTCTGTTTAATGAACAAGTCAGCAGGGTTCTTGAGAATCATGAGAGTAAGGTTGTCTGTGCCCTTTTTCTCAGAGGAAGAGTGTTGTTACCTCAAAAGCCAGCAATTGGGAAATAGAAATGATACAGCTTCGGAGCCCAGCAAGCAGCCTGTATACCTGGGTATCCAGACATTCTGTTTTAACTATTTATTTGTGTCGATTCACATTTATATGGGTTTATTGATGCCAGAGAAATCACTGAAAACACTTTTCTTTTGACTTTTATATTCTCTACTCCAGAATGTGGATACTGGAGGTATTGAAATGTTTTGGTTAGCCTCCCAAGTGAAGAACATAAATTCACAGTGCCTTCAAACATCTTCTGTTGTTCCATTCTTCCCTCTCTCCCTCCCTCAGGATATTAGCATATTTGGCAAGATGGGGTTCCATTCCACTTAAAATGATGGGATTAAACAGTCAGCCCATCTAATGAGTGGAACCTATATGCTCTTAGAAGCATAGTTAAATTTAATCAGATATTAAGCCATAAAATTAATAGTTCTACATTTGGAACTAAAGCAGATTTTTGAGTTTTATTTGACATTTTAAGAGTGAGTTAAAATAAATATATAGTAGAACACCAGGCCCATTAAACCAAAATATTTTGTGGTCATATATTATATTTTATGGTTTTACAGTATTACAAACTGCCAAACTATATTTCAATTTTAGTGTATTTGCATATTATATGTAAAATGATAGGAAACAAAGAAAAGAAAGCATTTGGAATACAGGAAGAGGTGATTATGCCATGAATAAAATGTGCTGCTTATGAATTAAAGAAAATATATGAAGCATAGAATTGATACTGTGGTGAAGCTTTTTGGAGGTCAATCATCTCTTAAATTATAGTAGGAAATGCCAGATTTTTCTTTTTTTTTTTTTTTTTGAGACGGAGTCTCGTTGTGTTGCCCAGGCTGGAGTGCGGTGGCCGGATCTCAGCTCACTGCAAGCTCCGCCTCCCGGGTTCCCGCCATTCTCCTGCCTCAACCTCCCGAGTAGCTGGGACTACAGGCGCCGCCACCACGCCCGGCTAGTTTTGTTTTTTTTTTTTTTTTTAGTAGAGATGGGGTTTCACCGTGTTAGCCAGGATGGTCTCGATCTCCTGACCTCGTGATCCGCCCGTCTTGGCCTCCCAAAGTGCTGGGATTACAGGCTTGAGCCACCGCGCCCGGCCGGCAATGCCAGATTTTTCTATATCAACTTCCTAGCAAATGGAATACGTATGTATTCAGATGGGGCATACCTCTGATTCTTTCTACGCTAGTAAACCATATTGTATAGTATGAACTTCAGACTCTGGGGATTGATTCTCCCTCTCATTGTTTAGCTATTATTTTGACTCACTTTTAGAAGGGATCTCCTTATTCAAACTCCACTGTCAGTCCTCCCATTGGCTAGCCCTACTCCCAAATATAATTATTTTTCTTTCTTTTGAAAATCTCACATATTTTAGAAAACAACTGCAGGTTTCTGAGACAAAATAATCCTACAACTAATTTGCAAAACTTTTCTTGCCCATTTTGATAAATAAGTTTAGAAATTGAAGCTAGTATGTATTAACCGTTTTGTATTTAGTACCTTTCTCAGTTCCATGAGTCAGCACATGGCCCTCACTCAAACATCACCAGTCGTGACCTTTTATAGAGGAAACAGGAATGTGTCTTTAATCATCCGTCAAAATAGTAGGTATTCATATCACTGCTTTGCTTCCCAAATATGGGGGAACTGTCAGCGGAAACTTACTCATACCTTCATAGTTTTCTAGAGCAATGTAGACTCTACCTTACATTTTTTTAGGGTCACTGGAGAAACATTTTTGTTTTGTATTGTATTTCATCATAGTCGTGTGTAGAATTATCGTCTGAGGCTCCATGATTCTCTCAGACATAGACTGAGAAAACAGTATAAGAAAGATGTAAAAGGAGTCCATCTTTTTCTATTCAGATCTAGATGAACGCACATTGCTTTTCACTCAAGCTCACTCCATACAAATTGTTCTTCAATTTGTTATTTTCACTTACCATAATATCTTAGACATCTTTCCATTTCAGTACATACAGACCTAATTATTTCTTTTGAATGACTAAATAGTTTTCCATTACATGGCCACACCACAGTTTATGCATCTAGTACCCATTTTAGGTTGCAATTATTTTTCTCTATTATAAAGTATGTTACAAAGAATATCCTTATACATAAATCTGTTCACATTACAAGTATAATTGTGGGATATTTTCAGCAGTAGAATGGCTAAAGAGAGGCTATATGCATTTTAAATTTTGGTATATTATTACCTAATTGCCTTCCAAAAGAGTTGAAACAATTTCCATTCCCACCAACCGTATTTGACAATGCCTGTTTCCTCACATGCTTTGCAACACTGAATGCTCTCTAACTCTTAAACCTTTGCCAGTCTGATAGGACTTCATTTTATGCACAAACATTTTTGCTCACTAAAACAACCTGGAGGGAGTTCAGCAGAAGACATGTCCCCAACTACAAAAGGATATGCAATATAGCAGGAGACAAATTAAATGTCATGAAGTCTCACAGTCAAAAAGTACATCTTGAAAGGTCCTTAGAGGTCATATGCTTCAAATTTTTAATATATCATTAAAAACTTATGAAGTCAACAAACACATAAATAGCCATTGGAGGCTGACAAGCCACTTATGTTCATTTCACACATAAGAAGACAGAGATCCAGAAAGCTAAAAAGACTTTCTAATGTGAGAAAACTGTGTCCAGGAAGTACGTGAGCTATAACAACTACAGATACACCATGATTTTCAAGGCGACAGGCAGGAAATGCAGGAATAATGCAGCTTTATATACAATATGATGTTGACCCTAGTACAATAAAGCTGGCTAATTTATTACTTTACCAGTGGAAATCTCTTCTAACTAGCACAGTAATAATTGGGTTATATAGCTGATAAAACATTAACTGCTGTTCTTTCTAGTTATTAAATTTACAGGTATTTGGTATCCAATGTATTTTGTTCTAATTATTAGAAATTAATCATAAGTGTACATTAGATTTGGAGCACAGAATGTGAATTTCCAAAACAATCCCCCATTTTCCCATATGCAAACAGTTTATTGCAAAAATACTAACAGATGCAGGAAGGGAGAAGGAATAGAAAAAAGCCAGGATTCGACAGTCTGATTTAAACAGGGTAAGAACTGTTGTGGGTCTTCCGTGTTCCCATATTTTATTACAACATGAGTATTTTCTGATGTTGTTAAATATTTCCTGAATATTTAATTTTAATGCCTGCAAAGAAATGTATTAATTTATTAAATTCCTCTTCAGATCATTTCCACTTTTCTATCTCATAAATAATGCAGCAAAGAATAATCCTGTATGTAACTTTTTGTCTACATCTCTAGTGAATATTTTAGCAGAGATTCCTAGAAGTGGGCTTATTGGTTCCAAAGATATATAAAACTTTTAAGAGGCTGGGTGCAGTGGTTCACACCTGTAATCCCAGCACTTTGGGAGACCAAGGCAGGCAGATCGCTCAAGGTCAGGAGTTCAAGACCAGCCTGGCCAATATGGTAAAACTCCATCTCTACCGAAAATACAAAAATTAGCTGGGTGTGGTGGCACACACCTGTGGTCCCAGCTACTCAGGAGGCTGAGGCAGGAGAATCATTTGTGCCCAGGAGGTGGAGGTTCTAGTGACTGGAGAGTGTACCACTGTACTCCAGCCTGGGTGACAGAGTAAGACATGATCTCCAAAAAAAAAAACTTTCTTTTAAGAGTCCAGGCCGGGCACAGTGGCTCAAGCCTGTAATCCCAGCACTTTGGGAGGCCGAGACGGGCGGATCACGAGGTCATGAGATCGAGACCATCCTGGCTAACACGGTGAAACCCCGTCTCTACTAAAAATACAGAAAATTAGCCGGGCGAGGTGGCGGGTGCCTGTAGTCGCAGCTACTCGGGAGGCTGAGGCAGGAGAATGGCGGGAATCCGGGAGGTGGAGCTTGCAGTGAGCCGAGATCTGGCCACTGCACTCCAGCCTGGGCGACAGAGCGAGACTCCGTCTCAAAAAAAAAAAAGAAGAGTCTAAATGGTTTTCCTCAAAGATTAGTCTCAGTTAAAATACCTATCAAGACTACATCACCATGTTTATTTCACCTGAACCCTCTAAGGATTAAGCATATTTATTACATTGAAGAGTTTTTGGAAGAAAATATATGGGTAATGATATTATGAGTTTTCCACCCCACCACCACCCCCTACTTTTCAAGCTTTATGTTTTGTTATTTTACTTTTACATTTAAGTGGAAGAAATTTGGTTCAGCATATATGATTAAATAATACAATAATTGCACAGCCAATAAGTATTAAGCTGTACTACCCTAGCTCTATGACAGGAAATCAGTCAAGAAATGTATCAGTGTAAGGGCAAGTTTCAAAGAAGAATAAGCTCTAGATTATACCTTGAAGGATTTATAAGATTCAGATTTGCAAAAAGGAACTGAGACAGCAAACTAGGAACAGGAAAAGCTTAGGCAGAGGCCCAGACGTTCAAATGAGCATAACGTCCTTTAGGAAAAACTGTATTGATAGGTTGGGTTAAATCAGATAGGGCTGATTTTATTCTAAAATCATCTTGGTGGTTTCCCTCTTTCACTTCACATAACGTGGTATTCATACCTTGTATTTGGTGGCAGACCTGTGGCTTGGATCAGAATTCTCACAGCCCATTACGCTATATGTCTGTTGAGTTAAAGAAAACCCAGTACGCTCATGCTTTCTTGATTTGTTTTTCTACATTCTTCATCAACACACCAGTAGGCAGAATCTTCCTTAGATTGCAGAATCTGAGCTGACAGTTTTCAATTTGGTGCTTCCAATAACATTCTTATGCTAAATATAAGTCTTTTCTAAGTGAACAGAGGGAAGAAAAGTTTTTGCAAGCCTGTTTTTAGAATTATGTTTTAATTAGCTGTCTCAAGTATAGAGTACCCCCAATCCATCTGCAAGCTAGTATTCAAATCTGACCACCTCATTATGTGCAAACAGTTAGATTAAAAAATGGAAAATAAAAGGCAGCCATCTGGATACTGATATAACACCAAAAGTCAGAGTCCTTAAAACACTCCATGTTTACATTCAGTTTCCTCTTACTTATTCATTCATTTTTGTACTTTTATAGTGTATACCCAGAAAGGATTTGTGGCTTCGCGTAATTTGGCCCCCAACAAGCCTCATTTTGTGTGCCTTTTTTCCCATTCCTTAAAATGCATTCGGGTACAAAGTGTTAATGTCAGCTTTATCTGTAATAGCCCTAAACCAAAAGTAGCCCAAATGTCCAGAAATGAGTCAAACACAAAGGCATCCATGCAATGGAATACCACTCAGCAATAAAAAAGGAACAAACTATTGATAACACACAACAACTTGGATTGGTCTCAAGGACATTATGCTTAGTGAAAAAAACCAATCTCAAAAGGTGGCATACTGTATGATTCCATTGATATAACGTTCTCGACATGACAAAACTCCATCTCTATGATAGAGAACAGATTCGTGGTTACTGGGGGATAGGGACAAGAGTGAGGGGTTGGTCCTTTTCCAAAAAAAAAAAAGCATAAGGGAGATCTTTTGTAGTCACGAAGCAGTTCTGTACCCTGATTGTAGTGGTGGTTATATGAACCTCTACGAGAGGTCCAATTGTATAGAACTATAAAAACACACACATGTGCGTGCACACACACACACACAAGCACATTGCATGTAAAAGCTAATGAAAACTGAATAAGACTGTGGTCTAGTTACTAGTATTGTACCAATGTCAACTTTCTGGTTTCGATATTATACCATAGTCATAGAAGATGCCACCATTGGGAGAAACTGGTGAGGAGCTCACAGTACTCTGTGTACTATTATTGTCACTTCCTGTAAGTCGATACTTATTTCAAAATGAACTGTTTTTATCTTAATGCATCAGGGTCTTCATCCATCTTTTCCCCTCTGCTGGGACCATCAGTCCCTTGCCTTACCCTTTGACCCTCGCCAGAAAAGTATTCCTTGTCTCCCCAAATTTACTGTGTTGGCCACTGCCATGTGTTCTCAAGGTACTTCACGTTTCTTCTTCCAGTCCATCACAATGGCTACTACATCATTCCATTGGTGTATCATAAGGTTTAATACCTGCCCTCCCCAGACTAAATTTTAAAAGGCACACCTTTGTGTTCACCACTGTGTCATTAGCACCTGATGTATTACCTAAAACACAGTAGGTGCCCAGGCAATTTTTGTTGAAATAAAGACCAAGAATGACAGAGCATATGAGCAAGCATTTCTGTAAGTCATAGCTGGAGAAATTTTAGTTGGAATATGAAGATGAGATCATGGAGAAAGTCAGCACATAGCTAATAAGTAGTTCATCACATTTTATACAGATGTCTGGAACCACAGAGTATAAATATTAATGCACACCATGCAAGACAGTCAGTTCATTTAAAATCAATCAAAGGTGGTTATTTGATTACTTCCATCTTGTCAAGAACATTTTGACTACTTTATTTGGCATTGGTAAAATGCAGTCTACATCCATCTTCTCTGTTCTCTTGGGTATTTCCCCAGTAACACACATTAGAACAAGTTTGATCATGAGGACATTTCACGTAAAGGTACTTGGGAGTTTGGTTTTCAGTGGCTGTTACTGCTATGGGGGCCTAGATAAAGCATCAAAGAAACAAGTGATCATTGACAGTCTGATGGTTTCCTTCTTCTTTTCAACTTCTCTCCTATCTTCTTGTGGAACCTACATTTCTCAACTCAAAATATTTTATTATTTAATACTTTCCTCTGGCTGTTAAATACTTTCACTGTGCCATGCATTCATGTTCTCTCTCTCTCCCTCTTCACACACACACACACACACACACACACACACACACATACATACATACACACACACACACAATTGTCCCTCCTTCCTTTTCTCCCATCTCCAATTCCTCAGTGTTCAAGTAAACCTATAGGAGGAAGAATCTGACTACACTGATTAAAGTACTGAAAAGCTTAACTCCCTAAAACAGGGCAGAGAAGATATTTTTGAATAGAGGTGGTGGTTATCTAATCCATCTCACTGTCCACACTCCCCCATCAGACACCAGAAGAACAGGAAACGTGGGAACATGGCAGCTCATTTCTGTAATTTTTCCGACCTTTCAGCCGCAAATCGAATGAAAAGTCTAGGAGACATCTGGACATGCAAAGTTTTGCAATGCTAATGTGCATGTTCTGGAAGCAAGCACACAAAAAGACCAGTATGTGATCTCAGTCTCTTTCACAAAATTAGTTCAAAGATACATAGTGAGAATAAGGCTAGTAGCAGAAATCAAACGCCAAACAGAACTGGGGAAATTCTATAGGAAGCCAAAGTCAAGGAGGGCATCAAAATATTTTTAAAGTAAGTTCTTAAATAGGAAGATTTGATTTTATTTTATTGTGTTTTGGTTTAGAGTCATTGCAAAACAATGGCCATTACATACTACTGCTTTCTCAGATATCATTATTTTAACATCATCAACTGAGCATTTTGTGGTATATATTTGTTTTGTTTATGAGAATTGCACAATATTTTTATTTTCAACTACTTGCGTAGTCATTTCAGACAGTAGTAGAACCTGGTAAAGGCTAAAGTTAGAGTAACAACACTGTTGAATCAAAACAAACTTCCTGGCCAGGCGCTGTGGCTCAGGCCTATAATCCCAGAACTTTGGGAGGCCAAGGCAGGTGGATTACTTTAGACCAGGAGTTCAAGACCAGCCTTGGCTAGATGGTGAAACCCCCGTCTCTATCAATAAATAATAATAATAATAATAATAATAATAATAATAATAATTTGCCAATTAAGATTTTCCAGAAAATTCTTTTTCCTCCTGGAATAAAAAATATCCTTTTATGTTTCATTGTTCCTTGTCATTTTTCTTCTGAATGTGACAAAGATTACATTTGAAAGTACTGCCATGTACTGACCCACTGTGGTAGCAAATTAAGGAGAAAGGAATAGACTATATTCCTCTGTTTTATTCTCTGCTTTCGATTATATGCAAACCTTGTCCCTCCAATTTGAAGCCATGTACTATTCAAGCAAATTCATCTATTTTCAAGTACAAATCACACATCTGTCCCTTTTGTTCTCCTTTAAGTTGTTTTGGAAGTCACTATGGAAAACAAAGTTACTAGCTTTAACCTATGTAATAACTACCCAGGAAAAAGTAAGCATCGGACACATAAAGAAGACGAAAATTTCAACATCTGTTCTACTGCATTCATGGCACTCATTATCAGAGCAAGGAAATTATCACAGCAATAATAAAAATACAGACTCCAACAAATGGATTGTGCTCTAAAATTTTATTTGCAAGTAGGTTTGTTTAGAGTATCAACACTTATCATAGAGATAATGTTCTGTGTCATAGTTAGGACCCTCAGGCATTCTGTGGATGCCTATTTAGTCCACCTCAAACAGAATCGCGTAAATCATTTTATATAACGTGGTTTGGGTTCTGGGATGAAGAGGGAAGAGGAAGAAGAGGGAGTGAAAAAGGAAACGTGTATTCCCATCTATTAATATATTACAGGCCTGAGCACATTTTGAAAATAAGAAAGGTCACCTTTGACCTCCTCCCATTGCCCTTGTGCAGCCTTTGACCGCACATTGATAACTTTAGTTTTCGGTTTTCAGGCACTTGTACCCTCACATTTCCATGAGACCCGCATTAACGAAAGCTGGACAGATTTGTCCTCAGGAACCACATGCTCCGTAGGAAAATATTATCTACCGATTGATTAAAAGGCCCGCCCTTTCAGGTAATGTTTACTCACTATTATAACCCCTGGCACATATTAGGTGGTCAATAGATAGTTGTTGAGCGAATAAATGAGTGAGAGATCGCTAGTAAGTCCATGTGAAAGAGGAATTTCTAAATTAGGGGGAACCTACATTTGCATTGGTTTGGCGTTCTTAGCTTCATTGGAATTCATCCTTAATTAATTGTGCTCTTGTTGCATTGCAGGGAGCTAGTATACAAAGCTATTAATATTATAGAATCCACGTTTTAAAGTGGAAATTTAGTGGCATTTTGAAATTGTTTTATCATATTGATAACCATAATAATAGGTAACAACACATATATCACTTTCTAGGTGTCAAGCATTTTAAGTGCTTTTTATATCTTAATTTATTTAATCATCTCATTAACCCTAAGTGTATGTACAATTACTATTCTCAATTTAGAGATGAGCGAACTGAGGCACAGAAGATTTTTCAAACTCTCCCAGAATTCACACAGCTATGATGTCTAGCAGTCAGACTCAAGTCTGAGCTCCAAGTTTCTCTGCTGTCTTTAGGGTGATCTGGTCTCCTCTCCCAGTGACCATTATGTCAGACAAACAAGTTGTGTTCCATCTGTCAGAGGTGGTGGTGGTGTAACCACTGTACTTTGGACAGTCCCCAAACAATAAGAAAAGTAAATAAATAAACTGACAATAAGAAAAAAGAAAGTGGTAGAGTAGTGTGCAAAAGCGATTGCTGTCATGCTTTTTAAAATTTCTCAACATTTTTCTACACACTAGACAGAATTAACATTTTCTCATCTTTACAACTGATAATTAATATAGGAAAATTTCCTTTGAAGTGTTTTTTTTAATATTGCCCACTTATGTGTCATCAAAGTAAGCTGCTTGGAATCATGATTGTAGTTAATTTTTTTCCATACCGGTTATATCTGCATGCTTGGTCTTATATTGAGATAACTGATTAGCTTTGGACTTGACTGTCAAAACCACATCAAACTTGCACCTGACATTACTACATATTTTTCAACATATATTTTTTTCTTTTGTGTTAATCCCTGGTCACTTGTATGCTACATAATGAAATGCAATAATCATTTAGTGGAATCATTCTTGAAAATAAAATGATTTGGTGACAAAACCCAGAAACCGCAAATGCTATATATTTTTTCTGCAACAAATTCCCTTAGGTTATTTACCTCACTACTTATCATCTAAGTCAACTTTTCCATAATCTTTTGGTAGCATCCATAACCCTCTTACTGTCAGTATATCTTTTTTTTTTTAATTTTGGTATTCTACTTTCTCTCTGTATGAAAGAAAAATAAGTATCCACTCAAGCCCAAACAATTCTATTCAACATACTTTTTTTTCTATTTAAAAAACACTCATCTATTCATTTTGGAACCTGGTCTACCTGTTGGCTTAATAATTAGCTTCAGTGCTTGCTACCTGACACTTTTGCAAGTTACAGCTCAGTTTCACATCACACTTTTTCTATCCTGAGAGATTAATATCAGTTTGCCGATTTTCTTTCTAGAGTTTAATTTTTTTATGACATGTAATAAATCAACCTGTGGACCTTCGAAAAGAATCCTAAATGCAACAGTAAATGAAAACAACGTATTCCTAAGAGCAATGATGACCTAGCATAATGTCATAAACCCAAGTTCACAGAGCTTTAAAATAAGAAATAAGAAAATAAGAAATTGCATAATTTCTCACTGGATTTAGAAACATTGGCCTACCAGTAGTCACTCTTGAGTTATCCAAATGTTAGTGTGATCTTCAATTTAGGTTGTATAGTGATGTCTTTCATTTCTCTTTTTGCCACTTTAGTATGAAAACCAAAAGCTGTAACAAATTGATTTCCGTTTTCCCCTGTCTTCACCTTTACAGCCTTAGGAAATGTAATGTATAATCTGGAGAAAGTTTCCTGAAGTATTTTCTAGGATTAAAAAAAAAAAGGCAGGAAACCCCACAACAAGAAAAGGAAAAAGGAAAATTGCATTATACCCTGTTTCCACACTACCTTCTATCTCTTAAATACCAATGAATAACATAAGGAATGCATCTTATACACTGAAGCTCTAGCCCACAACCACACATAGTACAATGTGGATAATTGGCATTTAGTTGATGAATTAAATCAGCATAGATCCATAATCTAAACGAGTCCAGTGACTCTTGGCTAAGATGTTTATTGTCTGGGAATCTGCAAAATTTTCGCTTCACCTGGTCTAAAGGAAAACAGTCAAAGAATTTGACCCCTTCATCAAGTGAGATGCTCCTATAATGGGTTGTTCTACTTTATTTACTCCCTGGACTCACGGATCCTTGAGCCTTTCTTTGATGGTGCTTAGTTGGCAGCACTTTTGCATCACTATTCTGAGCATCAATATTTATTGAACACCTACCACAACAAATGAAGGTGTGGAAGATGAATCTAACTGTGGAATGATCACAGTATATGACTGATACGGCCTCAGTAGAGGGGCTTAAAAAATAAACTGTTGATAACAGTTTGTTTTACCTGTCAAATGGAGGATACAAACTCCTCCTAAGATTTCTAATTAATCAACTGCGTGCTTTTTAACCCTAAAATGATATGCTGGGTGCTTCTATTTCAACGGATGAATCTTTGGCCTTGTTTCAGTGTTGGGTCTGTTTCATGAGTGAGCAGTGAAATAGCTTTGGCCGATAGTGTCATCTGTAATAAGTTTATGGTGTTTTAAAATGTAATCAATAAGAAATAATGAATCACATGCTTCTAAAGACCAACTATAAAAGAAACAGAATTTAAAAATCAAATTAGAAATGTTTGTGTCACTAACAGGTTAGTGTGGAAAGAGCTTGAACTCAAATTAAAGCACCTATTTAAAAGTAGGTGTAAGTACTGCATGCTGTGACAAAGCACTGAGTTTTTTTTGTGGCCCAGGGAACAGGTGGACCAGGCTGTTGGCCTGGATGTTGACCTAGGCCCCCGAGGACTCATATACCACATGTATAACTGTTATAGTAAAGGTTGAGATTAAAAGAAAAACACCGTAAATGAAAGTCACAAACTGAGGGTGTTGAAGAAAAGGGATGTGTTTTTGGAGGCAATGACTTTTTCAAGTTCGCGGATTTGTTTATGTGTGGGTTGTGTTATTACTGCTTCATATGTCAATACGCCACATGAAAACAAATGTTTTAGTACTCAAAAGAGTGCTAAGCGAAAGATGAATGGTGTATGAGAATTCATAAATTCCTCATTAAACGCAAAAAAGTAGCCCAACTTCTGAATGACAGTGTTTATAATACTGGACTTCTGTAACAGTAAATCTTTTATTCCTGTCTTTTGAGTTTTAATTCTTAGTCTTGGCTATAAAAATGTAAACTGGGCAATTTAGAAGTACTCAGAAGAGCAGTTTTCTTTTTCCCATCTCTGTTTTTCTATATTTATGTCATAAAATGGAAAAGGTTAATGTGAAGTCTAATCAAAGATACAGCACAAACATCTTCCTCAATCGATACCCATAAAATTCATTTCATTAACTACAGTTTAATTTGTGAAACATTTTCGTTGGTATCTTGGGCCAGTCTTCTTAGTGTTTGATCTAATGGAAGTAAGTGGGCAGACATTGGATCCTGCAATGACCAAAACTTGTAGGCTCACAGCAAGAGATTGCATCGTGTATCCAAGTTTTGTAAATCAGTGCCGTTGTTTGCAAGATGAAGTTTGGAGAATATGCACAGCTTAGAGTGGCTTTGTGTGCATGGGGAAGCCTACCACGGGTATGTAGCGGGTGATGAAAGCCATCCACATTTTACTCTCCAAGTGTCAGCCCAGAAGGCAAGTTGCCTTTTTCTAATTCATCCACCCAGAGAGGCCCTCTTGCTGTGAACGATCGGTCCATAGGTCAAATGTGGTGCCTTTAATAATGCATACACAAAGATGTTTTGCCAATCGTGGCCTTGGATGGATGCAAACAATTATCTCTAATAGCAGCACAGTTCAAAAATGCATGTCATAAAAATAACAACACCTTCTCCTTTGCATTGAAAATATGGTAAATTTTACTTATTATTGAAAATTAAAACAAATTGTGGGATTTACAACTATTTGAATCTATTATATTTGTCCATGCAAGATAATATAACTAATAATAATAACATATTACATATTAACAAAATGTAATTGACATTTTTATGTAAGTTTATAATTTGATAATTTTAAAGGTTACTCTTGGGAGATCAAAGATACAATGACCAACAAGGGAGGCAATTAAGAGTAAAATCCTGAGAGCCAGGCCTGGGTTCGTGTCCTGGTACCACTTCCTGCTGGCTTGTCATCTTTTTTTTTTTTTTTTTTTTTTTGAGGCAGAGTCTCGCTCTGTCGCCCAGGCTGGAGTGCAGTGGCCAGATCTCAGCTCACTGCAAGCTCCGCCTCCCGGGTTCATGCCTTTCTCCTGCCTCAGCCTCCCAAGTAGCTGGGACTACAGGCGCCCACCACCATGCCCCGCTAATTTTTTTTATTTTTAGTAGAGACGGGGTTTCAACGTGTTAGCTAGGATGGTCTCAATCTCCTGACCTTGTGATCCGCCCGTCATGGCCTCCCAAAGTGCTGGGATTACAGGCATGAGCCACCACGCCAGGCCTGGCTTGTCATCTTGAACAAGGATTTAATTGCCCTAAACCTGATTCCTTATCCAAACATGGAACTCACAACAGCACCCAATTTAAAAATACTACAGATGTTAAATAAGATAATCCATACAAAGCACCTAGCAAGCACTTAGCAAGCATTGAATCAATGTTGGCTTGTAGTAGTATTAGTAGTAGGCAGGTGATAAGCAGAATATCTAAAATGGTCCCCAAAGATTCCCTGCCTTCATCTCTAGAAAGGCCATGAGATTTCATTCCCATGATTATGCTGTATGATATGGCACAGTTGACAAGGAAAGGAGATGATCTGGGTAAGCTTGATCTAACCACATGAGCCCTTAAAACTAAAGCACTTTCTCCAACAAGTGGCACTTAAAAAGGTCAGAGAGATTCAAAACATGAAAACTAACACATTGCAGCATTGCTGGCTCTGTGATGGAGGGAACCACGTAAGAAAAAATCTGGAACAGTCTCAAGGAACTAGAGTAGCTCCCAGCTAAAAAGAGAAATGGAGAAATGGAGACCTGAGTCTCACAACCACAAGAACTAGATTTTTTCCACAACCTGCATGCTTGGAAGTGGATTCTTGCCCAAAGGCTCGACGTAACAGCCAAGCCAGTCAACACCTTGATTTCAGCTTTGGAAACCAACCAATTAGAGAACCTAACAAAGTCTACCTGGACTACTGAGTTTTATAAATGTGAGATAATAAATAGGAGTTGTTTTAATCTGTTAAGATTATGATAATTTATTACACAGCAGTAGTAACTAATACAGGCAGTCTGAGGGGTGGCTTGATATCTGGAAAGGATAACTGTTTTAATTGCTGGGATAGATTTTCAAAAAGAAAGCACTTTTTGTGTTCACATGGAGAGAAATCTTATAGGAGAATTTTAATTCATAAATAGGAGTACTAACGGGTAATATTTTGATTTTCCTAACAGCATAATCCAAAGACCATTTATCATAAAAATCAAGTGTCAACCCTTCTGAAGATAGATGGTTGTGCTACCGGTGGCCAACAAGAATAACAATAGGGATCACCACTAGAAATCACTTTTCAAAATAAGGGCATGGGATAAAACTTCACTCTGGATCCCTATGAAAAGAATTAATTCTTTTGCATTTACATATTGTTTGTACTTATCAAATATGCTAAAAGATAGAATAAGAAGGTTATTACATTGGTGGTAACACCCAGAAAATTACTTCTCAAGTATACCTCAACACAGGGAACACCTAAGACTTTTGATTTGCATAGCGCTTTTTTTTTTTCTTTTTGGGAGCTGCCCATCTCCCTGATGGCAAAGCTTACAGACATAGTCTCTTCTGCCAAAGGGTTGACACATGGGTTCATGCTGGCCAATCAGAATGCCCCAGACTTCTACATAGAGTGACTTCTGTGCATGGTGATTGGGTCAGCGCTGTTTAGAGTGGCAAAACACTGTCAACCAGGGGATTAATCAGAAAAAGAGAAGAAGCACGTAAACAAAAGAGAAATGTGCTTAGTCTCTGTTGGGTAAAGGTTGATGGCATCATACATCAAATTCTTAATTATCTATCCACTGCTTTATCTAAGTTATGTCCTCTTTTTAAATTTTTTCCTGCAATTTGCTTTTTAGGATTTCAATAAGCATTTATCATTTTACTTCCTTGTGAGGTTGGGAAAAGGACAGAGAAAGAGAAAAATGTATATTTCTTGCATGGCTGTTTTTGGAAGGGTGGTAGCCTGGGGAACAATAACTTGGGAATTATCTGTGGATATTATACACAAGTATTATTTCTACGTCTCATTTCAAAGTAACTTGAACTTACCAGGTTACCCCTTCATTTACTAAGTGAAAAGACTCCAAATTATGTGTATTCCAGAGAGCAAAAACTTGGGGTTCAGCATCTCTGTAGGATGTGATTTGGTCACAAGTGAGGTGACTAGCTAATTTGGCAAATTGCTGTTTGAGCTTATTTTCAGTTGAACTTCTGCTGAGAGAAGAAAGAACAAGCAGGCGAGCAGAGAACATACTATATGCATCACTGAAACTTATTGCTTATCTTTATTGCATTTGAGTAAATGCTCTTTTTTTTGCTGTTGCCAAGTAAGTCATCATATTTTAGTTCTGCACTGAATCCCTCGGCAGGAGACGAGATTTGAATAGATCCAGAGTGCAGGAAATAAAAAGAATGCACACTCTGGCTAAAACACTCCTCTCCCCAGGCCCTCTTCCACTGCCTTCACTGGTAATTTGCACAATTCATACTATTCCATATAAAACATTTTATACACACAATATTAGAATCTTACGTTAAAATTTTTAGCTAATCAAAAGCACACCGTTCTCTATTCTTCTGATGTAAAAATAATGTGCTGATTGTTTAAAAAAAGAAATCCAAAAACATGAGAAAAAGAAAAAAAATTACCTAAGGTTGCACCTCTTGGAAACCCATGAACATTTCAGTAACCATCTCCATCTCCTAATATTTCTGTGTTTATATAGACCGATCTATATGGTATATGATCTATATGGTATATGATCATAATAACATGACTTTTTAAAATTTCATGAACAATTTAATTTTTAGATATTATCTACCTCCCCTCCCTTTTCCTTCTTCCTTCTTTCCACTTCTTTCTCTTAATCGAACATTTGTAAACATACATATTTGCAAGTATATAAACATTCTCACTTGCTACCAAAAACAGTGATGTAATCAACACCTTTATACGGTTGGTGCTTTCATTTCATTTTTATTTTTATTCATTTATGTATTTATTTTGAGACACGATTTCACTTTGTCGCTCAGGCTGCAGTGCAGTGGCACAATCTCAGCTTGCCGCAACCTCCACCTCCCTGGTTCAAGCGATTTCCCGCTGCCGCCTCCCTAGCAGCTGGGATTACAGCTGGCACCACCACACCCAGCTAATTTTTGTATTATTAGTCTAGATTGTGTATTAGTCTACATGGGGTTTCACCATGTTGGCCAGGCTGGTCTCGAACTCCTGACCTCAAGTGATCTTCTTGCCTCAGCCTCCCAAAGTGCTGAGATTACAGGCATCAGTCACTACTCCCGGCCAGTGCTTTCATTCCTATAGCAGAGTGTCTCAAAGTAAGATTATTGAGTGAGAAGTTCATACAGCAAAGTTTCTCAAAGTAGGATTACTGAGTGAGAAGTTCATACATGCAGGTCTAAAAATACATATATTTGATGTGAATTGATAGTGCCAAAGTGTTTCCCAAGATAACCTAAGCAGTTCACATGTCTACAGCAATTTCTAACGGTGACCTTTTTCCCACAACCCAACTGGCAACTAGCCATAAAGCATTTGTTTTTATAATTTGATGAGTGAGTAGTGATATCTCATGGTTACTTTGCTTTTCATCTCCCTTACTACTAATTTGGTTCATGAAATATATTTTCCCAAATTTGTAGGCCATTTAGATTTTCTAATCTGTAAAATGCCTACTAATTTCCTTTACATACTTTTCTCTGGGTCACCTTAATTTTACATTACCATTTAAACCCACAGTGATGGTTATTTGATGAGCCTGAAGGATACTGTGATTCCTACGTTTGTCTTTCTTGATGTTATCTTGTGTTCTCATCACTCCTTACACATAGCACCGTTGGTCAATTGCTGTCTCTTCAACCATTTTTATTCTTTCACTGAGGACCCTGCAAACCCTCCTATTGGGACAGCTTGTTTGGGTGAAAACAGTTTTTGCTTCCCTTGGCTTTGGAGACTTGCTCTGTACCAGTAGTCATGAATAGATTACAACACTTTTGGGAAGAAAAGGATTATTTGTTGTTTTTAACATTATATTTCTTATTTATCTGGCTACGTATTTATAGTACAACAGAAAAATAATTTCTTTCCCTGAAGTCCTAGAATAAGTGGTGAATATATCCTTGATTCATTCTCAACCTGGTGGTCTTCAGTTCTGTCAGTTTGTTGCAAATAGACTGTGTAGAGGACATTGCATGACCCAGTTCTTTTCATTTATTCCAGGTCATTGGTAACTAGATGAACTCCAGTTCTGTAGAAAGTTTAGTATTTGTGTAGACATGGGTTATGTTTCAGGTGTACAGTTTTGTTTGAAAGCATTAAGTTTCTCAGCAAAGTAGGTGAAGGCTTGAGGGTTACATGGGCGAGAGAAATATGTGTATATTTAGCTCTGTTTGTTCTGACAAACTTCAGATCACAGACCTGGCTATCTCAGCTCCTAGCAACGTGAGGCCAGCCTTTACCTGTGCCTATAATCACACTTGAATTTTCATTTAATTTCATTATCAACAGCAAAACAGTTGAGCTCCTCTTCTGGGGAAGAAGCTCGCTTCTTATCTCTCTCTCTCTCTTTGTCTTTGTTACTACTTTTCTAATTGTTAAGATTGGGGCAAAACCACTGCTTGTTCCTGTGCCTATAATCACACTTGAATTTTCGTTTATCTGTCAGATGCCTCATTCTCATCATTTCATTCAAGATGGGCTTCATACCCACTCTTTTACTGACATAACTAACAAGGTGGCTGATAAATCTTCAAAACAATATAGCTAAGACAAGTACATCAGACCTGGAAATATAATATGCTCTCTCATTCTCCGTGCTCTCTTGCAAAAGGTGGTGCACACACCCACTGACAGTGGAGCAACTTTTAAGAAACTTGGAGCTCTGCACCAGAAATAAAATGAGACTGGTTTGTCTCAGAAGCACTCAGGTACGCCTGTGAGTCATAGAAGAGGCTGCACTCCTAGCTACATACAGCATGTGGCACCTGAATCCTGACGCTCTCCTAATTTACACATAAATCTTGCTTTTCTTGAAGCTATTCTTTCCCTTGAAGGGATCTTTTAATTACCATCTTCTGGACTAACCAACCAAGCTGCAAAACCCTTAAAGCAGCTGAGAGAGTCCTCCTTCCACAATTGTCCTGCAGCCTCAGCAGGTTTCTCTGCCTATGGAAGCAATTTCTTTCAGCTACTTCCTGCCAAAGCACCGCACTGAATGGAGTATGTTGTTTCAGATGCCACTTCATTATTATCCGTAAGAACAGAAAACTTTAAAGGGAACATTTTCAGGATCTGAAAATTGACATAAGGCTGTTATTTAGCACAAAACAGAAGATACCACAGGCCCTTTTGGTCCTTTTCTTGTGAGAGAAAGTCTTTCTTCTTCGTTAGTGTGGTGTGATGTTACTATAAGAAAAGCCATAATGTTATTTGTTACGCACAAGCAACCATGAGTTTCCTCTGTTCTATCCACACTTTTGCTGTGTGCCCCTCCTAGGTAAAGGCATAGTACCATTGTAAATGGCAATAAAATAAAGTAACAATGCCCAATATTAAACTTAAGTTCCTGAGCACCCTATCCTGACCTTCTGAGAAACAACCATGTTGCTGCTAAGTATAGATAAACAAAACATTCTTAAATAAATGTGGATTGTGTTTTTTCATGGTTTCATCAGTATAAGCTGTTAATACAAAGCTGTATTGTCTCCCAGTGAGATGTAGTCAGCTGAGTCCAAGTCTCATTTCCATTAAAAAAAAGTTGCACCAATCACTTGTAGGTTTAAGCTTGGCAAAACGTGGTGATTACAGTTTCTAATAAGATGAGTCACTGCACCAAACTTAGTCATGAAATAGTAGAGCTAGAACAGGCTTGTAGACGAGATCCAACTTTTCTGTCTCCACGTTAAGTTAATGAAACCATCTAAGGCTACATTTTCCAAAGCATATTTTATGAAACACAAGCCAAAGGATATACTCTGCCAAAAAGAAGAAAGATTCTGGAAAACATGGAGCCTCACAATAAATATTATAATATTAAAAGTTTTATTATGACCTTTAGTATAGAAAATGATTTAACTTGGTTTAACCTAGTGTTTCACAAAAGGATTTGACCACAGAACCCTATTTTTCATGTGACCCCTGTTAATATTCCATGGAACCACTTTGAACAATGTTGGTCCAATGATTGTAATTGCCAGAACTCTCCACAGGAAATTTTAAATTGTCCTTCAGAGAGCTATTTCATTCTCTCAGAAAGATTCAGCATTATTTTTGTTTTCAAGAGAAATCTTCCTTTTGGAAAACTGGTTTATGACCGAGAAAATGGAGATCCCCTGGCTCCTGTTGTGGATGGAGGGTGATGTCTGTTACACAGCTCCCTATTATTTCTATAGATAGCAAAACAGCCGTGCTCCTCTGCTGGGGAAGAAACTCACTTCTTATCTCTCTCTTTGTCTTTGTTACTACTTTTCTTTTTGTTAAGATTGGGGCAGATTGCCATTCTAACTGGTGTGAGATGGTATCTCATTGTGGTTTTGATTTGCATTTCTCTGATGGCCAGTGATGAGCATTTTTTCATGTGTCTGTTGGCTGTATGAATGTCTTCTTTTGAGAAATGTCTGTTCATATCCTTTGCCCACTTTTTGATGGGGTTGTTTGTTTTTTTCTTGTAAATTTGTTTGAGTTCTTTGTAGGTTCTGGATATTAGCCCTT
This sequence comes from Macaca mulatta, assembly GCF_049350105.2. Classification (NCBI taxonomy): domain Eukaryota; kingdom Metazoa; phylum Chordata; class Mammalia; order Primates; family Cercopithecidae; genus Macaca; species Macaca mulatta. Next base: position 32,638,445 of record NC_133408.1, read on the forward strand.
TGTCAAATGAGTAGATTGCAAAACTTTTCTCCCATTCTGTAGGTTGCCTGTTCACTCTGATGGTAGTTTCTTTTGCTGGGCAGAAGCTCTTTAGTTTAATTAGATCCCATTTGTCAATTTTGGCTTTTGCTATACATATGTAACAAACCTGCACGTTATGCACATGTACCCTAGAACTTAAAGTATAATAATAATAAAAAAGAAAAAAAAAGTTTAAAAAAAAAAAAAAGAATAAAGCTCTCTATTTTAAATTAAAAAAAAAAGAAAAGAAAGATTGGGGCAGAATCACTGCTTGTTCCTGAACTGCTCGCTTGGTTCTCTCTATTCCTTGAACCACATGTGAGGCAAACTACAAGCATACATGGGCCAGTGGGTAAGCATCTCACCTGTTAGACCCAACTCTCTCCTTGACTGGGTCCTGCATTAAGATTTGTGGAGTTGAGTAGTAGAAGCCGAGCTGTGAGTGGAGAAAAGGAAATAAGCAAAGTAACAGGAAATGTTACTTAGACCTCAGGCCCAAGTTGCACCCTCTGACATAGAAACCATGACTCTTTGGGGGAGGAAAGTTGATTGTATCCTTGATGTCTCACCTGGTTGTTTTGACCCATTTTGAATTTCGTTCTAGAAATGTGGAAACCAGAAGTCAGGAGGGAAATAATGAACTGGCTCCCTCCAACCCCGGCACCTACTATCCTTATGATACCCTTTTATCCATTGAAAGTGATTATGAGGTCACCCTGCAGCAATTTCTTCTTCAGCTCAAATAATTCCAAGTTCTTTTCACTTTTGTTCCCCACAGATCCATTTGCCAACACTAATTATTTTTGTTGCTCTTCCCTGGTTCATTTCCAACTTTCCAAATCACTTAAAAAATATAGGGCCCCAAGTGGGACAAAGCCTTCTGTGGACCTGGCTTAGTTTTAGCTTCTAGATGGTTTGCTGGCCACTGCAGGATGTTGTGCTTAGTGGTATATCCCCATGTTATATTAGCTTTCATAACAGTAGACTGGCACCAATGACCCCACTCTATGACTTGCTATAATTTGTACTCCTGTACTGTGAGGATGCTTAACAATCATGACATCATGCTGGTGGCACCAGCTAAGCCTTTCTCACTAAGTAGTATGGATATTGCTCATCTCTCTCTAAATGCTTCATATTATATGCTATTCATATTGGATCCTAGTGGGTTTCTTTTTAACCATATCTCAAAAATATTGTTTGTTTTGACTTTTCCTTGTAGTGCAGCCTAGGAAAATTTCTGGTTCATTTTAACACCTCCAGAAGATTTAGTCAAATTTACAAATTTACAAATGGTCATTATAATCTTGAGTTTGTTACTCAATCCTTACATATTGCATTGCATTACGAATACATGCTTAATGTTGAGATCTTTGCACATATGAAATAAGGAATACTTTACAGCACTTTGCAGTTTGCAAATTGCTTTTACAATACATATTCTCTTTTACTTATGCACTCAACAAATATTTACTGATGATGTGTCAGGAATTGTGCTAGGCACTAATGGGATAAAGGAGAATACAACATAAACAACCTCAAGAGTTCACAGTCTAGTGGGTGCGATGGGAAAAATATATTGCAATACCAGAGGCAAGTGCTGTGGAAGAGGAGACTGTGCTTTTCACATGAGTTGGAAGAGGGTTGCAGGAAAAGGAATAGGCGAATGAAGTTCGTGGAAAAGGCAGCCCCATGGGCTGCAGTGGAGGGATTTGAAGAAGAGAAAGCTTAAAACAAGAAGCAAGCACAGATTTCACAGGCCTTCATATGCTGAGTGCTAATCCAGCATATTAACTCACTAGGTAGGGTATGTAATATGGCTCAGTTTTACAGATGACAAGTTTGGGGACCAGAGAGACATACAAAGCAAATGCTACAAGAAGGAAAGATCTCGTATTTAGACTCCTAGACCAATTCTCTTTCTACATAAAATGTCTGTTATAAAAGTGAATGGAGGACTACAAAATGTTTATTATTTTAGTGTCCAATTGTCTTCTAAATGTTCTTATTATAACATGTTTATTGTAGGACACATGCAAAATATAAACAACTGAACAATAAAAATCAGAAGGTAATGACATTTTGAAATATTTCCTCTGTCATTTGTGCATATAAATATGCATATATATTTTGTTAACTTTTCATTATTATGTATATTCCATTTTTTATTGTGATTTTTTTCTTGAACAAAATATATTGTGAATATTTTCCTCATGTAGATAAATATGTTTCAGTATTATACCTTCTAGTTTTTTTAAGAGACAAGTTCTCACTCCATCACCCAGACTGAAGTGCAATGGTGCTATCACAGTTCACTGCAACCTCAAAGTCCTGGACTCAAGCCATCCTCCTGCCTCAGCCTCCCAAGTAGCTAGGACTACAGGAACATGCCACTACACGTAGCTATTTGTTAACATTTTCTTGTGGGGATGGTGGTCTCACTATGTTGTCCAGGCTGCTCTCAAGTTGCTGGTCTCAAGTGAGCCTCCTACCTTGGCCTCCCAAAGTACTGGGATCATAGGCATGAGCCACCACACCCAGCCCAATACTATAATTGTTAATGGCTGCAAAGTATTTTTAACAATTCTAATATTTTTAACAATGTTCCATTGCATTGCAGTAATGACAATAATTTGTTCATTTCAGTGTTGTCAGACATTTAAGCTGTTCTAACAGTGTGTATTATGAATAATACTGTTGTGAACAACTCCTTCACATTTCTGATTCTTTAGAATAAAGAAACACAAGGTCAGAAAGTTTTGTGCTTTTAAGGCTCATGACACTTATTGGCAAATTGTCCCAATTTGCAATCCCACTCATCGTGAGCAAAGTGACAGTTTTAACACTGTTGCCAATACTGTGCATAAAATGAGCAACTTCTTTTTTGCCAACAAATAACATTTGTACTATATTCTTTGCTAACTTTGTGTGGGCATGTGTGCCAGTGGTAACAGGTTTGGGAATAGGTGTCTTAGGGCCCAGGGGAATGTACTTTCCAACAGCATTTGCATGAAACAACCTGGGCCTTCCTATTTCTGGCCATCCTGGGGTACTATCGGAGATGTCCACCTGGCATAGTCAGGCAGACAAAGACTAAGCAAAGTCCGTGTCATTCACACCTGCCTTTTGACTAATGAAAGTGTCAGTGCGTAAGTACTCTCCATTCCTGAAGAGATGCCAATTTCCTGTGACAGGCAGTAAAGCTTTTCCCCACCATTTCCCAAGTTTTCTCAATTTCCACCTTCCTACCTTCTCCCCTGACACCTCAAAACAAATGCTTAAGTCTCCTCTCCGTGACATTTACAGGAGAACTTTTAAATCATATTTAAGCATTTTAAAATCATAAAACATTTCAAACATACAGAAAACTACAGAGATGGATATAACAAATATTTGTTTACCCACCACCCAGATATAACAAATGTTAATATTTTGCCAAATGTGCTTCTGAAATTGTTTTCTTTTTAAGAACTAGAATTTTAGAGACATGATTGACACCTCTTTATATCATCCCTCATTCTATTCCCATCCCTCTGTGCTTCCCTCCCCGCCTCCTCAGGGATAACCATAATCCGGAAGTGGTATTGTTTTTAAACATTATATGAATGGAATCATTGTGCATATATACTTCTGCGATTTACCGTTATCATTCATCATGACTTGTTAATTTTGTCCATATTGTTGCCTACACATCTAGTTTATACCTTGTAACTGCTGTATGGAATTCTATTATACAAACACATCATAATTAGTCTATTCTCTTATTTGTAGTTACTTAGGATTTCCAAATTTTGCTATTATTTGCTACTATATTTATTTTTTGCTATTTTTTCAACTTTTTGTTATTTGTCATTTGCTATTTGTATTGTATTTCTTATTTATTATTTGCAATAATTATTTATTTATTATTTGCTATTATTTATTATACAATGCTGAGATGAACACCATTAATATATTTGGCTCCTTTTGTACCTGACCGAGAATGGGATTGATGGTTATAAGGAATATATACCTTTAAATCGAATAGACATCATTAACTTCCAAAGTTGTTGTACCAATTTATATTCTTCCAATGGTGTATACAAATTCCCATCTTCCCATGTCTTCCCAACCCTTGTATAATGTAACCTGATGATTCATTAAACTCAGATACCAGATCATAAGAAACTGAGAAATTGAATTTTCCTTCCCTTGAGGGGAGGGAGGGATTAAACTTCAACAACAGCCCCAGAAAAGAAGTGCCACATTTCATTTTTCTAGTGCAGAAAAAGACAAAAGCCATATATATGTGTGTATATATATGCTACTTCCATATTAAAATAGACTAAGCTATCATGGCCTTTGGCAGATGTTCTAATTTTCTATAAACCAGGTAACAGTGAAAGGAAAATGCTCATTTTTTTTTCTTTTACGGGTCAATCCACTGACTTCTCTCTCGTCTAGTATATGCAGATTGAGGATTCTTTGTTGGGCACTAAAGAGAAAAGAACTTTTTGCTTAGAAAAGAACAGTTGTTTTCTTACTGATATATAGAGTCATCAAAATGAAATGACATTAGAACATCCCCTCATTCTGGTCCTGACCAGATGACTACAATTAAGGAGATAATAGAGCCATTAAATATAATAAATATTAAGATTAGGATGTAAATATTTGGTTATGGTTGCAGAATTATCAGATATGTAACTTTGGAGCAGTCTTCAAAAATGATGTAAATTCTAAATGAAAATTGAATTGAACTGATGTAAATTCTAAAATGAAAATTCTAATATTCTATAATAAAGAAATATGTTAAAAATATCGTGAATACTTTGATGATATTACACAGACTATGTAATTAGATTTTTGAAGACTACTTAATAAATATAGGGGCTTGCCCATGACGCTGTGTTGAAATTTTCTAAAAGGAGTAAAAGAAAAATAATAAACTACATTCATAATACAATGCATATACATGCACATACATATCCATATATGCAAACAGATAAACATGGATAGAGAAATATGATAGACAGGAGACATTTGTTTGTATTTGCATGCGTTTGAATATGTTTATGTCTTAGAAAAAGGTCAGGATAAAAAACAAAGTAAAATATTAATGGTTATTTGAATAATATGATTACAAGTAAATTTTGTTTTCTTAAAATTTTCTCTGAAATTTGTATACAGTTCTTGTATTAGTCTGTTCTCATGCTACAATAAAGGAATACCTAAGACTGAGTAATTTATAAAGAGAAGAGATTTAATTTACTCACAGTTCTGCATGGCTGGGGAGACCTCAGAAAACTTACTATCATGGCAGAAGGCGAAGCAGAAACAGAAACCTTCTTCCCAAGGTGACAGGAGAGAGTGAGTGGCAGCAAGGGAAATGGCAGACACGTAGAAAGCCATCAGATCTCATGAGAACTCACTCACTGTCTTGAGAACAGCATGGGGGAAACCATGACACGTGAGGATTATGGGAAGTACAATTCAAGATGAGATTTGGGTGAGGACACGTCCAAACCATATCAGTTGTGCAGATATTACTTTAAATAACTTTAAACATGTGTATGTAAGAAAGAAATGAAGTTAGAGATAGATTGAATGGTTAAATGTAATTTAATAGTAAAGGCAATTTTGCATTTCTTTGGCAATCTGAGAGAAAACTAGCTTACCTGAAATCTGTACTCCATAGTCTGCAGTCATGAACACTAGAGATATTTTGGTAATTTTCAATGAATGAATGCAAAGTGTACCTTTGTCCTGTGTTTATATGAAGGAAGACCCACGGAGAAAACAGCTGACTTTGAGATTCCAGTGGTCTTTCCACTGAGTCATTCACATTGAATAGGTTACCAGTGTGATTAGCTGGGCATAACTGAATGATCAAGATGGACTAAAAGAGATTTGACTAAAAGTAATTGATCCAGTAGCCACATGTAGACACAGAATCAATTTCAGGGTGAAGATAATGAGAAAATCAAGGGAATACTTGTGTAATACTTATTTAAATATGCTTGGGAACAGTAATAGACTATCCTGATTTTTCGATACAGCAACTACTCTATTTTAAACTCGCCATTTATTTATAATACTTAATGGTAGTTAATGTATTTTTATAGTTCTAATTTTGACAGGTGGCTTTAGTTTCATTTCTTCACTGATGAGTGGTTGCAGATTGCTAATTACTTCTGAGCAAATAGCATCTCTTGTCTCTTCCCTCCCTCACTACATAAACCATGAGAATTCTCAGCTGGGTCACAAATGCCATTTCCTCAAAAAATTTCCTGTAAATAAGGGAAAAACCATTGCCCTACATTATTTTACTTTTATTGACATTGAAATAATTTTTGTTCACAAAATTTTCATTTCGGCTAACTTTAAGTGAAAGGTTAGAGTAGCTAAAACTGAGTCAAAAGAGTTATTCATAAAAGAAACAGACTGAAAGTCGTGATAAAAGTGATCTCACCTTGGATGAGAAAGAAAATGCTTCAACAGATGAACACACATGAACTATTGTCATCAGTAACATATCAACAAGCATTAGTGTGCATTAACAAAATCACAGCATCTGAGAGGTAAGAAAGGAATTAGACATTATTAATTCAATTCCCTCCTCTTTTTTATATTAAAAAATTGAGGGTTAAAAAAATGGCCTTCTCAGATTGTGGCCAATAATTTCTAAATCTCAATCTACTCTTTTCTTCAAAAAAAAAAAAAATCCGTTAAAAAAATTGTAGGTAGCTGTCCTTTTTGTTCAATTTGTGTACAAATCCTGGGCAGTCGGCACCAAGCAGATGCCACCATCACATAAACCAACAGGGCTTATTGGAATAGACGCCTCTCTGAAAGCTCTTCTAACCTGGGCACCTTCTGGTCATCCAGTCCACCGTGCAACTGACCGAGACAATTTAGTTTGGATAGTAGGTGAATCTCATGATGTTAAAACAGAGACCACTTTAAAGTCAATTGCTTTCAGAAGGGCTTCTTTAATATTGGAGCCCACTATAAAATTGGTGATTATTGTATGTCATTATAAGAGGCCAACTTTTATGTGAAAGATCTATTTTGTTGATTAAATGAAATTCTTTTTCGTGCCATTGGGTCACATATAACATATGTCCAGTCAATTATTTTAGGAGTAGTTGAAGATTTCTCTTTTCACAGTAATAGTTTTTTTGGCAATCAATAGAGCTTTGAAGAACCATTTTTCTTAATAATGACCTACATCTTTTCTATAGTTTTTTTTTACCTCCAAGATGGATAGAGCTGGGCCATGGAACAGGGTGATCAAACACGCCTAATTGTAATTTTTCCGGAAAGATCGATGGTTTTGCCTTCCAAAATGATAGCATGAAATAATAGTTTTTAATAACTTAGAATAACTAAAAACAAATGTGGGTTTGACTTGACAGATGTCAAATAAAAATATTGATACTGAAGAAATAGCCATCTTTTTTCCAGGAAATTTCATCTCTTTTTATCTTACTAGATCAATAGGATAAATTTAAGCCATATGATGGTCAATAATCTAGCCAGGTAAAAGACTCAATATTGGATATTTGGGGGTTTAGTTTCAGGTCTATATCTGATGCACTAATTTTCTATAGAAAAGTTATTTAACTTTTAATAGCTTTATAAGTAAACTGTTAACTTTTAGCTACTACTGTGTTTTATGAAAAAAACACATTTATGGAAATAAACACTTGTACTTACAGATGACTTTTTGCTTCCAGTTTGAGCTCAGATTAAAATATATAATTCAGGGGGTCTGTTGACCTGCTCTTTTGTCCTTAAATGCAATTTACACTGAGTGGTATTATCTCCTGAAATGGTTGAAGAACTTGTACTGAATGCTTAACTAGTAACTCATTGTTGACATAAATAATACTTAAATTAACAATTGGGTTAAACATCTGTGCCAATCTTGTGTGAGCATCATCACCCATTCTGTCCACAACCACTGAACCTTGCTGACCTACCCTCTCCCCATCCTTCCAAGATACCTGAGGTCATAGCTAGTCTTTATGCCTGGTACCTGTGGACTGTGGCACTAGATGACAAAATTTGAAGGTTAAAGAGTGCTGGCTGCACTCAATGTCTAAGGTAGAAGGGATAACTCATGATTGTGAGCATCTTTGTATTCAGGGGCCCAATCTAAGAGTTACCCAGTCCCCTGAAGAAGAGAGCAGGCTAGGCCTTGTTCATATTCTGGATGGGAGTGTGGTGGGGGGAGGCAAATGCTCTGCACCCTGTAGAATTAAAGGCAGAGTGGAGTCGCATCCTGTTCTGATCCTTGGTAAATTGAAAGGCATCAGATAACTGCTTTGGCCAAACACTGATCCAGTGGACCTCGCAACTGTTCCAAAACCAATCCCTTCCCACGTGATAGGCAACATCACGGAGGCTCCAAGGTGGAAAACCTGGTAACACAAACTGGGAATCAGGACTACTCTGTGCAGGTTCTTTTGCCCATATACAAGTGCCTGTTCAGCACATATCTTCACTTTCTAGGTACTCAAGATTATATAGAGACATATTCTGTATTGAAAACTCCTTAGACCCCATGGTATCCCTTTTGAAAAAGAACAGAAAAATCTGTTTGTTTCCATGTCTGCCAAACCATTATGAGATCCTCTCTGAGGATCCTTACCTACACCAGGATTATCTTTACAGAGGCTGGGATCATCTGACTCCATCTGACTCTTGAGTCTTCGCAGGCTAAACCCTTGATATGAGAGCACGGCAAATGGACAACAGTTTTCCAAACTTTTGAATGCACTGTAATTCCATTAAGTGTCCCAAGAGACGATTCTACAGATTCTGAACCAAACAGAATCATAAATGTTGACATCTTCTTGATACGTATGAACCTCCTTTCCTCAACTCTAAACATCAGGACTATTCTAAACATAATATGAATATACCTTCTTTGCGCTAATGCCAATAAAACATATTAAGTTTGGAGGTAGAATTTCTAGAAACACAAGTATTATAGAAAGGAAGGATGATCAAGGATGTCTAACAATGTCTATGATTTTCTACCTACAAACAGTGGTTCTTGCCGTACTTTTTCACTCTGACCACCCCAATAAAGAGCTCAGGAATTAAAATGAGTAATCTGGTCCATGAAAGAACCTATAGCGTCCGAACAGTTGAAAATTCTGATTCTTATGTTGATATCACCATTGCAGCTAATACTTAAAGAGCATCCTAGCAAACAAAATCTCCATGCCCATATCTCTAGAAACTTTGTTTCACTTGAAATCAATACTGCTCAAGGAATAGACAATTCTGGCAATTGATTCCAAATTTCAGTCAGGTCTTCAGGCAAGTGATGACAAGGCATCTAAACACTGCAGACTAGGAGAGCCAAACCAACCAGAATACATAGGTGAAATGGGCTATGCTCTTCGAATGCTTCAACCTGCAAAAGGTCTCAGTCCTGAGCAGTCAGCACCAAGAAGATACCAGGTCTCACAAACCAGCAGGGCTCAGTAGAACAGACACCTCTTTAAAAGGTCCTCTGACTTGGCGACCTTCTCTCCAGCCGGGCCATACTGCAGCTGACAGACCATTCAGTTTGAGCAGCACATAAATGCCTAATTATGTCAGTACCTAGCAGAGGTACTACCCAGAATCCTTCCCAGACTGTACAGGATCCCTGTTATCTTAGAGAAGTGGCAGCATATCCCAGCAGAACCATTAACAATAGCTCCTTATTCTAGGCATGTCCTGGATTCCGACCCAAACCCTGATCTACTGTTTGGTTCTTTGTCTCTCTGGCTCCTTTTTCTAGGTTTGGTATCTGTACCCCGTATCATTTGGCAACTCTCCTTTTTTGGCATTTTGGCCTGAGGTTCCTTCTCACTGTAGAAAAATGAGGGAAAGAAACAAAAAGCAAAAATACAAGTCCCATCTTTCCTTTTGGAGATAATCACTGGAGGCATTTTAGTGACACAACCTTCTATATACATATTCCAAGTATGTAGATCAGTGTTTGGAAAAAGCAGCTATCTGATGCTTTTGAATCTACACACACACACACACACACACACACACACACACACACACCCCTCTGGATATGTTATACCTATGACATCACACACATAAGATGTGTATCACAGTGACTGGCATACACTAAACACTCAGTAAACAGCACCTATTGTTCTATTTATGATTTGTAACCTGCTTGCACCACTCAGGCACATATAGTGAATATGCTCTATGTTAACGAATATTTTTCTATACCATTATTTTTAATGGATACATAGGATGCACCGTAATTGAAACTTTGTTGGACAGATTGTTTACACTATTCTGCTATTGTAAACACAGTTGCAATAAACTTTATTCTATCTAAATTTTCATATTCCAGGATAAGTTTCTAACAATGAAATTGCTGGATCAAAGAGTTGGCAAAGTTAAGATCTTTGATATAACAGTGATAAACTCACTTGCAGACGATGAGCTTACACCAGTTTACATTTTCCCATAGGCAGTAAATATAGAATATCGATTCATTTATTTATTCTTTTATTCAACAACTGAATTTCAGGACTATAATAAATGTCACAGGTGCTTTGGGGACCAAATACACAAGATTCTTACCCTCTGGGGTATGCATTTAAAAATGAGATAATAAATATCACAACAATCAATGACAGAGTTTTAAAAATACCATAACTATAAAAAACAAGGTGCTATTAAAGGTGTATTGGTTACATATCATAGTGAAACAAATTAGCTCAAAGCATGGTGGGTTAAAACAGCAAATATTATTATCTTACAGTGTCTGAGTGCAACTCAGCTATGTTCTCCGGGGAGATTTAATACGTATATTTCAGAGGATGACATGGAAGCCCTTAGTGAAAGATTAAAAGTGGATGAAGCAGAGAAAGAAATTAGAAATGATTCTCAGGTTTCTGGCTTCAGCAATTGGCCATAGGCATTATATCTTTTATATTGAAATAACAACTATTTCATTGTTGTTATTATTTGCTTATTTGATAGGTAACAATGACTTTCTCATGTGAATTTGAATTTACATTTATTTTCATATGTTTATTCCGGGGGCCAAGGGGAATGTTTTGGCTTATTTTATGCCTACTATCATAGCAATTTCAATATTACTCTTCAAAATGTCAGAATTTATATTGGAAACCTGGTCTTCAACATCCTTGTTTGTAATTTAACCATTTTAAATTTCTGACATATGTTAATAAGTGGAAAAAGTAAGGTGCTTAATAATGTATTACAAAGTATGTATATAAAAATTCATTTATGTTTGTAGAGGTACACATGTTTGCAAATGCTAACATTGTCTGCAGTAGGATACATAAGAAACAGGTAATAGCAATTTTTTCTGGAAAGGAGAACTGGGTAGCTGAAGGACAGAGAGGGACTTACCTTCCCTGTGTGCCCTGTCTATCTCTTGAATGTAGTACCATATGCAGGCATTCTGGGTTTCAAAAACTGCGTTCTACTAACAATAGGTATATATGATGGTTTTGTTGAAGCAAATACATGACAGATTTTAGTATCCATTCTATTATTGTCTAATGGCTATTTTATCAAGTGAAAAATATATATCCAAAGACTTCTAGAAGAAGTCATTTTAGAATCTGCTGGCTCAAAAACATGGACTGTAGTATTGTAAGAATTGAATATAAAAAGTCATTCCTGGTGAATGGCAGTTGCTAACCTGAGACCATTAGTAACAATAGTGTTTTGCTCTGTGTATCAGTGTCCTGTTTGTGTATCATATACACCTGTGTATCAATTATTTAGCACTCACTATTGAGCTTGTGCATTATCTAGCCTCTTTGATTCACATCCTTAGCTTCTCTGCCACCTGCCTCTTAATCATTTTCCTGCTCATCAACAGCTCCAGTGGGCATGGCCATAAAGAGGAGGCAAAATTCAAATAAATTTATTTTTATTAATTGCACATATAGAAAGGCTTTATGAAGAAAAGGTTGAGTAGAGTAATTAAGATGTTTCAATATTTTTAATTTATTTCTTTATTTTCATTCCTAATTCTTTCACATCTATGCACTCTACTTACTACAAAACACTGACTTTTCTCCTTTGCTATCAAAAAGATAATATTATCTGCATAAAGGACTACTCAGATGCTAACTGGCCACTCATTCAACTTTTCAATATTTAACCCCAAATCCGGGCAATATAATATGAAGAAGTGAATACATTAGCAGATGTTGAAATTAGATGTTTCAGGACAGTAACCAAAGAAAACAATGATAACAAAATTTAATAATATGTAAAAAAGACAAAACAAAATGTGGACATGACCCAAGAATGAATATAAAAAGGCCAGATGTAGGATGACAGCTCCGAAGCAAAGAGGCCCACAGACACCGACTGTGTAATATGCTTGTTAAAAGAACTAGAAAGAGAAAGAGAAAATATTCAAACAGATGAATAAGTTGGATGAATACCTGAAACGGCACTGTTTAGTGGATGCCACTATCCATTCATCCTCTTCTCATCACTGTTTCTTTCTTTCTTTCTTTCTTTTTTTTTTATTATACTTTAAGTTCTAGGGTACATGTGCATAACGTGCAGGTTTGTTACATATGTATACTTGTGCCATGTTGGTGTGCTGCACCCATCAACTCGTCAGCACCCATCAACTCGTCATTTACATCAGGTATAACTCCCAATGCAATCCCTCCCCCCTCCCCCCTCCCCATGATAGGCCCCAGTGTGTGATGTTCCCCTTCCTGAGTCCAGGTGATCTCATTGTTCAGTTCATCACTGTTTCTAATTGATCTGTTTGGGAACTGGCTCCTCCAGTTGCAGTTCTCATGGCCCCTGTGGAGAAAACACAACCAGGACTCCAGAGGTGGCCTGGAATCCAGAACGAGCCAATCAGAGCATCACGCTTTCCTGGCCACAGTAATTGCTTCCCAGTGAGCTCATGGCCAAGTCAGGCCAATCAAAGCCAGTGACATTGATTTCGGGGGGATTTTATGTTGTCCTTACGAGGAACATCATTTGTCCTTTTCTACTGGTCTAGAAATTTGGGAAATTCAAAGGCTGGAGATTTCTGCCACTTCTCTGTGTGAATGAAGCTGAGAATGATGCTGACATGCCAAGGGTGGAGAGCTAAGTCTGCCATGAAGTGGACTGAGAGGAAGAAAACCAGGGCACTGCTTGAGCTCTGGCCTAAACCAGCCCCAGCTGAAGCCATCCCTGAAACTCCTGGAATTCTCACTTACAGAAGCAAATCAGTTCAATTCCCATCCCCCAAACAGCCAGACCAGTTGGAATTACTTGGTTGTCCATAGAAGAGTCTTCATGAATAGGTTTTACTCACAGAAGGCAATGAGGGAAAGAAAGATGGCCTCATTTTTGCCCAACTAACCAGAGATATAGGTAGAGACAATGTCTTATGAAGATAATTTGCCACCCATTCTCTATGAAGATGCAAGTTAGTTCTGGTAGGGTCATGAGCAGTATCCTCTGCTATTGGGCAGTAAATGCCAGTGGTTCCACTTTTGAAACTTTTGAAAATGGTACAACCCAATTATTTCTACGAGATCTCCAAGAAAATATCTGGCAATGGCTTATCTAAAATTCTGTAACAAGAAAATATTAACCTGTAACAGAATGTAGATTGGAGACAATAAAATGATGAATAAATTTGGAGGGCAAAAAGATGGGACAGTGAAATTCAGAGTAGAACTGTAAGAAACCCAAAACTATTTCCATCTCTAATACAATTGAAATCTCTCTCAACCTGGTAGTGTAACCGATTCCTGGAAAACGAGGTAAATTTCACTGTAACATTGAAACTTGCTGAACTGAAACACTTCGCTTCCATCACACTTTGAAATCATCATCCTAGACTCGAACTTTTGGGAAAAGTTGAATAAAATAAAAAACTCTGAGTCACTAGCGTGATAGCTCAATGCCAGGAAACGATGACCTCTTCAGAAAAATGGGACAGTGATATCAGTTTGCAATGGATCACTAGGTTTTGCTCAGGGTGGCAAGTTTTTGTGCATTAGCCTGTAAGCAAGATGCTTCTTGCATGAAATATGAGACCAGAACACTAACAATATTATAAACAAACCTATGCAATTAAGGCCTAGTGCATGACTGGAAGCAGAGATAAGCTAATAAGATTATAAAGCAGCTAAATAGATCCTGAAGCCATACAATGACATCATGAAATTTTAGAAGATACAGCTGGCTTCCCATGATATTTTTGCAGTTGAAAATATGTAGCATCTGGTGCTTCGCTTATCATTCTTTGCTGAAGTAGTCATCATCTTAAGTCTCTTTTTATCATGTAGATATGTTAGGTTTAAAAATAATGTTTAAAAAATTGATAGCCCACTCCATCCCATTTCAAGTACAAAAATAAGTAAAAATTAGTTACTGTTACCAAAACAAATTGTTTGTAAGAATGGGCAGTGCCCTGCATCTTTGTACTCGTAATTAGCTTTTTATTCTTGGTGCACAATTAACCCAGAGAATGACTGTCTCTTATCAAGTATGGGATATTCAGTCATTCATTCCTGCATGTTTTCAGTATTGGGAGATAATGCAGTATACAGGTTAAGAGTTATGGCAATGCATGTAGGTTTCTTTGGTTCAAATCCTAATGTTGTCACCTACTAACTATGTACCTTAGAACAAATTATTTACTCTCTCAAGGTCCAGTTTACTTATCTATCAAATAGGAATAAGAGTACTATTAAAAGACACAATATCTGTGAAGTATTTTGTACCATGTTGACATACATAAGCCCCAAGTAAATGCTATTTATTGTTAGTCACTCATTTAAATATTTATTGAAGCCTATATGTGTAGTTGTAACTGTGCTGATCACTGAGAATACTTGGTCAAAAGGAGAGAAATCATTTCTTAACAATGAACTCATGTGTGAGGATAGTCACTTACATTTTACTTGTTTGATAGCAATCTGCTAGAGTCCCTGACCCTCAACTGAGAAGATTCCTGGGAAACTATTTTCCTAGAATCCAGTGTTAGGGATGAGGAAGGATCTATCCAGAGAAACAGTATTAGATGATAAAGTTTAGTAATAAAGAATACATCCTAAAAACACACAGTTGCTGTTACTGTCAAAAATTTAATTCTAGCTGGTGGCAGTGCTGTGGGAAGAGGCATGGGAATGTATTTTAGCATCTGAGTCTGCTCCTCACGGAAGGACCCAGGCCAATGTCGCTGACTATTCCTCTGGCTTCACATCTGTTACATCTTTTCTGCTTGTTCAACCCCTGCCACTGTTATGGCTGCTAACAGTGTGTCCTCTGCTGTCGCCCGTGCTCCTCCTGTCATGGGTCAGCACCTCAAATGCCGCCTCTACTGACCATGCCTCTTTAACTGCCCCCAGATTTGTCAAAAGTCCCTGCCTTCCAGGACCTTACAGTCCAACAGAGTAAAGGGCATCTGGAAATATGACCATATTCAAGCCTGGATGAAATACTAACAAAGAAGTATAAGAAACATATTATACAGGAAGAAAAGTTTTATGTAGAGAGTGGTATTTGGTCTGACTCTCCAGGTAGATAAGAATATTTTTATAGACGAAGAATAAAAGGAAGCCCTTTTTCAGCTATGGTAATGGAATAAAAGACTAAAAAGGTCATCACTTTGCTCTTCTTTTAATAGTATTAAAACTCAAAACTAATGAAGGGTGACAACATAATGACCTAGACACATATGTCTTCTGAAAGGGCATTTCAGGGCAGTTCTTCCAAGTATACATGGACAACTAAGACTTTGGTTTTGCAGGATGCAAGACAAAGCTGAAGGTATACTTTTGTGTGTGTGTGTGTATGTCCACTAGTTACTTGCCTAATTGACTCTGAGTGGTAAATGTTAACACAGAGCACATTATGTGTGTAGAGTGCAGGAGTGCTCTGTGTGCGCGTGTTTGTATGTACTGCATACATATATACGCAAACATACACATACGTAAAATTTAAAACAGTAATTTAGAAACAAGAACCAATCTGAATTTGAAAACAGTCTAATTTCTATAAAACAATAGTATGTAGTGGTAAGTTATTTCTATTTTCTACTGACATTACCTGCTAGATTTATTTTGTTTCACATGCCAGCAATATTATGTTTCACATGAATTCCCATAGGCTAATCAAAAAGCATTTCTACAGTTTTTGTACCTTAATTACTAACTCTGTTTTTGGTGACTTGACTAATACCACTAATCCACATTCCTCACCTGAGCCTTATGGCCATAGTGCCTTTGATTCAAAAGAGATACAGAAATGAGACATGATGAAATGAGACAGTTCAGGCTCATGGTATTTAGATACGTCAATGAGAAACCTTTAATGCCATCACAATAACGTTTCTTATCTCTCTTCACCAGAGGAGAACACAACCGAGCATGAGAAATGCATATGTCCAGGTTTTAACAAAGAGCCCATTACCATATTAGACTTAGCTGTGCTCAGTTAACTCGGAAGCCTCGGAATACAGACAAATGATCCAATGAGTGCACTTTATTGCCAAATGTTGTCCAAATTAAAGAGATTATTTTAGCAAATGTTTCATTAGTGTTTGACTTAACAGACAAACCACTATTTTCCCTGTGAGCACGTTTTAATCAAAATGGAGAAGGCAACAGATGCTGTTTGATAGTTTTCCAATCTATACTAAAATTTCTCCCACCATCAAATATATTTCAAGTTCTTTTAAAGGTGATATTAAGAATGCTTATGCCCAAATTATATAGCTCAGTTCACTTCAGAGCTTTCTTGCTATTTTATGTCAATTCTCTTTCACATATCTTTCAAACAGGATTAAATTATACATGCTTTAAGCATACAATGCGTTGAAATAATGAGAGTCAGCCTAGCTTCCTGGAAAGATTAATTAAGTGCATCAGCTCTTTCCTGGGTAGAAAGAAGCTGTAAATTTGATTCTTTGATGCAGGATTGAGCTACTTCCCCCAAAATTAGCTGGAAAAAGTGTTGGTCACAGGTAGGGCTGTCCTGAAATTAGAATATCTTGTTCACATTATATAATTAAAGAAATTTGAAAAAGTCTGACTGGCAAAAAATGACTCCTTTGTCTTATGAAGGGTCTCAAATTCCTAATCTTCAGTTCACTCTGTGTGAATTTTCTAAGGACTCTTCTGAGGAGTCTAACAGAGTAACTTGCCAATTGAATAGAAAGGATTCGTGTATTTGAACCATTAGTATATCTGTGTATCTGGAAGACAGCAGGCTTCCAAAAGAATGAATAAAATCAAGGGTTTTCATATTTGTTCAAGAAATGTAACACTTGTGGAAAATTTTTTATAATATCTTAAAATATTGCTATGGCAAACTAAAAATGATCATGTTTTGTGTAAATGCAATATCATATGAAACAAGATTCTAGTATCATCAAATGATAGCAGAAACTAGGACTAAACAAAAATATGGAAAAAAATTTGATTTAGAAGACTATTTGATAGTTGAATTTTTCCTGCAAATTGAGAAAAGATGACTGTTACTTGATTTAAAAACAGAAAATCTTGGAACGACAGTATTTTGGGGGGCATAGTTTGTGAACTGTTGAATTAAATTTTTCAATCAGCAAGGATAAATGACAGAGACTGAGAGTTACAGTGTAGGTTTGTGAATATCTAAGAAGCATGATGGGAAACAGCACAAATTGGGGTGCTCCAAGGGTGCAGTTGGTTAGTGCGGAGTACTTATATGGCAAAAATAGCATGAATTGGTGGAAAAAGCCTTGGATTATAAATAAAATACCCCAGTACTATCAAGCATAGTACCAAATCTACTATTTGTTATCTTTGTGTCATTGGAAGTAGATTACTTAAATTGGGGGACATCCAGTACTTTCTTCGCAAAATAAGAATCCATGACTACCTAACTTGTCTTACATATGATAATGCTACAGAAACATAAGGTCTGCACTAATACTTTGGAGTTATCAAGCAGTGTCATATCTCTTTAATTCTATGTCATATGCCATTGATTCATCATTTGATATTTTAACATCTTGGAAATGGGAACGTGTCTTTGTGTCCCTGTCTGTGGGTGTCATTTGCTAGTGCATTTACATCGAAGCCTGTACAATGGAGATCAGCAGCTTGGAAAAAAATTTACAGACGTAGTAGCCGAGCACTCTTTTGAGGCATGCTGCATCAACAACACTGCTTGATGGCACAAAAGAGTAAATTGTGTTTTGTTAAAAATAAACATTGATGATGAAGTCAAAAAGTGATTCTTGCGGGACAAACTCAGAGTGAACATGTTTAGAAATATCTTAAAGGATGTGATTCACTTATATTGTCCTTTTATTTATACATGTGAGTGATAGAGGATTAAAAATCTATGTATAAATAAGTGTAAAAGGGCTCTTTCAATAGGTATAAAATTAGCATTCTGTATCATAAGTAAGCGTTGTGCCTTTATTTGGTTGGTTACAATCTTCTTTCTTAACAGTACATGAAACAATTGATGATGCATTAGAGGAAAAAGATTTGGTCCCTAAATATACAATGTTATCATGCAGTTACTGGGCATTGCACTAAAAGTGGGTTAGAGAAAGGGCACGTATTGGTACCAAAGGTATGGTTGGCACATTTCACAGCATTATTTAAGAATGGCCTTGGCCGGGCGCGGTGGCTCAAGCCTGTAATCCCAGCACTTTGGGAGGCCGAGACGGGCAGATCACGAGGTCAGGAGATCAAGACCATCCTGGCTAACACGGTGAAACCTCGTCTCTACTGAAAATACAAAAAAAACAAAAAAAAAAAACAAAAAAAAACTAGCCAGGCGTGGTGGTGGTGCCTGTAGTCCCAGCTACTGGGAAGACTGAGGCAGGAGAATGGCGTGAACCCGGGAGGCGGAGCTTGCAGTGAGCCGAGATCGTGCCACTGCACTCCAGCCTGGGCGACAGAGCGAGACTCCGTCTCAAAAAAAAAAAAAAAAAAAAGAATGGCCTTGATACCAAGGAAGAGGCCATGGAAGTGACAGTCACCACCACTACTAGAGACACCTGAAAATTTCTCATGTTCATGAAAGCTATGTTATTAGAAAACGATTTTTCAATGCCTATGAAAAGGGAAAGAAAATCACAAGGAGAAAGAAAAATAAAACAATTTTACCCCATGTGAGGGGATCTGAATTTGCTTTCAATTGACAAAATACAGTTCTAGTTCTATATATTGACTTGTTGAGAATCAACGAAACTTCCTAAAAGGGAAATAATACCTGTAAAATATGATTTGATAGTAAGATGTTATAGTAAGTATATAAATGCGAATCAGTGATGACCATAAGAAAAAAGCACACTAATAAATTCATCATTCATGATCTAGTTCAAAAATCATTTCTCTGAAGGAAGGAAACTTCCCTTCAATCCCCCATGTATGAACCAATGCCTCCTTTCTCTATAATACTCATCTTTATGCCTGGATTAAAAAGTACATCACAGTAAATATTAGCTGTCTCCTCCTGTGGTGCCTCAAAGAATGTATCCATGGTTTGTCCATTTGGCATCATGAGAACTTGATACACTGTGCCACAGGGTACTTGTAGGCACGAGCACATAATTAGTGAAAGAATGAATATGTTTAATGTATTTTGTATATAAGAATCACAAGCATTAATTTGCAAGCAGACAGTTTGTAAATAAGATTAATGATGCCGTTACAATATTACAAGTCTTAATTTATGTAGTGTAAAAGACAATAACTGTACTAGAGTCATTAGTTTATTGATCTACCACACTCGTCTTACCCTGCTAGTTTTACCAGCCCTATTCACAGCCTTGGGAATGTCAATCCTTTGAATTAAGTGAACTTGCCCTCACCTCCATTCAGTATAACTGACAAGGCCTGGACATCTAACCATAAAAGAAGTAGTCCATTGGCTGGCCAAAAGCCAATCAAATTTTCTCTTTGGAGAATTGGACCAATAGGGTCTGAGTAAGTGGAGTAAAAAGGCATATTATTGGTGGAGTGCCAGGATGAAGAGCTATGGTCTCTTGAGGATTGATGTGACAGTACTTCCTTGGATTTTATGAATTAGAAGTTCCTTTTCTCTCAAGTTATTTGGCATAAGTCGCTCTTCCTTACAACCAAAAGTGTCTTATCCACTTATCCAAGAGTAAGCACACTTTTTGTATCCCAACAAATATATGATATACTGGTTAACAGTGTTAGCCAACTTTCTAAGAACTAGAATACAGTGAAATAAAATTAATGCAAAATTTACCCAAATTTAATGATCCTTGGGTGAGTTATTGTTCATTTTACAATCTACAACACTTCCTGTGCTTCAGAAACTTGGGTTTTGCTCTCTACTGGATATTTGACCTTTCCTGCTCCCTTAATTTCATGCCACTTTTAGCTCCAACTGATATTTTTCTCTCACCACTGAACAGTTATGATCCTCAGGCATAATTACTGCCACACTTCACTGTTCACTATTGCCCCACAACCATGTTCCACTCCTGTGTCTTCACCAGGGAAGGACTTGGAACAAAGACGTGCACCTTACTATGAAAAATTGTGGATATGAACTGAGCAGTTATTGATTTATCTGCATGTGGAGATATATATCAAACATTTCTGGAATCCTATTAGTGTCTTTAAAATAGACAGGTAGGCCAAACAAACTACAGCAGCAATAATACTGCTATGGCTTAGGTATGGTTTAAGTTTGTCCCTATCAAAACTCATGTTGAAATTTGATCTCTAGGCTGGGCAAGGTGGTTCATACTTATAATCCCAGCACTTTGGGAGGCTAAGGTGGGCAGATCACTTGAGCCCAGGAGTTCAAGACCAGCCTGGGCAATGTAGCAAAACCTCATCTCTACAAAAAGTACAAAAAAATTAGCTGGGTGTGGTGGCATGTGCCTGTATCTTAGCTAGTTGTGGGGCTGAGGTGAGAGGATTGCCTGAGCCCCAGAAGTTGAGGCTTTAGTGAACCATGTGCCATTGCACTCCATCCTGGGTGACAAAGTGAGACCCTGTCTCAATAAAAAAAAGAAGGAAGGAAGGAAGGAAGGAAGGAAGGAAGGAGAGAAACAGAGAGAGAGAGGAAAGAAAGAAAGAGAGAGAGAGAAGGAAAGAAAAGAAAGAAAGAAAGAAAGAAAGAAAGAAAGAAAGAAAGAAAAAGAAAGAAAGAGAAAGAAAGAAAGAAAGAAAGAAAGAAAGAAAGAAAGAAAGAAAGAAAGAAAGAAAGAAAGAAAGAAAGAAAGAAAAGAGGGAGAGAGAAAGGAGAAATTTGATCCCCAGTGTAGTGGTGCTGGGAAGTGGGGCCTAATAGGAGATGTTTGGCTCATGGCGGCAGGTCCCTCTTGAATGGCTTGGTGCCATTATTTTGGCAGTGAGATTTCCCTCTGGTAGGACTGGATTAGTCCTCCTGGGAATGAATTAGTCCCCAGAAGAGCTCTTTGTTATAAATATCAGAAGTTCCTCAGGTTTTGTCTCATCACACATTTTTGCTTTTCCTTTGACTTCTGCCATGTAATAATGCAGCATGAAAGCCCTCTCCAGAAGCCCTCTCCAGAAGCCAGGGCCATGCCCTTAAACTTCCCAGCCTACAGAGCTGTGAGCTAAATAAACACCTTTTTTTCTTTTTAATAAATTACCCAGCCTCAGGTATTCTGTTATAGCAACACAAAACCGACTAATACAAACACTAAACCCAAGAAGAATCCTACAGAGAAAAGGAAACATAGTAAGTCAATGTAATTCATGCTATTTATTAATTTTACTATATATGTTATCATGATTTTCCTCAAATATTAGTAGGTCAGTTAAAATACGATGAAAACCCAGAAATAAACCTTTGACCACTGTGCCAGATACTGCAGAATGACACACCCTAAATACTACTCTAATCTCTTCCTAGCGTACTTTCCAGGTTACTGGAAGACTGAATGTGACATTTCTCAGACTCAGGTGAAGCTAAGGTTTCACATGTGACCTGGTCTTCACCAACCAAATGCACCTACATAAGACATGGAAACCAGATAGGAACATCATAAGGCAGAATCTATAGGGCTGTTTGGCAAGTAAAGTGGTTGGTTGAAGTGTGTGGTTCTTCGGTACAGTTTTAATGAAGGTTCTAGTATTTAGTCTGTATCCTTATTGGTTCAAAGAGGCAGATGGTAGGTGACTGGAATTTCCATACGGCAGTCCCTTTATGCAACTGAATATTTCTCTCATGTATTATCAAGCCTGGTTTCTGGGTCCTTGAAGAAATGTTGTGAACTATTTTGCTATTAAAAAAAAAGAAGATATTTCTGCCTAAACTAGCAAGAGTAAATGTTGTTTCTGTAACCAGGAACCATGGCCAATTGGTACCAGAAATGGTATGCTGCGTGGTACAAGTACCACTGATTTAGCAGAAAGATTTGGGCTGTGTGTGATAGGACTCTGTTTTTAATGTGGTGGCAAACTATTTGGTTAAGCTGCCAACTGCTTACCTTGAAAAGCAGACTCTTTGCTGACTGAGGCCATAGTGTTAAGGGAAATAAAAGATACATTCATACTGTTTGTAGGTGTTGGTATAGTTTTGCTATTTTCAGCAAAGTCTTCTGAGTTAGGTGAACTCAGACTAGAATCAACCATTCTGAAAACAGAGGTGGAAGGAAGCAAAGATTTGCTAAGGGAGACATTCTCTGCCGATACTTGCTAACAACTCTGATGAAGAGTCCAGTGATGCGGGCCTTGCAATGTTGAAAAAGTCATCTACTCTGTACTTGAAATTGAGGAAGTTTTAAGCTGTGGCCATGAAACTGCAGGCTTAGCAGGAGGTAAGACTTGTGCTTTGTCATAAAGCAGCAGTGATATTGCTAGCAAGAGGTGATAAATTGTATTGCCTCCCCACCTAAGCCTATTATTTCAGATGATCTCAAGGTAGACACCATTAATTTAAGGGCCAGAGGGATGGGCAGAGTACAGAGCCCAGTAAATAAAAACTGAGAATCTGCAGCCTTGAAAACCATGTCTGGGCAAGACTTTTGGCTATAGTAACCTGTACATGGAAGGGAATGGAAACAAATCAAGCCTTCTAAGTGTCTGAAGAAGTTAACATCCCAAAGAAACCCCCAACTTGGTCTGCAATAATCTCATTGTTAAAACTTTAAAATAACCCCTGTGCTGAAATATTTCAAAACCTAAGAGGTCTCTAGGAAGGACAGCGTCCCCTGTATCTGTCTCAGATACATTTGTTGAGGAAAACTGTCAAATGTGAACCTTCCAAAGGCAGATCCAGGAACAGCAGAGGGCAAGGCACTAGAGAGAACATTCAGGAGAACGAATCAGAGGCTACCAGGTTGGTCAATCAAGGAACTTCCTGTATTGCCAAGAAAAGGAGTCCTGGCTATTCCTGCTTAGTAGGTTTTGATAATTACTATGGAATGGTGACCAATGCGAGTTCCTCATTCTTCCTTTTCCAAATGGACAGATTTATTGCACTAATCCTGATCCTTCTTCATGGTTGAAAATGTAAACGTGCTGTGGCTGAAAGCATGTCTGTTTACCAGCCTTCAAGGGGCCTCATCGGGCCTTCCTGGGGAGTGCTGCATGTCACCCAGAATTCTTAAGCAACAGATTTGATGCAGTAACCAGAAGACGCTTAAGTCTTGTTCCCTTGAGGGAGGCAGTGAGCCTGTTCAGTGTGTGGAAACAAGGATATGCAAGTTGGTTTAGGAAATCGAAGAGGCAGACCACAGGCAAAAATGTGAATTGCCTGCTGTGGTGTTTTTAAAACCTGTTCACAAATTATTTGCTACTCCTCCCTTCAAGATGACTTTCCTCTTGAGTGTGGAATGAACTTAGTGACTCACTTCTAATTAATAGAATAAAATTGAAGTAACCATGTGTAAATTAGGAGACCGGGTCAGAAAGGACACTCTGGCTCCACTGTCGCCCTTTCTTGGACAGCTTGCTCCAGTGGAAGTTAGCTGCCACATCATGAGGATACTCAAGCAGCCTGAGGAGAGGCCCATGTGGCAGGTATCCGAGGCCTCCTGCCAACAACCATGTGAGGGTGCCTTCGTGCAATTCGATCCTTCAGGCAAGCCGTTCGCATGACCGCAGGCCCTGCCAATACCCTGACTGCAGCCACAGGAGAAACCTTGTGTCAGAACCATCCAGCTAGGCTGTTCCTGCATTCTTTACCCCCAGAAACTGTGAGATAAGAAGTGTTTCTCGTTTTAAGCCATTAAATTTTGAAGTGATTTGCTATGCATCAACAAGGAATAACAGATGAGTGTTCCAATGACTCTACATACTCACCAACACTGGTTTCCTCTTTTTTTCCTTTTGTAGCCATTTGTCTTGAGTGTGAAGTAGCATCACACTGTGGTTTTGATTTGCACTTCCCTGATGGCTAATCCTACGGAGTATCTTTTCATGTGCTTGATGTACATCTTCTTTGGAGAAATGTCTACTCAGATACTTTGCTCATTTTAAAAACCGGGTTTTTGCCTTTTTATTATTGAGTTGTAAGAGTTTTTTATGTAGTCTACCTATGGTTCCTTACCTGATAGATATATGATTTGCAAATATTTTCTCCTATTCTATGGGTTATCTTTTCATTTTCTTGATGGTATCCATTAAAACACACAAGATTTTAAGTTTGACTTCAGTCCAATATATCTATTTCGTTACTCATGCTTTCAGTGTCATAACTAAGAAGTTTTTGCCTAACAGAGGTCACGAGGATTTACTGCAATATATTCTTCTAAGAGTTTAACAGTTTAGTTCTTACTTTAAGTCTATGTTTCATTTTGAGTCAATTTTTGTATATGATGTGAAGGAGCTCAATTTCATTCTTCTGCATGTAGATACCCTAGCACCGTTTGTTGAAAACATGATTCTTTCCACCATTGAATTGAGTGAAATCTTGTGTGTGTGTGTGCGTGCTCAAATTCTTTGTGAAAAGAAAAACTACATGAGATTTTTATGTTTCTTAAACTTCTCTAAAACGGACAGGTCAGTGTCTATGTCTTCTTTTGAGAGTCAAGCAATTATACAAATAGTAAGTTTACATCATGCTTTCTTTACATCTTTCTTCCCTTCAGAACCCTGAATAATTTGGAAAAATATATGTGTATTGCACTTTTCTTTAGTTGAAGTCTGTCTAAATATATCTCTAAAAATAATAGGATCATGTTTTTACTGAATTGATTCATAATATGGTCCTATGTTTGTGAAATCCCTTAAAGGAAACTTTCACATGCATTTACGACAGGACTGCCTAATGAGAGCTGCTACACCATTTCCACATAAAAGGATAGGTTTCATGTAATATTTACTCTCAATCACTTAGACATATCCAACTGACACATCATTAAAACTGACAGGTTTTCCTTGCTTCGTTGAGACTTCTTGGCTTTTCTAACCCCTTAACTATACTAGACATTTTCTTGTTTTGAGAAGGAATGAGACGGCATCAACCACATATGCATTTCATTAAAGTATCTGCCTTTCTCTTTCACACGTTTGGCTACTTGTACACAACCATTCTCAGACTGTTTTTTAAAAAAGATACCGTTTTCAAGATTCATTTTAGCGTAGACAATGAGCGCTGTGGATTTGCCGATCTTTGGCACTCGAATTCCAATGAAACCAAAAGGTCTCCAATCTCACTGGGGAAAGCTGCACAGTCACCTGCAGACAGGGTATCTAAGCGTCTTCACGTTAGCTCTTTGGACCTTTCTTGGTACTCAGGGAGCTGCAGCAAACCCTTACTGCAGCTTCAGGTAGGCGACTGCCTCAAACAAAGGTCGGGGTGGTTTTTGTCATCTACAAGTAACTGGGCATAAAATAATTAGACAGCAAAACCCTGGACTTCTACAGCGAGGAAGACGCTTGGCGGTAACTGCATAGAAGAGGTGGCTTCATATTGTAGAGAGAATTTTTTTAAAGCTTAGTCAACCCCAAATCTATAGCATTTTCTTTGTGCCATAAAAACAGTTTACATTTACAGTCCACCACCACAGTTAATAGAGCTAGAAATAGTTGTAACTACAGCATCATTAATGAAGACACAGTACATAAAACGCAAACTTTACTGATTATCTAATGGGTGTAAATGTCTAAACACAAGAAGGTGGTCTTTATAACCTAACATAATTCAACACTAATAATCGGCATAAATAAACTCTTAGAGTGAACACGATTTAGATTTTCCTCTTAAGGAAAATTTTCTTAAACGATATTATTACATATTTCCTACATTCTCTGGAGCTGCACTACCCGATACGGTAGTTGTTAGCCACACGTGGCTGTTGAGCCCGGAATATGACTAATCCAAATGGAGATGTGCTATAAATGTAAAAGACACACTGGATTTTGAAGACTATAAAATATTGTAAAATATCTAATTAATGATTTTGTATGTTGTATAGACATTGAAATGGTAATTTTTGATGTATTGGGTTAAAGTGGATTATTATAACTAATTTTACCTGTTCCTCTGTACTTTTTGAATATATCTACCAGAAAACTTAATATTCCATATGTGGCTCACATTTGTGGTTCACTTTGTTTTTATTGGTCAGTGCTGCTCCAGAGGCTAAGGGACTGTGGCTAATAAGGTAACTGCATTGGGGTTCTATTTGTCTGTGATCTAGGACGTTACACATATTTCCCCCCTCAAGTGTCATAGTTCACTCCACAGTATAAATGCAGGCTCAATACTTCTCAATGCATATTTTTGTTTTCTCGTATCTCTCTACTGTTAAACAGTCTACGTCCTCTCCTGAGAACCCCTTTTCCCACTCTGCCTACATGGCTAATCCTTTTAACCTTTTAATGGCCAGTGGAAGCATTATTTTCTCTGCAAAATGTTCTCTGAACTTCCTTACCTCACAGCCAGGACCCCAAGAGAAAGATACATTCTGTCCTCTGGAGTATGACAGTATGTTGGCCAATATCTACTGAATGTCTATTGCTTGCTGGGCACAGGGATAGGTAGCTAGAAGTCCCCAAATGTGAATGAGAGGGATATGGACCCTGTGCCTGTACTGCTTGCATTCTACAGTGGGATACAGACAAGCAAATACCCACTCACAAAATGGTTTTGAAAAATGCTATACAAGAGAGATTTAGAGAATACACCAAAGGCACACCCCTCCCAGACTACATCTTTGTGGCAGATAGGTATACTGAGACTCAACTATAAGCATGTGGTCCCACAGGAACCCTGGACGTAAAACAATAATTAGGTGTTTAAGTATATAAACCGAACAGCATTGTTTTCACATCACAAATGATTCAAATGAGAATTGACTTCGAAGTACAAATTACCAAACAGGCATTCTTATATTACATATAATGCCCTAGTATCCTTGCAATGACTCTGTTAGCCAGGAAATTTAGGTATTGATTTATTTTAAAAAACAAAGAACAACAACAAACAAAATAGTCTCCACATAATTAGCAAGATTAAGTGAAAATGAATTCCACAAGAGGTGTGCAATTAACTTAACACTCATGCCACTATCAAAAGAGTTCAGGATTTCAGTGACTGGATTTTTGTGGGGTTGAGAAAACAGAATAATAATAAGTGAACAGCTTTGGGAAGTCATCTAGCATATAGCAGTGGACTTTTTAACACCAATGTTGGAGGGCTGGAAAATTCTTGGCTTGTTGGGCAATCTCCGTGGTTCAAAACCTGGTTAAGAAGAGGAATGCATTTAAAAGATAGATTTGAGTAGTCCAAATATCTTTCCATAGTCTATGCACTAAGGTGTGTGTGCACCCTACTCCTTGGTGAGCCATTAGTCCCTTACCCAGAACCTATTAAGTTTACTTTAGACAGAATTGTGACAAGTGAGGCTATCTGGATTCCCAGTCCGCACTAGACTGGAAGTTACCAATCAGAAGATGAGGAGAATGTTAGTGACAGCTGTGCTAGTAACAGTAAGCAAAACAGATTGTCAGTTAGTGAAGGGGGAGAGAGAGAAATTACAAAAGGCAGAGATAATCATTAAGTCATGGCATCCTACAGTCCTTTGGTGTAGCGACTGATAGCTTTTGGACCTCCTGGGAGAATCCCTAACACCTAGGAAGAATATAGAATAGGAACTGGATATATTTCCTGAATCCACTACAACCTACTACAACAATTACTTTTAATAAAATTGACACTGAATTGTCAAGAAAATGCTAAATGATGTTCAATAAACCGCTTAAGAGAAACATTTGCAATACATTGTAGAAAAATCTTTGTATTATGGTTAAAAATAATTTTCGCAAAAAAAGTTTGACCCCCACTAAGGGGCCAAGCTCCAATTACGCTGGTCATCATTGAAACGGTTTGCTTTGTATCAATTTTGAATAAATGATGCACTAAAAAACAGCAGCCTTTACTAATTTGCCTACAGCAGATTTTGAATTGTGGTATATGCAAATAATATGGTATTATATGAGGTTTAACTTTTTAAAATGGCAACAGATTGCATAGTTCAATCAGTAGGGTGATGTAAAATAATTGTTTTTAAAAGTGCCATTGTCACTAAGGAAAACATCGGTACCATGTGCCCGGCACTGTGCTAGGTGCTGAATTTATTAAGCATTAATTTGAAAAATTGCTTTCACTTTCAAGACTGTGACAGTATTCTAAAACTCTCATTCATATTTTTAAAGGTTAAGTGAAATTTGCAGTACACAATACAGCCATTACATAACAGGCATAGAATACAGTTTCATGACTTGGATAGTTGTTGTTTTTTAAGCGCATTAGCAACTCCATTTTCAAATGCTATCAAATTCTTCAGGATATAAAAACCTACATGTAAGAATGGAGTGCCTCATCGGCTCATTTGTCTTATGTAATAAGTGTTTTAACACAGGCATGCCATTTCAGAATTTCGGGTGAGACTAAGCTATACTTTAGCTTTTTTGTGTCAAGCAAAAACAATTTCAGCAACAACATTGGTTTCCCCTGGTAATTTTTTTCATGGCGAATTACTAAATGCTGGATGCTCAAGTCAAAAAGAAACCTGACATCTGGGGAGGTGTTGAGGGGGTGTTAATAGTTCTAGGGAGATGTTTGGGGAGCGCTGAGGATACGATTTTTAAAACAGCAAATACACGGATAAGGGGAAATTATGGTTTCGTATGACTCTCTCCTCCCTCCACTTTCTCGTTTCACCAGTCTGTAGCCCCCCCAATTTAGAGGCGGGTTCAGCGAGATTAGGCTGCAGGAAACCAAGAGGCTCCACCGCGCTGCCGCCCCGGCCTCGTGATGTAATTGTTATTTCTTATTCGGAGACTGAACCGAGGAGAGCTGCTGAAGAAGTAGCAGCTCTGCTCCTTTTGCCTTGTCTGGTTGGGTCAGATCCTTCCCGGGGATGATGTAGATTGGCTGACAGACTCCGCTGGAGACTTCGCAGTGACAAAGCAGCCGAGGATTAACCCTGCTCCTGGGTCCTACGTCTGTCCAGGGAGCTGAGCGGGGCGCTCCTCAGGTCTCCTTCCTAGTTTTCCTCCCGGAGTCGCTCCACATGAGGGCTGGGTGCCTACTACGTGCTGGGCGTGGGGTCAAAGTGACCCAGAGTTCGCGCCCGCGCCCCCCAAGATTAAAGCAGGACACAGAGATTACAAGGAGATAGAAATTGGGTGGGGGGGTGAAAGGGGGCGCAGGGAGCGCGTGTTGTGGGGTGAAGGGGAGGAGGTAGACTTTTAAGGCGCCAGCACCCAGGCGGGGACCCTGGGGCGTCTGGGGTGCCCCGGTCCCCAGGCTCTGCCCAAACGGGAGCATTCGGCCTGGGTCCCGAGAGCGCTTCCCCGGGTTCCCAGGAGGAGCTGTCCAGGCGCCTGCAGCGGTCGCGGGCGGCTGGACAGAGCTGGGAGCCCGGAGGACGGCCCGGGCGCGCCGAGCAGCCCCTCTCTTGGGGACGCGGTCCTTTCGCTGCCTCCGGGCCCTGCAGCCCCGTCTGAGCCACCCGGAGAGCAGGCGAGGAGGAAATCCACGAACCATAGGGGGCTCCGTAGCTCCCGCGAGCGGCCCGGACCCGCACGGCTTCCTCCTGACCGGCTGACAATGGGAGGGAGGGGGAGAAAAGGGTTAAGAAACTTGGCTGAAGAGCTGAATGGCGTGGGGCGGCGAGGGGAGGGACTGGGCCGCGGCGGACTCGGCGGCGGAGGGAGGAGCGCGGCTGCGGGCGGGCGGGCGGCGAGCGAGGCGCTCAAAGTCAGCCTCGCAGACATTGCAGCAGAGCCCCGAACTCGGGAGGCGGCGGCGGAGGAGGCGGCGGCGAGGCGCAGGGACGATCCGGCCCCACGCCCGCCCGCCACCCGCGCGCGCCCGTCCGCCCGTGGCCTCGCGTCCGCCGCTGCGCCGGGAGCGCCGCTGGTCGGAGGGAAGAGCTCGCCGGGGTGCCGGGCCAGGACGGGGCGGCAGGCGCCTTCGCGGACCGAGCCTGACGGAGCCGGAGGCTGGGAGCCGCGGCGGCCTGGGGTGAGTGACGGCCGCGGCCAGGGCGCCCAGAGTAGCGGCCGCCGGCGCCGCCGGAAACGGCCCCGGAGCGCGGCCCGGGTCGGCGCTGGCTTGGCGGGCAGGGCCGCGGGGGCGTCGGGGCGGCGGGGGCAGCGCGGCCGGCCGCGGGCGCGCACGGGGCGGCGTGGAGGGCGCGTTTCCGGGGAAATCCTGCCTCTGCTGCCTGGTTCGAGTCTCCCCGGGTTCTCGCGGGGGGCCGGGGCGGCGGGCCGGCAAGTTGTGGAGTGGCCCCGGGTCGGCCCGCCCGTCCGTGCCAGTTCTGGGCAAGGGGGCGGCCGTCGCGTGGCCCCTGCGCGGGGTCGGACACTGGAGCTCGGGGGGCCGGGTCGGGGTTGCCCCTCGCTCGCCTGCCCTCTCGGTCGCGAACCTCGGGCACCGCTCGCCGCGCCGCTCTCGATCCTGCTGTCCAGCCGGATCCTGGGCGGCGCCTTTCGCCTGGGTGCCTGCCTGCTCCGTGCTCGCTGGATACCCGGCTGGGAAAGTGAATAGGAAAACGGACAGCTCGCCCGGCCCCCAACGGACCCCAGGCCCGCTCTGCCCGCACTCGCCGTCCCCCCCGGATGGCGTGGCTCACGGACCCGAGGCCTCAGCCATCATTTTACCAGGAGCCAGGGGCCGGCCCCCATTTAGGGTGAGCCCCGTGGAAGTCCGGGAGGCTGCCCTTTCTCCCTTCTGCTGTCCCCACCTTACTACTATTGCATATTGTTTTATGAAGGTTTCCGTGGACGTATTCTGCAGACCCTCACATCCCTTCCAAAGTAGTTTCCCAATTTTAATCAGGAGTTGGTGTTCAGTCTGAAGGAACAAAGGAACCAACTGTGTCTTAGAGGCGGACAGGCTGGGAGTCTGTGACACATGTTGATCTCTGAAGCATTCCAGGAGTTTCTACCTTTTATCACGTCAGTAATTGGCTGCTGAAGGTAGTAAAAGAAGTACGGAATGATAAGCACTTTTGCTTTTTAAAAATATTTTTTAATGGCACATTTTACTTTGGGGAAAGAAGACGTTCTTAGGCACAAGGATTTTTAAAAACTCGGCTGGTGGAACTGAGGTGGAGTTTGTCTCTGGTATTGTAAATGATTACATGTGGGATTGTGAAGGAAATTGTGTCGTTAGAGGAAGAGAAGCCATCTGTAGGTGTCCGTAGTAAAAATGGTTGTCGGATTATAGGTGATGAATGCTCTTTCTGTTTCTTGGGAAAATTTGTGAAGCAAGGGGCTTCGGTAATTCATTCTTTAAAGTTATGAATTGCATTGAATGCTTATTAGTGAATCATAGGTTTAGTAAGTGGGTGGCATTATTCAATGTTTAATCATCAGTTTTCCACCTTTGTGGAAGAGACAGTGAGATAATAGACTTTTTAAACAAATGGTGTTTCATCTGCTTAGCCCCTAAGTGTCGGTTGCCGCCTGGTGTATGTTGAAGTGTTTTCACCTTCGAAGTAAGTGAATTGCTCTGCTTTTGCCCAGCAGTTTGGTAATGTCGATAGGGTTTATTTGGTTCAGGGGAGCGCTGGCTTCATCACCTATAGTAACTTTTTTTCTGCCTGGGCATAGTTCCTAGAGACAAAGAAGGAGAATCAATTAGTGGAACAGCTACTGCCCTGCAGGTTACAGGATTGGTTGCTCTAGTCTGTGTCATACTCTAGTGGAGAAAGACCTCTTTCCAAACTTACCCTGGGAAGTGCCCTAGGAGTGTGAGCAAAATACACATCCAAAAAAAAAAAAAAAAAAAAAAGGACTGTTCGTTGTTGATTTTATTCAAATGAGTTAGGTGAAAAAGGCAGGTTTAATGCCTGTGGGAAGTTAGTTGAAAACCAGGTTTAATGCCTGTTTTACATGCATTTGCAAACTCTGTAGAACTTGGATTTTGCTAATTTTAACAGCCTAAAATGTTGTTAACTTTGCACTAAAGAAATGTGTGAAGAGACTAAAGGCTTTTCTGACTCTTGCGGTTGTAAGTGCAAAACATCATGATAAAAAATAACCTATACCACCACCTAGAGTCTGTTTGTTAGTTTATTGCTCATGAAGTTTGCTTAAATTGACATGCCTGTTATAGTTCTGATACAGTCGAAAATGATTAAGAAGTACTAGCTTTCGAAAGGCCATCCAAGCGAACAATTATTTAAGTAATAAATAGCAAGTGCCCATTTAAATTATCCATGCCACCTTTAGAATGGAAAATTATGACATCTCAAGTTGAGTGGGCTCTTCTCCAAAAGATATTAATTCAAAAGATTTTGAAACGGAGTTTTCAGAGTGTGCGCCAAGGCAGTTCTGATTGCTTAAAGACTTCTTCGTTGTTTTCAGAGATTCAAGAACTCTTCCAAATCAGATGCCATTAGATCTTTTTGAAGTCCAGATGAAACAAAAGCAAAAAGATAGGAGAGCATTACAACTACAGAAATTCGGGAAATTCAGAAGTTGAGAGAACGCAGCCCATGGCAGAGTTGTGGTTCAGGGATATGAAAAGCAAAATCAATGTGAATTAAAGTGATAATCTGTTTTGCTGGTAGTTTATATGTGGTAAAGCAGTGTATTAAATGAGAGACGTTAGGGAGGCAGCTTTGTTGCCATGTGGCTTATCACATTGTCCATGGAGGAAGTAATGTTCCTCCTTTAAGTGGTATAGCCTGAGAGAAAGATAGCCTCCAAGATCTTTAATTAAATACCGGTTGAACAGAAAGAACTAGAGCACTGTATTAATTCTGTCAGACATCACTATTTTAGAACATTGAGGACAACTAAAAATGAATTAACGCATATCTGAAAGCAGAGTTTGATAGAAGGTGACAGATGAGGCAAAATATGCCAATCTAATGGAACAAATAAGATAAGGAGATATGCCATCCTTGACTCTAGAAAGATCAGAGGGAAGATGATTATTGTTAATTGCACAGATTCTATTGCAGACCAGTGCTAGAAGACAATGACATAGAAGTAATTTTAAATCAGAGTGACTTAGGATATATGAAGTTAAAGGAATTTGGCTTTTAATTTTAAAACAGAGAGAGTGTAAGAAACTTAAAAGCTCATGTTCTAACTGTTGTTTGGGAAAAACTAATAGTTTGGTGTATCAGGTTAAAAGATAATTTTGCTCAGAATGAGTTTAAAATACCGAATTTTTGTCAAGGAAAGCATTATTCACTTTAAATTGTGATAGGGTCAGTTTTGCATTGAGATTGCTTGATACAATTAGTTTTTAATGTAGGTTAGTAAGAGAAGAGGAGTTCTAGTCTCTTCCCTACCCTTTCCCTCCCTCCCTTGCCTTCTTCCCCTTTTCTAAAATAAACAGCATCTACATCTTTGGATATTTTCTTCTGTGAAAAGTGCCTTGGTTGCAACTTTCCTTCTTGGCTGTGGTTGGGGTGAAGTTTCTTCACTCTTGTGCTTTTCTGCCCCTTCAGGTGACTGATACACATTCAGAGTGAGTTTTATTTTGTGTGTTTGTTTAGTAATGATTTACTGTTAACGCGGATGAAGACTGGGAAAAAGCATTTGTCGTTCTAGCAAAGTCCTGTATACCCATGTCTTCCAACTGGAGAAATATTTTCATTAAAATAATCCTGACAACTATTGCAAAGTCAAAAGAAAAATTTCAGCAACATATGCTAGGGGGCTCGCAGGATGTATGAGTCTGAATCTGTGAACTAAAAAGATTCAAGTTGCATTTCCTTAAGTTGTAGTTTTTTCAGGGACTTTTGGGGGAGGGGGAATGAGCAGGCTCCTCCTGTAATATTTAGATAACACAACAATTAGAGAAATGTAACACCAGTATGGTTGCTAAGACTTGAGAAGGTAAAAAACCAGGAGTGTCAGATGATGAAGCAGGCCATTGGAATGGAACTAAAGATTATGTCGAGAGGTTGGAATGAACAAAAAGTAAATGGAGGAGAGAGATCTAGTTTCTGTATCCTGTTTGCATCTGATGCTGAAGCAGAGGCATGAATTGCTGATGGTAATGGATTCTCTATTCCCTTTTATGAGGCCAGCAATATTATATAAATAGTGGTTGTTTGAGGGTGAAAAATGACAAGTTCCCCCATTTGTGCATGTTCACACTTTGTTTTGAATGCCTCTGAGATATCTCTAAAGGAGAGGATCAAAACTGGGTACCAGCATGGAATCAGGAGTTATACTTTGTTTGGAGGAAAATGAATTAATGTTAGATCACATTTTCTTTAATCTTTTAACGTCTGGAATTTTCCGAGGGTCTTCATCAACAGGGAAAACAGTGTTCTGAGTGCTAAAGTTTGCGTGGTGAACTGGATAATTCTTTTATAGGATCTTTGATAAAGATAAACAATGTAAATAGCTGCAGAAGGAATGCTTTATTTAAGCACATTACCTATGATTCATGGTAGGGGGAAAATAGAGACCACAGAAATTCCTGAAGTCTTATCAGGGTTTCTTTGCAAACTGTCATATGGATGCCCATCTGTTGTTTTTTCTTGAAATTTAGTGTTCAGGTTGATGGATACTGAATGTATAGGATTCTGAAGATTGGAGTTTATTTAGATCAGAACTTTCCTTTTGTTTTACTACGAGTTGTGAAATGCAGTTTTAATTTGTTGCAATAATACAAACTGAGATGAGTAGGAATTTATACTAACTTTTCTCACAGTTCTGGTATATACTCTATATCATGAACCTTGAAATTCAAATTGATCCCTACACTATCTTGCAAATATTACAAATGAAGCATTACAAAATTTGTGGTATTTTAGCTTATCAAAATGCACCCGAAACATAAAATAGTTTTCCTTAAGTTCTTAGGAGAATAGGAAAGAGTTAAAAATAAATGTGATACATTTTATCATTATATTAGGATTTTGTTGAAATTAATACTTTGAATCATGCTAGGGATAAACATTTAGCCTAGAACTCTAAAAGTAGTATAATGTGAATCAGATTTAAAGAATTGAGAAGGCTGGCAACTCGAAAATAGAGGAAAAAAACCACTCTTTGGAGTTATGAAAAAAAGGATCCTCTTAGTATTAAGATTTTTTAAAAAGCTATACACAATTTTAAGATAGATTTTTCTTGAAGATAATGGGGTGAATAATTACCTGCTAAACAAATTATGAGTCATATGATCCTTTTTTTTGGTTGAAATAATTTCAAGAACTCCAGCATATGTTGCAACTTTGGCTAGAAAGGTGATTGTGACATCCATCCATTCATCCATTCTCCCCCTCTCCTTCCCTCCTTCCCTCCCTTCCTTCTGTCCACTTTCAATACATAGGGCTGGGGTAGGAAAAAAAATAAAAATAAAAATAAACAGTTTTGTAAAACTTGATGATACAATTATTTGACAGGGTTAATAGTTGTGTTTGAAATTCAGAGCTAGTATGGTTCACTCTCCCCAGAAAATAAAATTTTAACTTTTTACACCTCAGGGAATAAAAACTCTTAAATTAAAACCCATCTTGCCTCTTTAACTTTGTGTCACTTAGCAAAAATATCTTTAAGGATGGAAAGAAGAGACCCCATGTGCCTTAAATTCCAAGTCACTGTGTGACTAAGCTCAGAGTTTCAATAAATATTAAACTAGAA
Source organism: Macaca mulatta (assembly GCF_049350105.2). NCBI lineage: Eukaryota > Metazoa > Chordata > Mammalia > Primates > Cercopithecidae > Macaca > Macaca mulatta. Next base: position 32,674,513 of record NC_133408.1, read on the forward strand.
TCCTGCTGGGAATTTGAGTCATCAGCTTAAGCTACTCCTGGGACCAAGACAGCTCTGGTTGACCTGATGTTGGTGTTTATTCAGAGCTTCGGTGGAAAGGAGCCTCTCACCCTTGGACTTCTAATTAACAAAGTCATTTCTTAGTCACTTGTTAAGTGATAGAGCTACTCCTTGTTTTCAAGCCTGTAATTTGCTAAAGGATTGAGCACCACAGAGAAACTAAGGAGTCTGGAGCTTCTGCTGTTAGAAGTAGTCTGCTTTGATTATTTTACTTTTACTTTCTTATCTAGCTATATGAGGGTACTAGGTAAAAGTCTGGTGATTTGCTTTAGATACTTAAGAGAAAAGCTTAGCTGTAGTCACATATAGTGACTAAGATGGCTTTCCTAATAGTTACATGTTTTTAATAGTTTGAGTTTGCCTGTACTCTTCATAACGTGCACATGTTAAATATGTTACTGCATTCATAAAGCATTTCATTAGTAGGATGGGAAATTGTTTATGTACAATATTGAAATGAGAGTAGTAGTATAATGGAGTTTTTGGTAAGTAGCAGGACATAATCAAAATTTGAGAATTAGAAGTTCGGAATGAAAAAGGGACTTCTCTCTTGAGGGATCTTTCTAGAAGTTGAGAGAGAGCAACTGTTTAACAGATTGTAATGGTTTCTGAAAAGCATGCTTTTCAAGATTTTTTTTTAATTCCTGAATTTATGAGTTTATATTATAATAATCTATAATAGAGCAATAGGTTTATACACTGGAAAAGAAACAAATTAAGGGAAGGAGAGAGTACACAATAAAATGGAGGACATCAAGAAAATATGTTTGGAAACATGTGAAACTCTCCAAATGGGAAGTAAGAAATATTCTCAAGAGAAATTAATCACAGTTGCAGTTTTTCTCCTAAAGGGACTGTTTGCACAATGGGTCATGTAGGCTCAGGTTTGACTTTTGAAAAACATATTAAAAAATAGTATTCCTGTTTTGTTCTTCCACGTTTATTTTTCGACTTTAAGTTCTGCTACTAAATCAAGATGATACAGATAAAAGGAAAGCCCTTTTCTTTCCCCGGCAGCATCTGTTGAATAAGGGGTTAGATTTAATTTCTAAATTCTAAAATTCTGACTATACAGCAGTGTATGCTGTTGTTGACAGTGAACAGTAAAGATTTCAAGCCCGTGGTTTTAAAAGAAGAAGAGATGATTGGGTAGAAACTTGGAATACTAAGAAGTTGTTTAGTTACTTGCCTCTTGCCTTTTCCTGTTTTATTGGGAGGGGGAGCAGGGAAAGGAAGAGTATTGAACTTTTTGGGGCAGCCGTTTTGTAGCTTTACACACATTTTGTCTTTTAATCCTTCCAATTCCCCTGTGACATCTAGGTATCATTGTCTGTAGTTTAGAGATAAGGAAACCTAGTCTGAGAAATGCAAGAGTAGTTAACTTGCCTGCGGGCACATGGCTAATTTCATTATTTGATTTTCTTTAAGAATATACCATTGTTTGAAGAGAAAACCGGTTGCCGTCTGATTTTCAGGAAGCCGTTAAAAAAACCTTGCTCCCAACCTGGTAGCCACAAAATTCATGCAGCATTTCCAAGCCTCATAGCCTGGATTCTGCAAGACCAGGCTCTCTGGGAAGGCACATTGTTGCCAGTCGATGATTCTGCAGCAGTTTATGCTAGCACTCAAAGCGCTGATGTCCTGCTGCCTGCATTGCCCTGGAGGGAAGTGTAGTCACCAAGGGCTGCCGCACAGGCTCTTTTCACTCCAATGCTAGCTGTTGTACTTACACTGCAGTGTTATTTGAGGCAGTGAAAGCAGCTATGTTTCTTGATATAATTCATGAAAATAGCTTGTCATGGTCTTAATCTGAGTGTTCCCAAGGCTAATTGTTTGTCCACTTCAAGGAGCAGTTGTAGCAAATTCAGAACTGTAGCTCTTCCTGGTTGAAAAGTTACAACTCTTGACTATTACAGTTCTTAACATGATTTTTTATTTTATTTTAATTACCCTATCTTCACTCACAATAATTTTGTTCAAGACTATGCTGTGCCGATAAACTGGTCTCTGAAATACAGAGGAAATTGACAATGCATTTGTGAAATGGAAGGAAGTGGAAGTAGAGAGGTGAGGAGTAGCTGACTTTATTTTGAGAGTAGACTGGTCAGGAGGGAGATTGTTGAGTTGGGGAGCTTTGTGGCACATAGTACATTTTTAAGTACATACCAGGTACGGGCTTTTATTGTTAAAGCCATAAGAAATGGAGTTATGAGCTTCTCCACCTCCTTTTACTTGCGTCATTTAAAATTTATGGAATTTTGAACCTAAAAGATACAAGCTGAGTGGTTCCCTATACACTGAAAGGTATAGTCAAATTGAAACTATATTGGAGACACAAGGATGAATAATAAGACTCGTAAACATAATATTTTCTATGGTGCTTTAGATTTTGAGTTGCCAAATCATGTTGGAAAAGCAAGAGATTTGTATAAAAGCTGCAAAGGAAACATTTTGCATCTATCTTTTGTTTAGAGAATACATTGTATTTTGGCCAAATAAGAAAAAAGAGGAATTGTCAAAGTCAACAATATGGGGAGAAGAATGTCTTCCTAAAGATCAGAATGAACTTATATTGTTTCCTTAACTGATCCATGCTTTTCTTAAAAAAAAAAAAAAGAATTAAAATACAGTGAATCTATGTGATGCCAAATATAAGGATTGAAAACAGTCTTTTTTTAATTTACCATCTGATTCCTTTCCAATATCTGGATGTTTGCTATTATTGTGGCAAACCCTAAGGCAATGAATTGTTAACTATTGCTAAAAATCTGCTTTTATCTATCCTGGTAATACTTGACTGACCTGAGTCAAAGTTACATTTTCTTTTCTTTTTTTGAAATAACTTTGAATTTCTTTTGCTTGGGCTTTCACAAATTGAAGTGATCACAAATTGAAGTGATTTCATAGAATCGTTAGATTCTTCAGGTTGGAAGAGAATTTGATAAAAGCTATGGCTGCTCTGGATTTAAGCACACCTATCTTAGAGGCACCTTGTCCTCCCCCCATTTATCAAACAAGTTGGGTTTAGATGCATCTTGTGTATGGAAGAGCACCCAGCTAGTGTAGACTGTAAATAAAATAATGATAAAATGCTACCATTTAGTGCTTATGTGCCATTTTCTTTTCTCTTGGGTTTCCTTCTTTCTCTATTTTTGTTTCGTCTTTACTCTGTTTTCCTTTTTATTTCTTAATATCTCATTCATCTTTTTTTTTTTAATTGCCAGGGGATCCATGTGATACAATGGGGTAAACGATTACTTATCTTCCTGTAGTTTTTGTTACTGCCATTAAGTTAAAATGTCCAAAACAGTTACTGTCTGCATTTATGGAGGAAGAAATTGAGTCCTTAAGAATTTAAAGACATTTTGAAAGTCATTCAGCTAGCAGTTGGGTGGACCTAGGATGACCAGTCAAATCTTGATTTATTTCACACTTTTTTGTTTATTTTTGTCAAAGCAGTCTCAGAAAGAGGGGTTCATGTCCCAGGTGGTAAGAAATAGTTAATAACCTTTGGTGATGGATCCTGCAGTAAAATCCAAGCTAACCCCAAGAAGGGATCTATAATAATAAGAACAAGGTCTTGAGACGTGGAATGAGAAATGGCTGGGTGCCTCACTTTTGTTCTAGTACCTTATTTTCTTCTCATGGTCTTCATAGAAGTCTTAGGATTTGTTGAATATTCTATTACTTGAAATATAATTTCCAAGCTGAGAATTAAAAAAAAACAAAGAGTACAGCTATGTACATGTTAATACAGTGGCATTGTTTTACATGTTACATACATTTGGAATTCTATTTAAAAAGAAATAGGGAGACTTGTTATTTATTTGTAGATGAACAAAGCCAGAGACCTTTAGTTGACCAGAGCACTCACAGGCCATCTCTACTTTTTACTGATGTCTTCTGATACCATTAACAGAGGTGATTGGGTCTGTTGGTTCAACTGGAAACATATTTCAAAGGTTGTGGACCCCATTCCTCTATTCTCTTGAGAAAGGTAACAAATAAGATAAGGGGGCACTGTGTGGACCAGTGGTGATAATGTGCCATGAACCAAGTGCACATTGGTCTACACCCTTAGAAAAGAGAGCAAGAGAGAAAAAATCTATATGTAGACCTTTTCATGGACCACACACCGGCCATGCTCCTGACCTTGGTGAAACAAATTGGAAAGGAATATTCTCCCTCATGGGACAGTGGGCAAGGGAGTTTGTAGGCTTACTTCTGTCCCCAAGCCTCTAACAAGATCAGATCTTCTTTCACGGTTTTGTGTACACCCTGATTGTAAAAGTTAAACTTGTGTTATAGCTGTTTTCCTTGGTAGAACTCCATGAATAGGAGCTTATTCATGAGTGTACTGTTGGTCCTGTAAGTGTCTGGCACACAGAAGGGTGTCTGTAAGCATTTGTTGAATTGAACTGTACCAGTCCCAACCATTGGCAAAATTTGGCTCACTTGGGTCAGCGATAGGACCTTTATGTATTTATGCATAGCAGCTGTTAATTATTATGTATAACTTATGAATAATGGAAGCTCTTCCACGTTTTTTCTTTAGTCCATTTAAATTAGGACTTTTAAAAGGAATGATAGTTTTTTCCTTAAAATTTATTATCTTCTTTCCAGGCATACTAATTATGAGGGAAAAAGTGAAACTGACTGTTAGTGACATTATGATTAATTGGTACTTGAAATAATTTGTTTTGTAATACTACATTTCTGCAGTAATACACAAATTATAATATATTAGAAAACATGTTTAGCAAAATCTTTGGAGGCAACATTTTTTTTTGTAAGAAAATGAATAATAATATTTCTAGAGCCTTCTAGGTAGTTTCCTTAGCATCACTTCCAGTAGTCAGAAGGACCCCCCAGCTGGGCACACTTAACTGCATTGGATTTGATGGCTTGGGAAGGTGGAAATCTTAACATTTCACATCTAGAGTTAATTTTGGTGTGCAGTAACCTTAAAAGTTAAGAGGGTGTCAAGAACAATTGATGATTCAGAACTTGGTAAGTTACAGGATTAAGCAGTATATGAAGCCCTTTTGTATTTTAAAAATTAGGATTTGCTCTTCACTAAAGGTGAATTTCCTGACTGTTAGAACACCATCATATTCAACTTTATTAATAACTGCTGGTAAGAGACAGAAAATAAAATTATTTTGAAATGCAGCTCAGAGATTTCTAGATAAGAAATTTATTTTAAAATGCTAATAAAAATAAATGAATTATGTGGATATATATTTATAACATTGATTTTTAACAGATGCTCTTAAAATAACTTCAGTTTCTTGCTTTGTGAAGGCAAAGTTTTTTTTTTTTTTTCTTTTTTTTTTTAAAGCAAAGGTAACTTTATGAGTGTTTGACACTATATTTCTTTTGGCTTACATGTCTGTGTATTCACCTGCTTGTAAATCATAGCAAAAAGGAACAAGCTTAGTGGACTAATGTATGAAGTAAAAAGGCAGAAAAATGAGCACATTTGCTATTTATGCACTGTGTTCTACGGCGTGCTTTCCACCAGTGCTTACTTATCCTGAGTTCCTGAACAACTTTTCCTTCATTGTTCATTAGTGTCAGTCAGTATGTTATAGAAATGCGTGAATTTCTCTACATTAATTGTGAGTGTGAATTTCCCACCGTTGGTTTCCTCAGCAGACACCCAAACTTAATTTCTGTTTCATGAACTAAAAGTTGTAAGTAAGGCATAACGTCTGATTGAAATTAACACTATTATCCTTTGCAATGAAAAGGGTGAATAAAACTAAAGTTGCTGGTAGTTGCCCCGATACAAGTGTTTGCTTAGCTTTGACCATACATCAATCTGTTTATTTTACATTTTACACATCCATGGGTATTCTTCCCGATAATGCCAAGGAATGCTTTCCTTTGCAGGCATCATTCTAATAACATAAACACATTCACTTTGAATTTTAAACTCTTTTTCTCTTTTTTTCCTCCTTTAATAAGTTATCTCATTGAGATTATTCATTGTTTTGGCAGCACTCTAAATGATCTTGCTTTTGCAAAATCATTGTATGTTCTATTTAATGGCATGTTACTTTAAACCTGTAAAGTTTAGGGTTGCTAAAGGCAAAAGCTGACAATATTTGTGAAGATTGAGAATAGGTAAAAATGGACCTTTGGGCAGTCAGCAAAAGTAAAATTAAAATCTGATTTTAAATCTTTTGAAAATCTAAAATTAATATGGATTTCTTCACACCAATCAGAAATTCAAATTTTGTTGTATGTTACTGATCTTTAAGTTGTTTATGTGTCACAGCGAGGGCGGTAAGAACATTTTTTTCTAATTGTGTGAAGTTAATGAAAGGAAAAATAACAGTATACATCACTGTGGTAAAATAAAATATCGTTAATGATAGCATGTTAGTTTGGACTACATTTTGTTTTATTTTACAGTGAAATAGAAAGTGTTTTGGTTCTGTTTTTTGGAATTCTGGTAGATGTGAACGGCAATTCATATGCATATAGGTGTAAAAAAGACATATTTGAAAAGATATGCTGCGTGAATTTGTCCGGTGAGGATAAGTAGCAAGTTGTCATTGCTTTCTGTAGTTTAAGCCATTGGCTGTATTAATACTTCAGTGAAGTATCAGGGGGAAAAATAGTGGTTGTACATACTACCTTGTGAGTGTTACAGGGTTTAGTAGTTCTCAGTGACCATTGTTACTTTTAAAGAGGAAAAAAGAAAAATAGTGAGGGGATAGGACAGGAAGTTTCGATGTGTGGGAGGGGAAAAGAATCATTACTTCTCAACTACTGAAGTCACAGTTTATTTTGTTTTAGACCTCTTTGCATAGCATATTCTAGAGGATGTTGAAGGATAATAATTTGTTGTGAAAATGTTAGTGTCCTTAACACACTTCCGGGTGGTTTAACCATTAATCAGAAACACCATGGAGATTAAAGAATTGGAACTAGGGATTAGATAGGTTTTAGTGAGGCTTTGCCATGGAAAAGCTATGAAATGGGTGAGTCATTTAACGTCTCCTCTCTTCAGTATCAGTGTTACTTTGAAAGTGAGGTTTTACTTTCGAATGTATTGAGTATCAGGGTGAATAGAACTTAGGGCTGGGAGGATGTCCCTTATGATTTTTTGAGCTTGGCATTTAATATTTTACAGCAAAGTTTTTAGCTTAACATAATTGAACTTGTACTAGATAGGGTTAATAGGCTAGAACAAAAGGTCAAAGCATAAGGCATTAGGCTTAATTAAGGGAGAGCAGGAGTGGCAGGAGTGTGTGACAGTTAAATGGGTTTCCCACAGACTAATGTCGGTGACAGTGCAACCATGCCTCAACTTAAGTGGGTTATTTTGTGCAAAGGGCAGCAGTGATTAGCAGTTTGACATGCCAGACACTTCTGGCCAATCCCATCTGTTTTAGAGGTTAAAAAAGCACACCTTTATGAGCTGATGGATTGATTTGTGTGCCCGTCTGGTAAAGATTAGAAGTCCAAGGCCAATGCAGTAAATGTCAGTTATAGAATATTATCCTTTCTTGGTTGGCTCATTGTTTTAACCGTCAACTGTTTTATAATGGGGGAGAACTGCTGTTTATGGAGTTGAATGCAAGATAGGTGGGGGAACAGGTGAGGGAGGAAGAAAAACATTTCCTAGATGGACTTGTGAATTAACATAGTCTGTAGCAGGTGTTCACATTTTAAATGGAGTGTTTTTGACCTGTTCCTTACAGTTTCAGACACATTGTTCTTTTCTGAGTGTTATCTGAGCCCCACTGCCAGTCCAGGATTTCATTTTGCATACAGAATTGGTAGGTTTGTTTATTTAGGTACCTCTTTTTAAAGGTGTAATAATTTTTTATTGACGTCCTGAACAAGGGAAAATAAAATGAAAAGAACACACACGCACGCACACACACGCGCGCACACACACGTGCGCACACACGCAGAGTTCTGTGTTCTTTTATGTGGTCAGTCAGGTGCATGTGAAAAGGAGACACAGGAGAGGCTCGGGAAGACAAAGTTTATTGTACTCGTGAGTTCTTGGAGGCACAGCATGACACTCAGGGCCACATGAGAAAGCCCCAGCGTTGGTCCAGGGGCCAAAGGGGCAGGAGCTAGGAGAGAGAACAGGCTGCAGCCGTTTCTGGAGTATCTGTGCGAAAGGCAAGGCGGGACAGGTAACCAAGTTTAAGATTAGCTGGTTTGCATTTGCTGTAGGTAAATGCTACTGCGACTACTACTAAGAAGCTATAGGTGTATAATATAATAGCTTTGAATAAGTTATAGGTATACAAGCTCTGAACTGTAAGAGTGGTCCCTAGTTTGCCTGGTAGATACCAGGCAGGGGAATATTGCCTCCTGGGTATGTGGGCCAGGTGGAGGAGGTAGGCTGTGGATTGGTCAGTCTGCATGTGAAAGGCGCGCTGAGTCCTTTGCCTTTTCTAAGCATTGGCTGGCGCCTGGAGGGGCAGTCTCTTCCCAGCCAGAAAGGAGTCAAAGCCGTCATAATATACGGAAAACAAGAAAGGTAAACAATACACACATGTGTACTTGCTTTAAGGGTAGGATGTACTGTGGTCACGTGAGTCCACAGTGAGAGTGGTAAGAACATTTTTTTCTAATTGTATGAAGTAAATGGAAGGAAAAATAACAGTATGTTTGAACTTAGACTCTAACCTATTCATTGAAAGCTGTTAAGTGCGATGCCATTAATGTAGTTCATTTTCAGTTCTGGATTGTAGCTCATTTAAAGATACACAAATACTAGGTTGCGGTTATAGAAATTGGCTCCAACATATTCTGATATTCAAGGAAAGGAAAGATCCCAATATTATGTGTATGAAATCTTCAGATATTGTCCTCATAATCAATGAACTTAGGAACATATAGCGTTGATTCATTCTTTTGGGATAGGCACAGAGAGAATGTTTGAGGAAAACAAAAGTTATCTTAACAGAAGATTATATTCTTCCTGAGGTTTGAGTTCAAATAGAAATGTAGCCAAGAACATTGGAGATACATTGGAAGGTTCTGATTGGGGTCAATAGCTTATTCTTGTCAAAGAATGTGAACCATTAACTGCCCGTTACCTAGTTACACAGATTATATATTTCATGTCTGGCCCTGAATTGTTTCTTACAGAAAGAAAATTAAAATACCCAGATGTGGTCACTGAAAGTTATATGTAGACAGTAATAGTAGTTAGTATTTTATTATATATGTGTATGCATTTATTTTAAAACTAAGCTAATCCAGAGTGAATTGGCTTAATTTAAAAAAAGATTGAGAAATTTTATTTCTCATTTACAAAGGACAAAGTGACATCATGTATTGAAGTTTATTTAGGAATATTTTAATTAAATATGTGTCCATCCTTGTGTTCTTTGTGGAGTAGCATCACTTGAAATGATTTGGATCTAATATAGATTTACGTGAAAAAAGTTTTGCCCTTCTCTGTAGGGAGAGAAGGTGAAGAAGCATAAATTTTATAATATCATTGCTTCTCTTTCATTAAATCATTTGTAAGTTGCAAAAGATTGGCTTGAGTAGTGTAAAAGTGCTTGGATAGTAAATTAAATGTGAGAGATTTACCTGATGTAATGGGTAGAAACTGCTTAAATGAATCTTGTGGTGATGTATTAAACCTGAGACAAATACTTCACATTCTGCATATGTACTACTATTATAAATATTTAAAAGGTACCCTAAATCGTATTCTTTTGAGTTCCTTCCCTTTTCTCCAGTAACTTCAAGTGCCAGTAGTGCCTAGTTTGTGTTACAATTCCTTTTTACAAAGCTAAAGGGAAATATTTTGTAGGGTTAACTTTTTTGAGTGTGTGTTTTGATATACTCTTGAGGTTTTGGAGAATACACATTATCCCCTGTAATCTATGCTAGTTAATCTTTCAATCTATTGTACCTCTTGTCTTTTATTAATATGGTATTATTGGATTTGAGACATGTAAACTGTGCTTCTCTAAGCAAATTAGTTGAATATATTCTTGTTTAGGCTATAAAAAATGAAAGCAGGAACTCAACATACTTGGCCTCCTGTGTTTTAAATTGTTGTCCTAAAACTATATATTTGTAACCTGAATATTAGGTGTTAGAAATTTTACAAGACAATGGAGAAATAGTGGCCCTATATTGTATTTGGTTCTAAATGCTATTAGGGTGTAGAATTGTGCTTTACCTCTATTTAGGCAGATTAATTTTAAGAAGAAAACCATAATATATGATGGACTTAAATATATATTTTAATGTTATTTACATATTTGTAAAATGAATACGTGTGTGTGTGTGTATGTATTTGTGTGATATATTTTAAATGGAGATGTCTGCACCTGTTGATTGCATTAAGTATTTAGTATCCCCTAATGAAGGATGGAAAAGGTGCTGCCACACTGTCTAAGTGGATCATTTCTCCTTGGTAAATTACATGCATTCTACTTTTTTGTATTCTGTGACCTTGCAGTCAGTGACTTCAGCCCAGAATAGTTTCAAAGTCATGTAAATGAATGCAATTAAGGTATTGCCTATCATCTTACATAGTTCAGATGAAACCTTATTGGATAGAGAGGTTTATTTGCTTTATGAGAAAGGTCAAAATAAAGTTAAATTTTATTACATAAAATGATTTGGTAATGTTTTTATTTAGCTCCTGAAAAAGTAATGTCCTAATAGGAAATGATAATGCTTTTTTTTTTTTTTTTTTCTTAATCACCTGGAGGTCTCTTCAGGTTCTGTTTGTTGTTGTCTGATAGTTACAAACTCTATCTTGAGGAGATGCCTTCTGTCAACTAAGATTTTGGAACATGCTGCCCGTAGTTACGATTCCAGGTATCTTTGACTTATACACATAGGTGACATACCCTGTTAATGATGTAGGATAGCTTTGGTGTTGCTGGTGTGTAGGCATACTTCCTTTCATTGTGCTTCACTTTGTTGCTCTTTGAAGATAATTTTGTTTTTTACAAATTGAAGGTTTGTGGCAGCCCTGCGTTGAGCAAGTACCATTTTCTCAACAGCATGTTTTCACTTTGTGTCTTTGTGGTCACATTTTGATAATTCTCACAATATTTAAAACGTTTTCATATTATTATATAAGTCACAGTAATCTGTAATCAGTGATCTTTGGTGTTACTCTTGTGATTGTTTTGGGGTACCAAAAACTGTGCCCATATCAGTTGGTGAACTTAATTGTTAAGTGTGGTCTGACTGCTTTACAGACTGGCTGTTCCCCCATCTCATCTCCCTTTCCTTGGGATTCCCTGTTCCTTGAGACAAAACAGTATTGAAATTAGGCCATTTAATAACCCTATAATGGCTTCTAAGTATTTAAGTGCAAGGAAAAGTTATAGGTCTCTTACTTTAAATCAAGAGCTAGAAAAGATTAAGCTTAGTGAGTAAGGCATGTCAAAAGCCAAACTTGTCTGAAAGCTAGGCCTCTTGTGCCAGTTGACCAAGTTGTGAATGTAAAAGGAAAAGTTCTTAAAGGAAATTAAAAGTGCTACTCCCGTGAACACATGAATGATAAGAACACAAAGCAGCCTGATGTAGCTTGGCTGTGTCCCCACCCAAATCTCACCTTGAATTGTAGTTTGTATACTCACCATGTGTCCTGGGAGGGACCCAGTGGAGGTAATTGAATCATAGGGGCAGTTACCCCCATGCTGTTCTCGTGATAGTGAGTTCTCACGAGATCTGATGGTTTTATTTATTTATTTATTTATTTATTTATTTATTTTTGAGATGGAGCCTCTTGCTCTGTTGCCCAGGCTGGAGTACAGTGGTGCGATCTGGGCTCACTGTAAGTTCCGCCTCCCGGGTTCACGCCATTCTCCCGCCTCAGCCTCCTGAGTAGCTGAGACTACAGGAGCCCGCCACCACGCCTGGCTAATTTTTTGATTTTTAGTAGAGACGGGGTTTCACCGTATTAGCCAGGATGGTCTCGATCTCCTGACCTTGTGATTTGCCCGCCTTGGCCTCCCAGAGTGCTGGGATTACAGGTGTGAGCCACCGCGCCTAGCCAAGATCTGATGGTTTTATAAGAGGCTTTTCACCCTTTGCTCAGCATTTCTCTTTCCTGCTGCCTTGTGAAGAAGGTGCCTTGCTTTCTCCTCACCTTCTGCCATAATTGTAAGTTTCCTGAGACTTCCCCAACAATGCGGAACTGTGAGTCAATTAAACCTCTTTCCTTTATAAATTACTCTGTCTCGGGCATTTTTTCATACAGTTTGAGAACAGACTAATAGACAGCCTTATTGCTAATATGGAGAATATTTTAGTAGTCTGCATAGAAAATCACAGCAGCCGTAATATTCCCTTAAGCCAAAACCTAATCCAGAGCAGGGTCCTCGCTCTCTTTAATTCCACAAAGGCTGAAGGGGGATGAAGAAACTGCAGAAGAAAAGTTGGAAGCTAGCAGAGGTTTGTTCATGAAGTTTAAGGATAGAAGCTGCCTGGATAACATTAAAGTGCAAGATGAAGCAGCTAATGCTGATGTAGAAGCTACAGCAAGCTTCCAGAAGATCTAGGTAAGATCACTGATGAAGATGTCTACATTAAACAGCAGATTTTCAGTGTAAATGAAACAGCCTTCCGTTGGATGAATATGCCACCTAGGACTTTAATAGCTAGAGAGGAGAAACCAATGCCTGGCCTCAAAACCTCAAAGGACAAACTGACTTTCTTATTAGTGGATTATACAGCTGGTGACTTGAAGTGGAAACCAATGTTTGGCCATTCCAAAAATCCTAAGCCCCTTAAGAATTATACTAAATCTCCTCTACCTATGCTATATAAATGGAAGAAAAAGCATGGATGACAGAACATCTGTTTACAGCATGGTTTGCTGAATATTTTAGGCCCCCTATTGAGATCAACTGCTCAGAAAAAAAAAAAAAAAGATTCCTATCAACATATTACTGCTTATTGACTGTGTACCTGGTCACTCAAGAGCTCTGATGGAGATGCACAAGGAAATCAATGTTAATTTTCATAGCTGTTAATACAGCATCTGTTCTGTAGCCTGTGGGTCAAGGAGTAATTTCAACTTTCAAGTCTTACCATTGAAGAAATACATCTTGTGAAGCTATAGTTGCCATAAGTAGTGATTCCTCTGATGGATCTGGGCGAAGGCAGTTGTAAACTTTCTGAAAAGGATTCACCATTCTAGATGCTGTTGAGAATATTTGTGATTAATGGGAGGAGGTCAAAATATTAACATTAATAGGAGTTTGAAAGAAGCTGCTTCCACCCCTTATGGATAACTTTGGTGGGTTCTACTCCTGATTGAAGATACTGTGTGAACATTGTTGAAATAACAACAAAGGATATAGAATATCATGTAAACTTAATTGATAAAGTAGTGGCAGGGTTTGAGAGGATTGACTCCCATCTTGAAAGATGTTCTACTGTGGGTAAAATGCTAACAGGCCAATGGACAGTGAAGCTACTGGTGATAAGGGAGGTACCATGCAAACTCCCTGATACCACCATAGCAGCATTCCATTTCTATCAGGCACGCCACTTAGATCTGACTTACACTTCTAGAACTCTCAATTCCTAGCCTATAACCTGTGATCAGTTCTCAAGGATTATAGCTTTGAATAAAAATAATCTGTAAACCTGAATTCTAACCTCCCAAAATAGCTCTTTTTCATTTCATTTCATTTTACTGGGGGCTCTTCAGTCTCCTTAAAACCACATAAAGGTAACAAATTTCTTAGAGTAATACTTCCCCGACATCCTAACCAAGCAGGCTCTTCACCACTATACCTGTAGGTCACTTAGGCTGTATCTTGCTTATTGTTATTCTGCCTGTGTCTGTGAACCCTCAATACCCCGCATGGTGCAAGGTATACAGCTGATACTCCGTAAATGTCTGATAAATGACATCAATTAATCATAGAGCCTTAATCAATTAACATGCCAAGCTTAAGTAAAAATAATATCATAAAAGAGAAGATGGTAGTTTTAGATGGACCAACTGCAATGAAAAAATATGCCTTTAATTACTACTACACACACATGCACACTCTCTCTCATCCACTCATTCACTGTCAGTTCTTCATCACTAAGGCTCCTCCAGTATCTATTTCAATGCTCTCCTAATCCCCCCGGCCCAGACAATCAGCCTGGTTGGGTGGTAGGTGTCCTTTCTACCCAGATGAGTTGGGACTCTGGTGTCGCTGTCTGACATCCTGTACCAAACAGCATGGTACTCAGGCACTGTCCATTGGCCTGTTGACCAAAATAAAATTTCTTAAATGTTAAATTGTTTGCTCCATCCCTTGCTGGCCAAAAACTTTGATCCACTCTTTTGTTCCTGGTAGTATGAACTTTTCCACGTCAGTGTCATTCTGTATCTGGTATGGTTCTAATTCTGAGCTTAACATTTTCTGTTCCTAGTGGTACAGAAAAGAAATGAGGTGTTTCAAACTGTGCAGTGACTGTTAAATAATTCTAATACTTTTTCTCCCAGAAGCCTTGACTGAAATTCCTCTTTATCTTTGACATTAACTTTTTACATCATCGACAATAGGGACAGTCTTTACAGTAAAATAAACACAGATGGATAGTTGGCCGGGTATGATGGCTCACGCCTGTAATCCCAGCACTTTGAGAGGCTGAGGCAGGCAGATCACCTGAGGTCAGGAGTTTGAGACCGGCCTGGCCAACATGGCAAAAACTCATCTCTACTAAAAATACAAAAATTAGCTGGGCGTGGTGCTGGGTACCTGTAATCCCAGCTACTTGGGAGACTGAGGTGGGAGAATTGCTTGGACCTGGAAGGCGGAGGGAGGTTGCAGTGAGCTGAGATCACGCCATTGCACTCCAGCCTGGGTGACATAGGGAGACTCCACCTCAAAAAAAAAAAAAAAAAAAAAAAAGGAGTAGTGTATTTTGGCAAATAATTCTGTAATGAATGTTGTTCTGTTACATGTGGTCTACAACTGTGTCCAAAGAAAACATGTATCATGAAGAATATAAATACTTTTTTTTACCTTGTAATACATCTTTTTGTTGTTTTTTGAGATGATTTAGTTAGTAATTAAAATTCCATTGTAAAACAACTCTTTGAGATAAGGTGCACTTGAAGTAACACTTATTTCTCTTAATTTTCAGGAAGTGTTTGGATTGTGAGCTATTTCAGAACTCTGTTCTCAGGACTCATTATTTTAACATTTGGGAGAAACACGGCCAGAAGGTATTGTCTTTTGTCTCATTGCCCCACTTTTTTAAATGTCATCAAGCCTTTCCAATTGTAGAAAAGTAAGACTGTTGTGTCACATTTTGTTATTTTTCTTTAATTTTTAGATATTGATAAACTACTTTGCCATTTGTCACAAAGAAGGTTATATTTCAATTTTGGTAAATCAAAATGTTGTGTAATCGAATAAAACGTCTGGTTTAGAGTAAACCAGTTTTACCTATTTTAAACACGAGGTATTTACGTTTTACCTTACTAGTATAGAACTATTTTAAAGAATGTCTTGATTTGAAAATGAGATACAGAAAGTTCCTTTTTACCTAAGACAGTATGAAGTATACCTGAAACATTCAGGCAGTCTTAAAATTCTTCCTGCCTGCAACAGCTCTACCTTCTAGTGTAGGGATCAGCTGCCATCTGCATTTGGATCAGTCTATCATCAGGGTCCATGGACAGACTCAGCCAGGCCACCTGGTTTTGCCTCTGAACATCCATTTGCTAAGTTCCCTCTTTGCATGATCATTTGTGGATAGATTGGAACAGCATAATAATTTATCTGCTTGTAGACCCAGAGTGTCAGGACATGCGATGTATTACTAGGAAGGAAGGTTATGTTAAAATCATCTTTTGAGAAATTTACTCACTTTGTGCTTTGTCTTATCTTAGTCCATTTGAGCTGCTGTAACAAATACCATAGATGAGAGGCTTATAAACCACAGAAGTTTATTTCTCACAGTTCTGGAGGCTGAGAAGTCCAAGACCAAGGTGCCAGGAGATTTAAGGTCTAGTAAGGGCCTGTTCCTCATAGACGGCTGACTTCTTGCTGTAACCTCACATGGGTGGAGGTGGCCAGAGGATTCTTGGGACCTCTTTTATGAACTAATCCTGTTCATAAGGGCATTCCCCTCATGATCTAATCACTCCCCAAAGTCCCCACCTCCAAATCACCCTCACATTGCAAATATGGTTTCAATTTATGAATTTTGGGGAGATATAACATTCAGACCATAGCATACTTCATAGACCACATATGGATCTGCCAGCCAATTTGACTAATGTCAGTGGTGAACATAGTCTTCTTGATCTATATCCAAGGCATCTTTCTTAATGTTCAACCTCATACCTCCTCTGTATCTTGTGTTTTCCTTCTCGAAAACTTTTGCCAGCTGTCTTGCTTGGAATAGAAACAGATGAAGGAAGGATGCATAAATACATTTAATAAAATAATGTATTTGTTAAGATTGTAGTGAATTGGCCACCTTCTTTTACTGTAATACAGATTTAACTTTACTGTAATACAGATTTAACTTTATTAGCTGAATATTCATGATTTTTATTCATATGAAATAACACAAAAGTCAGTTTTTACAGATTTTCTTAATCACCATCAAGCAGTGTGAATTTCTAGGATTAGCTGAACATAGTCTTTTAGTAAGTCTCCCCAGCACGCTGCATTGAACTTTTAAAATGGAAACTCTGTGTTTAAGATTATTATTTATTGGCAAACCAGCATATTCTTCCTCTTCTTGTCAGTTACGAGGGAAAGGCAAAAGCAAGTAAGAAATTTAAACAAGCAAATTAGGTCTGTGAAAGGACTTGTAAATGAACCCCCAAAATAAGTTAAATTTAATATACACTTTATCCAGTAAAATAAATTATATAATCAGAAACTGGATTTTATGGAATTTAGAGTTATCTTTTCAAATTAAAGATGAGAATGAACTATTATAAATATTTCGTATAAACATTCACACTTAGCTCTAAAGATGGAAGTTATAATTTTAATGATAATATGAATTATCAATTCATGAAATGTTGTCATGTCTCAGAATTAAATGTATGTTTCAATAGAGTTGATAGTTATTAAAAAGAAACTGCAAAGAAATTGAAAGTTTAGCTGAAGGATTAAATCGACAAATTCTCATGTATATTCAAGGTAAGAATTAGTTTTAAGTAATTATTTTGAAAAGGAATCGTAATGCATAAGGTCCTTTTAAGAAAAAGTTTCTTCTTTTTATACAAAACCTACTGAAGTGTAACTTCACGTAATCAAACAGACACACTTATTTGTTAACTTGATTGTTTTTTATATAAGTCTAGTCTGAGTAACTAGCACCCTACTCCAGAAGGCTTATTATATTTGTGTATTTTCTAATCAATCCTGCCTGTACCCAGCAGAAGCTAGTCTTTGGCATCTTCTGCTATAGATTAGTTTGGCCTGTTTTAAACTGTATAAAGTTGGAAGCATGTCATATGAACTCTTGCGTGTCTGTGTTTTTTTAATCAACATTATGTCTGTAAGAGTCATCCATGTTGTGCATGTTACTTGTTTTTCCCCCTAAATTGTCTGTGTTCTATTCTATGATTATACCATCATTTATCCATTCCGCTGTAAATGGACGTTTAGTTTTCTTTCGAGTTTGTGGCTACAAATAAGGCTGCTGTGAACTTTTTTGGATCTTTTGGTAGAAATAAACATTCATTTCTCATGAGTACAGTGTAAGCACGGGAATGGAACTGCTGCTGAGTGGAGGGGCGTGCATGTGTTTAGAGTAATAGGTACTTACAGTGCTTTTAAGAATATTTAGGAAATGTCAATCAGTGTGTCTTTTGTTAATGGTAGGTTTTATAATTAGAGAGACTTATTTTTCTTTGACCTAGTGTAAACTCCAAAGTTGTTTCTTAGGAGTTATTTAAATGTTCCCATCTGTTAAAAAATAAGTTACCTATTTTCTGATTCCATTATAATATGTGTTTGGCTCACAAAACCTGGGTTCGTTCTAACCCTAGTGAAGGAAACTAGGACACAAAACCCTCCTCTATGTACTTGTGATCGTATGATTGAAATACTGAAAGCGGATTTTGAAGCAAATCAGACATAACACATATTGAAGGCTTTTTAAAATTATTGAATATTTGGACACCTCTCTGAATATTTAAAGTAATAGATACTTTTGAGTTACAAAACCCTTATTTCAGCATTCCTGACAAGTGTTTCTTGTGACCTTTGTGTTTTTATTGTTCTGGTGATAAAAATTGATACTACTCATTCTAGCAGATAAGTATTTGAGAAATTAATCTTTTTCTAGGTCTTTCCTATGGAGCAGTGCTGTTCACTAGAAGTATAATGTGAGCTACGTTATGTAACTTTACATTTTAAATGTTAAAGTTTCTAGTAGCTGTGGTTAAAAGTAACTGGTGAAATTAATAATATGTTTGATTTAACTCAATATCTGCAAAATGTTATCCTTTCAGTGAATAATCAATATAAAATTATGAGATATTTTTCATGCAAAAAGAATGTAAATCTATACTGAGTTTTTGAAACCTGGTGTGTGCTTTGACTCACGGCTCTCTGAATTCTGACTAGTCATCTTTCAAGCGCACAGGAGCCACATGTGTCTAGTGGTTGCTATATTAGACAGCACAGCTATAGAGTTACATTTTGGGTTTTTAAAAGACAGTGCTTCAGTCAGGTTCATGACTAGTTAAAATCACCCTTAAAAATCCGAGAGAAAGGGGCCATGTCAAATGCTGAAGTACTCTCTTTAAGGAAGTTTCAAACAGCCTATTTTTCCTTCTGTTTTGGAATAAGTAGCATTTTCTTTCCTTGAACATCAGATAAATCAATTAGCCAGTGTTTAGGGGACATGTCGAATGACAGATATGTATCTTTAAACTATAAAATCCAAATCTGTGGCAGTAGATTCATATTTTCCATCTTACTCCAAGTTATATTAGGTAGAATTTTACTTTTGGGGGAAGTGTGTTTCTCTTTTTTTAAAAGCATGGCTGTTTTAATTGAATGTGATAGATTGCTATATGATACAACTCCACTATAGTCAATAAAATAGGGGAGTTTGCAGATAGTTTGTGTGTGTACATATAGATGTGCCTATGACTTCTCATTGCGTAGGATATTTAAAAGTTACCTAAATTCTGAGGGTTAATGTTTCTTCATGTTTATTTTCGCCAAATGGGATAAATCAAGGCTATAAACCGTCTCACATGAATGTGGGTTTGATTTTGCCACCAAATTGGGTTTAAAACTTCTTGATATTCAGCATTGGGAATGTGGATGAGGGACTCTTGGCGTGTGAAGACAGTCAATATGGAGGCGTATCGTGGAGGGAACAGCCCTTTGAGGGATAGATGGCATCTTCACACTTCAGCGCTTGCCTTGGGTCCCAGATCTGGCATACAGTGGTTGTTTTATAGCTTACCCCCAACACATTTTTGATAATACTACCTCCACACTCTTAAATGAAATTGGTACTCTTTTTGACACTCAATTCTTACTGAGTAGTAAGAAAGGAAAATTATTCCTCTGCTTAAAAGCCTTCACCTCACTTGATGTAAAACTAAAGTCCTTTCATTAGCTGAAAAGGCATCTTCTTAGTGGAGTCCACCCTGGTGACCACATGATTCAAAACGGAAACCTCCTGTTTTTCCTCTCTCCTTTATGCTATTCCCTTTCTCCACAGCACTTAACAGCTTTAAAAATACAATGAAATTTGTGTTTCTTTTTAAATTATTGTTTAATCTTTCTAAAATTGAAACTCCCTGAAGGCAAGAATTTCTGTTGTGTTCATTACTAATAAATCTGAAAAAGCTAGTGGAAGGCTGAGCATCTGGAAGGAGGACATACTTGTTCATAGACTAATTATTTATTGAATGCGTGGCGAAGATACACATTTTTTTTATTTCTGAAAATTTGCCTTTATAGGTTTTCTGGGGCAGGGAATATTTACAGGAAATGAAAACAGAAATTGTAAGTTATAAGCATCATCATACATTTGGATAATTTGAATAATTTGAAAATAGTTTTTTTCATCAAACCGACATACACATCCCTTTGAAAGGTAATATGTAAATAATGAACTTTTCAAAAAATAGGGTTTATTATTATAGTCAGGTAATTTTTCTTATAGATATAAATATGTGTTTTTTTCATTTGGATAATAAAATTATGTTGGTAATCAGTTTGAGAAGTTCATTTATAAAAGATTTCTGTTTCTGTAAAATATAGGAGACATACATTATATTTTGGTATCTTAGTATAGATCAGGCACAGCTCAAAAGGTTTTGGAAAGTAATTTTGTATAGAGAAGTATAGATTGGCTTTCATTTTATACAGATGGTATCTAATTGTAGTTCTTGAAGTTTTATTTTTAGGTCAACTACAATAAATGTTTTTAAAATAGTACAAAAATTGAATTAAAGACATATTCAGTTATGGTATATGGTACCCTAGAAAATATTCAAAGGGGACATTATAATGTTTATTACATTTTAGGATAAGTGTGAGATGATAAATGTGATCAAAGTCTTTCCTAAAAGTCTATAGGCAAGTTCTCAGTTTTATATTATACCTTTATGTATTTAACATTTGATTGCAGTCAGCAGTAATTATGACTATGTCAATAATCATTTCATTGGGACAGGAAGAATTATGAGTTTTGGTTTGTCTTTCCACTGCCATTTTCCAAATTCAGGCTTTGTTACTTTCTGGTTATTAGATAGTTACTGCAGTAACTTTCTATTTGGTCTTTTGCCTTTTAGTTTTATTACCCAATATATTCTACACAGCAAAGTAAAACTTTCTGAAGAAAATTATTATGACCCTGAACAAAGTCCTTTGCTCCCAAGATAAGACAGGTCCTATTTCTGCTTGGTTCCTGCATATCTCAGGATCATCTGTTTGGTTTGCCCCTTCCTTAAACGTGTTAATTGCACATTTCTTATTCTGCCACATTATTTTTGCTATCTTCAGCTCAGATGTCCTGTGATCCCTACTAGTTTTCTTTTACCAAAGGCCATCCATCCTGTGATTTGTATGACCACTCGGACAGAAGGGAACATGTGCTCCCATCTACTCTCTTACAGTGGTTGACGAATGCCACTCACACTGCCTTTATTTTTCATATCGTTTCATTCATCTCTGCAGCAAAATTATAAACTTCTAAATGGAAGGGGTTGTATCTTTTGTAAATTTGTGATTTACAAAGCACTCAACTTGATGCCTCACACATATGGGGTGATAAATCAAACCGTTGGTGAAACCAAACTCCAGAGTATGTCCTGATACAATTTTAAAGCTTTAGAAATGATCAAAAAAGGATAAAAGTTCATCTTTATTACATTATGCAGGTTGCTTACATTTGTGCAACAGTTTTTTCATATACTTTGTATGCAGATGAAATGATAGCATGTGTTTTAGAAATTTACAGGTTGCGAAGTGTAATATGAGTAATTATGACAGTACCCAGACTTTATTTTGTGGAATACATACATTTCTTTGACTTAACTGACTGCGATATGTAGAATGCTCTTTTAATGTTCCTTACCTGAATAAGCAAAATTTATTTAATATGTTAGCTAAATAAATTTTGCTTATTATTTTGCTTAAATTTTGCTTATTATTTCCTTATAGCTTACTATAGACTTAATATTCTTTGCTGTTCATCAAGAGAGAAAATACAAAAGCTTTTGATGAAAGTAATAAATTACCTGCTTAGAATGTAACAATTTCAAAGATCAAAGTTTTGTTAACTTCCCAAAATGTATCTTTAATTTTCCATATTTAATTCACATTGGGGTAAAATATATTTTTTAAAAAGAATCATCTCACAGATTTCCCTAAATTTCTTAAAGATAACCCCAGCCTTTTCAATTCTATGTCTTAGGAATATTTTTAAAATATTGCTAAATAGTCTGCCTGGCTAGTGGAGATTCTAAATGGGACTGAATTTGGGATAATGAATATTTTTTTATTTGGTTAGGGCATTGTTCTGGTGCTAAGAATAGTATCTAGGAATGAAATAAGTTTCTGACTTTCAGATCTATGCCCCCTCCAAGAAAAACCCCAAATCTGAAGATCATGTGTATCTGGGTTGTGGGTGTAAATTAGTTCGCAGAAAGAAGTGGTAAAA
Source organism: Macaca mulatta (assembly GCF_049350105.2). NCBI lineage: Eukaryota > Metazoa > Chordata > Mammalia > Primates > Cercopithecidae > Macaca > Macaca mulatta. The sequence goes on from NC_133408.1 coordinate 32,696,704, forward strand.
GGTTAAAGGAGGAAATGAGTTTCATAGAATCAGCAGCATAAACAAAGATGAATTCTGTCGTCATACATAGACCCTGAGCATTTGGGCTGACTGTGGTTTTATGTATTTAAATGCTGAGATGGTGGTGACACGGAGTAGTAGCAGAAACTGAATTTGGGAGGAGGAAACAATGATTATAGTTTCTAAATCTTCCTTACTGTAACAAAATATGATGTGCGATTGGGATATCCTTTTGGCAACTAAATATGTTTGGGAAGTTAACATTTTTGGCCACCCAGATTATGTGAGCAGTATACACAGCCCTTACTTTATTATCTAGGGCATAAAGTTTAGAAAATATTCAGCCTTTTTTTCCAGTGTTAGTTAAAAAAAATTGATCCTTTGGCTTTATTTATATCACGTACAAAAATTCTGAAAGACAGCCTGTTTATTGCCATAGAAATGGATATAATGTCACAAGGAATGCTACTCAAGTTACTTTTATAAGCGTTTTAAAAACATGGGCATGCAGTTTGTATTAATAGTGATACTCCTCTACTGAGTTACTGCTAATTTGCCATTTTCACAGTAATTTCAGAAAATAAGAAATCGATAACATTATTATATTATGTAAATACTCCCATGAATTTCTGTTGAGGTTGAAAAGCATCATAATAGTATTTGTTACAAAGTCATATACATCACAATGCCTGTAATCCCAGCACTTTGGGAGGCCGAGGCCAGTGGATCACAAGGTCAGGAGTTTGAGACCAGCCTGGCCAGCACAGTGAAACATCGTCTCTACTAAAAATACAAAAAATGAGCCGGCCATGGTGGCGCACAACTGTAATCCCAGCTACTCAGGAGGCTGAGGTAGGAGAAATGCTTGAACCCAGGAGATGGAGGTTGCAGTGAGCCGAGATCGCGCCATTGCACTCCAGCCTGGGTGACAGAGCGAGACTATGTCTCCAAAAAAAAAAAAAAAAAAAAAGTCATATACAATTTAAACTTAATCTGGTGACCACAGAATGCTATTTTCTTAGCTTTTAAACCTTTTATTAGTGTAACTTCTCTTCATCTTGGTTACTTTAATGTCAAATGGGAATTATCATGCACAATTTGTTTTTATAGCAACATTGTATGAAATGAATAAATGTGAACTATTTAAAATTGGCTCAGGCATTTAGACTTGTTTCTGATAGGCTTATCACGTGAATACTCCTTATTACCTTGTAAACTTGTATTTTAAAAGAAAACATTTATTTGAGATATAAGGATTCCTGTTTTCTCTTGAGAAAAGGCAGAGGTAATTGTGTTTTTTTTTAATTTTAAAACAAAGGGTTTATTTCTCTTTTACCTCTTGAGTAGGCGTTAAGAGCTGCTACTGTCACAGCCACAGTTAAATACAATGGTATGGAAAATGATGGCTTTAGAATCCTAAGAGTTATATTCTTCACATATACTGTATCTTCTGCATCTTTACATATACTCTTCACATCTTCACATATACTCTTAGTTAATCATTTAACCTGAGCATCAGGTTTTCGATCTATAAAATGAGGATACATCTTACATCATAAGAATATTATGCAGGATAAATGATGAAATATATAAAGTGCATTGATATCAGTGTAATGCTATAGAAAGATAATGTGTTATGGACAATATTGTTAATTATAATGTATTTTTCAAAAGAAAGAAAATAGGTCTTTAGATGATCACTCTTTTACTTAGTAACACGTCCTTCTAAATTAGGACCTTTCTTCCACACATTTTTATTTTATTTTTATTTTTCATTTACTTTTGAGTTACTTTTAAGAGTTTCCACAAACCTCGGTCCATGCTTTTAGGATTCCTTTCAAGTTTGAACCACTTAACATCTGCCACCTACTGACCTAGTTCTTTCCACTTCCTCCTGCTCTCCTCTCCTCATACACACTTGCGTATTATGTTTGTTGGATGATTAACCTGTCTTTCATTTCATTTTTGCAAAGATCTAGATCAATACAGGGTTAGGAAAAACAGTTTCTGAATTTGTTTGAACTATAAAGCAAGGTGGTACATAGGAGTCAATAATAATATTCATTTTTTCCCCCCAGGAAAACAGTTTTCAGGGGAAACAATTAGTCAACTCCCACGGGGACTTGCTTTTCCTTTCATAGTGTGGCTGTGATAGGTTTTAAAAGGGATTTCTGCCTACATATCCAGGTTAAAAAAAGTTTTCAGTATAAAGCATGAGTTGGGAAGTGACTCACCACATATGGAACTACTTCAAAATGCATGCCCCTTAACTACTATTTGAATTTTTGTAGGTTTGTAGTTTTGCTGACTGCAAGAAAATAAAAGGCCCAGTGCCAGTTCTTACTGGGTCAGGATTTATTTTAAAGTACCAACATTTCCTCAGCTTTTTGATACTTAAAAAGTCCTGGAGATTTTCCTGCACAAAGTTTTAACAGGCTTTATTCCAGCAAGGAAAATTCAGGGTATTTATGCTGTGGTAGTAACAAAAGCAATGGATTTGGTGAATTTGCAATAGAAATTGCCAGAATCTAGATTACCCCAGGAACATATTTTTATTTAAAGAGTCTAGTGGGGTCCAGCAAAGACTTGTAATTGTATGTATGTCTTTCGCATAGCTCTAGGAACAAAACATTTGATGAATGATTTATAAACAGATGGGTAATTTTTCATGAAATGATCAGGAGACGAGCTGACCAAGGCAACTGATCTGACACTGCTGACGTTTATTGGGGATTGATTGTGGAATGCCTTACTGTGAAACACACTGACTTGAGTTTGAATCCCAGATTTACCCCTTAACTGGGCAAGTCACTCAACTTCTCTGAGCCTCATCTGTGAAATTGGATACTATCTATTTTATAAATAATGATTGAATGAGATAATGTATGTCTTAGCCCTATTGTCAGTAACAGGTATTTACTTGTGTCTAATGAATAAAAGTTAATCGTGATAACTGACAATAACCCACTAGATAATTGTTTTAAAACTACATTTCTTGTTGAAAGTCACCATTGATTGTTTTAAAACTACATTTCTTGTTGAAAGTCACCATTAGAGTATAGAAGTATACTTGAGGCTACTTAAAATCTTTAATAAACTGCATTTCAGCCAAAGTAGTGTTTATGGGTAAATGGATTGAAGTTGATAAAGGCTTGTGATGTGGTGGTTTTGAACAAGACCAGATAACCTAGGTATGAACCCCAACTCTGCCACTTACTTACTATTGCTGACTATGGGCAAATCACCTTACCTCCCTAAGGCTCAGTGTTCTCATCTATAAAATGGGGATAACTTCATAGAGTTATTTGAGAATTACTATATAGAAATTAAGCCTGCATAAAGCATTTAATGCAGTTCTGACATAGTATGGAGTATTTTTTTTTTTTTTTGAGACAGAGTCTTGCTCTGTTGCCCAGATGGGAGTGCAGTGGTGCGATTGGGGCTCACTGCAAACCCCATCTTCTGGGTTCACACCATTCTCCTGCCTTAGCCTCCTGAGTAGCTGGGACTACAGGCGCCCGCCACCACGCCTGGCTAATTTTTTGTATTTTTAGTAGAAATGGTGTTTCACCGTGTTAGCCAGGATGGTCTCGATCTCCTGACCTCGTGATCTGCCCACCTTGGCCTCCCAAAGTGCTGGGATTACAGGCGTCAGCCACTGTGCCTGGCCGGTATGCAGTATTTTTTAGTTTTTTGTATTATTCCTTAGATACCTCTTTAGAAATGACCTTGACTACCTGTGCGAAATATAATTCTGAATTTTTTTTACGTAATGATTAATGTTTGAATTTTGGGATTAGATACATTTTAATTTTTATTTGACTAATGCTTATCCAGTTAACTTACATTGAGATAAGGTACTTCAGAGATGATCATTTTAATTTTTCAGCTTTCTCAGTGGCCCATTATTTAAAGGAACCATATTTGAAATCAAACAGACTAGTTTATATTTTTGTAAAAACATTTTTTACATCACACACATCTTTTGGTCATTCTGTGGCTTCACACTTTTAATTCCAGTCTTAACTCACCCTTCTGCTGCCTCTCCTGTTTCATTTGCTGAATGTAGAGTGACTCAGAGATGAAGCAAGGGAGAGCAGAAGGAAGCAAGGATTGGATCTGAGATCAGCAGACCTCTGTAGTCAACCTTACAATGATCAGATATCCTCTCTGGACTAAAGTCCTAAGTTAAATTGATTCAGTTACTGCTTTTTGAAGTTTTACCAACAGAATAACTTCTATACCTTTGTTTACTATTAGCGAATATGGTGAGAAGGTTTTGAAGGACATTCCTACCTTTTTTCAGTGACTTCGAAAGGTTTTTTTTTTTTTCAGAGCCATCATTCAAATATTTTTTCAAAAATGACAGCTAATAAAACTACTGATAACTAAACAATTACTATATGTTACAGAGACTGTGTTAAGTGTAGAGTTAGGTTTATTCTATAGAAAATCTTTTTAAAATATCTTCTATTTTGCTCCCATTATGTCTATAGTAAGTTACTTGATAGTACAAGGAGTTTATTAGAATTTTCAAAGTTTTTAAGACTTTTGTAATGAGGCAGTATGTGGTTTGTTAGGTGGTTGTAGTGAGAATTTGAAGAGTTCTCATTTTGGATAGTCATAGTTCTGGCTTTGTTACTAACGGCTTGGCTTTGAGTTAAAAATCAAAACCCTTTGACTCAAAATTACCCCTTTGGGTCAAACTATCACTGACCTACTTCCTTCCTCCATTTGAACCTAGGATTATTTCAGAGATGAATGGGAGCATCTCAGATTAATGACGTTTTCCTCCAATCGCCTGCCAGAGTGTATACACATAGAAAGGGAATTTGGTGATCCTCCCACTGCCTGCCAGACTGTACAAACATAGAAAGGGAAGGTGGTGATCCTCCAACCGCCTGCCAGAGTGTATACACGTAGAAAGGGAAGGTGGTGATCCTCCAACCGCCTGCCAGAGTGTGTACACGTAGAAAGGGAAGGTGGTGATCCTCCAACCGCCTGCCAGAGTGTATACACGTAGAAAGGGAAGGTGGTGATCCTCCAACCGCCTGCCAGAGTGTATACACATAGAAAGGGAAGGTGGTGATCCTCCAACCGCCTTCCAGAGTGTATACACGTAGAAAGGGAAGGTGGTGATCCTCCAACCGCCTTCCAGAGTGTGTACACGTAGAAAGGGAATGTGGTGGTCCTCCAAGCGCCTTCCAGAGTGTATACACATAGAAAGGGAATGTAGTGATCTATTTTAACTTAAATCATCATCTCCTAAATTTATTTGGACTTGGGACCTCCCCTCCTCCCTCCTTACCACCCAACCTTCTCTCTCCCTCCTTCCGTGTTTTCCTCCCTCTGAATGAGCACTTACCATTCTGCAGAACGTTGTTATATATGTAGTCATTGGGAGCACAATTTTACCATTTAATTTATTAAAGCTCTGTATTTGGACTGCCTTTGTTTTGGTAATATGTTTATTTTCAATTCTTAATTAAGAGAAAACCCTGTTTATAACATATTATTCCTATGAGAAAATATGATTTCCATTGAAAGATCTTGTTTCATTATCATGTAACCCGTTCTCTGAGCATGCAGCATGATGAAGGGGAAACCACCTGACTTCCACCAGGTGAATGAATCCAACTTAGTGTTAGTTTGACTTAACCCATTGTGCGAAACTGTGTGAATATTTGAAAAATTTTTCTGTGTTAATAAAAATGTAAGTAATAGAAGGCTACTAGAAGTAACAAACAGTAAGGGTATATCTTCTCACCCAACAAAAAATTTGGAGTCTTGGCAGTTAATGAATTGTCATAATGATCTTATCAGTGTCCCACAAGGTATTTTCTGTTTTCTCCTCTGCCGTCTTGAGTGACTTGGTGATGTCACTCTTCACGGTTGAAAGATGGCAATTTTCCCACATTTCCTGGTCACCTTCACTGGTCAGAATGACATCATATACCCATGCCTAGGCCCTGCCTCGTATTATCAGAATAGACATGATGTGCCACAAGTGGCTTTACCTAATTGGGATCGACCTCCTGAGGGGAAGAGTTTCTACAGGCAAATAAGGAAGAGGACACTGTGTGTGTGAGGAGGTCACTGCAGCGTTTGTCACAGCTGGTGAGGATATGAGTTTTGTTCATCTCTGCGGACTCTCTTGTGAGATCACAAAATACAGACGTGTACTATTTGTTTATTTGTTTTACTTTATTGGAGACAGGGACTCACTCTGTTGCCCTGGCTGGAGTGCAGTGGGGTTATCGTAGCTCACCACAGCCTCTAACTCCTGGGCTCAAGCGATCTCCTGCCTCAGCCTCTCAAAGCACTGGGATTATGGGTGTGAACTGTGCACCCCACCCAGTCATACTTATTGAGTGCTTACTGTATTTTGGTTATTCTTCTAAGTCCTGGAGATAGAACAGTGAACAAAAGAGGAAAATAAATTGCTACCCTCCTGGAGCTTACATTTTATTGGTGATATAGACAAATAAGATAAAGCAATTCAATTTATGGTATCTTATTAAGTGCTAAATAAAAATTGAAGCAAAGAGAGGAGAATGGAGGGTCTTGAGGGCAGGGGCAGGGGAGATGTCCATGAAGTTTTAGATGACACCAGGAAAGGCCTTACCCAGAGGATGGACTTGAGTAAGGGCTGAGTCAGCTTGGGAGCTAGTGATGCAGCCCTGTAGGGAGGAGAGTATTCCAGTCAAAGTTCCTGTGGCTGGAGTAGGGTGAGTGAGGGAGAGTCACCTGATATGAGGTCAGAGGGGGAAGCCCCTAGAAAATTTTGAGCAGAAGAGTGGCCCAATATCATGCTTTAGCGGAATCACTTCAGCAGTTGTGTTATGTATACCAAAGAGGTATCAAAAACAGAAACAAGGAAACCAGTGAGGACGCCATTATTATAATTCAGGAGAGAAGGAGATGACTTGAATGGGGACAGTAAGAAGTAACTGAATTCTGGATTCTGGATTCCAAGGTAAAGCCCACAGAATTTGCTAAAAGATTGTATGTGGGTGTGAGAGGAAGAGAGGTATCTCAGATGGCGGCCTGAACAATTGGAAGAATGGAGCTGATCTGAGATTAGGAGTAACAGGGACTCAGTTATTGACATATTAAACTTGAAATGCTTGGAGACCTCCAAATGATGTCAGATAAGCACTTGTTTATATAAATATTTTTTGGACCAGTGTATATTTTTTAAAAGAATGATGTTGACCATTAATAATGGGAAATGACTTTTAAAAGAATATAATTTCAATAGTAACAATAAAGAATAGGAAATAGAAAAATTAAGTGTTATATGGAGTGGATATTTTATTTCCATTGAACAACACAGGGAAACACTGGAAGCAATTTTAAAATAGAGTATTCAAAGAAACATTTGTACACTGTACTTTTATTTAGTGCCCACTTTAGTGTTAAAAATTGCATATTAAATATATTTATTCTTTGAATCAGTGCCTCATTTTTCAGCCCCAAACCTTGTAAAAATATACATACAAAAAGAAATACACCACAAGGACTAATGGTGTGGATTTAGTTTTATGTCTGTTTCCTCTGTAACATGAAGCAATGATCCTTCTAAAGGAAATGTGTTATTAAATAGGTGATCTTACCCCACTCCAACTTCCTCAGTATTGTGTAGCCTGTAGTTAATGTGCAAGCACATCATTAAAAAGAAATCCAAGACCAGAGAAAGAATCAGTACAGTATATCTTATGTGAGTTTATCAGGATGAATGGCTTCTTGCTCCCTTTCTTTTGAAGAGGAATTAGTGTAAGATATCTTTTAACCAGATTATTGTACTCATTTGCATTTAACAAGAATGCAGCACGTAGCTAAGATTTTCAATCCGTGTGCATTACATAGAATGCCAAAAAGCACCTTATAAAGTACCTTTCATATGCTAGATACTCAAGAAGTATTTGGGTAGCAAATCTGATTTAGAATATCCTTCACATTTCTAACTTATTTAAAAGATTTTTAAATATTATGCTTCATGCAGTGGTTATTGTTTAATAATGTGTGCTCTATATGTAATGCAAGGTTGTTGAGAAAATTGAATTGTAAGTTTTTTTTGAGATGGAAGTACCATATACTAAATATAAAGAGTTATTTATTGTGCAAATAAACTTTGCTCTTTAAGATGGCTTAAGTCTTTCTCATCACAGTTTTGGCTGTCATGGTGGATATATGATTGCCGACCTATGTGACCAACTAGAGAGAAAAAGGCCTGTTTAGATTTAAAGGGAAAAGGCATTTTGTTAAGAACCTAAAGTGTATTGAATTACTCCAGTTTACCTATTTCTCGTGTTAAGTAATTTTTGCAAAATGACCCTCTTTCATCAGACAGTTGTGAAATTTGCAGTAATTAAGCGAGCATTTATGTTAGCTTTATTGGAGACCAAAGTGGTGGGAGATATGAATTAGCTTCATTCTTTGATTGACCAAGCTCTAAGTTTTTGTCTGCCCATCAGTTTTTCAATTCTTTTGAGTGTATCTCTCTATATACTCCTTTGGTTTTGTTTCTAACAAGGAGAATAAAGAAAATCTGTTGCCTAACAGTTAACATTTGTTCACGTGTGAAAATTATTAAGATGCTTACCTAAACAAGATACTTGTCAGAGCTCTGATTTACCACAGTATAGCCACTTATTTTCTGTCATGTAAGTAACACTTGGTGTAAACAGGAATGTATTTGAATTATGAGGCCCAATATGAAAGTGATCTCCCAAGAACCTACCATCGAGCCTCGAATCAGACTTAACTACCACAGCTGCGTCTGTCGGTATGTTGCTCTCCTTGCCCCTGGTGCCTTGCAACCACTGTCTTCCATTTGGTGTTAATCATTTATTGTCTTTTAAATAATACTGTTTTTTACATTAATCTTTAAATAATATGTTACTTTATGTTTTTGTTTTGTGAAAATGGTAGCATTCTGTGTGAAGTTTTCGGATACTCGCTGTTTCAAATTTTTTTAAATTTGGTTTTTGTGGGTACACAGGTGTATATATTCATGGGGTACAGGGATGATTTGATACAGGCATGCAATGTGAAGTAAGCACATCATGAAGAATGAGGTGTCCATCCCCTCAAGCATTTATCCATTGAGTTGCAAACAGTCCACTTACACTCTTTAAGTTATTTAATATGTACAGTTTTGAGACTTGCTTTTTCAACTCATCATGACTTTTTGAAATTTATTTATACTGCTGTATGTAGGTATAGTTCACTTATTTCCACTCCTGGCCAATATTCCATCGTGTGTGTTTATTCTCCTGTGAGTGGACATTTGGATGGTTGCTGGTCCTTTTGTTTGCTTGTTTTTGTTTTGTTTTGTTTTGTTTTTGATATACCTGTTGATATACTTACATACATATATATTGATGTACTTATATTCACACACATGTATAACTGTTATAAGCATTGCTGATGTCAGCATTCTTTTATGTGTGTTCTGAAGAAGATGTGCAAGACTCTGGGGTATATACCCAAGATTAGATATGCAGAGAATGCTCAATTATATGAAAGAATATGAAATTGTTTCCAGTGTTATCAGACCAGTTTACATTTCATTAGTAATATGTCAGAAGCTTCAGTTGAGCTACATCATTGCCAGGTCTAAGAACTGTAAGACTTTTTAACTTTTTCCAAATTAATAGATACAAAGTGGCATCATATTGTGATCTTGATTTACTTTTCTGTGATAGCGAATGAGGCTGAACATCTTTTCATGTGTTTTTTCCATCATTGGTGTATTATTTTATGAAATTCTTATGTCCTATGCCCATTATGTACTCACAACTGTTATTTTATACGTTTGTATTTTACGTATTTTTAGTTTTAAAGTAACACATACAGAAAAGTTACACGTACAATACAGTGGAACTTTTTTCCTCTGTTGACATATTACCCATAAATAAACAAGTATGTGTTTCCCAGGAAGAAACAAGACCTTGTCCTGGAAACCACAACAAAACCATCAGAGTCATTGATCATCACTACTGTCTAATCCTCAGAGCTCATTCCAGTTTCCAAGTTGTCCCAATAATGTCCTTTTTAGCAAAGGATTCAGTTTAGAATCACACTTTGCTTTTTACTAATCTCATCTCTTTAGTCTCCCTCAGTCTGGAACAGTTCTTCAGTCTTTGACTTTAAAGACGCTGGCATTTTAGAAGACCATATCGGCCCGTAATTTTGGAGAATATCTTTTCCTTTAGGGTTGTCTTCTGTTTCCTCATGATTAGATCCCTATTATGAATATTGAGCAGGAATATCACAGAAGTGATACTGTGTCTTCTGTTTGCATCCTATGCGGTGGCATACAGTTTCATTTTGACCTATTACTGTTGATTTTTACTGGGATTACTTGATTAAGATGGTGTCTGCTAAGTTTATCTACTGTGAAATTACTCATTTTCCCTCTGTAATTAATAATTATTTTGCATGCAGGTTCTTTGAAACTGTGTAAAATCCCTTTCCTGATCACAGTTTTAGTGAATTTATTTGTATCAGTATGTGCTCATGAGCCTGTATTTTATTCAGGGAGGTGTAATCCATTATAATAGTTACTTATTTTGGTGCTAATCTTGTCCCTGATTTTGCCAGTGGAACCCCCTTCAGTGTCCTTTTGACATTTCATCGCTTGATCATACTGATGTCTCTAATTTCATTCCAATCCTATAGGCTTCAATTATATTTCCTTCCCTTTTTGTACCTCCTCTTACAGTGAGAAACCTGACTACCGTGATCCTTAGTGTTACTTTATTTGATCATTCTCCCTGTAGGTAGTCAATCTGCCATTTCTCTTGTCCCTCACCCTGCCCCCTAGTTTTACTTGAGCCTCAAAGCCCGTTCCTGTGGAAGCCCTTCTCAGCCCACATTGATTTCTACATTGCATACCACAGTGCATCTTTTTGTGGACGCCCTTCTGCTCCAGCTTGGGCATTGATACCCAGTGCTGGACCACTCCTGTGCAAGGACTTCTCTGTCATCCTGCTCACCGCATACCACCCTTTTCTTAATTTATTGAATGCAAAATGGCATCTTATTGGTTTTGATTTGCTTTTCTGTGATTGCTAATAAGGTTAGACATCTTTTCATGTGATTATTCACCATTAGTGTATTCTTTCGTGAAATGCAAGTTCATACCTTTTGTCCATTGTATACTTAAAACTTTACATTAAATACTTTTATGTCGTAAATTTTTAAAAATTTTAAAATAACACATCCAATAACAAGTGCAATACAGATCTGGAGCTTAGGCTTGAATTCCCCGTACCACATAATTTCTCCCACTCCACAGTGACACTCACCTCCTCCTGCTTGAGCTCTCTCATACCTCTTATTAGGGCTACCCCCTCTCTGTTCTGGCCGTTTTTAATTAAAATATTATAGGACACACACACACACACACACACACACACATATTCTGGATACCAAAGTTTTGTGTGTGTATGTGTGTGTGAGCGACAATCTCTGTCTGTCGCCCAGGCTAGAGTGCAGTGATGCGATCTCAGCTCACTGCAACCTCTGCGTCCTGGGTTCAAGCAATTCCCCTGCTTCAGCCTCGCTAGTAGCTGGGATTACAGGTGCCCGCCACCACACCCACCTAATTTTTGTATTTTAGTAGAGAGAGGGTTTCACCATGTTGGCCAGGCTGGTCTTGAACTCCTGACCTCAAATGATCCACCCACCTTGGCCTCCCAAAGTGCTGGGATTATAGGCGTGAGCCATCACACCAACCCCCAATTTTTTCGGCAGATCTTCTGCTGTTGTATTTTTGATGAATGAAGTTTTCAGTTTGAAAGCATTTGAATTTATTAATCTTAATACTTTATGTATAGTTAACCCTTTTTGTGTCTTAAGGAAATGTTTCCTACTATGAGATCATAAAGATATCCTCTTATATTTTATATTAAAAATACTGAAGACGTGCGTTCTCTATTTAAAACGTTAATCCCTCTGGAATTGTTTATATGTTAGACCGCAGGAGTCCACTTTTGCCTCAGTGGATAACACAGTGGATAACCCGTTGTTTCAGCACTACTGAATGATGTCTCCCTTCACTGGGCATCTAAAGTGTAACTTTTGTCAAATATTTTCTCCGTGCGATGTTCTTGTTCTCCAGCAATCAATTTATTTGTCTCTTTTCCAGGCGCACACTAGCTTAATTGTTAGAACTTTATGATACGTTTTGGTATCCAACAAGGCAGGTTTCCTACTATTTTCTTTTGGTGGTAGGATTTTTTTCTCTTTCATGGGCTTTTGCTGCTCCATGCAAATTTTAGAATTAACTTACTAAACCATTTACATTTCGATAGGCATTACATTAAAAGCATTTGTTTAATTTGGGAAGAATTGTCATGTTATGATACTATTTATATAATGAACATGCTATGTCATTCCATTTATTTGGATTATTCAGGTTTCATTGTTAATGCCTTCCAATATATTGTATTTATATTGAACATGCAGTATTTACAAGTTACTTTTATTCTTAGGTATGCTTTGCTGCTGGATATTTTCTAAATGTTGTTTTCTGTTTGTGGCTGGTGTATAAAAATACAGTTTTTTTAAAAAAAGTATTCTTATATTTAGCCAGAATTAATTGAATATTAGCAAACTTCTGATAAATGTGACATAACTTCAAAAGCAAACAAGATTAGAGATCTAGTTTTTACCCTGAAATTACTTTTGATGTTTTAATAAATATCAGGTGAATAGTCATTTTTACAGCTTTATTGAGATATAATTTACATACCACAAATTCACCTGTTTAAAGTGTTCAGTTCCGCAGTTTTTATGTTCATATAGGTGTGTAACCAACACCACAGTCTTTTTTCACAATTTCGTGATCTTAAGAGGAGCCCCACCCCTGTTAGCTGTCACTCTCCATTTCCATCCTTTCCCACCCCAGCCCTGGATAACTGCTGATCTTTCTGTCTAGATTAATTTGCCTCTTCTGTACATTCCACAGAAATGGGATCACATGTGATTTTTAGTGATTGGCTTCTTTCACTCAGCATAATAAAGTTTGTCTATGTTTTAGCATGTGTCAGCACTTCCTTCCTTTTTGTGACTAAATAATATTTCCTAGTATGGATTTATCACATTTTATCTGCTTATCAGTTGATGGACATTAGGTTGTTTCCCTTCTGTATATACATAGGAGTGGAATTCCTGGGTCAGGTAGTAACTTGATGTTGCTTTTTAGGGAACTATCTGTTCCCCTGAATGGCTACACCGCATTCTACATTCCCACCAGAAGTGTATGAAGAAGGTGAATAGTCATCTTAATTCTACTTTTGTTTTCTCCAAAGAGTAATTGTAATACATTAGGTTTGTCTTAAAGTATGATTGTTATTTAATGAGAGAAGTGGCAACATATTTTACATCAGACTCATTTTTTTCTTCAACTTGTAAGTTCTGGGGCACATGTGCAGGATGCGCTAGTTTTTTTACATAGGTAAACGTGTGCCATGCGGTTTGCTGCACAGATCAACCCGTCACTTAGATGTTAAGCCCAGCATCCATTAGCTATTCTTCCTGATGCTTTCCCTCCCCTCGCAGCTCCCACCCAACAGGCCCAGTGTGTAATGTTCCCCAGAAGTGTATCCCTGTATTCTCATCATTCAGCTCCCACTTTTAAGTGACAACATGCAGTACTTGGTTTTCTGTTCCTGCATTAGCTTGCTGAGGACAATGGCTTCTATCCATGTCCCTGCAAAGGACATGATCTCATTCCTTTTTATAGCTGCATAGTATTCCATGGTATATATGTACCTCATTTTCTTTATCCAGTCTATCACTGATGGGCATTTGGGTTGATTCCATGTCGTGGCTGTCGTGAATAGTGCTGCAGTGAACATACACGTGCATGTGTCTTGATAATAGAATGATTTGTAATCCTTTGGGTGTATACCCAGTAATGGGATTGCTGGGTCAAATGGTATTTCTGCCTCTAGGTCTTGGAGGAGTTGCCACACTGTCTTCCACAGTGGTTAAACTAATTTACACTCCACCAGCAATGTAAAGTATTCTTTTTTCTCCACAGCCTTGTCATCATCTGTTGTTTTCTGACTTTTTAATAATCACCATTCTGACAGGCATGAGATGGTATCTCATTATGGTTTTGATTTGCATTTCCCTAATGATCAGTGATGTTGAGCTTTTATATATATGTATATAAATATATATAAAAATTTTATTAAAAAAAAAATATATATATATATATATATTTGCTGGCCGCATGAATGTCTTCTTTTTAGAACTGTCTGTTCATATCTTTGCCCATCTTTTAATGTTTTTTTTTTTCTTGTAAATTTGTTTAAACTCTTTGTAAACTCTGGATATTAGACCTTTGTCAGTACATTAGACTCATTTTAAATCAATTTATGATTTTGTATGTAATATGTTGTTTTTATTTTTCATGACTTTATTTCGGTACAATTTACATGTATCAAGCAATTCATCCACTGTAAGTGTTCAGTTTGAAGGTTTTGAGTCAATGCACTCAGATGTTGCAACCATCACCACAGTCCGGCGCTAGGACATTTTCATGTGTCCACAGAGTCCTTCACTCCCACTTCCAATCTCTGCGTCTTCTCCTGCCCCAGGAGGTGATCTGCTTTCTCTACATACAATTCAGCTTTTTAAGACATTTCGTATGTAAACGGAATCATACGATATAGATATCTTTTTGGAATCATACAATATAGATATCTTTTGTATTTAGCTTCTTTCACTATTAAGTTTCTGAGGTTCATCCTTGGTTCCATGAATCCTTAGTTCATTCCCTTTTTTGTTGGTTCCCGCTTTATGCTTGCCTTTACCAGTGGGTGGGTATTTGGTTTGTTTACAGTTTTTGGCTATTATGATTGATGCCCATATCGCCATTTGTAGACAGATTTTTTGTGTACATATATTTTCATTTCTCTTGGTTAGGTACTCCAGTGTAAAATTAGTCAGTCATTGCAAAGGTATACATTCATGTATGTTTAACTTGTGAAAAACCACCAAACTGTTTTTCAAGTGGTTATGCCGTTTTTACATTCTCACCAGCAATGGAGGAGGGTTTCAGTTTCTTCCTGTCCTCCGCAACCTTCGAGTTTTTTCAGTCTTTTTTTTTTTTTAAATGTAACTATTCTAGTGAGTGTGACATGTGATCTCATTCTGATTTTACTAATATTTCATGTCTTTGACGGATAACAATGAGCATCTTTCTATGTGTTTACTAAACATTCATGTCTTCTTGGGTGAAGTACCTTTAAATCTTTAGTCCATTAAAAAAAATTTGGTCAGTTTATCTTATTGCTGACTTCAAAGGGTTTTAGTATATGCTGTATACTGTACTTCATCAATTATATGATTTGCAAATATTTTCTTCCATTCTGTGGATGGTCTTTCAATTTGATGACATTCCGTTTTTCATTGTTTGAAATGGATTGTGCTTTTGTTGTCCTATTTAAGGAATCTTTCTGTAACTTAAGTTCATAAGAATTTATCCTATTCCTTCTTCTAGAAGTTCTGTTTTAATTTTTACAATTCAGGCTCTAATCCATTTTGAGTTGTTATTTTTGTATGTTGAGAGATACAGGTTTACCCTTATTTATTTGTTTTCACATATGGACATCTAGCTGTACCAGCACCATGTATTAAAAAGACTATTATTTTAATTGCAGTGGCATATTTGTCAAAAATTAAATTACTATGAATGGGAGTTTATTCTGGATTCTATTCTGTTCCATTACCTATATGTGTATCTTTATGCCAGGATCAACACTATTGGTTACCATATAGCTTTATAGCATGCTTTGAGATTAGATAAGTTTAAGTCCTGCAGCTTCATACTTTTTCATAGTTGTTTCAATTTTATTGGTATTTTATACTTTCATATATATTTTAGGACCAATTTCTAGAAAAAGATTACGATGGCATTTAGGTAGATCAATGTAGGGAGAATTGATGTCTTAGTAATACTGAATCTTTCAATCAACTGAATCTTCGTTCCAATAAACAAGTCTTCTTTAATTTCCCTCAACAGTGTTTTGTAGTTTTGAGTGCACATGTTTTACTCCTGCGTCTGCTTCCCAAAGTGCTGGGATTACAGGCGTGAGCCCCCGCGCCCGGCTGCATTTCTTATATACTGGCAACAAACCATCCAAAAATAAATTCCATTCAGTCAAAAGAGTAACAAAAAGAATAAAGCTTAAGAATAAATTTAATGGCCAGGTGTGGTGGCTTATGCCTGTCATCCCAGCACTTTGGGAGGTCGACGTGGGTGGTCACCTGAGGTCAGGAGTTCGAGATCAGCCTAACCAACATAGTGCAATCCCATCTCTACTAAAAATACAAAATTAGCCAGGCATGGTGGTACATGCCTGTAATCCCAGCTACTTGGGAGGCTGAGGCAGGGCGACAGAGCAAGATTCTGTCTCAAAAAAAAAAAAAAAAAAAAAAGAAATGCAGTTGATTGTGGATCTTATCATAAACCTTTCTAAACCTTTTTTTATTAATTATTGTGGGCTTCTTGTAGAGTCCTTAGAATTTTGACAAGCAAGATCATGTTACCTGCATATGAGGATAATTTTAACTTCTTTTTCAATCTATCTGTCTTTATAATTGTTGCACTGAGTAGACATCAGATATCCTTGTCTTCTTCAGATCTTAGGTGGGGAAAGCATTCAGTCTTTCACCATTAGTATGATAGATTAGTTGTAGGCAGTTATCTTAGAAAGGAAAGATTGTTTAAACACTGAAACAATTAATAAAATGTATATTATTAATAGAATAAAGGACCAAAAACCCACATAAAAGAGTAAAAACTCACATGATTATCTCGATAGATACAGAAAAATCATTTGACAGGATCCAACACATCAGTGATAAAAGCAAACAAACAAAACTCAAAAACTACACACAGGGAGGAGGGAATAACCGCTGTATTATACTATAGCGGTATAATAATTAATCGTGGAAGATGGATTTTTTTTCTCCGTAAAATGGGGACAAAGCATGAATGTTTGCCATCATCGCTTCTATTCAACACTGGACTGGAAGTTCTAGCCATATTTTTTCTCATTGTAATGTTTATGCAGCCTATTTTGGAGCATGTGGAAATATTAAGGGAAAATAACCCCAACTCCTTTTCCTACCATCTAGAATTATCACTGTTAACATTGTGTTCTCTGTCCCTTCAGTATGGTGTGTGTATATGTGTGTGGGGTAACACATTAAAAAACAAATTTGAGATCGTACTTTATGCTCATATCTCTGACCTAATTTGTTACCATTTTTCTCCTTGCTCATTACTACCTACTTTGGTCATCTCTCAGTTCCTTGAGCAGGCACGTCCTTTGCATACGCTATTGCTTTTATTGGAAATTCTCTTCACTTTATTCTTTGTATGACTAGGACCTTCTCAGCTTAAATGTCATTTTCTCAGAGAAGCTTTTGCTTTTCCTTATCACTTTATGTAAAGTAGCTTCCTCTCTACCTCTTGCTTTGTTTGAAATCTTCAATTATTTTATTTTCTGTTTCCTTCTTGTCTCTTTCCCATGGGAACTGTGTTTGTCTTATTCATGTTGTAATTCCAGCGCCTAGCGTAGCGTCTGCCTTTCTAATTTGTTTGGCAGTTTGTTCAACTCAGATGAATAGTATCTTGCTTTCTTAGCATTGTATTCTGATAATTTTACCACATTATTAAAAAAAATAGATGTGTTTGAAAACATGCATTTTAAAGATTGTATAATATATCGTAATATGATGAAGTTATTTAACATTTTCTTATTAATTAGACATGCTTCTTTTGTCATGATTCAAAACACATCTGGCATATTCAGTTTCACTGACTTGAACTGAAGGCTAGTTTACCCACTTATTAATGTAGGAAAACTTTAAGTATTAATGTTACAGTAGTTTATTTTGTGTTAACTTTTGTTGGTTTTATTTAAATATTCTTTTGATTTATCTTTTGTGTGGTAGTATATTTGTTTCAAAAGGAGGAGTATAATAATGTTTTAGTAGAGACCAACCATTAACATAAACAATTCTAGAATGTGACAAAATATCAAATACAAATTGTGGGCTTGGAATACTTTTAACTTTTTACATGGAAAATGTAGGCTCATTAAGTTGATATGCTAGTGCCAAGTGTTTTGCAGTACCTGAATTGAGACCATTGTAGATGAACAGTAGTAGAGAAAAATCAGAATTCATGTTCCAGAGAACTGCCAAGGCCCTGTCTTTTTCCAAAATACTAGGATTTGCATTCCACCTCAGCCCCTTATTGGCTTTCTGAGTTGGGATAACTTAAACCCAGCTTCCTCATCTACAAACTGGGGATAATAATAATCACCTTATAGTGTTTTTTAAAGATTATGTCTGTAAAAGGCTGATTGTTATGTTTGAGACATAGTAATTGCTCAGTAAACTATAGTTAACATTACCTGTTAAGTCTTTTAGTTCTGGGAGTGTTGGTAAGAGTAGGAGCTGTAAGGATGCCTTATGGTGTCATCAACAGATAATGACCAGTTCATTAATAATGTTCCTCTAAGTGGGCACTGTGGTGCACTTAGCTACTTGGGAGGCTCAGTTGGGAGGATCATTTGAACCCAGGAGTTTGAGACCAGCCTGGGCAACATAGTGAGATCCTCATCTCTAAAAATAAAAATAATAATGATAATAATAATGTTCCTCTAAAGGTATTTTCTTTTACTCTTCTCAGGAGTTGGTAGTTTTCTTTATATAATATGCCAGTTTGTAGGGTTTCATATCTATGAACCTAGACCAAAAAAAGATTTAGCTCACAAGTTCATATTTTAATAAAGATCCAGTAATCAATTTGGAGATTACTATTTGCAGCATTCTTTTTTATTCATTCATTCTTTCTTTCTTTCTTTCTTTCTCTTTCTTTCTCTTTCTTTCTTCCTTTCTTTCCCTTCCTTTCTCTTCCTTTCCTTTCCTTTCCTTTCCTTCTTCCTTTCTTTCCTTTCTTTCCTTCCTTTCCTTTCCTTTCCTTTCCTTCCTTTCCTTTCCTTTCCTTTCCTTTCCTTTCCTTTCCTTTCCTTTCCTTTCCTTTCCTTTCCTTTCCTTTCCTTTCCTTTCCTTTCCTTTCCTTTCCTTTCTTTCCTTTCTTTCCTTTCTTTCTTTATTCCCCCCCCCCCCCGAGTCAGAGTCTTACTCTGTTACCCACGCTGGAGTGCGGTGGCGCAATCTTGACTCACTGCAAGCTCCACCTCCCGGGTTCACGCCATTCTCCTGCCTCAGCCTCCAGAGTAGCTGGTACTACAGGCGTCTGCCACTATGCCCAGCTAATTTTTTGTATTTTTAGTAGAGATGGGGGTTTCACCGTGTTAGCCAGGATGGTCTCGATCTCCTGACCTCGTGATCCGCCCGCCTCAGCCTCCCAAAGTGCTGGGATTACAGGCGTGAGCCACCATGCCTGGCCAGCTTTCTTAAATATAGTTATGGTTACTTTATTGTTCCAACTGTAAAATAAAAGATTATAATCTTTTTGTCAAGAAGGAAAAAAGGTAATTGAAAACTGAACAATTAAATTCTACTGGAATTTCAGTGAATTGGTAGATAATGTTGATAATGGGAAGATGGGCGTGTCTTGAGTATTGCTTCAGAGATTGGGGATGGGAGACTTAAGAAATTCCCAAGGTCCCTACCATGTTCTAATAAGAGTACTCATGTAATTGCAAATATGGCTATTGTTAAGTTGATGTGTGATCAGCATCCTTCTAGGTATATATAATCAGGGCAAGTGATTGTTTCCAACTCTTCGTACAATTCCTATCTGAATTTATAGTCAAAGTTTGATTGAGTCCAAGGTCTATAATTCAGGGCATATGACTTAACCAGCCCCGCTCACCATCCGTTGCTCCTCTGTAAAATGGAATCTCTGCTGATTTCACTGAGTTGTGAAGATCAAATACAGTCATATCCATGATAGCATTTTGTAACTGGTAAAGCATTACTCACTTAGTGATGCTCCCTTTTATGTGTCAGACCTGTCTCTTTCCCACAGCTGTTTGGTAGGGTGCCGCTGGTGGCCGTGCGATAGCTCAGAACTACATCTGTAATGTGTACTGCCTCTCAGGAGTTTTGTACTTGTGTTAGGGAGTGGACACTTTTAGTTTTTTCCTATTTGCATCATTTTATTTGTGGTGTTTGTTAGAAAAGTAATATGTACATATTTACTGTAGAGAAATTAGAAAATACAAATCAAAAAGAAAAAATAATAATTACCTCTAAATGCAGAAATAATAACTGCATTTACTTTTGTTTAAAACAAAAATTCAGTTATGCTGAAATAATGTTGTTTCCTGTTTTTTTCAGTTAATATAGTATATAATTTCATATAATTTAATTTTCTTGTATAATACTTTAATGACTACATAATATTCCGTGATGTAATATACTGTAGTTTATTTAACTATTTCTAATTTTTTCATTTTGACATTTTATGGCTGTATACAATGCACTGCACAAATATAATAGTATGTATTTTGAACATCCTTACGGCTAAATATTTACACCTATCTTCCATGATTTTTTAAATTTAGGAGAAATCTTAGACATGGGATTGCTGCATCGAGGGACATGTAACATGTTAAGGCATTTAATTTTTGTTACAGTTTTATCGAGGTATAGTTGATGAATAATAAACTGCACATATTTAAGATATAATTTGACAAGTTTTGACATATGTGTACACCTGTGAAACCATCATCACAATTAAGATAACTTTTCTTTGTAATCCCCCCCTTTGGCATCCTTCATCCCCAGGCAACCCCACTGATCTATTATCTTTCACAATAGATGAATTTGCATTTTCTGGAATTTCACCCAAATGGAATCACACAAAATATGTTTCTTTTTGTCTGGCTTCTTGCACTCAGGGTAATTATTTTGAGATTCATCCATGTTTATTTTCCATATGTGTGTGTGTATTCTGTTTTGATACTGAGCAGTAAAATTATATTGTATGGATATACCATATGATCATTCACCTGTTGATGATGGGCATTCCAGTTGTTTCCAGTTTTTGACTATTAAAAATCAATCTGCTGTAGACATGTTGTGTAAATCTTTTTATGGATATAGGGCATTTGATATTTATTGCCAATTTTTTTGCTGCAAAGATTACATACTTGGTGTTTCGAAACTGAAAAAGTTCCATATAAGAAAAACTATAGACCATCCTGGCTAACCTGGTGAAACCCCGTCTCTACTAAAAAATACAAAAAACTAGCTGGGTGAGGTGGCGGGCGCCTGCAGTCCTAGCTACTGGGGAGGCTGAGGCAGGAGAATGGCGTAAACCCCGGAGGCGGAGCTTGCAGTGAGCTGACATCTGGCCATTGCACTCCAGCCTGGGAGACAGAGCGAGACTCCGTCTCAAAAAATAAAAGAAAAAAAAAGAAAAAGGAAAACTATAGCTACTCTTTTCTTTTCTTTCTTTCTTTTTTTTTTTTTAGAAATGCATCTTTAGGAGGATTTATAATTTTTTGTACGTAAATTAATTTAGCACAGCACGCTAAGAAATTTGAAATTAACCAAGGGTAATAAACACATCCTAGCAACTATAAACCTTTTTCACAGCTTATTTTGTTGAAGCAGTTACTTTTATCAATTATTATCTGGAAAGCAAAGATCTGTTGCTTTCTGTTAATGAACCAGCATTCATAAACAATTGATATTTTCTGTCAAATGACTACTTTTGCATCGAACTTGAACAATAAAAGGTAATGGGCTAAGTTGAACTTCATCAAAAAGGTGTTCCAGAATCTGGTTTGGAATAGATGCCAAACTATCTTTTCCCTCTTGTTAAGATGCATACTTGACTGAAGGAGGACGGGGAATCTGAAGACTCCGGATGACATCAGGGCTACTTTTCAACAGCCTTCTCAGTTTTCTTTCTCAGAAAGCAGAGGCTCAGAGCTTGGAGACAGACGGTGAGAATATTTTTTTCCTGAGTTCTTAAGGCTTAATCATTATGACTTTAATATATTTCAGACAATTCTTTCTCAGTTATAAATTAGCTTCTAATTCAAAATGTGTATTATGTGCTTCATCTGTGCAAGTTATTTCATCAGGCAATGTGGTTTAAAAAATGAATGAGGTACAGTCCTTCCTTTAAGGAACTTATATGGAAAGAATAAATGTAGATAAATAATGTAATCAAACAGTAAAAGAGGTTAAATGCCGTAAGAGAAATGGAGAAAAATATTCTTGAGAATTCAGTGTGTAGATTACTTCTAGAGAGAGGAACTGGGAAGCTTGAAAGAAGAAATAGTATTTTTGTTGATAATACTTAATTTGATTGATCAAAAACCAGAGAAAATGGACAGTTAATACAAATCCTAAAACAGCAATCCCTGATTTCAGATAAAAAGTTAATTACTGTTTCGAGGAAAGATAGAAAGCATGTTTGATTATTGTGTGTTTATTATAGTAGAGGCCAGTGATTACTTTTGGAATTATGTAAAATTCCTCTTACAAAAGAAAGAGCATTATTAGCATTTCTGAGAAATGATAAAGTAATTGGATTAAATTAACACAAGTAGGTGGGCAGAGCAACAAAAAAGACGATGAGTGAGTGGTTAATTCTACTTGGATTAACACTCCTGTTTTCTAGTATAGCTACAACCTAAATGAATTTGTCATGTCTTAAGCTCTTGGACCTTATGCTGCTTATTTCTGGGAAGGAGAAATCCAAGTGAACTAGATGAAGGCATAATGATTGATTATTGTGCTCATAATCAGTTGTGAATAGTTCAGTTTCATCTAGCTAACTGAAAAACTAGTCAGAGAGAGAGAGCAGATACAGTGTGCTGAAATTCACCATGTTTTAGCTGACCACAGTGTTTCCAAAATGGAACGGCAACTTTGAGCCAAATTTGCTCTTTACCTGTAGGCCTCATATGGTTGTCACAAGGATAATCCTAACTGCTTTGTCTTCACTATTCTGATAATGTTCAGAAAACCTAGTAATGAAGTTATTTTAATCACCCACTTAAATGCTTAGCTTTTCTTGTAATTTCATCAAGAAAATCTTTAAAACATTATTTTTTAAAAGACTGCATAAAATTACTAATAATTATTTGGTTGCAAGTCACTTTTCATATATTCATATATTGTTTCACCTCTAAATTGGAATTTAAAATCAACGGGGCAATTATTTGTAAATACTAAAATTGTTACTCAGATATAATTATGTGTTAATCACTGGTTGGTAGTCTGAAATCTGCTTTTACATTTGATGAAACAGTTGATATTGAACCCCACTTCCGAACTTCTAATTTTGTTAAAATTAATATTATAATCATGCATATTCCTGTGACCACCCCCCCCAAGATATAATTGGTTTGTTGTTGTTCTTAATTTTCAACACCTTTGTTTTACCACGTAACCAGAAGGATAAGCAGTGCTCACTGGATCCAACTAAGAGTAGGATGAGTAAATTATAGGTAGCCATCTGGTAAATATACACAGCCAATGAGTTCTTAGAAAGTTGTCAAATTTAGGTTTTTCTTCCAAATTAAAAAATAAAGACGGCCAGGCATGGTGACTCATGCCTGTAATCCCCGCACTTTGGGAGGCTGAGGTGGGCAGATCATGAGGTCAGGAGTTCAAGACCAGCCTGACCAATATGGTGAAACCCTGACTCTACTAAAAATACAAATATTAGCCAGGCATGGTGGCACGCACCTGTAGTCCCAGTTACTCAGGAGGCTGAGGCAGGAGAATCGCTTAACTCAGCAGTTGGGGTTGCAGTGAGCCAAGATTGTGCCACTGTACTCCAGCCTGGGCGACAGAGAAAGACTCTGTCTCAAAAAAAAAAAAAAAAAAAAAAAGACATTATAATGTATGGTGAACAACTTTGAAAACTAAAAATTTATAAAAACAAATTGCTAGTAGTGATTTTCTATATTCCTTTCACATATTTTTAAATGTTTTTAGATTTTAAAGATGATTATGTCAAATGTGTTTTTTCTAAAATGTGTTATTTTAAATAGGTTTTCCTTTTGAACGAGCAGACCATGGTCAAATAAGCTTGGGAGATGTTGAGTCAAAGTATAGAATGTCTTTTCAATAAGCCTTTCATTAACCCAGTGGACTGTCTCTCCAAAAGGAGGATCTGGTATATCTCAGGAGATGAGTAGTATTTGACAAGTTGAGGATTCTAAACTAATGTTTTATGAGGTTTTTACTATAGTTTGTCATACCCTGCAAAACACTCATGTTATATTTGTAAGTATAGTAATTTTTTTTGACTGAAAGCTCAAAGATAATGGTTGGGAGGAAAAAGGATGTAATTAATTGAATATTGCAAACTAAATAAAGAATGAAGTGTTTCAAAAACCTTTTAGTGTCTTAGGCCATGTTTCTCTTGCCCTTTTGTTAGCTCCTTCTTTTGAAAGAGATACAATCATCATATGGAGTAACTAACAAAATTAATTCACCCTTTATTATATTTTATAGGACTTTATGTACTTTCTGTGCTGTTTATCTCAGTGTCTAGTATTTATTAGCTAATTTTGATAGAAATTGCTGATACCAAAACAGGGAATATCTTGGGTAGTGTTAACTGAATGACTGTAAATCAATTTAGCTTAAACACTTGAATATACTATTTTCTCTAACGGAATTTTTATTGTTATATGTCACGATTTTCCACTAGGAAGAGTTCTCTACTGTACTTTTATTCTAGTTTGATTAAATTTTTGACAACTATTTTAGTAGAATAGATGTCTTGAGTTTAAAACTTTCATGTCAGACATAAAGTATGTATATAAAATTGTTTTTAAAAAAGGGCCAGTACTGATGAGTTGGGTTACAAGGTTGGTAAAGTAGGCTAATTGTGTACATGAAATGCCTTTCCAACTTCATAAAATACTCCTCAAAGTCATTTTTTAAAATTTAAGAAATAAGTCTTTGTAAAATGTGTTTAAACTTTCACACCAGATTTTTAGTAGGAACATGATACTGGTGAAACAAAGATCAATTTATAGTGTGGGTAAGTTGTCTTAGTTGGAATTAATTGCCGTAAACCAATTTGTCCTTCTCACTAGTGTTTTCCTGGCCTTGTGGATAACCCTGGTAAGAAAATCTGTATGCTTGGCTCAAATGAGTCATTGTTAGTTTCCAGCATTGCTTCCATCCACTCTTAATTCCCTTTCTTACAGCCAACCATCTTACTTCAGAGTCTTACCATTTCTCATCTGGAGCTCTTGTGCTGGCCTCTTCACTGACGTCCTTGCTCCAGTCTTTCACAGCCACCAGGTCTTCCTGAAACTCCAGCTTGCTTGTGTTACTTGTCTGATCAAACATCATGTAGCAACTGCAATAGCATAACAAACACGGAAAAGTAATAGACCTTCCTTAATCCTAGCTTACTGTTACTATGGGAAACATTAATACAATTAACTTTTTTTTTTAATTTGATATCTTTAAAGAATTGACTTTTCTTTAAGTCTTTTACTCAGTATCTTAATTGATATAACTTACGTTGTTTGGGGAGGAAGATCCCTACTAGACTAAGCCTCCATATCAACTCGGATTTTATAAAGTCCCTCTATGCGAAGCCTCCATATCAACTTAGATTTTACAAAATTCCTGTATTCTAAGCCTCCATATCAACTCAGAATTTTTTTTCTCTTCCATGCAAGGTTTCAAGTGAAGTAATCAAAATAATTTTGAAAGTGTTGATCAGACTGTCAATACACTTTCTCTTCTTACTTTCTCTTCTTCAGGTCTTTTTTCACTGAAATTAACTGCTATGAACCTGATAGTCTCCTTGATTCTCTGCTACATTTGCCCTTCAACAGTGTGGCCTGCGGTTTGCATATCTGAAAATTGTTTGATTCTAACATCAGAGCTTATGCATTTTATTTAGATCTTCTTCATTCTGGATTAGAGGTATATGAGTAATTTTCAAACCTTGTTTGCTTCCTTTTTGCATTTATTTATTAAAAAATTGTTCACAGTAAAGTCTATGTAAGCTTCTAGCTTGAAACTTTGTCTCCTGCTGTTGCTGCCCCTCTCTGCACCCCCTCCCCACCTGCCATCTTGTAGACCATCCTCCAAGCTAGTGCTTCTCAAAATATCTGCAGTAAAGGCCAATAATTTGTCTGTTTCCATTTTATTTTCTTTAGTAACCCACTTTTATTGTCTTTTTAAAAAGCTTCTATGACAGATTAGAAGTTTTTAAAAAGACTACAAAATCTAAGTCCATACCTTTCATCATTAAATTTAATTATCTGTAACTTTTATAGAACATGCCATCAAATTATTTTGTCATGTTCTATAAACGTTTGTCATTACTGGCAATGTTTATTCTTGGAGGGGATTACTTAAAGTTTCTAGAACATACTCTGTGCCATTGTGCTTCCTGGACTGGGCCGATGGTCCTCCTACTTTCTAAAGAATACTGAAGCTTCTTTTCCTGTTGGGAAAGCCTTGATTGTCCCTAGAGTCACTTCATATGCAGCCTCTGTAGAGCACCTTCACTAAAAATGGTGTTCCCTGCCTTATAACTCAGTCTTCTCCCAAAAATCATGTCTTTCAGTGCTTTCTCCACTTTGTCCATGCCTTCTTTTCAGTAGTATCTCACTATGTTGTTGATTCTGTTTTTTCCTGATGAGATCGTGAGCCCACTAAGGGCTGGTTTATCACTTCATTATCCTTGTAACTTCAGCTCTTAACAACATAGCAGCTTCTTTATAAATATTTGTACATTTGTTACTTCTTGTATGGTAAATTCAGAATAATAGAGACTACAGAGATGGGAGATTTTTCATATCCTCCTTAGTCTACTCATCTTTTTAGAAAGTTCTTTCTTTTCTTTCCTCATCTTGGTCTTAGGGACATTCTGCACAGAGAACCATATTTATCTACCATAATTATAGTGGAAATTCCTGAAATTAGAAAGAAGAGATTATGTTTGAAGAAAAGCAGCATTGCATTTTTTAACTATTACTAGCAGTAGCTCTCAAACTTTTTGCTTTCAGGACACTTTTCTTCCCCCCCCCCCGCCTAATACGAAGTCTCGCTGTCTGGCCCAGGCCGGAGTGCAGTGGTGGAGTCTCGGCTCACTGCAAGCTCCGCCTCCCGGGTTCACACCTTTCTCCTGCCTCAGCCTTCCGAGTAGCTGGGACTACAGGCGCCCACCACCACACCTGGCTAATTTTTTATATTTTTAGTTGAGACGGAGTTTCTCCATGTTAGCCAGGATGGTCTTAGTCTCCTGACCTCATGATCCACCCACCTCAGCCTCCCAAAGTGCTGGGATTGTAGGCGTGAGCCAGCGCACCTGGCCTCAGGACACCTTTATGTTCTTAAATTATCAGGGACCCAAGAGAGATTTATTTATGAGATTCATATCAACTGATGTTTATCATATTAGAAATTTAAACTGAGAAAAAATTTGAGACAAGAGTTACACAAGGATGCATTCCATATATATAGCCTCTAGACAACTCTACTGTATACTTATGAAGTAATGATACCAAAAACCAGATAACATTTAGTATTATGAAAGTAGTCTTTACCTTGTGTGCCTCCTGAATGGGTCATGGGGACCCCTGGCATCCTTGGACCACCCTTTGAGAACTGCTGTGTTATGACAATTCACTTGTCTAATTGCAAACAGAATCTTCTGTTTTTCTATTCCAATAATGTTAACCTTGCTTTTGTGTTTGTAGATTAATAAGTTTTTTTTTAATAACTGCACGGCATATCATATTACCCACTTTTCTATTAATGTCTAGACCTAGAATGTGCTGGAACTTATTGCCAGCGTTGGCTTGGCAGCTGTAAGACAGAGATGCTTACTCAAGGAGAAGTCATTTTATTTGTGGATACTCGGTAAGGTCATTCCTAGTTGTGCCCTGTCAATAACCCTGACTGTCAAGTCCTTTTTATGATTTGTGTACCTTCTAATACTTCTGAAACCCAACTCCAGAGGTTTCAGAGGTTTGGTCATTTAAAAAAATAATTTCACAAAATGAAGTTGATGTGTTATTTTGCAGGATTGACTAGGCTTCCCCTCAAGTCTTTCCTTCTCTCCTTTGCGTGACCTTCCCCTCCACTTGCCTCAACCTGATCCCTGATGCTGGCGGTCCCTTTCTGAGAGTACAGTCTGCTCTCTGGCAGATATTTACTTGGCCCTGGTGACTCCTGTTCTGTTTTACTCCCTGCCCTCTTACCTTGGCTGATACTCTGTTAAATTCTTTCTGAGGTTTTAGCGGGACAGTCAGTCTCTACAGTATTTGACGACTCTCTTCAAATTACATTGGTACTGGGTCTTCCCTGAGAGTTCTGGGAATGTGTTGTGTACCTTTCAGCTGGATGGGAATACCAAGATGGCTGCTAGTTCCGACACTTGATTTACTGACAGCTTCATATTCTTTTTACTCATAGTCTTTTTATTGTGTGATGATGTCATGCAAGCTGGAATTTGGGGACTTGATATCATTATGAGTGATCATCTAAAAACATGAAGCTGATAGAATGTTGGGTAGTTTTTATTTTTTAATTCTGTGTCTTAAACATAGTCGAGACTCAATAAATGTTTGCTGAGTTAATTTTTTTTCCCATTAGTGTTGGATAGAACTCTTAGCTCCAAGAACCACACTATAATTTAAGTCGGACATCTCTGTCTTATAGCCAAGGGAAATATGCTCTCATACTGTTCTGAAAAGGTACATGTTACTGTCTTAGTAAGCAAAACCCTTACCTAATACTTAATGAAGCTTGATAGTTGAAATGTACAGAATTCAGATTTCAAACAGGATCTGATTCTGACTCTTTAAAGCACCCCTATAAGAATTACTACTTTTTTGAAACTTTATAGAAATCATTTTTTAGCACAGTGTTTATCAAACCTAGGCTTGAGATATAGTAATTATTTTTATCATTTTTATCTTTGATTTAATAAAGTTGCTATGAAATAACACCCTATGTTATAGCACTGTTTATGTTAAACAAATTGCTTTCTAAATAGTCAAAGCAGCCTTCATTGTTTCCAGAACTGTCTCTTTCTTCAATTCTCCTGCCTTTACCTTATTTTGGCCATGGTAGTGCACTGACTGATCTACAGTTTCTTCTTCCCTCCAAGCTGTCAACAACTCCATAGCTTCTGGTTTTGTTTTTCTAATATGCTTTTCATAATACCATTGCTTGTAAGGAAACCCACCAGATAAAGGCCAGCTTCTTGGCATGGCCTTGATTCAAAGTCCTTGGTCCCAGTTGCATTTCCAGCCTAATCTCCACTCCCATTGGACTGCCACGCTTCCTGTGTCACACTCAGCTCTTCCTTGCCTTTGAGTGCTATTTCTGGACCCTAGAATGGCTGCCATTCTCTTCTGCCTGGCTAGCCCTTACTCATTTTTTAACCATCACTGATCACCACCTGCACGTGCACGTATGAACCAAAAAACCTAGTTACAGCCTATCTGTGTTCCCAGAGCACTTTTTAGATATTTCGGTCATTGCATTTAGCACAGTGTATACTCTCTCTCCTTTGGCACAGAGACTAAGGAAGAAAATCACCAGCGCTGTGCCCTCTCGGGTCTTATTTACTCATGAGGTATTATTACTCTGTGCTTTTCCTGTCCTGTTTAGGAAAACATAACTGAATCCAAGTGAGTGAAAGTGTGGTTATTACCCAGGTTATCTTGAATTTATTTAGTCTGTTTTTTTAAAAGGGAATAATTTGCAACCTCTTAGACCTTATTAAATTCTGTACTTACACGGAATACTTACACTAAATACTCTTTAGAACTAATCATGACATACCTTATATCTGATGGTGGCAAACCAGCATGTTATAGATGGAGACACACTGATTTTAGGATATATTGCGATTTAAGCATTACAGCTCTTTGTTCCACCAGACTATTTATTTCTTGAGAGCCAGGACTATTTTATCCATCTTTTTCCTTTTGTTGTTCTAGAGTAGTGATTTAAAAATTTGCCTACTTTAGCTACTAAATTGAATTTCGAGAGCATTGCCAGGGAGGAATCAAACACCCTCTACTGGCATTAATACTTTCTCTTTTGGCCCATGCCCTGGTAATGCTAAAACATCAAATGTCATGCTGATGTTTTTATAACAAGACCGAGATTACCTTACCTTGTTTTACTTGTGTCACTTTCACTGTTCTAATGATTTTTTTTTCCTGTCTTAAGAATGAATTCATCACGTTGGGAATAAGAAATTTAGTAAACATGCAATAATGTAATTTTCCTTCCCTGTAATCTTAGTAAGCTGTATGCAGTATGCATGAAGTTTATGACTTAACCAACTAAAACCATATATTTTTTAAAAAATGAAAATTCTAGAGATAAATATTGATGGAAATATTTTTTAGTCTTAACTTATCACTGTGCTACAAATCTGAAAGATACAAATAGAGCTTTAAGTTTTACATTCGCTACACTGAAATATAGTCCAGAAAGAATTCGACCTGAATTCTTTAATAAGCACAATGGAAGGGTTGTTTACTTTTGGGAACTAATAGCTGCCCCATTCTTTGTGATTGTCTGCTTACATAATTTGTTATGAAAGAATGCTTCTAGGTAAACCCTCTCTCCAGAATGCTGGTGGTTTGTTCTCTTCTGCTTGGGAAGGGTTAAGAGGAGACAACATCCTGTCAAAGACCTTGTTTTTAATTTTGCTTCTCACACTGGCACAGATCCTGCTAAGAGCAGCCCAGATTAGTTCGGAAAACCTTTGAAGAGATTTAAGATGTCCTTCAGCCAGTTTGAAGGTTTTTGTCTTGCAAATCCAGTACAAGGGCGCCTGCAGGCATCTCGACCCTTGCTGTGCTGCTGATGCAGCTCAAGGTCACACTAACCCGCCCTGTGACATTCAACAACAACAAAAAAAATTATGCGGTGAAACTGCCTCAGCGTTCAACCAACCAACAACTTCCTTTAGTGAGGAACTGAGGAAGAAGTCTTTTTTACCCCCCTTTTTCTCTTTTGGGGGGGCTCTGTGAATTTTTGCTGTAGGAAATAATCCCGGATTTCTGGTGTGTGTGATGACAAGGTCATTTCTTAATTAGAGCACATGTAAAGAACAAAGCTAAATGGCTTCAAAACAGCTTTGTAGTTGATGGAGAGGATTTAAATTATTTAAAGAGATAGTCACCCATGTATGATGGAAGCTGAATTCTAAAGGCATTAACTCCTTCATTCCTATCTACTTGTCATTGCTTTGAATTCCGTATGTCTGACTTTAGAGGGTTGCATTCTAAACTTCAGAGAATTTATAAATGCCCAGTTTTAAAATGATGAAATATAATTTATAAATCAAATTCTCAGATAAACTTTTAATGGAGATGTTTTCTCCCCATGACATCTATCTCCTAGAAGCATTATCAAATGGCTTGATTTAGGAACTAGGAATTACACACTCTTCCCTCTGGCAACTGTGATTTATTTATAATGTGTTGGAGGTGGGTGAGTAAAGTGCTTCTTTATTGCCTCACCTTCTCTCTTCCTCACTTTTATCCATTTGTGATTTGGAAGTCTAGTTGAGCAATTTTCTCCTGCCTCTTTAGAAATAACAGCACATATCATTCAGGTTTTTCAGCTTTCAAAGAGTTGGTGTAGGAAGACCATCTTTTTTCTATGGAAAAAAAAAAAGTAATCTTAGTGAAAAATGAACTTTAAGAAAGTTGTTTCTGAACACGCATGACATTTTAAGGCACAATGAGACCATGTCCATGAACACTCAGTAGCCATATTGGATCTGCTCCCGTTCTTGCGGCTTGTTTCCCCATGTTCCTCCTTCGCTGCCTGCGAATGTTAACTACCAAATACATTAGTTGGATAAAGTCCAAGTGCGTTGGCTTTCTGTGCTTGAGACTGAATGTGTATCACCTCTGCAGGATTGGAGCAGAACAATCTAAGAGTAATTTTGTGGTTGATATTTTCTTTATGTATGTTGTGTATAGAAGCACACGTGGCAGTTATTTTTTTGTCCACCAAATGACATTGTGTAGAGAAAGTTACCTTCAACATTATGATATTAGCAAAACAATTTTCTCAGAATTTATACCCAGTTGCTTTTTGACTGAAGTAGAATCAGGACAAGTACAATATTTTAAGTGTGATGATTTAAATTGATATTTTGGATTTGTGGGCCGCACTGAAGAAATTTGTTTGAGGGGATAACATGATGGACTGTGTAAGAACAAGTTAGAATGAACTAGACTTCTTATTCTGAAGGATTTTTCTCCTATTGAGAAACAATTTTTGCGGTCCGTGAAAATCCATAGTTTTATATAAGGGTATTTTAAAGATTTCAGATTTGCAAAAAGAAAGTATTGGAGGGGAAATCTATATGCAAGGAAATGGTTAGTGTGATTCATAGCATCCTGCCCTTGCCTGGAGTCTGGTGTGCCCTAAATGTCATGTATGACCCAAGCTCACCTGCTAGTAATTTCTAATTTACTGTCCTAATTCATCGATTTGTTATCACTAATTGTTCTTCATTTACTTCTGTGTAGTTTCCAGTACCTAAAGGGTTGAAAGGTTGCTGTAATTGGCACCCGCAGCTGCTCTTTCTTTTGACAGGGGATAATTTTGCAGCCTCTGCTTTGTGTGACAGCTGCCTAATTGGGCATTCTCCCCTTGTAGCAAGCCTGCCTCCTCCAGCCTCCCTGCTGACAAATGGTGGTGGATTATAGATGAGGACACGCTGACCCGTTCGACCTTGCTGAGACAGCGGGGAGGGGCCTCCTGCTACTTGAGGGAAGCGTTAGGTCATTTAGAGGACAAGGTCATGAGCCAGGTGGAGAAATGACATGATATCACATGACAGTAGCCTGATGACATGGTCAGTGTGTCAAGGACAAATGCATCAGTATCGATTAAACGTTATTGCAATACTTTTCATTGAGTCCCTAGTATTTCTTAATTGTTCCTACTGATTTTTTTTTAAGAAATAGAAAAAGTGCAAAAGGAGACACATGTATTTTAGCAGTGTTAGAACAATTGTTTACATGAAAACAATTGGTGTAGGATGCCTCCTAGTAAGTTTCTTCAGTATTTTGAGTATTATGAGTATTTTGTTCTTAATTTTTGCTTAGTTTGCAGCCCCTTAACTATCAATACTTTTCAAGAGTTGTTTGAAAATTAAGGCAGGCAAATTAAAATGTGGCAATGTATGTTGTTAAAAAACATTTAACAGCGTCTGTCATTCCCCTACTCAATGATTGGCATAGCTTTTCATATTTTGAATAAAAGAAAAATAAGCCAAGTGAAAATGTGTAATTGAAAAGAACCCCAGAACTCTAGATTTATAAGATCAGCCATACCACTGTGAGGCCATAATTATGAAGTGTTAAAGGTACTTTTTAAATAATTTTTGAGACCTGAAAATATTTTTCAAATAGCTTGGGATTATTCATAATGTAAATACTTCAAGATACATGAAAATCTGTTGTATGTGTTGTTACTGGTAATGCACATGCTTTTCTTGAGAAAGTCGACTTGAGCTATTACAATACATTTTTAAGTGTAAAATCTTCAGAATCCATGCCGAGTCTATTAACCCTATGTTAATACCTGAAATGATAAATTCATGTAAAACGGCACTGGATAGTACAATTAAGAAAAATGCCTAGTTTTAAAAATGGTTAACAGTTGAATACAAAGATCATGGTTCTCATTTCTGGAAAAACAATCATTGGGCACTTGAATCTAAGTCCTCAGTTCAACAGGAGGTAATTTTATGCCCCTGAGATTTAAAAAAAAAAAAACGAGGCATGGTAAAGTGTGATGAATTTGTTCACCGAAGTAGACACATCTATATTTTCATGGCACGTGTGTGTGTACGGGCGCGTGTGTGTGTTTCATTTTGACCATGCTGTGCATGTGTTTAGCTGCTCTCAAACCCTGACTCAAGCTTGGTGGAGGTTTAATCCTGTGCCCTTGTACACGTATACTTGATTAGTAGTTGTGGTTATCTCAGCAGAAGACATACCGCCCTCCTCCTTGTATTGGTCGGGACCTGGGCATTGGGGAGTCAAGGCAAAGGAGAAAGAAAAGAGATTTTACATTAGTATTCTATGAAAGCCTTACTGTCTGCAGAACAAATTGATTGCTCCGGTGTACCTGTGCTTGGCACTACTGCTGTGAAAGAAAGGTAGGGCTGTAATCTGTTTTATTGTATTACATATTGTGACACTCCAGGAATATTTAACATGTACTCTTTCTATGGCACGTGCTGTAAGTCTAAGTTAAGAAAAAGGAAATAAATGAATGGAGAGTATGTGAGAGCAGTGGGCTACAGCTGTGTTTACTTCAGTCTGAGAGAGTTCATTCGAATAAGATAATTTTACTGAAAGCGTCACTGGGAACATAACCTGATTGATAATGAAACCCTGTAAAGTGTTCTGAGGCACTAAATCTGCTTCCCTGCTTGAAACATGTGAGGCAGAGATGAAATTCAAGCTAATACTGTAAGATTTTAACCATCAGGTGGGAGCAGTTGTGGAGGTGGTTATGGACATAGTTTGGAAAATTATTGTAAATTATTTTAAATTGTGCTTCAGTACATTATATTCTTAAAGGTCCTCCATAACATGTTGCAGAGGACAGGAAAGAGATTTTCATTCAAAAAAGAAAAGAGGTGGAGTGGCCACTACACCACCTTCAGCTATATTAAGGAAATTAAGAAATGTGTTGTTTACCTTATTCTTTTGCTAGCTTGATTTACATAAACATTGTATGGTTTATTCTGTTGTAGAAAAGGAAATTGCACATTTCTTACAGGTTTTTTTTTTTCTGTGAATGTTATTCAGATAGAGACTTGTGGTGTACAGTTTGGGATATTTGGAATTACTTCATATGAAAGGAATAAATGCTTTAACATTTTATCAAGTGATTAAAATATCTGTGATTGGAGTTGGACCCCTGGGCATTTTTAGGCATTCTTAAAATGTGGTCATAGCTGCACTTTTTCAGTTGTGTATAAATCTGTACTGCGACGGGAGAAAAGAAATTCCTCTTGTCCAAGCCTCTTGCCACATGTGAACGGCAGGTGCCCTTTTCCCTCTTCTGTCCCCATTCTGATCCTCGATTACAATCAGAACACTTGATTTAGGAGAGAGAGGAAGCAAAGTACCTCATACTAATACATTGATGAAATGAAAGTTGTTTCCTATTGTTTACTTTTGTATTCTTGAAACTAGTATATAGCTTTACATTTTTTAGATTACATTTCACTTCCATTTAAATGTGTGAATAAGTGTGCTGTGTACAGTAATTGTATGTCCTGAAGACATTCCGGTACAGATCTGTATAATCACAAGCTATAGACATTGGTCTAGACTGGCTTGCAGATACTTTTATAGAAAATGACCAAGTGAAGAAGCATTTTTAAGCACCTGTCAATAATAAATATATCACTCTGTGACATAAAACATTGATTAAAATGAACTATTTGAGGTCATATTATCTATAAAGGGGATGTTTTCAAAGAACTTTTGAACTGCCTCACACAATTCAGACTATTACATTTTGTTTCAATTGGATATAGGCATCAAAATTATTGTACTGTATTTTCGTACACCTAGTTTTGTGAGTTTTTTTCTTATTGAAAAAACATATCAGAAATTGTAGAGGAAAAGTAAACTATAGAACTAAAAATCAGAATATTTTATTTTTCAGAATAAAACATGCTCTTAAACTCTTTTTACTTATAGTTTTTGATTTTGTAATTACTTTACAAATTTTGAAGATTTTAGAATCTTTCACTTTCTCAAAAGAAATACATGGCATACACATGGTTAATAATTAGCCAAGTAAGATGGGGAAGTTAAAAGAGGATACCAAGTCGAGAAAATTGATATTTTCCTTTTTTTTTCCTTTTCTTATTTATTTTTTGATGGAGTGGAAGATTGTTTTAACGGGAAAGGACTATATTTTGTTTATCAGAGTATCCACAATGCTTAACACTGTACTTGGTACATAATAACTGCTTAATAAATATTTGTTGAACACATGAATAAGGAATACTCAACCGCCCTCCCTTCTCACCCACCCTGTTAGATTGTTTTCTTCTCTCTTGGCTATTTATGGTTTCAATTTGTGCAGTGCTCATTGTAGTGAGGTTTTACATCAGTTGCTCTTTTGAAAGTACTCTAGGTATTGAAGGAACAGGAATTCAGTGTTTTAGAATCAACCTCTGAATGGTGTTTATGGAATTGTTTTTCAGTCGGAGTAATTCAAGTGACTGAGTCTTAAAGTGTACTTCTTCCAAATGTGTGCTTCGAGTTCTTCTTCACCTCAAGTTGCCTCTGTTCTTTTCCCTCATATGCAGATCTACTGTGTTGTTGAATTTTGTTCAGCTGTGAAATCTAATTCTTAAGAGTTTCATCTTGTCAGTTTAGGTACATTATGCTTCTTAACCAATATCAACAAATTGTTTTAAACATCCAGCAAAGTTACCTGTTAATTTTAGTCAGATATATCTAGGTCCATTAAATTACAGAGAAAAACATTTGATATGTTATTATGACTATTAATTTAAGCCATGAGATGGAAGACATTCATGAGAACAACTTTATGTGGGTGACACATCCCTAAGTTCAGTAAATGAGCGTGCAGTGGTATTTGGTATCCAGTGTTAGCTAGGCTTGGACTGGAGTTCTTGAGCAGTAGGAACCTTAGGAATTATTATAAAGAGTTCATTTAACTGATGAGAGCACTGGGCTTTAGGCAAGTTCCTACTCAGCCACTGTTGTAAAACTGCTTAGGACCTGAGCCAGGGCTAAAACACAAATCATCTAGCTTTTTAAAAAGTGATTATTTTTTTAACATGGTATCAATTCTTTGTTCAGTTTTATGCTTCTGAAATAGTAATTGTTAGGTTTATATTAGTCACATTTTATTCCCGTAGCCACAGTAAAGTGTCAAAAATTGAGAAGAAAACTTTCCGTAAAATTAGTGGCCAGGCACAGTGGCTCAAGGCCCCTGTAAGCCCAGCAGTTTGGGAGGCTGAGGTAGGAGGATTGCTTGAGCCCAGGAGTTCAAGATCAGTCTGGGCAACCTTAGTAAGACCGTATCACTACTAAAAATTTAAAAATTACCTAGCTACTTGGGAGGTTGAGGCAAGAGGATTGCTTGAGCCCAAAAGTTCAAGGTTGTGGGTGAGCTGTGATTGAATCACTGCGCTCCAGCCTGGACAACAGAGCAAGAACCTGCCTCTCTCTCTCTCTCTCTCTCTCTCTCTCTCTCTCTCGTTTCATATTGAAATAAACTTGTGAATACAGTTGACCCTTGAACAATGTGGGGATTAGGAGTCTCCAGCCGCTGTGCAGTTAAAACATTTGCATCTAACTTTTGACTTCCTCAAAACTTAAGTACTAATAGCCTACTGTTGACCAGAAGCCTCACCAATAACATTAAAACAGTTGATTACCATGTATTTTATATGTTATATGTATTATATACTGTATTCTTATAATAAAGTTAGCTAGAGGAAAGAAGATGTCATGAAGAAAACCATAAGGAAAAGAAAATATATTTACTCTTTGCCAAGTGGAAGTAGATCATAATAAAGGCTTTATCCTCATCATCTTCACATTAAGTAGGCGAAGGAGTTGGTCTTGCTGTCTCAGGATTGGCAGAGATGGAAGAAAATTTGCTTGTAAGTGGACCCACACAGTGCAAGCCAGTGTTGTTCGAGGGTCAACCGTAGCACAGTCACAAACACATTATATAGTCTGTTGATATTTGATATCTGTGGCAGTGTTTTCTTTAATAATATAGTCACGACTTGGCAGAGGAGGGCAGCCAGTTGAGGCTCTTGCTATGTGGAGACCACCAAAGGGCAATGCTTGCCTCCTTCAGTGATAATTAAATGCTGACTTTTCAAGAAATTCAAGAAATATTCTAATTCAGATTGTTCATGGAGAGATTAGACTCGTGGGGTTGGAGCTGGGGTTTGCAGATAGGTCCCAGCAGTACATGTCAGGTAAATATTCAAGTTAAAGACTGAGAAGGTCCATCCAAAAATCACATGCCTAGTTCAGGGTGCTGACAGACTTAGCTATAGGTGGGTCAGGTCTTCATCCACATGGGCTACGTTCATGACTTGGTCTTATTTCCAGTAGAGAAATGAACGAGGAACTAAAGACATGATCAGAAAGCCGAATTGACCAAACACAGAGATACTGGAGAAGCTACTAGACAGTAGCGGTGTGGTTTGGAGCCATGGCTGTCTCATGCTCAAAATTAAGTTTATAAGCTTACAAGTCATAGGGATGGTGGTTAAACTGTTCCTAACCCTTTCCCTGCAATTACTGGAAAATAAATCTCCAGGCCTGGTTCTTTAGTTCAACAGTTGGGCAAAGTTTGCAAGCAAATTATTTCACCTCTTTATACCACAGTTTCCCCATCTGCAAAATGGGGAATATTTTAGTGTCTTCCTCTTTAGGTTATGAGGATTAAATGAGAAGACAAATGTATAATACCTGGAGTATATACAAATTATAGATAAATTATGTGTGTATATATATATAAATGTGTACATATAAATATAAAAATATATTTTTATATATATTCAAGGATAATATAAATAATATATATAATGATTATTTTTGTGGGTTTGTGTGTCTGCGTGTAAGTGTGCCATGTCCTCTACTGATATATTTTTTTATCCTGCTGTTAATAACAGATGACTTGACTAGGTAACCATAATATGGGAGCTGTATCCAACCATTTATTTCTATTTTTTACCTATTAATTTATTCTCAGATTTTAACGTAGATAATGGTCTGTGACTTTAGTCATATTTTTTCCTCTCCCAAAGTGTATATTCTTTGTCATGATCGGTTATGTGACTTTTATTTGTACTGAATTTATTAAAATATGTATCAAAAACTGCATAATTGTCAGTGATCACCTTTGCTCTTGAAAGTATCATGTGTCTGAAGGAACTGTGAATCTCAGTTTAGAATTATAATAAATGATTTGGAAAATGAGAGTTAAGAGCAGATAAGGTAAAATTTAATTTGTTTAAATCTTAACCAAACTTTATCTTCCTTCAAGTATCACTCATAGTTTCCTGACTTTTTTCTCCCTTTAATTGTAAAAATTTCTTGGCAATTAAAGATTTTTTGTAGATCTGTAGGAGAGTGGGGTGATCTGACTTTATAAGTGTGAATGCCAAATGAATAGCAATTAACACAGTACCTTTCTCAGGAAGGCAGGAAAGGGAGAAATATTCGAAATGTCTTATGATTTGATTTGAGTTTAAGTAAAGTTTTATTTTTTATTGGATAGTACTTGTAATTTTTAATAAAGTGATTTTTTTATCTTTATAAAAGCATCTTGAAAATAAGAATTTTTCAAACAATTATATCTTGTAAGTGTCTTTATTTGGCTTATAACTTAAATAATTGTATATATATTTGTTGTTTTCTTGTGTGTATATTATGCTCCCAGTTGTTTCTGAATATTATGTATAGAAGTGGTCAGAGAGCAACTAAGAGTAATGGCATGCAATTATTATGTTTAGCAAAAATTCAGTATCTCAGATGTGCCCGTGGTGAACAGAATAAAAGTCGTCCTTGTTCTCATGGAGCAATAGTTACAGTCTAGTGGTGGAAAACAGGAGATAAACAAATATTTAAAAAGCAAGGAAAGCGAGCACAAAAAATGACAGAATGAGAGAAGTCCTAAGACAACTGTGATCTCCGAGGTGTTCTGCTAGGGAAGAAGTGGGGAGACGGTTTGCCTGAAGTCATTGGGAAAGACTTATCTTAGCGGGTGATATTTAAGCTGAGTTTGGGGAAGGAGGCAAAGGAGCCAGCCATAAGAAAGCGAGAAAGAACTTTCTCAAAAAAGAGAACCACACGCAGAGATGCCAGAGACCAGAGAGCAATGTTGGTGTTCTGGGATCCGGGGAAGTCTGTGTAGCTAGAGCTGTACTGTCCAGTGAAGAAGCTACAAGCCACAAGCCACCTGTAGCTTTTCTGAATGGAGGTAGTTTGTAAGCGTAAAATACACCCCAGCTTGGAGGAAGGACTTAGTACTACAAAAAGAATGTAAAGTATCTTAAGAATTTTATAGTGATTTCATATTGATACCATGGTATGTTGAGTTGAATAAAATATACTCAAATTAATTTTACCTTTTTTCAACTTTGTAAAAGTGTGGCTACTAGAAAATTTAAAGTTATATAGGTAGCTCCCATTACATTTCTGTTGGACATCGCCTGGCTGGAGCGTAATGAATGAGCAAAGGACTAAATGATGTGAGATAACATTGGTCAGATGCACTGGAGCCAGTTGATGCAGTCTTCCAAACCATAGAAAGGAATTCAGACTTTATTCTTAAATGAAATAGAAAAGTATTATAAGTTTTTAGCCAAGAGATTTACCTTTTACAAAGAGCATTGGCTGCAGTGTGGAAAATATGTTGGAGGCGGGCCAGTTAGGAAGTGAGTACAGTAATACACACACACACACACAGAGAGAGAGAGAGAGTGCTAAACCAGTTATCACAACAGTTGTCAGACAAATTTACATTAAAAATAGTCTCTCTAATCACCAGTGAGTTTCTCGGTCTTGTTTGACAGAATTTCCTAGGCTGTAGGTATAGACAGTGGTTTAGTTTTACATATATAAGAATTCTCTTTCTTCCATATTTATGAAATATTAAAATTCTTACAAAATTAAATCTCTCATTCTCCCAGAACACTGTAATTCGTGGAAGTTTAACACGACTTTAAAATCATTTATAGCTTTAAAGATTTTGAAGCATTTTGACAAACCTACATTTCATAATATTTTGTGGTTCAATTGATGATTTATGGGAAGCTACTGACAATCTCAGATCCCATAGGCCTACATGAACATTTCTCAGGAGGCCTTCTATCCCAGATTTAAGAACCCTCCTCATACAGTCCAGCCTGTAATCTTCCCAACTATTCTCTGCAGTAGGACACTTTCTCCCTCTTTTGTAAATGAAGAAACTGAGACTTAAAGTAATTAAATGCAAGTTGCCAAGGTTAATACTGGTAGCAAATGACAGTCTCTAGACTAAAACTCAGATCTTTGACATATGTCTTGTGATTTCTGCTTATCTAGTTACTCCTTTTATTTAGTATGTATGTGATTGTCTGTCTATGTGAATGTGAGTTACATTTTCCATTTGTTTTATTTGGATCAGAAGCTATATTTGCAATACCATCATTTAATGTGTATGAAATTGGAATAATTATTACTCTTTGGGGTTTTTATTGTTACTTATGCTATCGAGTGATGGTAAAAGGTTTTGGATTTATTTTGTAGTACTGATAAAATACAAGGCAGGTGAGTATAGGATTTTGCTTTTACTTCAGAGGGAAAAATAAAGTTTGTTTGCTATAGAATACTTGAACTTGTTGAGTACTTAGAGGACAGCAGACACAATGTTAAGTGCTTTAATTTTTTTTTACAGCCCTGTTAAATAGTTAATATTATCCCTAGAATCTCAGAAATGTTGCTGCCTGAACCTGAGATTCAAAGCCTGGCCACCTGACTTTAAGGCTGGTACTCTTAGCTTCAGTGTGCTATCCACTTTTTTAGGTATCTTTGAAATGAAATAGCTTCACAAAATGCCTGTTGTGTATTGTTTGCAGTTGACAACAGTGGTTTTCACTGTAAAAAGCAAAGTTGATTTGAAATTCCAATGAAAATTTTTATTTTTAAAAATTACATTTCTTGAGTGAAATTAAAGTTGATCCATGTCATATCACTAAGAAGGCTGATCCTTTTCAGTAAGCTAATAGTTTTATTTTCTCTACTTAAATGAAAATAATAAAAAGTTTAGATTGTGCTCAAGAAAGCTCTCTGTATAGCATAAAAATCTTGGAATTTGCGTGTAATCCCAGCACTCTGGGAGGCTGAGGCAGGCGGATCACTTGAGGTCAGGCATTTAAGACCAGCCTGGCCAACATGACGAAACCTTGTCTCTACTAAAAATACAAAAATTAGCCAGGTGCGGTGGTGCACCCCTGTAATCCCAGCTACTCGAGAGGCTGAGGCACGAGAATCACTTGAACTTGGGAGGTGGAGGTTGCAGTAAGCTGAGATCGTGCCACTGCACTCCAGCCTGGGTGACAGAGTAAGACTCAGTCCATGCCCCCACGCCCCCCCCCCCAAAAAAAAATCTTGCCATTTGCCTTTAATGGATGGTTTTATAAACAATAGGTTAGAGGAATCAGTAGGCTTATTGTGACTAAGCAGTGTCATATGATTGAAAGTACCAAGGCATAGTAAAGTGTATAAATACATGATCCAACTCTAGATGTCAGAATCTGTCAGGAATTAGAAATACCAGATACTTGGTACGTGGTATTATACAGAAAATTGTTTAAGATACTTGAGTATCAAAACATTTTCAAAGTAGTACTACTTACTTTAGTTTCCACTGTAGTGCTTGATTTTGGAAGGACAGATTTTTGCCTAATATAAGATTATATTAAAATAATTATGTAAATCATGATCTATAGCTACTGTAGATATAAGTAATACAAAGAAAAAAAAAGGTGACTTAACATTTCTTAAGGACCTCCTTTGTTGGATTGAATGTTGTATATACATTGTCTTTTTTTTTTTTTTTTTTTTTTTTTTTTGAGACATACCTCTCTCTGTTGCCCAGGCTGGAGTACAGTGGCGTGATCTCATCTCACTGCAGCCTCAACTTCCTGGGATCAAGCGATCATCCCATGTCAGCCTCCCGAGAAGCAGGGACCACAGGCACATGCCACCATGCCCAGCTATTTTTTTATTTTTATAGAGATGGGGTCTTGCTGTGTTGCCCAGGCTCACATTGTCATCTTTAATTTTCACAACTGCTCCATTAAATACGTTGTTATACATGTTAAACTGAGACTCAGACACATTTAACCCGAGGTTACATAGCAAATGGATGAGGCCCAGTGTTACTGTTTTTAAGGCTTATGGTATCTTTTACATACGAATATGGAAGGGATTTTTGTATCAATGAAGATCTTTCAGCAGTGAACTGTGGAAAATCTGACTCGTACATTTAAGTTGTTGAGGTTGACAATTTGTGGATTGGAGTGGTATCTAGTCCTCTGAGTAACCAATACAGTAAAATAGTTTATGAAGTCAAGTATAGGAAGCTTCTCAGCCTTGATTTTTTTTTGTCATTACTGGTCTCGATTTTAGTTGGTTATGTGTGATCATCTTTTATCTCCAGCCTCACCACTGATAACATAAAGGTATAACTACATAGCCATGCAAAATACAAGGTTTCCCTTTGCAATTGTAGAAGTGCCTTTCATGTCAACATTTTTTTGATAACTAAAAACGGATTATTGAACAGATATTTTAAGGTTTAACCATTTTTATCCATTCTCAGTCATAATTTTGCTGAGATTGGATATGTATCGGCTATCCAATGACTATTTTTTATTATATAGTTAAAAGTAGAGGTGCAACGTAAATTTTTATTTAGTTCTGATATTTAGATTTTAATGTTTGTATGTGTATGTCTTAATCTTACCATTTGTTCTTCCACTTTGCTAGTTAGGCAGGACTCTGCTTAACCCTTTTATTCTGAACATATGGGACAGCCAGTTCTACTTTCTAATGTTTATGTTATTGAATAACATATTTGGAAGAAATGTATTGCCAAATTTAGGGACTGTTTTTTAGTGCACTGCAGATGTTTTAAGCATATTGAAAGAGTATTTTTTCTTCCACTTGTGTCACTTCCTAGGAGTAATTCTACAGTATACATATTTTGGGGGGGGTGGGTGCAGTGAGAGGGAGGACATCTTACTTGGTAAATCACTTTTGCCAATTATTTTGTAGCAAACTCATCTTTATAGTTAGACTTTTTGGGGGGTAAGGGGAATAGTTTAAGTTTTTTATTTTAAAAGCTTGAATAGTATTCTTTTATGTAAACAGAACATAGACACTTAACGGTTTTCATCAATATGTTATAAACTACAAAATTCACTCACACTGAATTGGTAGTTACATTGTTTAAGTGATATCCTTGCTTCTGTGGTTTATTTCAAATGTAGACTGTGCTGGGGTTGGTGGCTCACGCCGATAATCCTAGCACTTTGGGAGGCCTGGTGGGGGGATCACTTGAGCCCAGGAGTTCAAGACCAACCTGGGCAACATTTCAAGACCCCATCTCTACAATAAATAAATAAATAGGTAAAATTAGCCAAGCATGGTGGCACGTGACTGTAGTCCCATCCATTCCGGAGGCTGAGGTGGGAGGATCGCTTGAGCCCAGGAGTTTCAGGCTGCAGTGAGTCATGGTCACACCACCGCACTCTGGCCTGGGCAACAGAGTGAGACGTGTCTGAAAGCATACAAAACAAAACAAGACTGACTTTCTTTAGGCTGCGTATAATGTTTAGAATAGAGGAGAAAACATTGGTCAGGGAAAGGGGAAAAAGAAAAAAAGATTAAAGGAAA
This sequence comes from Macaca mulatta, assembly GCF_049350105.2. NCBI lineage: Eukaryota > Metazoa > Chordata > Mammalia > Primates > Cercopithecidae > Macaca > Macaca mulatta. The sequence continues at coordinate 32,741,181 of NC_133408.1, forward strand.
AGCAGCTTTTTAATTCTGGATGAGGTTTCTTGCCACCTCAGATGTAAATAGACAATATTTGTAGACACCTTCCAGTTTAATATTAGGAAGTCTTTTGACAAATCTTTGTCATATGCCTGGGTGTTAATAATATTGTGGGGAAAATGAATGGAACAGTGACCTTGTTTCCTTTTATTTCTTCCTTTCTATAGAAGAGTACTTTATCTTATTCCATTTGCTTTTTGCAAATTTGGTATTACTTATGCAAATAATTTTATTTCCTTTTTATGGCCACGATAATCTCTGAAACTCAATGGCAGAAATTCTGGAGTGACACTGAAGTCTCCCTTTTTGTGGGTAATGGGGAGGTGAAATAAGGCATCTTACTCTGTCAGGAGTGGAAATACATGCTTCTGCCTGAAAGGAACATCAGTCCTACAAGATAGAGCAGAGGAAGAAAGGCAGAGTCATCATGTTTAGCTGAACTAAGAACATTCTCAAAAAGGCCTTTCATATAAGGAGGTAAAATAACTATGGCTCAGGAAAATGCAGTAGAATCTCAAAGAGGATCTTGTCGAGCTTTCTGTTTTTAAATGAATGGAGTGAGGAACAAAGATAAAATAACACGTAGAACATGTTTTCTTTCTTCATTATCTCATAGCTCCAGAGTTCCACAAATTGGTTTGCATGGACAGATTCAGAGTAGTCCCTCAGAGCCCAGGTTCTGTTAATAAGAAGAGGCACGTTACATGATATGCACAAAGAAATGAAGTGAGAAGTAGTTAGAACTACAGCAGTGCAATCTTTTGCCACTTTTTCTTAGCCATCACACCATGGAATAATTGTTGTTCCTGACTCCTTCCTTTAGGCAATTGTTGTCAAGACATTTGGGCCAGGGCTGTAATCTAGGACCAGGAGCCATCAGAGTTTATTTAAGAAGAATCAGAGACATGTGGAAACCTAATAGTTGACAGCAGCAAATGAAACAAGAGAAGCACATAGAGCTCTTAGGTACAACTGACCTTACCTGACCTAGGGTAATCCTTCTTCCCACTCAACTTCACTAATGAACTTTGCAGGCAGTGTGATGGCTACTCGTTAGATGCTGTGTCCATTTATTATTATAAATACGGGCATATGGTGCTAGAAATGATAGAAGTTCCTGCATCAGGGTCCCTTTATCTAATGTTTTGCCATCTAGCCCTCTGAGGAGGAACCATCTGGTCTTTGTTTGCTGGCCAGCTTCAACATAACCATCCACCCAGTCTTTGCGTTAGAGTTTCACTTTAGGAATTCGTTTTCCGTGTCTGTTCACACATACGGCTCGAACACCAGCATCTCTCTTAAGATTTCATTACCTCTTGGCTGTTTCTTACTGTTGCCCTCTGGCTCTTACCTTCTTCTAATCAGTAGTCGTAGTGTTGGGTGAAGACATGTCCTCTACACTGCCTTTTTACATTCATTCATTCTCATCCTTACTCAAGTCTCTTCAGCCTTGCTCAAGGCTCATCATCTAGGGCTTGGACAGCCCTAGTCTGACCCAGACTTGGGCATTAGTATTTGCATTGCTTAAAAGTAACCCACCCCATCCCTCCCCGGTACACAGTTCCCAGCATAAGGAATATGGTGGCGTTATGTCAGTATCTGAATGCCAGCAACGTTCATGAGTAAGACAGGTAGAAATACATTCAAACTTGAGAATTGAAAGATGGAGAAAAGAAGAAAGTAAACCGTGTAAGAGGAGGGTTGGAGGGAGGCAGGAAGAGAGAATTGAGCGGGAGAAAATACATGCTCACTTTCTGGAGCAGCTCTTACGCTCGTGGCACTAGAATGGTGACTCGAACCCACTTGATGGATGCACATCTGACTCTAGAGTATTCTAGAGTATTGGGAAATACTCTTCAACTTAATAGTCTAGGTTTATTGTCATATTTACAAATTTACAAAGCAGGAGAAGTGGAGAAAATGGGCAAGGAAATAAACTACCTGTTCTCCTTCATGTTTCTTTTATTTTTTTTTTCATGATTAATAAGACCAGTATTTTAGTTTCATTTTCGTATGAAGAGAGTAACAAGTTTTTGTTTCTTTTCTAGTGGCCCTAGTCTAAATGAATTGCTCTTTTTGAACATGAAACATCTTTCTTGACATCCAAAAATTTCAGGCTCCCCTCCTCCTCACCTCCACACACACACAGACTATATATGTTCCTGTACATTCCGTAACTCTGGAGTCAGGGAAACTGCGTGGCTAATATGAACATAAAGATTTGTCTACTTTTAATTTTAACAGAATAGAGGGAACATGATAAAACAAATTAAACTGTCAAGTTCTTCAACATCAGTAAGTTTCACACAGCTGCAGGGATAACTTGAGGAAAGGACACGTTCAGCCAGATGGCCTGTGCTGGCCTCCTTCCCATTCCTGCGAAAGATATGTTATTCACTCCCAGGGTAGCTCAGGGAAAGAGCTGATTATGGAATTAAAACAACCAATGTCCAATTAACCCCTGTTTTGGTCAACGTTTCCTACACAGTTTGGATAATTGGCATACTTTAGTTTCATCGAGGGAGGCAGTTGGTTTGTTGGTTAGTGCAGGCCCCTCGGAATAAGAAATACGAAATTCCGTTGTTGGTTCTGCCCCTACAAACTGTAAGTATGACCTTGGACATCTTATTTACCTCTTTGTGCTGTTAGCTTTCCCCGTTTGAGATTCAGAGCCACGTGTTGCTCTTTGACCATACGTGAGGTAAAGGCACCACAGGAAAAGGGAGAAAGAAGAACGTTTGCAGAGTTCTTCAGGACCATGAATTAAAATGTGCACTTTTTCTTACATAATGTCACTGCAGGGTCTTAGCGGTGGTGCCCCCTCAACAAAGCTCAGGTACAGGAGGACTTGTTAGAGGCATGCAGCAAACTCTTCAGGAACCCGGTGATAGGAGTACTTTGCCCCTCCTGAAACTGGAAAGCTATTCATTCAGCACCTCCCTGCTGTCCCTTCCCTCTCCTGGTTTTGCCTCCCTCATCTCTGCTTCTCTCTATTTGCCTACTCCAATGTTTTCTCTCAGAATACTGACTCCTCTAGGCACTAATCTGAAACGTGGCCTCATGAAGTCCATTCTAAAATGAAGCTTTCTGTCTCCCTCTGAATTCCAGATGTCAAGAGAGGAAATGATTGGTCCATTTTAGTTAGGTTCCCGGTGTTGATCCATTCTCCTCAGGTCTGTGGTTTGGGAACAGGTTATTTAAGAAAAAGGTTTAGGGAAGGAAGAAGAAATTATAGGCATCTTTTGTATGTGAAATTACTTTTTGCTTTAAGTAAACCTGTCACACAAAATTATAAGTGAAATAATTAATTACCTAGATTATTAAATTATTTTACAGATCCAAATGCTTTTTCTTTTTTTAGTTTTTCAGGATATATATATATATATATATATATATATATATATATATATATGTCTGTATATATCTACACATGTATATATATAGACAAAAGACAATCCTAACCCTCAAAGAGCTTTATATAGGTTGACTAGTAAGTCAGAAAAAATTTTGTCTGAGGAAGTTCTTTGGGCTGAAGCTTCGTCTGTGAATAATGAAACAATTAACATTGAGTGCTTAGAAAATATGAGATTTTATACTAAGTGTTTTACATATACCTTTTATTTAATACAACAGTTTTATAAGGTAGTTACTATTATTATTCCTCTTTTACAGCTGAAAAAACTGAGCCTTGGAACGGTTAAGTAAATCGACCAAAGTGACCCACTACTGAATAGCAGAGTCAGGAATCCAGAGAGTGTTCTTTTAACCACAGTGCTTTTTGGCTTTCCTAATAAAAGCAAGAGACTGACACTGGCAGAGACAAAATTTTAGAATGGGAAAAGTAATCCAGAATTCTCAGAGTGCTGCATAAATATGTGCTTTACCAAAAGTTTTCAAATCCACATTTGTTACAGTCTGTGGCAATTGCATATGATAGGAAAGACTATGTTCCAGAAGACCTTGACGTGGTTTTGGATCAGCCACTTACTGGACAATTAACCAACCACTCAATTGTTCTGAGCTTTAGTGCCCTGGTAAAATGGGAATGAGGATAAATAATGTATTAACCAACCCCATGAGGAGAATCAAAGACAACTCTATCCTAGTATTTCATTTGAGGAAGGGTGAGTATGGCTTAAAGCACCTGTGACAAAGCAGGGCTTTTAAAATGTATGATACACTTTGTAGGAATCAACAGTCAGTGACAAGAGCTCCCAGGAGGTTTTATACACTGTTTTGCCCAGTCAAGAATTTGTAAAGAATTGCATCTCCGCAGCACCCACCACAGACTGGCCCCAGGAACATTTGTCTTCCTTTGTTTGCCCTTTGCTAAGCCCCTGTCAACAATGGGTTTTAACTATCTTATCTTGACCTTAACAAGGTGATAGACCTGGTCAGTGGAACGTGGCAGCAGTTTTCTAATGTTTGAAAGATAACTGATGGATTAGCCTTGTTTTCTGTGTCCCCAAAAAGACCAATAGGCAGACTAAACCTCAACAGATTATAGCTCAGTGCAAGGCAGAATTTCATACTGTTGCAGTTATGCGAGGCACTCTTACTGAGCAGCTACTCTGTGGCTAGGCTATGTGAGCATTACCGCATTTATTCAGCACAGGGGCTCTATGAAATAGGTATTAGTGCTTTTGCACATTTAATAATGATAAAACTTTCCAGAGGAGCCAACTTCCCCAAGATCAAACAGTTGGTAAATGGTAGAGCCAGAAGAACTTGAAGCCAGAGCCATCTGTCTCCAAAAGACCACCTTGGAAGATAGTTGGTGGTCACTAGAGGTTTTTAGAAATGAACTAGATAACCAGAGATAGCAAATGGGCTATAAAGGGGATTAAGCATCAGATAGGATGATTGATTAGGCAGATGGCTTTTCGACTGCCTCCTAACCTTTAAATTATAATTCTGTCATGTTTGGAGAATTACTTTACATGCCATACTATTATGAAAACAATAGCCAGTGGCAAAATTGTTAGAGGAAAATATATTTCAGCTCATAAAAATTTAGCTGCTTTTCCAATTGGATACAAGTTCTTTAAATTTGTGTAATCTGGTATGATGAAGGATAAGATGTTTGTAAGTTTAGTTTAAGTCATTAGTTCAAATGAATAAAATATATACCAAAAATCTGCCATTTTCTAATTATAGACAAGGAAATTTGATTTGATGCGTCATATATTTAAAACAAATACCTAAACAAATGCCTAAATAAAAGAGTGTCTTACTATGCATTTTGGAACACTGGGTTTCTAAGTCTTATCCATTCACAGCAAAGTGAGATCTTTTCTGGACCCGCATGACTTTTTCGCCTTCTCAGACCTGAGAAATGTTATTAAGGTTTAATCCTGTGCCACAAAGCAAGAGTGGATCTGAAGCTCTTAGGTCAAAGGAGTGGTGTTTCTTAATGTTATGTTTCTACTAATGGCAACATGCTAATATGGTAAAAAGTCGAAAGCCATGGCAATGACATGTAGAGTCATCTTGCATCAGTATTCAAGACCTACTTGGGTAATGGCTGTTTTTGTTGAATTGGTTTTTGGATTTTTAGGTTTCAATTATTTAAAAGGAAATTTCACTTTTATGTATTGTAATTAATCACTTTATGTTAAGATACTGTTTTTATTTAGCCATATTCGTTGAACATTCATACTTGAAGCTCTTCAACAAACACAGATTCAAGTTTAAAAGATCATTCCAATAATAGCTTTGACCAGTTTGATTTAATCTTTGTCACACATTTAAAGGGCTGAAATTCTTTGGCATACAATTATTATCTGCTTCAATGATTGATGTGTAAAATGGGCACAGAGAAATAGTTTCTTAATTGTGGTTGATACTGTAAAAAAATAAATACATTAAAAAGCCTTTCTTGCATAAAGGCTTACTTTGCCCATTTCATTGTAACTATTTTTTTAGAAGGAATGTCTGGTTTTAGAGACTAAATCTTTTGATGTGATACTTCATTTCTTAATATCTCCATCAAAAGAAAATGTAACAAAGTAGTATTTTAATGTTAACTGGGTTTTCATCTTTATCTAGGCGAGGTAATTTGAAAAGAAAAATGTTGAAAAGCTTGATGGAAGTGGTATTTTGAAGCATATACTCATTCTTGATATAACCTAAATCCATACCAGATCTTACTAACCTCGACTTGAGAAACAGCAACTAAAGGAAACCAAATTAGTATGATCATTTCTTTATAAACAAGTGCTAAAATAAAGATCATCTTACAAAAACTTGAAAATACTCTAAAAGTGTGTTTTTTAAAATGCTTTGCCAGGCCTGGTGGCTCACGCTGGTAATTCCAGCACTTTGGGGGGCCGAGGCGGGTGGCTCACTTGAGGTCAGGAGTTCAAACACCAGCCTGGGCAACATAGCGAAACCCCATGTCTACTAAAAATACAAAAATTAGCCAAGCATGGTGGTGCAGGCCTGTAGTCCCAGCTACTTGGGAAGCTGAGGCAGGAGAATTGCTTGAACCCGGGAGGCAGAGGTTACAGTGAGCCGAGATCACAACACTGCCCTCCAGCCTGCGTGGCAGAGGGGACACTCTGTCTGATTGATTGATTGATTGATAGGTAGATAGCTTAAATCTTGTGGGTTTTCTACCATAATATTAGTCATGCATGTTTTCTAAACCCATAGAACTCTCTCTAGGATAAAATATTTTATTATTCTTTAATTTTGTGCCTTTTTTGTTCATTTATATTCCAGTGAGAAAGATATATTGGATCCGAAACCATCGTTTTAATTAACATTGTCGTACCATTTTAATTCTCCTGGTCCCATAGAATTATGACAACCCACTCGTCATTTTGCAGACTAAGGCTCCAAAAGGTTTACTTGCCATTTACAACATGTTCTACTCGGAATGCTGCCTCTGCTAGGTGCTAACATGTAAAGATAAATATACGTAATTCTCGCCCATAAGGAGTTTATACTCTTGTGGGGAGCCAGACCTTAACAAACCAAAACTCAGGCATACCTCAGAGATATTGCAAGTTCAGTTCCAGACACTGCGGTGAAGTGAATACCTCAGTAGAGCAAGCACATTTTTTGGTTTTTCCGTCTGTATAAAAGTTACGTTTACACTGTACTGTAGACTATTAAGTGTGCCATAGGCATTATGTCTAAAAATAATATGCATACCTTAACCTAAAAATACCTATTGCTAAAAAAATACTAACGACCCTCTGAACCGTCAGAGAGCTGTGATCTTTCTGCTGGTAGATGCCTTGCCTGCATGTTCATGGCTGCCGACTGATCAGGGTGGTGGTTACTGAAGGTTGGGTGGGGTCTCTGTAATGATTTCTTAAAATAAGACAACAATGAAATTTGCCACATTGACTGACGTCCTTTCATGGAAGATTTCTCTGTAGCATCTGTTGCTGTTTGATAGCATTTTACCCACAGGAGAACTTCTTTCAAAAAGGGAGTCAGTCCTCTCAAACCTGCCACTGCTTTATCGACTAAGTTTACATTTACATAATATTCTAAATCCTTTGTTGTTTGTTCGACAGTGTTCATAGCATCTTCACCAGGAGTAGATTCCATCTCAAGAAACTGCTTTCTTTACCCATCTTTAGGAAGCAGCTGCACAGACTGGGTGTGGTGGCTCACGCCTGTAATCCCTGCACTTTGGGGAGGTCGATGTGGGAGGATCACTTGAGCTCAGGAGTTTAAAAAAAAAAAAAAAACAGCAACTCCTCATTCATTTATGTTTTATTATGAGGTTGCAGAAATTTACCCACATCTTTAGGCTCACTTCTAGTTCTTTTGCTTTTTCTACCACATCTGCAGTTGCTTTCTCCACTGAAGTCTTGAACTCCTCAAAGTCATCCATAAAGTTGCCAATGTTGATATTTGACCTCCCCTCAGGAATCATGAATGTTCTTAATGACATCTAGAATGGTGAATCCTTTTCAGAAGCTTTTCAATTGACTCTTCCCAGATCCAATCAGAGGAATCACTTTGATAACAGCTAAAGCCTTAGAAAATTTGTTTTTCCAATAAGATACAAAGTCAAAATTACTCTTTGATCCATGAGCTGCAGAATGGGTGTTGTGTTAGCAGGCGTAAAAACAACATTAATCTCCTTGTACAACTGCATCAAAGCTCTTAGTGTACCAGGTACATGGCCAGTGAGCAGTAATATTTTGAAAGGAATTTTCGTTTTTGTCCAGTAGGTCCCAACAGTAGGCTTAAAATATTCAGCAAATCATAGTGTAAGCAGATGTGCTTTCCTCCAGGCTTTGTTGTTCCATTTATGTAGCAAAGGCAGAGTAGATTTATCATCATTTTTAAGGGTTTAGGATTTTTGGAATGGTATATGAGCATTGGCTTCAACTTAAACTTCCAGCTTCATTAGCCCTGATCAAGAGAGTCAGTCTTTTCTTTGAAGCTTTGAAGCCAGACATTGACCTCTCTCTAGCTGTGAAATGTCTAGATGGCATCTTCTTCCAATTTAAGGCTGTTTTGTCTCCATTGAAAATCTGTTGTTTAGTATAACCACCTTCATCATTTATCTTAGCTAGATCTTCTGGATAACTTGCTGAGCTTTTCTGTCAGCATGTTTGCTGCTTCCCTTTGCACAGTTTTATTATTTTCTCCCTTAAATTGTATGAACCACCTCTGCTGCTTCCTCACCTCTCTCAGCTTTCATAGAATTGAAGAGAGTTAGGGCCTTGCTCTGGATGAGGCTTTGGTTTAAGGGAATGTTATAGCTGGTTTGATCTTAAATCCAGACCACAAAAACTTTCTGTATATCAGCAAAAAGGCTGTTTTGTTTTCATTATCATTCACGTGTTCACTGGAGTGACATTTTTAATTTCCTACAATAATTGTTTTTTTGCATTTGCAATTTGGTTAACTGGTGCAAGAGGCTGAACTTTTGGCCCATCTTGGCTTTCAGCATGCCTTCCTCACTAAGCTTAAACATTTCTAGCTTTTGATTTAAAGTACGAGACATGCAAAACACACAGAGGCCATTGTAGGGTTATTAATTGATCTCATTTCAATATTGTTGTGTCTCAGGCAATAAAAAGGACTGAGGAGAGGGAGAGAGATGGGAACAGCCAAGTCGTGGAGCGGTCAGAACACACGTATTTATTAAGTATGCTGTCATATGGGCGTAGTTCATGGCACCCCGCAACAATTATAATAGTAACACCAAAGATCACACATCACCATAACAGATACAATAATAATGAAAAAGCTTGAAATATTGGGAGAAATACCTAAACGAGACATAGAGCTACAAAGTGGGCACAAGCTGTTGGAAAAATGGTACCAATAGACTCCTCAACAGGATTGCCACAAATCCTTAGATTGTAAAAAAAAAAAAAAAAAAAAAAAAAAAACCACAATAACTGCAAAGTACAATGAAGCAAAGCACAATAAAATGATGTGTGACCTTACAGTTTTGTAAGCAAGATGATTGAAAGATCTACTGAGTGCTGTGGAGTCACAGAGAGGAACAGCCACCCTCAGGCTGAAGGCTGCCTAAAGAGAGGATGAGTTGTCAGCTGAGACTTACGGAAAGAAAGAGATGTCCTAGTTGTTTAGCTTGACTGTAAACAAATGGGGCTTATTACAGGATTCTCTGTGCATTTTTAAGTCTGATGTATTTTTCCTCAAAAGATGAGGATGGTAAGGATGGTATGGGGGGAAGGGCACTAACAGAAGGTTCTTTGTTCTTCTTACCGCCCTGTTTTTCCCCTGCTGTCTTACTTACAACCTCTTGTTTAATGACAAGAATTTCTATAGAACAAATTATATATTTTATATAAATGCGATAATTGAAAGCAAGTTAAAGACCAAAACACAAAGCAAAATATAAACATTGAATTCTTATGTAAAGATTTAAGTAATTTAGGAGTTGAATGAACTAGGACCGGGCACTGTGGCTCCTGCCTGTAATCTCAGCACTTTGGGAGGCCAAGGCAGAAGGATCTCTTGAGCCCAGGAACTTGAGACCACCCTGGGCAACATGGTAAAACCCCGTCCCTACAAAAATCAAAAATTAGTCAGGCATGGTGGCGTGTGCCTGTGGTCCCAGCTGCTCAGGATGCTGAGGTAGGAGGATCACTTGATCCTGGGTAGGCGGAGGTTGCAGTGAGCTGAGATTGCACCGCTGCACTCCAACCTGGGTGACAGAGCAAGACTCTGTCTCAAAAAAAAAAAAGAGTCAAATGAACGACTAAATAGTGAAGAGAACAATATAGTATATATGTGCCATTCCACACATCATCATTCTATCTCAAGACAAAAAACAACAGAAAAATGATGAGAGATTTTCATTAAAGATTTTAGTTTTCATTGTTCAGATGATTTAATTTTAGTAAATGATGCTAATAGTAGGAAGTAAGTAGTTGTTTTTAATGATCTTTATTGTTAAGAGAAAAGTTGTTCTGAAATATTTTTGGTCCAACAGTTGAAATCAGAAAAGCCCCGACCCATGGTCCCTAGACCGCTAATCTGCCTCTGTCTCCTCAGCACACCGGAGTCATCCTCTAAAGCCGCCTGACTCTTCCCCGACCTGGGTCTGTATCTGACTACGAGCGGCAGGTGCCATGCCAGGGAGCATGTGTCACTGTCCCTGCTGCACAGACTGAACGTGCCCTAAACCTGGACAACAGCAGAACTGAGTCTCAGATTAGCATTTACTGGCTGTCGTTCCTGAGATTGCTACTTCAAACACTTGGTTGTATGGCTAGAAGAGATCAGGGAAAAGCACGCACCGCAGTTTCTTCAATAAAAGTAAAACCATTTAAAGTGAGTAGCCTGCTGCTGGTGTGCTGGTAGCTTCATTTTCCAAGTTGACAGGCATACTTGAATGATACCTGTGAGAATTTCAAGACATAGAAGTTCTCCAGGTACATTGTGCATGTAGTATTTTTGGTTTTGATTCCTTCATCCTGTAGGATGGGACCTAGTCAGGTTTATTGACTCCTCTTTACAGGTATCGCCTCCATGTCTGGGCGTTCATGGATTGTGTCTGTAGTGATATTTCTCTTCCACAGCTTGACTGGAAACTTCAGTCTAGATATCTTTGTGATTTGGGCCTGTAATGACCACAGTGATGTCATATATGTCATTTCAATAGTATTTAATTTGATAATTTGACAATTTTTCTTTTTTACTTTGTTTTTGAAAAACTAGCAATCTTTCTAGGATAGTAAATTTTGGATTCTTTTCATTCAAAGGTAATATGAGAAAACACTAATTGAGAACATTTACATATACATATGTCATAAGTAATTTGCAAATTGTATAAAGCTACAGCAGGTGGTACTTGATTTAACAAGGAAAGCTTTTGTAGTGTAAATTTACCCCAATAGCTTTATGCATCCTTCAAAATGTTTTCTTGACCAGCATGCTTCAGTAAGAACATTGATCGCATAACTCTTGGTTTCATAAATGTAACTTAAAATAAATTTAACATCTTGTTTAAACAGCCAAAACAAAAGGCATGATTTTGTTAGATAATAACATATATTATTTTATTTTCATTTTTATTTTATTTTATTTTAATTTGAGACGGACTCTTGCTCTGTCACCGAACTGGAGTGCAATTGTGCGATCTTGGCTCACTGCAAGCTCCGCCTCCTGGATTCAAGAGATTCTCATGCCTCAGCCTCCCAAGTAGCTGGGATTACAGGCGCATGCCACTGTGTCCAGCTAATTTTTGTATTTTTAGTAGAGACAGGATTTCACTATGTTTGCCAGGCTGGCCTCGAACTCCTGACCGTGGGTGATCCTCCTGCCTCGGCCTCCCAGAGTGCTGGGATTACAGGTTGAGCCACCACATCTGGCCTGCACTAATATATTTAATAATATATTCCTTTAAGAATCACTTTTTTGTCACTATTGACAACTAAAGTTTCTTTTGATCCCTGTGATTTGAAAATTGTTATGGAAGACTGTGGATACATTAGAAAACTTCTCCTGTTGAAGCAGTGACTTAGAAGTTAAATCTGTTTTTGGGAACAAGTGACCCAAGACGTTGCAGAACATACTACTGATTTCAGTTTCAGATGGGTCAAAAGCTTGGAATTGTGAGAGAGCATTATCCATTCAGGGAACTGCAAGTTAAGTTAATTTTAAAATTTTAAAATCAGTTATAACAAGCAAACAAAAGTGCAAGCATATATATACATGCATACAAGCACATAAAAATTTACAGTTCTGGGCCGGGTGGAGTGGCTCACACCTGTAATCCCAGCACTTTGGGAGGCCAAGGTGGGTGAATCACGAGGTCAGGAGTTCAAGACAAGCCCGGCCAAGATGGTGAAACCCTCCCTGTCTCTACTAAAAAAATTCACAATTCTGTAACACACATACTGGTTTCTTCTCTTATTCTTGATCCAATACAATATATTTAACAGAACATACTTTATAATAAGAAGTACATGAAGATCTTGACTTCAAAGATGGGGAACATTTTTAAAACAGAGTGTACCCTGTGAGTAAGCGCAGTGTGTCTAAATGTACTAAAAACCCTAGGAGCTTTGATCAAAAGCCAGCTGGTTACATCAGTTCTGTTGGTAATCTTTCTTGCTGATCTGTGACCTTGACCTTGTGCTTGTGTCTGTATGTCAAATCTATTTTAGGGATGGGGAAGCCATAGTTGAGTTTAATAGGATTGATGCTTCCATCTCAAAGGATATCCCTGTATATATACTATAAACACTCAAGCAATTCCAGAAGAAGAAAGATCCATTTTTCATTACATTTCTTATTTTGATAGAGATTGGAAAATATTATGCTCTTAAAAACTGATAGAAAGCACCAGTTACTCCAAAGAGCTATTGAGAAAAGTGAGGAGAAGCAAACACTCTGTTAATTTTGTATTTACACTCTTTTCTTATACTTATGTGCTGCCAAAGTAATTTGTTAATGATTATTTTGTGTTCATTAAGAGAAACTATTGTTTCTTTGATAACAGTAGAAGGTAGTGAATAGACATTAGTACTAATCATAAATAGGTATGTACTGTCTGTCATATAATAATTTTCTGGAGCTTTAAAAATTGTAGGTAAAATTAACTTTATCTAACGATTTTCCAGTTTCAGTATTTTCAAGACAGACTGCAGCACAGCATCCAGAAATGTATTGCATTTTTGAAATAGAAATTTTTTGGCAGTTTAGCTCTTTCTCTAGCTCCTTTGTCTAGATCTTTGATTTTTAACTTAAAATCTCCAACTTTTTCATCTCAACTTAATTTTGTTTAAAAATTAAATGTTTTTCAGAATAACTATAGAGGCAATGTAAAATGAATAGCAAATTTATTGAATCCGATTCATATACCTAGGCCTTCTGAGGAGAATTCCGAACAAAGAAGCCCTTCTTTATTTTGCTGTATCAATTATGGGGTATGTGTCTGTGTCATCAAAGATCCTAAATCTTTGTGATTATCCTGCATTTTATGCAGTAGATAGCCGTTATGAGATAAGCAAAAGTTCCAGTTTGAATATGAGCTCATATTTGGCTTTTAAATAAACATCTGTTTGCAATTCTGTGACCCTACAGAAGAAAGCTATGAACATAGATAACTTAGGGCATTAGGTGGGTTGGGTGTACAGCTATTTCAAAACCATTTTCTTCCCCCAGAATTTATTAAAAAGACAATAAAACATATTGGTCAGGGCTATTTCCACAACTTTATAACAGCATATCATCTTTCTCGTTAAAATGCTTGTCATTTTCATCAGCTATAATTTGACGAATTACTTGGAATCATAGGAATAAAATGTGAGATTTAGGGAGGTCCTCGGATACATGTGTCCTTGCATTGAATGCTTGAGTTAGTCAAGCAGGAGTGTCTCCTAATGAGTCTTTTTTAGTTGGGAATGTGAATGACACTCTTTTGCTCCTATGGAAGCAGCTGACCAGCGAGTTAAAGCCGACGGACCTAGAAGTTAGGAGCAAATTTGGCCTTGGGCCAAAACATGAAGTCCTTCAGGTTGCAGTGGAGAGCAGCCTGGGCAGCTGTTTTCCTTGCCAGTGTCTCTGGCTTCCATGCCACCTGTCTCTGAGGAGTATCTGCACCTAAAATGGGAACCCCCGGGAGAGAGTAAGAAACTCCTCAGTTCTCATTTCAGATGTTGAGGCCGTCAGTTGAGCAAAGTGTATTTAGATAATTATTTTTGGCACCTTTTAAACTGTACGACCACACAGCTACCTTTTCATAAAGATAATACTTCAAAGAAAGTTATCATCTTGGAATTCAATTTCCCTTAAAAGACATATATTAATTTTGATTCAAGTTTTTCAAGTAATTAGAAATATATTTTAAGAAATGAAACTTCAGGCATATTCTTTTGTTGTCTTATTATTCCTTGCTGTGAAATGTCAACACTTGAGTGTTTCTTGTATTCCCTTTTAAATGTTTTCTTCCAACGACTTTTTAGCTTTTAGTTTATAAGAGAGGATTCACTGTTGTCTTCTTAAATGAAACTTCAGGAGCCATGCCGAAAATGTTACTTTTCCTTTCTTTTTATATGAAATTAAGTGTTGGGTTTTACGTATTTTAACTTTTCATTGGCCCTTGATTTGGAAAGCTGCTTTCATCCCTTCGGATGAAATGTTTGCAGTTACAGCCCGTTGGTAAATTGCTTTTGGCGTATTGTTTCTCATTCAGCTCTTAAAACTTCCTTTCAAAGCCCCGCTTTGGAGAACAACAAGAGTTCTCTGAATACCTGGATCTGTATTTTTTTTTTAATAAAAGGGGCAATACTTAGGACTTTGGAATCTTCTTAGTATGTACTTAGATATTTTTCTTCGAATATTTAATGAAACATATTAATGTTTTTCTTACCATTTGTATAAAAAATACCCCTGAAATTATCCACAGTGGAATATAGATAATATTATTGTCCATTAGGAGTTATTCTTGAATGACATAATTAAGTAGCCCTTTGATTACTTATGCATTTTGAGGAACCAGGCAAAGCCAAGTGTCCTAATTGTCAAAGCTGCATGTTAGAAATCCCTTTAAATTCAGTACTCAAATAGGTATTACTTGATATTGCAGAACAAACTGGGGGAGATCTCATGGAAACAATTGAAAGTCATGAGGTAGTCCTTAGATATACTTTAAATGGCATACCAAGTGAACTCATAGATGTTTAATCATTTAAATGTGTTTTTGATGGAGTATTTAATTGCAAGGAAGATACTGAATCCTTAAAAACAGCTGGAGAAAGACCGTTGTCATTATTTCTCTATTCTCAACCAAAAATAGTCCTACATGTAAGAATTCTGCTAGATGCATTCTTCATTTATCTAAGTAAAATCTTATCACTTGGATTTCATCATTTTAACGTGTTTAGAATTTCAACAAAGTTTCCCTATTAGAAAATGTAAAACATATTGCAATGAAAATAGTTTAACTATTTTAGAGTCAATATAGCACCCATTTGTGAACTGTTAGTATACACATTATTTACTACTGCCTTTTATTTAAAAAGCTCTAAAAAAATTACCTGTCAACTTAGTTCTGTACTTTTCAGCTACTTATAAAAAAGTAAATGTAGCTCTTTTTAAAGTATATTGTGTAATTCAAGCATTTTATTAGATATTTCATTAAACTAGTCTGTGTTGAAACTTTCCTCATATTAATCTATGCATATGGTCAAGATTCCATGGAATTTTTTCTTAGTTTCGTTTGATTTTATTACTTTTAAAATAATTCTTTTTCACCATAATAATTTTTTCCACCACATGATGTAGACCAGTAAAATTTTAACTTTATAAACTTTAAAGGATTTTTATGCTTAGAAACAATTTTAAATTAATAAAAGGAAGATTCTGTTTATAATTTTAACATTGTTAAGTAGTTGGACATGAATTTTATTGTCGTAAAAGACTACATTAACCTTTGGTATACTATCAGGGTTCTTTGAACTCAGTTTTAGTTTTCAAATGCTTGTTTAAAAAATGTATTTGTAACTGGTAGGAAGGACGATATCACATATTTTTAAGTTTTAGTGAATGTGTCCTTAATGACTCAAGCGTAGTATCTTGCTATTACCATACATGTCCATTGGAACCTTTTAGAAGCCAAAAGTACATATGGATCTTAGTGATCTTATTTTTTCTGTATCTTTAAGTATTCTGGCATTTTACCATTTTGGCAATTAATTCATATTTTATTCCCAACTGTCCTTTAAAAAAAGAAAAAAATGCTAAAATAATAAAAAGTAAAAATAATGAAAGTGCCTAGAAGGATGATGCAATGCTAAAACAAGTCATCACTGTTACACCATCATTCTATCCTCTTCCCCCTCCCCTCCCCCTCCTTCCCCTCCCCCTCCCCCTCCCCATCCCCATCTCCCTCTCCCTCTCTCCCTCCCTCCTTCCTTTCTTTCTTTCTCTCTCTCTCTTTCTTTCTTTCTTTCTTTCTTTCTTTCTTTCTTTCTTTCTTTCTTTCTTTCTTTCTTTCTTTCTCTTTCTTTCTTGTTGGTTTTTTTTAATTTTTTTAAGAAGCAGTGTCTTGTTCTGTCATGCAGGCTAGAGTGCGGTGTACAGGAACTCAGTCATAGCTCACTGTAGCCTCAAACTCCTGGGCTCAAGTGATCCTCCCCCTTCAGCCTTCCAAAGTGCTAAAATTACAGGCTAGCCACTATACTCAGCCCCATCTTCAGTTTTCTTAGAGCCCATTATGCTACATTATCTTTCAAGAATGTAAAAAATAAAAAATAAAAAATCTGGAGACACTATCTTTCCCTTTTAAGGTTTTATTAAAAATTGATGATTCAGTATTTTTCTGTCTATAATGTCAAAGAGAAGAAAGTTGACATACGAAGATATTTCACTTAGATAAACCAGAAGATGAATGGAACAAAACTGATGGTAATACTTTACACGCGAATCATTATGGTGCTATTGATTATATAAGCAATTCTACTGACTGTTGTCTTCAGCTACATCCCAGATGAATGTTTCCTTCCTTCCGTCCATCCGTCCTTCCTGTTCTTTCTTTCCACAGGGTCTCGCTCTGTCACCTAGGCTAAAGTGCACTGGTGCTATCATGGCTTACTGCAGCCTCGACTTCCCCAGACTCAGGTGATCCTCCCACCTCAGCCTCCCAAGCAGCTGAAATTACAGTTTCATAATATCACACTTAGCTATTTTTTTTTTTAATGTTTTTGTAAAGATGGAGTCTCGCCATGTTGTCCAGGCTGGTCTCGAACTCCTGGGCTTAAGCATTCATCCTGCCTCAGCCTCTGAAAGTGCTGAAATTACAGGCATGAGCCGCTGCGCCCAGCCCCTAGGTGAATTTTCTCAAACACAGGGATCAATGAGTAACAATATAGTTCAAAAATATAGTTCTCAGGACAAAAAGTAAGTATAGTATTTTCATCTAGTTAGTTATTCATTTGGAAAGATTTCATTGCTCACTATTCTCAACACTCTGTTTTGTGACAAAAACTTCAATGGCTCTGTTTTCCTCAAAGGGTGTGTGATAGTATTCTTTCATCTTTTATGATTTTTGGAACACTCAAATTTATTTGAAACTGTTCATAAGTGGACAAATACTTAAGACAGGTGTTTGATAAAGGAGATTGTAAAGAAAGAGATGATATAGAAATGAAGTAATTCATTGGATCGATCATTGTAATTGCTGTTACTCTAAAAATGAAATATGTTGGGCAATTACGAAGCAGAAATTTCTGTCATCTTTTCAACATCATTATGAGCTATTAAAGTTATCAAAAGTAACACCTTTTGAATTCTTCAAGTACAAAAAGAAGACCCAAGAGTCCTTTTAAACACATACTTGAAATCTGGAATCAATATTTGTAAATATTTCCAGGTTCGTCCGTGACAGTTGATGAGCTGTCAGTTTCAAAGCACCTTGCCCTTTTCAGGTGTATATTCCTTCAAAACCAGGAAAACAGAGAATGAAGAATTGAGTTACAGTGTACATTTAAATTCTTATGAAAAACAAAATCTAATGAAGTTGTTTTATGTCATTTCTTTATTCTTATTGTGTAAATTATTCATGAATTAACTTAAATATTAATAAAATGTCTGTTGGACCCAGATGATAAATGATGATGACTTTTTCTTGGTATACTGAGGGTTAAAATGAATTCACTAAAATTGTAGAAGAGCCAGGTGTGGTGGTTCACACCTGTAATCCCAACACTTTGAGAGGCCAAGGCAGGAGGATGACTTGAGGCTAAGAGTTCCAGATGAG
The DNA here is from genome assembly GCF_049350105.2 of Macaca mulatta. Lineage (NCBI taxonomy): Eukaryota > Metazoa > Chordata > Mammalia > Primates > Cercopithecidae > Macaca > Macaca mulatta. The sequence continues at coordinate 32,759,419 of NC_133408.1, forward strand.
CCTTGGCAACATAGTGAGACCCCCATCTCCACCAGGGGAAAAAAAATCAACTCTGCATGGTGGCACACACCTGTAGTCCCAGCTGCTTGGGAGACTGAGGTAGGAGAATCACTTGAGTCCAGGAGGCTGCGGCTGCAGTGAGCTGTAATCTCACCACTGCACTCCAGCCTGGGCAATAGAGCAAGACCTTGTCTCAAAAAAAATTATGTGAGCTGATTTTCACTTAAGATGATAATACTGAAATCAAAATTTAGCACTTCTTGGTATCCTAAATGTTGTACTAAATTTTTTGTTAAAATTAACCATTTTTTCCCCAAAATTTTATGGAACCACTCTATAAAAATGACAGCCAAGTTGAAACAAACATCACTCAGTTAGCTTTTATTTTATTATTATATAGGTTTTCCTTTTTTGTCATTGTATATATGCATTTTTAGTGTTCATAAAAGAAATCTTTCTTCACCTTGCCTGTCATATCTACTAACCTAATGTTTAAAGACAGGCTAGTAATATAATCTACTTAGTTTCTAAACTAAGTTTTTCCTTCTGAAACCTCATGAGAGTTGCAGAATTTATGATGCCTTTATTTGTTCTTAGTATTTTTTCCCATTTTTTTCTTTTTCTGTCCCTTTAGTATTTTTAATTCCTTTGGTTCTTCTCATCCACCATAAGCCAAATTCTAGAAAAGTTCTGTTTTCTTTACTTAGAAGTTATTTAACAAGTATATACCATACAAGGCAAGTCTCCCTTACTGTGATGAAAATGTTTAATATCTTTAGACACATGCACAAGTGCTAATGAAATCACCATTGAAATTAGGAAAATGACAAACCAGTGGATTCAATATTTTATAAACTATTCCAGTTTCAGAAATATACATTAATTGCAATTCTCTGAAGCAGGGGTTCCCAACCCTCAGGCCAAGCCTGTTAGGAACTGGGCCACACAGCAGGCGGCCAGCCGCGGGCCAGCAAGCATTACCGCCTGAGCTCCGCCTCCTGTCACGTCGGTGGAAGCATTAGGTTCTCATAGAGGTGCAAACCCTGTTGTGAACTGCACATGCGAGGGATCTGGGTTGCCCACCGTTGATGAGAATCTAATGCCTGATGATCTCAGGTGGAACAGTTTCATCTCGAAACCACCTCCACCCCACTAGTTCATGGAAAAATTATCTTCCACGGAACCAGTCCCTGGTGCCAAAAAGGTTGGGGGCCACTGCTTTAAGGAAACCTAATTATTAAATGTGTGTTGACATTTAGGTATTTGTAACTAAATATACTCAAGTATATACCTGGCAACACTCTTAAGTTATGTTTATATAAAACCAGGCAAGAGAACTATGTGTTGGAATTTCATGAATAATGTGATTGTCTTCCACTAAAAGAAAATGAGTTAAGCTAATATTGAATAACTTAAAATAACATTTTAACCTTAAAACGTCCATTTATTAGCTAGTGGTCATATTTTACCTTATACCCTAAATCCATAGATCCCAACAAGCTGTACTATTTCCAAGTATCGTGCCTCATTTTCTTTTTTTCCTATATTTCTCAATTACATTCTATACTATAGAAGGAAAAGGCAAGACTTGGGAAAGGTGAGAAGGATTGTTAGTGATTTCTCCCTCTCTAGTTGTTTAAGAGATAGAAAAGGAAGATATCTAAAAAAATTTGGCTCACTCTGGTCCCTGAAGAGCTTTCAATAGAAGGAGTAAAGTGCATTCAGGCCTTAAGGGGTATAAGAATTCCTGCTTTCCTAGGATAGGCACTTTATTTTCTGCTAGAACAAGTGGTAGATGTTGCTGCTGTGTCACCTGAGGCAGCCTCTCCAAGTGACCACAGTCTTTGATTTGCAGGTTTATCTCATTTGAAAAACAGGTCTCCATGAGAAAATCCTTTTTCTCCACTGCTTCATGTAATTGGTACGTTTTATAGGATTTTTTTTTTTCAAAGAAATTGCTGAAAAATAACCACCTTGACGTAGAATATTTAGGAAGCAATTATTCATCTTCCCTTTAAATCTATTCTAAATGTGTTACTGGTCCACTTTTCTAGAAGAAGGTGTGACGGCTTAGAGCATACACATAGTGACTTTTATCCATACTATGGTAACCACATGTTCTAAACTAAAAATGTTCATTTTATAATTTTCATTTAAAACTCTTAAAACAATCTTTAGAAGATTTTTCAAATCACATTCAATTTTTTAATTTTTTTGTGCTTGGTGATACAACAGTCATGTGAAAATGTGAAAAGAAATAGCATGGGGAGAAGAGATTTTTATTATTAGGGATATTCTAGAAACCTAAAGGTGGACTTTCACCTTGCCTGGTTCTCTAGATGCTATGTATCACATCTCTTTTTAAAAATGAACATAATTCACCAATCCTAAGACAGATCAGATCTCGAAGCAGATTGGGAGTTCAGTAAGAATGTGTTGTATTGATCTAAATTAAATAAACAATTGAATATTTAGGATGACCTTTGCCTCGTCATTCCTTTAAGTGATGAGCTACAGTATGTGGTTTCAAATTTGTGGCTTGAATTATTTTAGTATCTCATCTATATATTTTTTGAGAGTGAGAGAATGTGTGTGTTTGAATGTCAAAATCTTTCCTTCCTACTGGGAATTTGGTCATTGAATAACTTCATGTATCCCAAGATTCAGTTATCTGTTGACTGTGTTGCACTGTACTAATTATGATTAGCACAGTACTCAGACCCAAGGAGCTTAATAAAATTATTTGTGTATGTCATTTTTGTTCTTGAAGTTAAAAATTTTCATATTTAAGAAATGATTATTTTCAACCTGAGAAAGCTGATTGCCAAAAAAGGATTATTAAGAGATGATTATTACTAATATCTGTCATCTACTTTCTCTGTGAAGATAGGAAATAAATGGTAGAGAGGTAAATAAATGGTAAAATACAGTGTTAGAGCTCCTTTGCAAAGAAACTATGGTAATTCTTTTTTAAATCAACTTCCAAATCTGCTTTGTAAATTCAGAAATGTGTAAATTCAGTCTTTTTAAAGCAATGAATAATACTTTGCAAATTATATTATACACAGTAAAAAGTAGAATAGCAATAACAGGAGTAATATGAACTCAAAGGTGCTCCTTACTTCATTCTTATTCTTAAATAAAGTATATTTTATGGCTGTTTACAAACCAGTTTTCAAATGGCTGATATGATTTTGACTTTCTTGACTCAACCCAAGAACAGAAAGGTTGGTAGTGGTATGGAGAGAAATACAGTAGATTTGCATATCCCATTAAATGGTTGTTAAATGTCTTAACTAGCTGAGAATTAATTGTTTATTAGCAGTTGTTATTTTTGTTTTTTGTTTGTTTGTTTTGAGATGGAGTATCATTCTGTCACCCAGGCTGGAGTGCAGTGGCGCAATCTCGGCTCACTGCAACATCTGCCTACCAGGTTCAAGCAATTTTCCTGCCCCAGCTTCCTGAGTAGCTGGGACTACAGGCGCATGCCACCATACCCAGCTAATTTTTGTATTTTTCCAGAGACGGGGTTTCACCACATTGGTCAGGCTGGTCTCAAACTCCTGACCTCAGGCAATCCACCCGCCTCGGCCTCCTGAATTGCTGGGATTACAGGTGTGAGCCACGGTACCCGGCCATGTTAAGTTTTTGAAGAGAATTAGAAAACTGTTTCCTCAACTCCAAGATGTTATCGTTGTAAAATGTGTCCTTACGTTTTATACCACTAAGAAAGAAAAATAAGCCTCCAGTTAAGCAACATGCCATCAATTGTAAGATATATACCAATGGGGAAAAAAAAAGTGCTGTTTAGCTGGGATATCTCCCTACTCCCTGAAAAGCAAGTCAGGGTTTTATTAGGAAAGGAAAACGGGAGAATGGATATTTGGTGGCAGTCGTCATCACCATTTCATCTCTATATCATTATTAACCTCTTAAAATATCCATCTTAAGTACATTATGGCAAAGCTTTTTAAAATGGTGGCACTGGAATCTCAAGAAGGTCTCTTCTCATCCTACTCCTTACACAAATTGAAATTAATTGTTGCTGCCTCCTTTCTATATCTTTTTCTTTGGCTATCATTTCATATCCTTTTAATCAATACATTCAACAATTTGATACAATCAGATAATTCTTTCCTAAAGTTTGATTTAGAGTTAAGCATTGTACTCAAAAAGCTACAGGGTAATCTTTCAATTAAAATTTATCTTTTCAGTTCCATAGGGACCAAGGTATTTGTGGATAGCTTCAGGTCTAATAACTTGAACAAAATGTTCTGGCATCTTGAAAAACAAAATTCTTGGAATTTATTCTAGCTTCTCTTCCAAAGGTGTACTGGCCCCATTCCTTAGGTCAATATTGACATTTATCTATCAAGTTTGCAGAAATGCAATGAGTTCTTGCTTCTTCTGTTGTGTATGTGTTAGTGATAGGAAATCGTTTGGTATCTTCTTAGATAATAAATACCATTGGAATGTTTTTCAAGCTGTGACTAAAATGTCTTTGGCATTTTCCATTGTACTTCTTGTATATGTTTATGCCTTCCCTGTCCTCTGTATCTCTAAGGAATGGACCTGACATTAAGATTTCTCCATAGAGCACATGAGGAAGGATTTACTAACAAACTACATTAAACCCTTGATAGCCCCAAACAAGCATCTAAAGAATCACTCTCCTCCATATGACTGTATTTTAATGTTTATGAATATGACTAAGATGGTCACACTTTGAACAGACTCACAAAATAATCTTCAACTTGTTAGTGGTTTCATTTTTTTGAAAACAGAAATTCTAAAAATTACTTATGGAATGTCTGGTGTTTGGGGGATGATGTCAGAAATGAATCTGTTCTGTTGGCCTCAGCCCCACATCAGACTCATCAGAGTCTGCATCTCTTTTCCTTTTTCTGCACATCTACTTTTGTTTCTTCCTAAGTGCTCAGTAATGTAAGGAAGCAGGTTCTAGTTCCCCTATAGAGCTATAAAGCTATACAGGAGACTTAATATTCACATTACTTTGCAGAAAGGTGCTTATGAAAATTCAGAGACTTGGCGGGCTTTGGAAGATGGTTATATAACATTAAAGTATGTTCTCTTCTCTAATGATTTGATCATTTTAACAGTATGGATTAACCCACAGGATTTCCAGTAGACATTTTCAATGGAATAGGAATGGCAATAAAACAAATTACTAACGTGACTGTAGTCCATATATATGTCTATTATTTATATGTAATATACATATACACTTAGAAATGCTATGTTATTTTGCTTGTAGGTATAACATGATTCTAGTTCTGCCTCCTGAACTATTCTTATTTTTATTTTTTTTAGAACACTGATACTTGCATTTAATGGGGAACAAACGATGAAGAAGGAAAAGGAATATATTCACTAAGGATTCTATCTGCGTACTGCTACAGACCTGTGTTTTAAGGAATTCTCCTTCTTCTTGCATAGAAGTTGATCAGCTCTGTGGTCAGACTCATTTATCTTGTCATTGCCAGAAGAAATCCTGGACAGAATGTAACAGTACGTCTCTCTCTGATTGCTATGGAAGGTGATAAACTGATACTCACTTATTAAAGTTACGTCTCACTCACCACAGAAAACCATTCTTTAAAGTGAATAGAAACCAAGCCCTTGTGAACACTTCTATTGAACATGACTCATGGAGAAGAGCTTGGCTCTGATGTGCACCAGGATTCTATTGTTTTAACTTACCTAGAAGGATTACTAATGCATCAGGCAGCAGGGGGATCAGGTACTGCCGTCGACAAAAAGTCTGCTGGGAATAATGAAGAGGATCAGAACTTTAACATTTCTGGCAGTGCATTTCCCACCTGTCAAAGTAATGGTCCAGTTTTCAATACACATACATATCAGGGATCTGGCATGCTGCACCTCAAAAAAGCCAGACTGTTGCAGTCTTCTGAGGACTGGAATGCAGCAAAGCGGAAGAGGCTGTCTGATTCTATCGTAAATTTAAACGTAAAGAAGGAAGCTTTGCTAGCTGGCATGGTTGACAGTGTGCCTAAAGGCAAACAGGATAGCACATTACTGGCCTCTTTGCTTCAGTCATTCAGCTCTAGGCTGCAGACTGTTGCTCTGTCACAACAAATTAGGCAGAGCCTCAAGGAGCAAGGATATGCCCTCAGTCATGATTCTTTAAAAGTGGAGAAGGATTTAAGGTGCTATGGTGTTGCATCAAGTCACTTAAAAACTTTGTTGAAGAAAAGTAAAGTTAAAGATCAAAAGCCTGATACAAATCTTCCTGATGTGACTAAAAACCTCATCAGAGATAGGTTTGTAGAATCTCCTCATCACGTTGGACAAAGTGGAACAAAGGTCATGAGTGAACCGTTGTCATGTGCTGCAAGATTACAGGCTGTTGCAAGCATGGTAGAAAAAAGGGCTAGTCCTGCCACCTCACCTAAACCTAGTGTTGCTTGTAGCCAGTTAGCATTACTTCTGTCAAGCGAAGCCCATTTGCAGCAGTATTCTCGAGAACATGCTTTAAAAACACAAAATGCAAATCAAGCAGCAAGTGAAAGACTTGCTGCTATGGCCAGATTGCAAGAAAATGGCCAGAAGGATGTTGGCAGTTTCCAGCTCTCCAAAGCCATGTCAAGCCATCTTAATGGTCAGGCTAGAACATCATCAAGCAAACTGATGGCTAGCAAAAGTAGTGCTACAACGTTTCAAAATCCAATGGGTATCATTCCTTCTTCCCCTAAAAATGCAGGTTATAAGAACTCACTGGAAAGAAACAATATCAAACAAGCTGCTAACAATAGTTTGCTTTTACATCTTCTTAAAAGCCAGACTATACCTAAGCCAATGAATGGACACAGTCACAGTGAGAGAGGAAGCATTTTTGAGGAAAGTAGTACACCTACAACTATTGATGAATATTCAGATAACAATCCTAGTTTTACAGATGACAGCAGTGGTGATGAAAGTTCTTACTCCAGCTGTGTTCCCATAGACTTGTCTTGCAAACACCGAACTGAAAAATCCGAATCTGACCAGCCTGTTTCCCTGGATAACTTTACTCAATCCTTGCTAAACACTTGGGATCCAAAAGTCCCAGACGTAGATATCAAAGAAGATCAAGATACCTCAAAGAATTCTAAGCTAAACTCACACCAGAAAGTAACACTTCTTCAATTGCTACTTGGCCATAAGAATGAAGAAAATGTAGAAAAAAACACCAGCCCTCAGGGAGTACACAATGATGTGACCAAGTTCAGTACACAAAATTATGCAAGGACTTCTGTGATAGAAAGCCCCAGTACAAATCGGACTACGCCAGTGAGCACTCCACCATTACTTACGTCAGCCAAAGCAGAGTCTCCCATCAATCTCTCTCAACACTCTCTGGTCATCAAATGGAATTCCCCACCGTATGCCTGCAGTACTCAGTCTGAAAAGACTGCATCTAACCACTCAATGGACCTTACAAAAAGCAAAGACACGCCAGGAGAGAAACCAGCCCAAAACGAAGGTGCACAAAACTCTGCAACTTTCAGTGCCAGTAAGCTGTTACAAAATTTAGCACAATGTGGCCTGCAGTCTTCCATGTCAGTGGAAGAGCAGAGACCCAGCAAACAGCTGTTAACTGTAAACACAGATAAACCGATAGGTGTGATTGATAGATTAAATAGCCCTTTGCTCTCAAATAAAACGAATGCAGCTGAAGAAAGTCAAGCATTTAGTAGTCAACCAACAGGTCCTGAACCGGGGCTTTCCGGTTCTGAAATAGAAAATCTGCTTGAAAGACGTACCGTCCTCCAGTTGCTCCTGGGAAACCCCAACAAAGGCAAAAATGAAAAGAAAGAGAAAACTCCCTTAAGAGATGAAAGTACTCAGGAACACTCAGAGAGAGCTTTAAGTGAACAAATATTGATGGTGAAAATAAAATCTGAGCCTTGTGATGACTTACAAATTCCTAATACAAATGTGCACTTGAGCCATGATGCCAAGAGTGCTCCATTCTTGGGTATGGCTCCTGCTGTGCAGAGAAGCGCACCTGCCTTACCAGTGTCCGAAGACTTTAAATCGGAGCCTGTTTCACCTCAGGATTTTTCTTTCTCAAAGAATGGTCTCTTAAGTCGATTGCTAAGACAAAATCCAGATAGTTACCTGGCAGATGATTCAGACAAGAGTCACAGAAGTAATGAAATGGCACTTCTAGAATCAAAGAATCTGTGCATGGTCCCTAAGAAAAGGAAGCTTTATACTGAGCCATTAGAAAATCCATTTAAAAAGATGAAAAACAACGTTGTCGATGCTGCGAACAATCACAGTGCCCCAGAAGTACTGTATGGGTCCTTGCTTAACCAGGAAGAGCTGAAATTTAGCAGAAATGATCTTGAGTTTAAATATCCTGCTGGTCATGGCTCAGCCAGCGAAAGTGAACACAGGAGTTGGGCCAGAGAGAGCAAAAGCTTCAATGTTCTGAAACAGCTGCTTCTCTCAGAAAACTGTGTGCGAGATTTGTCCCCGCACAGAAGTAACTCTGTTGCTGACAGTAAAAAGAAAGGACACAAAAATAATGTGACCAACAGCAAACCTGAATTTAGCATTTCTTCTTTAAATGGACTGATGTACAGCCCCACTCAGCCCAGCAGTTGCATGGATAACAGGACATTTTCATACCCAGGAGTAGTAAAAACTCCTGTGAGTCCTACTTTCCCTGAGCACTTGGGCTGTGCAGGGTCTAGACCAGAATCTGGGCTTTTGAATGGGTGTTCCATGCCCAGTGAGAAAGGACCCATTAAGTGGGTTATCACTGATGTGGAGAAGAATGAATACGAAAAAGACTCTCCGAGACTGACCAAAACCAACCCCATACTGTATTATATGCTGCAGAAAGGAGGCAATTCTGTTACCAGTCGAGAAACACAAGACAAGGACATTTGGAGGGAGCCTTCATCTGCTGAAAGTGTCTCACAGGTCACAATCAAAGAAGAGTTACTTCCTACTGCAGAAACGAGAGCTGCTTTCTTTAACTTAAGAAGCCCTTACAATAGCCATATGGGAAATAATGCTTCTCGCCCACACAGTGCAAACGGAGAAGTTTATGGACTTCTGGGAAACGTGCTAACAATAAAAAAAGAATCAGAATAAAATGTACCTGCCATCCAGTTTGGGATCTTTTTAAAACATAATGAGTATGAACTTGAGATCTGTATAAATAAGAGCATGATTTGAGAAAAGCATGGTATAATTGAAACTTTTTTCATTTTGAAAAGTATTGGTTACTGGTGATGTTTAAATATGCATACTAATTTTTGCTTAACATTAGATGTCATGAGGAAACTACTGAACTAGCAATTGGTTGTTTAACACTTCTGTATGCATCAGATAACAACCGTGAGTAGCCTATGAATGAAATTCTTTTATAAACATAAATAATAGGCATAAATTAAAATGTAAAACTCCATTCATAGTGGATTAATGCATTTTGCTGCCTTTATTAGGGTACTTTTATTTTGCTCTTCAGAAGTCAGCCTACATAACACATTTTTTAAAGTCCAAACTGTTAAAACAACTCTTTAAAGGATAATTATCCAATTAAGAAAAAACCTAGTGCTGATTCACAGCTTATTATCCAATTCAAAAATAAATTAGAAAAATATATGCTTACATTTTTTCACTTTTGCTAAAAAAGAAAAAAAAAGTGTTTATTTTTAACTCTTGGAAGAGGTTTTGTGGTTCCCAGTGTGTCTGTCCCACGCTGATCCTTTTCAATATAGATTTCTTTAAACCTTGTACTACTTAGTAAAAATTGATTACAATTGAGGGAAGTTTGATAGATCCTTTAAAAAAAAGGCAGATTTCCATTTTTTGTATTTTAACTACTTTACTAAATTAATACTCCTCCTTTTACAGAATTAGAAAAGTTAACATTTATCTTTAGGTGGTTTCCTGAAAAGTTGAATATTTAAGAAATTGTTTTTAACAGAAGCAAAATGGCTTTTCTTTGGACCGTTTTCACCATCTCTTATAAAAGCTAATTCTCACCATTCCTGTGGTACCTGCGAGTCTTATGACCAGGATTCCTTAAAGCTGAACTCTGACCTCTTGCGTTAGAACCATCTCCATCTGGAGCACTTGTTTTAAAATGCAGATTCATAGGCAGCATCTCAGATCTACAGAACAAGAATCTCTGCTAAGTGGACCTGGAATCTTCCATCTGCATCTTAACACGTTCCCTAGGTGTTTCTTGTGTTTGAGAACCATGGCTTACGACTTTCCTCAGAACATGAGACTGTAAAACAAAACAAAACAAAACAAACTATTTGATGCCTCTATTTTCCCCAATACAGTCACACATCAGCTCAAAATTTGCAATATTGTAGTTCATATATTACCGTTATGTCTTTGGAAATCGGGTTCAGAACACTTTTTATGACAAAAAAAATTGGGTGGAGGGGATAACTTTCATATCTGGCTCAACATCTCAGGAAAATCTGTGATTATTTATGTGTTCTAATGAGTAACATCTACTTAGTTAGCCTTAGGGATGGAAAAACAGGGCCACTTACCAAACTCAGGTGATTCCAGGATGGTTTGGAAACTTCTCCCGAATACATCCTTAACCTTTATTAAAACCATTGTCCTAAGAACAATGCCAACAAAGGCTACAACATTTAGTTTAAACCCAAGAAAGGCACTAAATTCAGATTGGCTAAATAAAAAGTACAACGGGCACATATACATGACAGAATTGTACACAATCACTCCATTGGATCTTTTATTTTAAAATAGTGATGAAAAGTAAATGTTGATACAGTCTTAGAAGAACTTCATATATTCTTGAAGCCACATGGGGTTTCAATTGTGAAACAGGTCTGTTTTTATGTTCAGTTTGTACAATCCACAATTCATTCACCAGACATTTTGTTTTTAATTGTGAACCTGGTTAGCAAATGACCTATCAAAAATTATTCTATGATCACTACTAGTTAGAAGGATATTGATTTAAAGTTGTTCTTCTTGAAGTGGTTTCTAAGATTTTTATCTTAAAAATAGGTGTGATTTCCTAATATGATCTAAAACCCTAAATGGTTATTTTTCCTCAGAATGATTTGTAAATAGCTACTGGAAATATTATACAGTAATAGGAGTGGGTATTATGCAACATATGGAGAAGTGAAGGCATAGGCTTATTCTGACATAAAATTCCACTGGCCAGTTGAATATATTCTACTCCATGTCCATACTATGACAATCTTATTGTCAACACTATATAAATAAGCTTTGAAACAAGTCGTTTTTCTTGATTGTTGTGAAAGATTTGGAGCCTTAGAGGTATGTCAGAAAAAATATGTTGGTATTCTCCCTTGGGTAGGGGGAAATGGCCTTTTTACAAGAGAGTGAAATTTAGGTCAGGGAAAAGACTGTCAAGGGCCAGCATTGCTTTTTTTTTTTTTTTTTTTTTTTTTTCTTATGGGTTTTGTTTTGCTTTTTGGTTGGTTGGTGGTTTTCGTTGTTGTTAAAAAAGGAATGAGAATATGTAATACTTAAACATGACCACAAAGAATGCTGTTCTGATTTACTAGAGAATGTCCCCAATTTGAATTTAGGGTGATTTTAAAGAACAGTGAGAAAGGGTGTACATCCACAGATTCACTTTGTTTATGCATATGTAGATACAAGGATGCACATACACACATTTTCAAGGACTCTTTTAGATATCTAGACAATTTCTTCTAATAAAGTCATTTGTGAAAGGGTACTACAGCTCTCATTGACATCAGTAAGGTAGCATTCATTACCTGTTTATTCTCTGCTGCATCTTACAGAAGAGTAAACTGGTGAGAGTATATATTTTATATATATATATATAAAATATGTATATATATATATTGACTTGTTACATGAAGATGTTAAAATCGGTTTTTAAAGGTGATGTAAATAGTGATTTCCTTAATGAAAAATACATATTTTGTATTGTTCTAATGCAACAGAAAAGCCTTTTAATCTCTTTGGTTCCTGTATATTCCATGTATAAGTGTAAATATAATCAGACAGGTTTAAAAGTTGTGCATGTATGTATACAGTTGCAAGTCTGGACAAATGTATAGAATAAACCTTTTATTTAAGTTGTGATTACCTGCTGCATGAAAAGTGCATGGGGGACCCTGTGCATCTGTGCATTTGGCAAAATGTCTTAACAAATCAGATCAGATGTTCATCCCAACATGACAGTATTCCATTTCTGGACATGACGTCTGTGGTTTAAGCTTTGTGAAAGAATGTGCTTTGAATCCAAGGGTCTTAAACAGTTTTTTTAATCGTCAGCCACTTTTAAACATAAAGAATTCACACAACTACTTTCATGAATTTTTTAATCCCATTGCAAACATTATTCCAAGAGTATCCCGGTATTAGCAGTACCGGAATACAGGCACATTAATCCATTCATAGTAAGAATTCTGGTGTTTACACAACCAAGTTTGATGCGATCTGCTCAGTAATATAATTTGTCATTTTTATTAGAAATTTAATTTCTTCATATGATGTCATGAAACTGTACATACTGCAGTGTGAATTTTTTTGTTTTGTTTTTTAATCTTTTAGTGTTTACTTCCTGCAGTGAATTTGAATAAATGAGAAAAAAATGCATTGTCTCCGGTTTGAAATGACTGTTATTTTGTGGACTTTCTCTGGTTTTTAGGTTTTCCATAAACGTAGAACAGATTGCTGTGAATATAACAGTGATCTTCAAGGATGTTTTGCCCTTCTCAGAAAAATAAAGGGGACAAAAAAGAAGGTGGCTAGCAAGTTAGTGCACTAGAAACAGGGTAATTAAGGCAGAACTCAAAGTGACAATCAGCCTATACGCTCCCTGCCATGATTCAGTGTGTAACTAGTTGATCACTGTAAATTTTTAAACTAGAAAATAGTTTGCTCAGTATTCAAAATTAATGTTGACTGTGTTATACATACACACTTCATTTTAGGATAAGACTTATCAGAAGGCTTTTATACAGTTTTCAATGGGTGTGGTTTATTTTAAATAAAAGCAAAAGGAGTTTAATAATTTTCCAGAAATTTATGTATGTACACATATATACATGTTTAAATAAATGCTATATGTGTATAGGTAATAAGTAATTGATAAGCAACATACATACGTAATTATTAGAGACCAGTGGATTCCAAAGGGAAAAAAAAAAAAAACCTTTGGTAAACTTACAGCTTAGGAATTTTTATTTTTACAAATAATGATAATTTATGAGAAAGACATTTTCCCAAAGAGGAGTTCTGTTTCCTGGGACCCAGATAGGTCTATTATAATCCATGCAGCTTCTCTCTTAATAAGTTTATAAATGTCTAAAAATGTTCAAGTAATAAAAATACTTCCTGCTGTTGTACATCATTAACATGTTGAAAAATTGCATCTTGCTATTTGTATAGATGCTGATACCAGAATGAGAGATGCACAACCATGTCTTTTATTTATATGGCGAAAAACCCTGACAAGTGCCTCAGTGACCCAGGAGGGATTTTTATGAAGAGAAGCACCAGTTAGCTATTCTTGATTATAAAATAGTGCCCGTGACTTCAATATGGAGGGTCTTTAAAACTCAATTCAGATTAAAATCACTCATACTATGCAAGGTTCTATTTCAAGCTTGTTAGTATGGAAAATCATCAACAAAAGTAATTTTGAAATTTATTTTCCTGCCACTGGTCTCACTAAACTATGACCTGTTTGGCTGTAGGAAATAGGTTTTAAATGTTCATTATTAAGCATACTGGTAATTGTTTTGTTTATTCCATAAAACTTGTATCTAGTACCACCTCACCTTATAACGATTGGTAGAGGAAGCTATGGCATCATTTAGCATCATTTAATACTCCAATTCTCTATAAGTGGTTGGTACAACACTATTTACAACATTTTTCAGATTCCATCTTCATAAATACTGACTCTCACTCTAAAAGCCAAAATTTATGTACTTGAGTTGGAGGCAGAATAGTAGGAAATAAAGTCCCATAAATTCCAGTCCTTTGGAGGTGCTGTTGCACTTTTGATGCCCTCTTACGAGTGTCTAAAAGTAAGCATATAAAGCTTTTAATCAGTAAACCAAATTTTGAAACAGTATACCTTTGCAGTCAGAAGAAAATTTTTGAGACATTCAAAAGTCTTCGTACAGCCTTCATGTTGACACAAAGTCCTAGACAACCTTCTGCTTTCCCTCTGTTGTCTTTACCAAACTTCATTGGTATGTGTTCCAAACCTTAAGAAAAGCTGCAATCCTTTTAAAATACTCATTTGCCTCGCTTTAGCTGATAAACATTCACCTCTGAGATCACATCTGGAGAAGAAAATGACCCAACATTTTACAGTTGTCATAGCCCGCATTTTTGGAAAGCTACGTGAACTATGCCACACAACAGAGCCGCAGTGCAGTACAGTGCGTTGTCTGAGATTGTATTTTCCCTTAGCTAATTGATAAAATAATTCAAGGATAGAACCATGGGGTAATTTTCTTATAATTGGAAAAGTGCAATTTTCTCTAAAGGCCGAAGGGTTGCCTCTGGCAAACAATTAATAGCTAATCTTTCCACAAGCAAGCTCCAAGTCCTTAAAAGACTTTTAGCACCGGGTTGGATGTACCAGCTAGCCTCGTTACATTTTACATCGTACCTAGCCCTTTTACCTCTCTGCCCGTGTCTTCTGAGTTTTGTTATGTTCTTGTTTGATTCACAGTGGCGTCTTTGAATATATAGAAATGCTTAGGTAAAACTTGAGAGAATACTGGGAGAGATCCCGTTTCTCTCCCCTTCATGAGTTTGTAGTCACTTGCAAAAACCAAACTTGTAATATAAACCTTAACCACTTCCCCAACTTCTAAATCATGGCTTTCTCCTTTCAATTACCTTACTTTTGGGGGAAAAATATCCATTAAAAAGGCACTTAGAGTGCTGATACCCTAATGTGGATAAAAGTAAGGGCTCAATCCAGTCTGTGGGAGAGACTGAAGTACTGGAATAATACCATTGGGTTCAATGCCGTAACACACACTGATCACTAAGCTTTAGATCTCTGGTGAAGGCCTTTCTCTCCCTTTTCCCTGATTGCTTTCCTATGACAAATAAATACTTTTTCTCATAAGACCATGCCTTTGGTTTTGCTGCCTACTTCCATTACATTTCCGACCCCACTTCAACATAGAAAGTGTTTCTTTAAAGCTGCGGTGGCCTTTCCCTGTGTGCATAAAAATCTGGGCTTTTATCCATAGAGCTCTTTGCTCTTTTCCTGCTTTTCTAAGGGCAGTTGGCAATATGGGGGCGGGGGGGGAACAACTTCTTCCATTCCGCACCCCCAACAACATCGACAGAGATTTTTATCTCCTAAGTGAAGTCAAAAATGGAGACTTACACATGGCTAAACTCTGGGGACTTACACATGACCAGAGGGTAGATGAATTTAGAGCTTGGTGGGGTAAAGCATGACTACCCGCTCTTACACTTTCACCTCCAGAATAAAATCTATCTCACTTTACATAGTTCTGTGCTAATAAAGATAATCATGATAATCTTTCCAAAGTGAGCAGCAGGGATGGCATTTTAGATCCCTTTGGAATTGCTTGCATCCCAGAGAATTTTGTGGCCTTAATACTAAAGCCAGGCCTACCTGCCAAAGAATAGACAGCCCTCTGAAGGGGAGATTTCCTGCTTGTAGTTCACTCTGGAAAGGCCTGTTCTGGGGAGACTGAGATGCTTAAGGGTGAAGGTCTGGCCCACTTTGACTATTATGGATGATACATACCAGGAGGGTAGCAATCAAAGATTACTCAGAAAACAGGCAGGCCTGGGTCAGAAGCAGCAACTCCTGCTACTTGCATTTCTGGCCTGGGCAAGCCATTGACCCATTTTTTCTCTTTGGTTTTCACAACCCAGTGTCTCCTAGTTATCTTCTTAATGCTAATTTCATCTGGTCTCATAACAGATTCGTTTTCCCATAACTGCCCATATTCTGCCTTACAGCTGTCTCTTCCTTCATTGCATCTTCAGCAGAAACAGCCATCCCTATGTCTTCAAACACCTCACACGTTATTCCAAGTTCCTTCTAATTATCTAGTTGTCTTCTGTTTCTTACCACTCATGGATATCCAGCTTGTCAACCTATTAGCTAAACTTCAACATGCCCCAATCTTGAATTCAGTATACAGCCATTCTCCCCAATTTGTTCTTCTATCCCTTTGTTGGAAAGTTGCCTATTTCTAAAAATGTTGGTCCTCAGCAGACTCTTCTTATGGTAGCCACTTTTTGAAGACTTTCCTAATCTGTAGCTTACAACCCATATCTTTTACCTTAACCCAGAGTGTTATCGTACCTCACCTCGGTTATTGCTCTAGCATCTACTTGGCCTGCCTGCCTCCCCTTCCCAACTGTAATAGCCACTATTGCTAGAGCAATCATTCTAAAATACAAATCTGTTAAATCTGCCTAAAATCCTCTGAATTCTTTATATTGCTCATGAAATTGCACACTCACGCGACTTTAGGGGCCTGGGGGAGTAGTAAAGAATGTAAGGCTTCTGGTGGAATACTGTAGGAAGGGGTGCATCTACTTTAAATGGAGGACGTAAAGCTATTCTAATTCAAATATTTTTAAAATGAGCAAAATCCATGTGTTAGCCAAACAAAAGTGATATGACTACTGATGTCCAGTGTGGGTCCATGGGGTTAATTCTATATCTTCCAGATTCCTTTGACTTCTGGCTCTGCCTGCATTTTCACCTTTTCAACTCGTTCTCCTACCCTCTAACACCATTCTGTGCATCATCACCAATCATTCCATATTCAAACATTCCCAAATAAGAGCTCACTATTTCCTGAGTGCTCCTGCTTTCTTGGCATCAGTGCCTTCAGTCACGTTACGTTCTCTGCCTAAAATACTTCCTTCCTTTGCTCATTCTGAACCTGGTAAACTCCTATTCATCTTTCAAACTTAACACATTTACTTCCTCAAAGAAGCCCTCCCTCCCTAATTCACTATTGTATGACAGAGTGTGTTTCTCAGCCCTTTGCAATACCAAATGCTTATTGCACTTATTACAATGGTTAACACCATACTTTGTAACTGTGTATTCCTTCTGAAGACGATAAAGTGTATCTTCTTAATCTGACATTCAGTGAGAACCTAGTGCATATCTTTTTTTGTTTTTTGTTTTGTTTTGTTTTGTTTTGAGATAGAGTCTTGCTCTGTCTCCAGGCTGGAGTGCAGTGGTGCGATCTCGGCTCACTGCAACCTCCGCCTCCTGGGTTCAAGCACTTCTCCTGCCTCAGCCCCTCCAGTAGCTGGGATTACAGGCATGCGCCACCGTGCCGGGCTCTGACCTCAAGTGATCTGCCCATCTCAGCCTCCCAAAGTGCTAGAATTACAGGCATGAGCCACCTGGTTCATATCTTGATACATAGCAGTTACTCAACAAATGTATGCCGAATGAGGGAATGAATGAAAGGTGATCTCAAACAAAAAAATGAAAGGCTCCCCTCCCTGTCTGGAAGGAAACGAAGTAATGTATAACGTAGGGGTGCAACCACGTCCCTGAGGCAAGTCCCAGCCTCCCTAGTCACCTCTAGCCGAGGGCTCATGATCTATCTGGGCCAGGTCAGACATTCTCCCTTCTGCCTTCTCAAATCTCCTGCAGAAATATGATCTCTACTGGGAAAGTCGTGATAAGAGAAACTGGTTCTTGAACGAGAATGGGAACTTTGCAGATTTTGCCAGTAAAACCCTAATTATCTGCTGAACCATACCTTCCTCAAACAATAGCAAGAGCATCTCAGAAGCTTTGCTTTTAGCAGGGAAGCTGAAGATAGTACTGTGGTAAGCCCGGGATCAGAATTCATGCTCTGTCCTGAAAATCAGCCAATGAATATATCATGTTTCATAGAATTGCATTCTCCTGAACTATCCAGAATCAATCATAGCAGAGCATATACTCTTCTGCCGAGTATGGTTCAACTAATTCCTTGATGATAAGACCCTCACCAGCATAGAAGCTGGAATTAGCATTAAGCTATTTCAGATCCCCAAGGAAATCTGGGTCTGTGGGGGTATGGAAATGCAAGAAACCGGTGTCACTTGTGAACTTGGCACATAGCATGAGTGTTCCTTTATTAGAGGGCTTTGAGGGTGGCAACTTATCTATGAAGACCAAACCACCAGGTTTTCGGTGATTCAGTAGGTGCTTAATACAGGTCTATTAAATTGATGTGAAAGCAAAAGCTTATCTCTTGTGTATCTATTTTGTATCACTATTTCCTGAGTGCTCCTGCTTTCTTGGCATCAGTGCCTTCAATCACATAACATTCTCTGCCTAAAATACCTCCTTCCTTTGCTCATTCTGAACCTGGTAAACTCCTATTCATCTTTGAAACCTAACACATTTACTTCCTCAAAGAAGCCCTGCCTTCCTAATTCACTATTGTAGGATAGAGTGTGTTTCTCAGCCCTTTGCAATACCAAATGCTTATTGTACTTATTACAATGGTTAACACCATACTTTGTAATTTTGTATTCCTTCTGAAGGCAAGAAAGTGTATCCTCTTAATCTTACATTCAGTGAGTGCCTAGTACATGCCTTTTTTTTTTTTTTTTTTTTTTTTTTTGAGACAGAGTCTTGCTCTGTCCCCCAGGCTGGAGTGCAGTGGTGCGATCTCAGCTCACTGCAACCTCTGCCTCCTGGGTTCAAGCACTTCTCCTGCGTCAGCCTCCCCAGTAGCTGGGAAGTTGTGCTAATAGTTATGATTTGCTTTTATTCTGATGCCAGAAATTAATGTAATCAACATTTTATTTTTTAACTATTACATTGTATTTGCCCCCCTCAAAAACCTCATTTCCTATCCCCACCCCACCCCAGAGAGAGAAAGTAAGGTCTGGGTTGATATCACTCTTGTTATATTCTAGATCATTCCAGATGGCTCTGAACAATGTAAATATAGAGCATATCTGGGATGAGGAGATCTGTTTACAGTGGGGATTGAATAGTCCCTCTTCCCTCACCAAGAAAGACTGAGAAAGAGGACTCATTATGATCTCTATCCAATATGAGGCCATGCTTCAAGGCTGTGTGTCTCAAATAAAGGGGTCATTTTGTGGGTATCTGTGGACTTAGAAGGACCACGGAGACAGCTAGATGTATTTAGCAGGAGGACGGAGAAGTTCACATTACCATGTCTCTAGCTTTGCTGAGGGAGATCTTCCCTATGCTGTTCTCTTCCTATAAGCTCCTTTCTAGCTTGAGCAAACCAAGAAGACTTCTAACCCAAGTACATAGAGGATAGTCAAACTTTTTCACTCTCATGGAAGAGAAGAAGTTTCTTGAGTCTGCATATTTAAAATCAAATTTTTTTCTCCCAGCATCTTTTTTCCCTTGGTTAAGGCTGTAAAATGGTGGTAGAACTGGGACATGAAACTATGGACTACAGAGAGATAAGAGGCCTTATCAACCACATTCTCCCTCCTCTAAACCAAACCAAAGAGCAACCTAAGAAATATACCATCAAAGCATCATGCTTAGGTACCCAAATTGCCTTAGCAATTAGAAAAAAGAGTATGTCCTTCTGTTCTTATGGCCTGCCACATCCCCTGGGCAAAATTTCCGAGCCACTGCTTGAGATCTGGGGACAGAGATAGTGGCCTACTTCTCTCAGAGTGACACCCCTGCTTTGGAAGCAGGGAGCTGGGTAGAGACAGTTGCCTCTGGTCTTTTCAGCTTGTTTTTCCAGTGGGGAACCTCTACCCTAAGATTGAGCAGGGGTGAAGGCAATGACACTCAAGTATTCTTGGCCTGGCACACCTAGAGTGGAGGCAAGAGAAGGCGGGGTGGGTAGACGAAGACAGCCCCTGATTTTCAAAGAAATTTGCCTGGAATGTAGCCCCTATAAAATGGAGCTTCACAGGGATGAGAAATTCCTGCCAATCCCAAGGAGATACTGTCACCCTTAACCAGAGACTGAGGAGCGAGACCCTCATCTTCCTGGCCACACCCAACTTGAGTGGAGCTTCATCACATTAAACTGTAGGGCGAGTAGGAGCAGGCCATGGCTCTAGTGCCAAGATTTTTTTGTTACCAAGATCTAGTGCCAAGATCTTTTCCTTACCAAGATTTAAGAAATTTTCTTGATTAGTGTTTCTTCATATGCCCTGTCACCTTAGCAAAACAGACGGTTTTGTGTTGCTTCGTTTCGTTTTATTCTTTTGAGACAGCATCTAACTCTGTCACCCAGGCTGGAGCGTAGTAGCACAATCTCAGCTCGCAGCAGCCTTTCTCCTAGGTTTAAGCGATTCTTGTGCCTCAGCCTCCCAAGTAGCTGGGATTACAGGCGTGCACCACCACACCTGGCTAATTTTTGTATTTTAATAGAGATGGGGTTTCGCCATGTTGGCCAGGCTGGTCTTGAACTCCTGGCCTCAAGTGATCTGCTGGTTTTGGCCTCCCAAAGTGCTGGGATTACAGGCATGAGCCACCGTGCCTGGTCTGTGGTTTTGTTTTTGTTTTTTTAAATAATTTTTATCAGTTATATTGTTGCACTTGAGTGGGTATTTGTAGAGTTCCTCACACGCTGCAAACCCCCTTTCCACTGGGAGGCATTTTGGAAAGGTCTACTTTGCCATTACAAAGTGAATCTCTCCTACTTACCTTTATTTCCGATTACCAAATAAATGTATACTGGAATTAACATTCCTGCAGGGTAACTTGCTTAAGCAGTGTTTTGATGCAGTTATTGTTTCTGTCCATAGGATGGTATATTTCTGGTCATGAGGACAAAAATCACTTAACAGTTACTTTTCAAGACTATTTTTTCTTATCACAGTTTACCTTAGTCTTTTATGCTCTTCTTTCCAAGAAGCTCATTCATTTTTCTTAATGTCCTCTTCTGTATTTTATGCAAATGTATAACCCTGTGTGTGCGTCAAAGTATTCCACGATTAAGCCCACCAGACCAACCCTCAATTCAACAACCTGTCACCCCTTACCTATTCACTTTGTAATCATGTAAATGGATCTTTGGTATTTTGTTAAGATATGCTTTATTTGCTTTTCTAGCTGAATTTTTGAGGAGTTTTAGGTTTACAGAAAAACTAAATGGACAGTGTAAAAATTTTCCATATATCCCCTCTTCCAGCTCTCCCAGTTTCCCTTAAATTAACATATTGATTAGTATGATATACGTATTACAACTGATGAACCAATATTGATACCTTGCTATTAAGTAATGTCCATAGTTTACATTGGGATTCACTCTTTGTATTATACATTCTGTGGGTTTTGGCAATAGAATAGTTTCACTGCACTAAAACTCCCCTGCGATTCACCCATCCCTACCTTCATCTCTACGATAAGCCCTTGACAATGGCTGATTACTGCCACCAGTTTTGCCCTTCACAATACTGTGACATAGTTGAAATCATACAGTATGTTGCCTTTTCAGAGTGATGCTTCCACTTAGTAATGGGCATTTAAGGTTTCTTCCAGTCTTTTTGTTGCTTGATATCTCACTTCTTTTTATCACTGAATAATATTCCATTGCATGGGATGTACCACAGTTGGATTATCCATTAGCTTATTAAAATATGCCTTGGTTGCTTCCACAATTTGACAATTATGAATGAAGCTGGTATTAGTGTTCAGGGTTTTGTGTGGAGATAAGTTTTCCTTCACTTGTTTTCGATACATATTCAGAGGCTGGAAGTTTACCTTCTAGTAATTTAGATTTCCTTCCCCTCTGATAAACAAGAAATGCTTAGCCACCAATTCCAAGCCCATCAGTTTCACTGAATGTATGAATCCAGTGAAAGACCATGTAGCAGTATCACACAAGTCTAAACTCTCTGTGACTAAGAACCACAAAGGTTTATTTAATATTTTTAATACCTGCCCATCTTGGGTTGGCAGTGGACTCTGTTCCACCTCATCCTCTCTCTGGTGCCGAGGGTGATGAAGCCTCCACGATCTGTAAATGTCACTGGTTATCACGGCAGAGGAGAAAGAATGTGGTGAATGGAGCCCTAACTGTTAAAGGACCGAACACTTCTCCTTGCATTACACTAATCAAGGCACTGGTCTGCTCAACCTCAAGGGGATGAGAAATGTAATGACATAGTAGGCCTAGGAGAAGAAGAATCAGAAACGTTGATGAGCATTCAGTAAATGTCTTCTTTTAATCCTTGATTTTCTGGAGCATAGAATGCTGATCTTTCGATCACTAAATTAAATTTGATTATATCTTAATGTTTGCTTTCCCTCTTCAGACTATGGACAATAGGCTAGAAGTGAAAATTAAGGGCTTAAGGGCTCTAACAATATTTACCAATCTAAAGAAAAAGGCTTAGTTTGTAAAATAAGCTCTATCTGCATACTGGAAGGAAGATAGCAGCAGTCTGAAGACGAGGTCTAATAAGGGATTGATGGAGTTTGGTACTGCTGACTCTGTAGCACTCAAAATGAATGAGGATGAGTTCTTTCATCTAGGCTCAGTATAACAACAGAAGGATGCTTGCTTAGAGTATCAGATAACTCTATACCCATATACATTTACTGATTTTCTTATTTCAGCTTGTTTATATGACTAAGTTTTTTTCTTTTAAAAAAAATGAGATATTCCATTTAAACCTAAATACATTCTAAAGCAAATTTCAACTCAAAAGAAATTTTGGGGTTGTTTCAATTCATTTAATTTCATTGAATTCTTCAGCTAAATAGCCTTTTTTCCCCCAGATTTAGCAGCAATTTCTGATTTACCAGCACTCACATTATGAAAATCCTTCATTTATTTACGAACAGCTCCTGGAACTGGATAGTCACTCGTTTGCTACTCTATACTATGAAACTTCTCCTCTTCCTTATAGAAACGGCCGTCCTTCGGAAAGTTGTCCCTGCTTTCTTTTTTCTCATCTATCTTATCTCAGCATCAGTGTGGTCAAGGATCAAGGCATGCTTCAATCCCTCCCTGTGCTATTTGAGCCCACACTCCACAGGAGCCAAAATTGTCCCTATACTCCTGCTTACGTTTCTCACTGCAAGAGAATTCTCCTAAGCCCTCATCTCAAACTTCTGCCTTTCCCCATTCTCTGTTTCCTGAACCTTTTCAGAAGCTTCTCCAAGGTTTTCATTCTCCCCTTTCCCAAGACCTACCTCTAGGGCAAACAGATGCTATGGAGAGGGAAGAGGGATCATTTACGACTATGGCAATGAAGAGCATGGAGGTGGCAGAGAGATTCTCCCCTGAAGGATGACACACATTAGCTGCAATTTCCAGCCCATTTAAAGGAGAAACCATGGAATGAGAATACACTAGGAAGTAAGACTTTGGAGTCAAAAGCCTGGTATTTGAGGTCCAGATCCACCACAAACTAGCTGTAAGCTTGTCTGAGTCTCAGATTCTTGGCCTGAAAATGAGATTTTTCCCCTTTGCCCACCAGATTATTGCTAGGATTACATGATATATTACATAGAGGGGTGTTGTATTAAGTGCTGTTCACACGCTCTCTGTTCTAATAAGTCTGTTTGTATTTTCACTCACAGCAAATATATTTGATCCTAAAATTTATGATGAATTCAAAAAAGCACATGGAGAATAAAAATGACCTATAGTTCTACCACCAAGATAGAAAGAAAATTAGTTATTTCCGTTTACATAAAGTAATATTACTACTTCCTTCTACTGTGCTGGTAATTATGAATTGGTGTTTAACATTATCAGGATTTCGCTTTGTATACAGCTTGTGTCCTTGTGTGACAGCCTCTGTTTTCCAAAAAATGACCAGACAATATTTCTAGTGTCAGAACCTTGCCTCTGTATAAGGGGTGGAGTCATATTTTACCTCCATCTAGAACTGGCCAGGCCTTGGGACTGCCTTGGTGAATGGAAGGTGACAAAAGTGGCATTGGCTGGCTTTAATGGTCAGGTCATGAAAGGTGATACGTTTTTTGTCCGGCTTTCATTCTGGGAACCCAGCCACTATGTTGTGAGGAAGGCAAGGTCACACTGAGAGCCTGTCTGTGGGTGTTTTGACCAGCAGCATCCACTGCTGGATGTGCGAGTGAGTGAGCCTTCCCATGATTCCAGATCCTGAGCTGCTGCCGTTGATGCCAAATGGAGAAGAGAAAAGCTGTCCCTACTGAGCTCTGTCCAAATTACAGATTCACGAGCAAAAAATATTGTCAATATTTCACTCCAATGTTGTATGCACACTTTCTCATGCCTTTAACAATGTTACATCAACTTAATATGGTTGCATAACATTCCATCATGTGGATATTCTATAATTTGCATAAACCTTTCCATGTTGTTGCATATTTAAGTTCTCCCTTCTATCTTTTTTTATGCTATGGTACATAATGTGGCTAAAAACATCTTCGCAACACATTTTGAGTTTTTGCATTCTGATTATTTCCATAGAATAGATTCTTAGAAGACAAAAGTAAACGATTTCTATACCTCAGTTATGTTTAATTAGATTTAGTGGCTCACTAGAATCAAAATTGTCTTAAGTATTATTATTTCTGTAGAAAAGTGACGTAAGATCCCAACTTTAAACCACGACTCACAAAATTTTGAAACACAATCCTCTTCCAGAGTCAGGAACTTACTTTTGCATTGATTTCTGAATTATAGGGTCGGCATGAAATTTTTATTGAGGGCAGTTCTTTCCATCACAGTTTGTTCCTCTTATCTTCTATTTCTCTTGGCTTGCTTGCACCCCAGAGGAAATTTGTTTTTATTAAGACAATGCCTTCACCACCTGTGGTAGGCTGAATATAGTCCTTAAATGGATGTCCCTCTCTTAATACCTGGAACCTGTGACTGTTACCTTAGATGGTAAAATATAGTTTGTAGATATGATTAAGGTTAAGATTTTCAGATGGGAAGATTACCATGGGTTATTCAGACAGGTACCAAATGCAATTACAAGTCTTTATGACAGAGAGGCAGCAGGGAGACTTGACACAGACAGCAGAGAAAAAAGCAATGTGACCACAAAGGCAGACATTGGAGTGATGGGGCCACAAGCCAAGACATGTTGTCAGCCACCAGAAGCTGGAAGAAGCAGGGAACAGATTCTCTCTGAGAGCATCTGGAATGAATGTGTCCCTGCAGACATCTTGATTTTGGTCCCATGTAACTGATTTTGTACTTCTGGTCTCCAGAACAGTGAGAGAATAAATTTCTGTTGTTTTAAGCCACCAAGTTTGTGGTGATTTGTTATAGAAGCCCTAGGAATGTAATACATCACTTGCTACTACATAGAAAATAATGAAATACGAAAAAGTCCATTTTAATTCTCTAAATTCTGTTCCTCACATATCTAAATATCTTCCTAGGGTAAGTACAGGCTTCACTATATGTGCACAAAATATGTTACAGATCTTTGTCTTTTTTATGTGCGTGTGAAAATTTTAGTATCGAGTGTTTCCTGTGGAGAATAATAAAGCAAAGAGAAGACTCTTGTGCTTGAGGTGTTCATATTCTAAGTTGAGACACACACACATGCACACACATGCACACACACATGCACACACACACACACGCACACACAAACAACTGGAGCAGAGTACAGAGGCCTGTGTTTTTTCAAAGTTTACCTTGAGGTATACACTTTGAAATACATAGGAATTCAGAGCACATAAACACGAAGGTGTTGTGTGAATCTTCCCCCTTTGAAGATGTAATTGCCGCCGTGGAAAGGAAAATAACGAGGAGTCACAGATAAGAGGACCCCAAAGATCTCAAAGAAATAGGTTAATCTCACTGTGGATCCTAGCATGTCATAAAATATCAGTGTGCACGAGCTTCTCTTTCCCTTCCTTGGTTAAAACTGTCCCTTTATTGTCAAGGTCTAAAAACAGGCAAGACATAACGAATGAATCTGCAGTGATGTTTGAAAAATGTGCCCTGACACATTTGGAACATACCCACTGTTCAAAATCTGCCGGCTAAGAGAAGCTGATGAGAACCCCTGATGGCCCATGGGGAGCCCCGTCCAGGTGCCTGTTACCTGCTGTGGTCAGCTCTGCCTTGGGCAAGCATGGAGCCAGAGTATCCAGTTGACTCTCAGCTTTATGTAAACATCAGACCAGGAGGCGCCACTGCTGTTGATGTAAACATGAAGGGAAGGTTGTGCTGGCTGAAGAATACGACAAGCCCCCTTTCTTTCTCATTCTCCTCATTAGACTTCAGTTGGGTCTCTTCAGCAATGAAAGCATCATATTTTTCTTTATGAAGTGCCCTGACTTTGGTGGTTTTCATGTATCTCTTCATTTTGAATCAGAAAAAATCCACTCTACACTCTCTCCCCTGAAGCTCTGAACAAAGAGAGACTTAAAATTATCCCCTCTGTTGGTGTGTGGATTAAAAATTGAAAGGACAGTTTTAAGGTTGGCCAAAAGTCCTGCATTCCATCACCACATGGTGAATTTTAAATGTATTTACACCTCCATTTCCTTCCTAATGGTGGGGAAAAAACATACCTGCCAGAGTTTATTTAGCATGTATCATTTTTTGTATTACAATATATTCTGAAATAAATCATTGATGTGATTGTAAATAACAAAGCATGGGACAAGTTTTCCAGGAATGAAATAAGTCAAAATGGAACAATTGATATTATAAACCATTGAGAAAGCATCCGTGATCCATGATGTAGACAAATTCTAGTTAGAGCCAAAGCGATTCATACATACATTCATTCACTTAACGAAAATATTTATTAGCACCCACTCTACAGGAAGGTCCTAGGAATACAATGAGGAGCAAGACAGATCTGATAGCTGCTTTTAGAATTTAAAGTCTAATTCATTTCAAGACTCATAAGGGGGACAGAAAACTGTGATTACCAATTTGTGCTCCGACAGGGTGCAGTAGGAAAGCACCCAACTCAAACCTGAGAGGCAGTCGGGCTTTCTAGAGGAAATAATATTTTCCTTGGAACATCAGACATGGAAATAGCATAAGCAATGGTTTGGAGACAAGAGAGAATCTGAAACATACTATTTATTTATTTATTTTTGAGACGGAGTCTCGCTCTGTCGCCCAGGCTGGAGTGCAGTGGTGCGATCTTGGCTCACTGCAACTTCCACCTCCTGGATTCAAGCGATTCTTTGGCCTCAGCCTCCTGAGTGGCTTGGACTACAGGTGAGCACCACCACGCCCAGCTAATTTTTGCATTTTTAGGAGAGACGGGATTTTGCCATGTTGGCCAGGCTGGTCTTGAACTCCTGACCTCAGGTAATCTGCCCGCCTTGGTCTTCCAAAGTGCTGGGATTACAAGCATGAGCCACTGCGCCCAGCCACCTGAAACACATTAAAGTAACTGAAGTGAGATTACAGCAGCTCAGAGATAAGGCTGTAAAGGTAAAAGGAGACCTCTTTACCTCTGTCTTATAAATAAAGACTATGGAAGTTATTAAATGGTGCTAAGCAGGTTGGTGATGTGATCCAATTCACTCTTCAGAAAGAGCTCTGTCTACAACGTAGAACTTGGCTATTGGAGCTATGCAGAACAGTGGTGGTGCAGCTAGCGTAATGGCTGTGACAACAAAGAAGCCGATAAGTGGATGATAAGGGATATTTAGGAGAGATATTTGTCAGCCTGGGTGATTGAGAGGGCAAGGGGTGAGAAAGGAAAGGATGGCTCCTGGTTTTCCAGACTGATCAAGGAGGAGGTGAAGTTAATGAACTCGGTTTCAGACAATTGGATTGGAGATGTCTAAGTTACGTTCAAAAGAAGATGCTCAGTGGAGAGTTAGATAAACAGCTTATTTCAGGAGAGAGAGTTGAGCTAAGGAATAGATTTGAGAGTTGTCAGCATACAGTTGGTTATTGAACCCATGGAGCCAAAGAGATAGTTCAGAAGCCTTGTAGGTTAAGAAGAGATGACGACCCAGCTAGCACAGAACACTGAGAAATATGATGTTTTCAGGGATGAGGAGATGCGGACACTGCTGGAGAGACTACTAGCTAGGAAAAAAGTGGAGAGAGCATGTTTCATGAAAACCAAAGGAAAAGAGTGTTCGGAGAAGGATGGAGTGAGCACAAGACTGGTATGCAGCCTTGATCTGTGGTGCACCTGGTGTGGCTGACACTCAGAGGGACTCCCTCCACCGTATGGTGAAACTGTTTTCAACTATCATCATGCAACCATTTTTGTTTTCTTAATTTGTTCTTTAATTTTAAAATGAGTACAACTTAAGAAGAATGAATTTCAACTTTAAGGATATTATTCAGATTCAGTACATTATTTCACATATGAATTAAAATTTGTGCCTAGCAACCAACTCAATAATGAACATCTCACAGTTTGCACTCTTTCACTGTTTTCAATTTTAAACACAAATAAAAACTCCTAGTGGTAACACAGTGACAGAATTAAAATAACTCACTTGTAGTTTCTTTGTCTTTACAATCTCTGTGCTGTCATTGTTTATTCTGAATCCTCTGATTAAACATAGCATGTTTACAGCAGGGCGTGTAGCACAGAGATGGAAACACTAACTGTGCTCAAAGCAAGCTTGAATGACTCTGAATCGTTATGAATTTACTTTTGAAATGAAGTGTGCTTTTGAAATGACGCGTGCTAAGTCCATGTGTGTCCAGAGTAGACTATGTAACTGCAAACTCCTGAGAATAGCTTTCAGGTATATATGATATTTATTAAAGGATAAGTAATACAAGTGTGCTTATTTGAAGTTGGCATACATACCTATACAATGTGACATAATATGTGCATATAACAATATTGCTAAAATGTAACAGTAAGCATAGCAATTGGTTAGAACTAAGATCAACCCGAGAGTTTCGGGAGGAATTTTTTATACTAACATTTTTTGGAATTGCGGGTGCACTGTGATAATAGAAAGCCGATCAATTTTTGTCAGTTTTTATTATTGTCTTTAAATCATTTGGGGACAATGTACTCCCTATTGCCTGCCCCTGACATGAACTACTCTCATCTCCCATCCTTTGGTACAATACTAGCCTAGATGATAAGTAAAATGAGGGCTGAATATTACCCATGTATTCTGTTGTAATAAGGTTTATTGGTAATCTTGGCGAAAGCAGTTTCAGAGGAGTGATGGGGGTGAAAACATATCACCCTTAGACGGTGACTTATCTCACTAGTCTTAATTCTTTCAACCCCCTGGCCACTCCTTGTGCCTTTCCTTTCATCTCGGCCTACTCTCCAGGCATACAGAACTTTCAACCCTTCCCCAAGCATAGCAAGACCTTCAGTGCTCACTTGCTTTTATAGCTACCATTCCTTCTGTGTGGAATGCCCCTTCCTCCGGATTAATTCCTGTCTTGTTCCTCTACCACTTCTCAAGGGCAGTGATCCAGTGGAGGCTTCCAGCTCTCCTAAGCAAAGTTACAGTTAGTCCAGTCTGCCCCCAGTCTCCTTCTCCATCTCTGGCGAGGCAGGTACCACCTAGCTGTGCAAAGTGTTTTGTCTTTCTCATCTCCATTATAGCGTCATGCCTGCCTGTTCTACTCATTAAGGCTTGTTGGGTGAACAAATGGGGGATGCAAGAGTAAGAGATTCAATGATTTGATAAATGAGTAAGTGAATACAGCTAAAGAAAACCTAGGACCTTCCGCTCCATTTGTGTAACACATGAAGGCCAGGTGGGTTGGTGGCAGCGTGGTGATGAGCCAGTCACAGGTAAAGTTGGTCATGGGCAGATGATGAGCTAAACTAAACCTGAAATTATCGTACCATCAATAAAACCAATCCATATGTGGTCCTAACTCAGACCTTTCAGCTCTAGGTATGTCACCTCTAGTAGGATTTCTCTGGCCCTTCCGCTGGGTTGGTTTTGCTCCGTAACCTACAGAGGCATTTCAGTCCTGTAAGGAAAGGAGGCAAGACTAGATTTCTACAAGAACAGTTTTGTCAGCTCCATCTAGAAAATCAGTTGAGCGAAGCATCTGGTATTGTTGCTTTAATCTGTCCTGCTTGCCCAGGAAAAGGTCTGTTGGGTTTTCAAAATGAATGATTCAGAGGCAGCTAAGTATTTACACTTGTTTGGAAAAGGCTGAGATTTCAGGAGGTAATTTGATATAAACTTTATCCCCCAGTACCCAAACCTCTCCTTTCCTGCGCTTTGTTACCTGTTCAGTGACATGAAACTAGGTGGCCCTTGACACTCTAAATAGCCCTAAGCAGGTCATTGTGGGCTCCAAAGTCAATCATTTGCTTGAGGTCAGAAAGGAAAGCGGGTTCGTCACTTTATTTCCTAATGCTTCAGATTTAGGAAGAATTAGGAGTTTATTATTTTCCTCTACACTCCTCTCACCACTTTCTTAGCACTTTTATTTAAGTCTAAAATGGGACATCCACGTGTCTCAAGCACAGACAATGTGAACTTGGAAGGTGTTCTTGAGAATAGAGTTGCTTGAGACTAGCATCCTGAAAGCAAAGTTGGGCTCTTTATTCGGAATATTTGTTCTCAGATTGAGCCAATGTTGCTCCCAGCCTACTTAGGCTGATTCACTTTGTCTCCGACAAGAGCCATTTAAATATTTACAGTGCAGTGAAGTTCTCTTCACTGAGTTCAACTGAATGAATAGTTGAATAAATAGTGAAAGATCAATTTCTGTGAAGCAACAGTACCATTCAATAATATCTTTTGAAGTATGGTAACCTTTATGACTTTTAAATATTAGAAAGTCTTAGCAATGTACAGCTGGTGAATCAATGTGCCCTTTTGATAATTGAGTAATTTTCTGGGTTAAGAAGCTCTAGACTGAACAGCTGTCCAGTCAACAGTGAAAGCTATACTCAATTGTGTAAACACTGACTTTTTCTTGTCCAGTCCCCTACTCCTACCCGCTGTGAGTTTGCTGTTACATCTCTAAGCACTATTCTCTACTAGGGCCTATTCAAATCTTGAAACAATTTTTGTTATTTATTAGCAACTCAGCCAGACATGGACAGTACCGTCAGGATGAGAATAATGGGATCTTGTTATTTTGTGATAAGTATGTGGCAATGGAGGTATTCATGCTAAAATGAAACTCAGGAAATGCAGTGATATAATAGAATGATCTAGATTCCAGTCCTGTCTTGGCCATTAAAGCTACCATGTGACCTTAGAGGAATCAGCTAACATCTTTGGGACTCAGTTTTCTCATGATTAATAAAATGAAAACATTGGATTAGATCGATGGTCTTCAACTGTGCCCCTAAAAGCTGTAGAGTGTTTTAGGACATATTAGGTGACATATGATTTGTCTTCTCCGTATCTTTTCTGTAGCTTAGTTTCCTTAAGGGCTGGTATAAAACTTTACCATAATTTTTCTTTACTGTGTAACTGATGGATTTACATTTTATCACCATTTATGGTGGAGTTGAGGTTCTGCCTTTCACCTACCCCAATACCACTCCCACTCTCAACCTTATGTCTTTCTTATTTGGCTTGTCCTATCCAAGGAAAAACTCAAGAACCACCTCTTTGTGATACCTTTTTTTTTTAACCTATCCAGCTCATTTAAATTATTTCGTTTCCTTGAGCTTCAATGAAACAAGCACTGCATAACCACTTTTCTCTTGTTCTACCTCTCTCTGTATTATTTTTGGCTCAAAGAGTAGATTGCAAGTTTCATGAGACCATGACGATAGCAACCTCTTAATTTTGCCTCTTCACTATCTTTTCCCCTTAGGTACAACTTAATGGAGACCCTGGCCATTATGGCCAAGCTAATAATAAACTCAAGTTAACAATTTCAGTTTCAAAATATCTGCCAAGGATGGCCACCCTGTAGGCTGCAACCCTTTATAGGAAATAAAGCTCTCCTTTCCAAATTAAAAAATAAAATGAAATAGAAAATTAAAAATTTGCCAAAAAGTAGGTTGTAGTCGTTTAGATTTGACCTAGACATTTTGCAGAACAACTTTCAAGATTCCACAGCATTCCATAATTGGTTATTTTGAGTTCCCAAGATAAAGATACTATTAAATGTGGATATGTATGTGTGTGCCCAAGTTTAATGCTGGCCTATCAAATTGGGTGAGGTGCTACGAAGTACAGGTACCAGTGAGACAAAGGTGCTTACTGACAGGATAATGCATAAGTCTAGATAGCATTTTGGTTTTCCATTATATTATGGCAGGTTGGGCAGTACGAGTAAGGACAATGATGCTGTAATAGCCCTTTTCTTATGTGCATTAGATACATTTTTTGGCAACCTTCAGCTTATAATGAATTACATTTAAAACTGCAGGAGGAGAAATGGTTTTTGCAAGCTTTTAAAAGTTAAATCTCTGAAAGAAGGGGCTCATTATCAGGTCTTTCTCCAAAAATGTCTAAATTATACATTAAATATGTCTGGCTATTCCCCCATTTACTGATCCAAATGTAGGGCTTCTTTCTAAGACATTTAGTTTTTGTTTTTGTGTGTTTACATTTGTGGACTATTTTTACATTTCTGAATTTCAATAAATATTTAAAGATCACGTATTAAATGCTAAGTTTTGCATGTGTAATGGTGTTTAAGATGATTATGGTCCCTATTCTCGTGAAGTTTTTCTTATTCTGTTAGAATATTCATGGAATTTACAGAAATGTCCACACAGAATGCAGTGAGCTAGAATATCAGTGTTTTTGATCTGGAAGAAGTCTGTAATGTACAGATGATGAAGTCAAGGCACGGATGGTTAAATGATTTGACCTGGGTCATGCAGTAGCAGAGCTGGGGAAGGAATCCAGGATTTTTTAACCTTCTGTGCTTCATGCTTAACCACAGTGCTACAGTTGGTTGAGAAGAGAAGAGGGGATGGGAGGAGTCTCTTAAGTTAATTAGCTAATTTTCCATCAGGACAGATACAGTTTTAAAGATTAAATCAGATGAATATATAGAAATTTAAACAGATCTTGGCTCTGACTCTCCTTGTTTTCAGAACCTGTTTCAATGGTGCAACCTAGCAAAACTAATATGCATCTCATCCAGACATGTCCCGTTATTGCAAAGTGTCCTCATTCTAAGAAGGAAGGTAGAAATCCACACTCTGGCTGTTACTGTGGCACTGAAATGGTGCCCATTATGGGAAAAGCCCTGTCTTAATTCTGGTCCACGACCAAGAGGAAAAAACTATGAAGTATGTTTCTGTCACTTCACAATCTCGGTTAGAAGAAGTTTCTCATACTGAGAGATTTTTAGAGTATAGTGGGCATGAGTATAGACCCTGGAGGCTGCCTTCTGAGTATAAAGCTTGATTTTCTACTTACTGGTTGTATGAACTTGAATAAGTGACTTAACCACTTTAAATCTTAGTTTTGTGGCCTGAAAAATGGGAATCATGGGCGAGGAGTGGTGGCTCAGGCCTGTAATTCTAGCACTTTGGGAGGCCAAGGCGAGCGGATTGCCTGAGCTCAGGAGTTCAAGATCAGACTGGGCAACACGGTGAAACCCTGTCTCTCCTAAAATACAAACAAAATTAGCCAGGTGTGGCAGCGTGCACCTGTAGTCCCAGCTACTTGGGAGGCTGAGGCAGGAAAATTGCTTCAACCTGGGAGGCAGAGGTTGCAGGGAGTGGAGATCCCGCCACTGCCCTGCAGCCTGGGCAACAGAGCGAGACTCTGTCTCAAAAAAATAACAAAAACAAAAAAAACAAAAAACAAATGAGGATCATGATAAGGTGGTTGTAAAGATTGAGTTAATATACCTACATCACTTAGAATGGTATCTGGCACATAGTGAAATCTAAGTAATTGCTATTTTTAAGTAATCACCAGGATTTGTGCAATATAGATTTGCATGCAGGTAGTCATTAATGAGGCATTCTTGTGTCTGTATGTGTGTGAGTAAGCATGTGTGTCCCTGTGCACATGATGGATCCAGTGTTTGAGACAAAACAAGACCCTACCAAATATAAATTCCCAAATGTATTCATTTTTTTTTTCCTCAAACACTCTCATCTTTCCATCAGA
Source organism: Macaca mulatta (assembly GCF_049350105.2). Lineage (NCBI taxonomy): Eukaryota > Metazoa > Chordata > Mammalia > Primates > Cercopithecidae > Macaca > Macaca mulatta. Next base: position 32,793,380 of record NC_133408.1, read on the forward strand.
GAGCTCTGATAAAGGATACATTTATTGCATACTGTTGGCTTACACCACAAATTAGTAGGCCTTACTCTAGAGTTTCTGCTTTCCTTCTCTGTACAGCAAGGAATCTCAAAGATTGCTATTGTCTGGGATACAATGCTGAACCTCCTAGTCCCTGGGGTTCTCTGAGAGAAGGCCCACACCCAAGTCCTCATGTCACCCCATTATATTAGGCAGCACCACTACCTATATGCTCTTGCTCTCGTTTACTGTTGTTAGTAAATATTCGGGCACATTAAAAGGGTCTTGCTAGAAGTATCAACAACTCAGTTTCCAACCTTACCTCCTTTTTCTCAAGGCCTGGATTCCATATATAAAGAATCTTCTATTCCAGGAGGTTTCTCCATACTGTTGGATCAAACTGAGTATTTGTTCGTTCATGCAAACTCTGTTTCTCTGTTTTATGAAGTAAAGTTCTTCTCGGAGAGGAAATGCTAGAACTGAGTGTTGGGTCAACTTCATCAACAAGTCCCAGGAAGACACCACCTATGTCTTAACTTTATTACATTAAATCAACTGGGGAGCTTTTGTTTTACACTCCACATGGATTTGATGACAAATGAGGCAACACTGGAAAAACAAGTTTTGCCACTCATGTTGTATGTATTAATAATGTCTGTGAATATTCAGTTAGCTAACAGTTAAGTTGATTAAAATATCAATAATGGTGTGATGATAACTTCAACAGCATATATCTGGGAAGTAGCATAGAACTTTAAAAAATTAATTTAAATTATGTCAATGAGTTAAAAGAAAACAACTCCAGACACAATGTACTTAAATGAACAATATCTCTGGGTACCCCAGAGGGTTAGTTTTTTTTTCAAGACCACTCTTGTCCCAGGATACTTCTTAAGACCAATGGAAGAGACAGAAGCTAGTTTTGTAAATGGCTGTGTTTTATGATTTGATGCTAATGAAACCACTTGTGATTTTCCTCTTCTGAACTTGTTGTTTTTGTGTCTAAATGGACTTAAGAGAAAACTAGTTTCTGCATATTATGACACATTCCTCATCCAGTGGAATGTTTTTAGTCTGGAATTTATACCAGAATGCACAAGCTGGACATTTGGAAAATCTGGACAACTGTGCTAGGGCCCAAACTTCCAGTTATGGCTTGAATTTGAATTTGAGCTTTTTAGAGCTTTTTGTGCACTGCCAGTGATTGAATTTAGCTTGAAGAAAGTTGAAGACATGTGACAGCCTGTAATGGATAAATCTAATAATCTTCTTTAACTTCAGAGAATTGTAGATTGTCGGAGAATTCTTGGCATTGTGGCAAGATATAGCACATATTGTAAAATAATATACTAATAGACAAATAGCTAGAAAACACTTCAGCAAAGGTAGTGCATTCTTGGCAGAAAATAAATGCATTTGGCAACCACCATGAAGGCACAAAAGTCTGGAAGCATGATCCTTTAAAATTTGGATGTTTTTCTAAGATCCATTTTTTAATACTATGATTTAGAAGCTATAGATCTTACACTTCTAATACTTACTCTTACATTTTTCACACTTTTTAAAATTTATATTTTTCTATTGATATTTAGGATTAATAATTATCTGCTTCTATTTCCCAAAAAGTAAAAATCTTATCTCACCTTTGATTTTTTCCTCTTCATTAATTCTACCATATTTCATACTGAGTTTATCTGGAATTTTTGTTCCAAGTGTTTATTATGTTTTGGTTTTGTGATGCACATCAACAATTATTTACGTTTTGGTTTGAATTTGCTTATTACACTTTTGTATATTTAGACTACGTGATGTCCTTTTCTGGATTCCTTACTTATTTTTTGGTGCGTATCCTCAAGTAATTCTTTCAGAGATTGCTTAGCTTGAGGCTTTTCTTGTCTGAATATATATTTAGATTCTCTTTCACTCAAATGCTAGTTTGGCTGGGTATGGGATTGTAGGTTTAAAATCATCACCCCCTTTAATTTGGAAGATATTGATTACTTCTCTTCTAGTATTGAGTTGTCTCTATGAGAAGTTATGCTGATGGTAGGCTGAATTTTCAGAGTTCGATTTTTTTTTCGAGTTGTTTTTCTCTGAGTTTATTTATCCTTGAAATTCTGAAATTTCACAATGATGCATGTAGCTTTGGCTCTTTTAAAATCTGGCTTAGCACTTTTAATTTGACGATTTATGCTTTCTTCAGACCTGAGGATTTTTGGGGGGTTGATATTTATTTGATTATATACATCCTTGCATTTTCTCATTTCTTTCAGTCTGGAATTCCTATAATCTAGCTTTGGGAATATCAAGATAATACACTTCATGTCATTTAACTCTATACCTATAATTGCCTTTCTTTTGTCCATGTGTTCTCTTCCATGTGAAAATGTTTCAGCTCAATCTTTCAACTCACTAATTCCCCATAAAGTATGTATTGCTGCTATTATTGCCTACCTATTGAAATTTTCTTATTTTTTTAATTCTAAGAAGATAGAATTTTAAAATTAAATTTTGTAGGAGATACTTCTACATAAAGGAAATGTTCTTTCAAGTCTTTCAATTGTTCATATTTATTCTAAGTCGTTTTGTTAACTTTATTAACTCTTTCTAAGGATGGGGTGGTCATTCCTCTTTTTGTTAATGCCTAGCTTCTGTATTACTGACTTTCTTGAAATCTTTAGCACATCTTGGCTGCCTATAGCTTTGCATTTGAGAGTCACCGCTTACTTGTTCTTTGCATTACCAGAATCTATCCCCAACAAATGGGGGAAACATTTGGAATGGAAGCCTTATCTTTCAAATGTGGAAGTTCTCATCACTCCTGGAAGTGAGTAGCTACCTAGCACTGTAAGTCTTTTCCAACCTCAATATTCTTCTCTCGCCAGTTGTTAAAGCCCACATAGCACAAAAGACAGAAAAGAAAGAAATCAACTAGTCTGCTATTCCAAAAGGAGCCTTCCAAGTAATTACTCTTTAAACGTTTGAGGGTTTTTCTCTTAATTTTTAAAACTGCTAATACTGGACTTGGTTACTTTCAAACCTCCCACTTCAACAACAGGCTTCTTCTAGGTGTATTCTAGCCTATAGTTTCATTCAGTTTTATTTTGCCAAAGGCATGATTGTATACGCTGTCTGTCTCTCTGAAATTCACAGAATTTGTGGTTCATTGATTCTACTTTTAATAGGCATAGAATATTTTACTTTGTGTGATTTGGAGTGAGAGGGAAGATATAAATGTATGTGTAGTCTATTAATTTTCAAAAATCATCCTTATGAGAAGAACTTACAAAACTGAAAAATATTTGCTCCAAGTTAAGGAGAAACATTTCAATTCATGAATTTATTTAGCCTTCAGTATGAGGCTTTACAAATATGTTCAGAATAAAGTGTATATCACAAGCAATCTTGGCCCACAAATATTTTCTTAGGTCTTATTGTGAGACGATAAGGTGAAGGGAAAGTGCTTTCAATTCTTTCTTTGACCTTATACTCTTCTTTGTTGAGATATTTTTTCCTAGCAATGTTCTCATTATAAAATGTTTCACCACAATAAAAGTAGAATCTCCTTCCAGCTTACTGTAATTGGTGGAGATATTAATTTTTAATGGAGTTCTCATGAGGACAAGGATACACCCTTTGGGATCAGGTGGTGGTTTTATCCTTAGAGTAGATGAAGTCATTTTGAATATAGAGCATCCCTTCACATGCTTAATGGGATCATTGACCAATAACTTTCTATCAGTGACCTGACTTGACTTCAGCGCTGAGTTGTCTGAAATATATGCAAGACTGTGACATTTAATTGCAACACATTTTTTAGAAATAGCATCATTACATGTTAGCCACTGGATCATGTACTTTTGGCAGTGGATATGGGTTAATTTCAACAATGCAAACTTCTTTTTTTAAAACACTGTTACAGAGAGAGTACAGAAACTCTCTGTGCTACTCTGCTTAGCTACAATACTGGATTAATGAATGTTAATCCATTGCAGATGACTGATAAAGTAATGCTGAATATTAACTTCATGGTATTCTCTCTTCTTTTTCTTTCTTTTCTCATCTACCTTTTGTGCAGCCTATAACACAGAGGTTGTGAATTTACATGCTGTCTGTCTTTCAGTATGTTTCTGCATTAAAATATCATGGGTTATGAAGTTCTGGAGGTCACTAGAAAGTTGCAAATAATAAAATTATTTCAGGAATCTATATAATTTTTAATTTGATCACGTGTTCCCACTATCCTTTCTAATAACTCAAGCTGATTTAATACTGTCTTATTTTTAAAATGTTAGACCTATAGAAGAAAAATATAATTAGTTGCTGACTTGGCATTTGGTTCAACAGTACTGAATTCAAAATATTAATGATAGAGAGAGATTGAGCTAAAAAGAGTATTTTATTTTCTTAACAAATTTGACTTTCACATTCAGTTCAACTAGAACACACATGCTTCTCCTATATGCATGTTGGCTGTTGAATGTCAGGTCACTCCTTAATACACATGGAAGTAGTGATTCTTATTCTACTTTAGTAATGAGATGAAAAAGTTCAGTGAGTTCACTCAAGTTAGACAATCAGTCATTAATAGGTCCAAGGTTAAAATTCAGAAAATCTGGCATGAAGGCAAAGAAAACTCTCCAGTGACCAAAAATCTAGTAGCAAGGCTATAAATAAAAAATAAAGAGATGCCCCATGGTTCAGAAATCTGGAGGCTGGATGAAAAGAACAAAGAAATCTCCAGAGTATCACTGGTGCTAGAATTCCAAAGCACCACTGAAGAGAAATTCCTGATCTTATTGTCACATAATGTAAAGCCAGTAATAAATTAAATCTAACTAAACCTGTGAGAATGTCCAAACGCAGCTTTACTATAGGTTAGATTGATTCAGTTCAACAAACTTACAACCAGACAGAAGAAAGGGCATAACTTTTCTATGAGAAAATATGGTTTTTCTTTTGTCATTACTATTCCTTTATGCACCATAAAATAAAAAGTTATGACAAGTGATGAAAGAAGAAAATATAATCCGTGTTAAAGAGAGCACACCGTCAATAGAAACAAATGCAGAGATGTTCCAGGTGTTGGAATTATCAGACAGGAATTTTAAAATAATTGTGATCAGCATGTGGAAAGGGTAGATAATATATGTAAGTAGATTGGCAATTTTATCAATGAAATGGACGTGTTTTAAAAGTTAGATGGAAGTGCTAGAAATGAAATACATAACATGGGAAATGAAGAATTCATTCAATGGGCTTATTGACAACCGAACGGAGCGAGAAAGAAACCGGTAAACTTAAAGACTGATCGGTAGAAATTATCCAAAAGGAAACACAGAGAGAGATGTTTTAAAACAATGAAAACAATGGAAGAGCGTATCCAAGACCTATGGGCCCAAATAAAATGATCTACCATATGCGTTGTTGGAGTCCCATGAAAGGAGAGAAAGAATGAGGTAGAAGAAATATTTGAAGAGATAATAGATGAAAATTTTCAAAATAAGTGAAAGGCACCAAAGAAGTGCAATCAACCCCAAGTGGTGTAGTATATAAAAAATATCTTCACCTACGTACATCGTAGTCAAACTACTGTAAACCCAAAATAAAAAATAGTATCTTATAAATAGACAAATAAAAGCGATAACTACATGTAAGTGAACAATGATAAGAATAATGGCTGTCTTAGTATCAGAAACAGTGAAGCCTAGAAAATAATAGAACAATATCTTTAAAGTGCTAAAAGAAAATATTGTCAGTCTACAATTCTATATCCTATAAAGACATCCTACAAATATGAAGATAAAATTGTTTCTAAAAGAAAAATGATTAAATTTGTCTGTGGCAGATTTATACTACAGCAAATACTAAAAGAAGTTCTTTGGACTAAGAAGGAGCTATACCATGTGGAAGCCAGGATCTACAGGAAAGGGATTAAAGCACCAGAAAGGGAAATATATGGATAAGGATAAATATTTGAATAGCTGTCGTTGCTTGTATTCAACATTGTACTGTGACTTCTAGTTAGTGCAATGAGGCCAGAAAAAGAAATGAAACACTAAAATTAAAAAGAAGTGAAACCATCATTATTCACAGATGACATACTTGTGTGTAAAAATTCCATGTGGGCCAGGCACGGTGGATGACACCTGTAATCCCAGCACTTTGGGAGGCCGAGGCGGGCGGATCACGAGGTCAGGAGATCGAGACCATCTGGGCTAACACAGTGAAACCCCGTCTGTACTAAACAAAATACAAAAGATTAGCCGGGCGTGGTGGCGGCGCCTGTAGTCCCAGCTACTCGGGAGGCTGAGGCAGGAGAATGGCGGGAACCCTGGAGGTGGAACTTGCAGTGAGCCGAGATCGCGCCACTGCACCCCAACCTGGACGACAGAGAGAGACTCCGTCTCAAAAAAAAAAAAAAAAAAAAAAAAAGAAAGAAAAAAGAAAAAGAAAAAGAAAACTCCATGTAATCCACATACAAACAAATACCTACTAGAACTGATAAGTGAATTTAGCAAAATCTCTGGACACAGGGCTAATATTCAAATATCAATTGTATTTCTAATTACTAACAATAAACTACTATAAAATGCTATTTCAAACATTGTCTACAATAGCATCAAAAACCCTAAATACCTAGAAACAGGTTCTTTTGAAGTGAGTTAGAAAATGCAAATAACCTAGACTAACCAAAAGAATATTGATAAAGAAGAACAAAGTTGATGGATTTACACTATTTGATTTCAGGACTTAATACAATGTTACAGTAATCAAGTGAATGTGATGTTGGCATAATAATAGATTGATGGAGTCAAATACAAAATCCAGAAATTGGCATATATACAGATATATACACATATATATACAGATATATGTGATATATACACACGTATATGATACATACATACAAACATACATTGATATCTGACCAGAGTGGCAAATTAGATTACTAAAGAAAATATTTTTTTAAAACAAATGATGTGGCCGGGCACGGTGGCTCACGCCTGTAATTCCACCACTTTGGGAGGCTGAGGCGGGCAGATCACCTGAGGTCAGGAGTTCAAGGCCAGCCTGGCTAACATGGTGAAACCCCATCTCTACTAAAAATACAAAAGTTAGCCGGATGCAGTAGCGTAGGCCTGTAGTCCCAGCTACTTGGGAGACTGAGGCTGGAGAATCGCTTGAACCTGAGAGGCAGGGACTTTGCAGTGAGAAGTGATCTCGCCACTGTACTCCAGCCTGGGCGATAGAGTGAGATTCCGTCTCAGAAAAACAAAACAAACAAGCAAACAAACAAACAAACAAAAATGATGCAAGAAAGATTGGATATCCAGTAGAAAACAAAAAATGATCTCTGATCCTACCTCACCCAAAACACAAAAATTATGTAGAGATAGTTTATAAACTTAAATATAAACATTATAATCAAAAAGCTTTTTGAAGAAAACAAATAATATCTTTGTAATCCTGGGATATGCAAAAATGTATTAGAATTAAAAACGTTTCACCTGTCGAAGAATATTTGATTTTCATCAAAATTTAATATTTTTGCTCATTAAGAGAAAGTGAGCAGGCAATTGACAGACTGTGAAAATTCTCATCACTTATTTTTCATGAATAACTCATATCCAGAATATATAAATAACTTGTACGAGCCAACAATAAAAAGACAAGCAGCTCAGTAAAAAATGGGCCAAAGTCTGGAACAGATACTTAGCAAAAGAAAATTTGGGAATAAGACATCCTATATAGGATGAGGCTAATGAACACGTGAAAAGATATTCAACATCGTAAGTCATCAGAGAGATGCAATTTAGAATCAAAATGAGATAGCATTTCACACTCACCGGAATGGCTAAGACTGACAGCACCAAATATTGACAAGGATATGGAGAAAGGTAAATACTAACAAGTCAGTAGAGTAAAATGTTACAACGGTTGTGGGGAATGGTTTGCCATGTTCTTAAACGTTGAACATAATATGTCTCAGGAATTCCACTCCTAGGTATTTATCCAGGTGGTATGATAACATATGTCTACACAAAGTCTTATATAAGACTGTTCCAAGAACATCTGGAAACACCTAAATATCCATTTCCTGGAAAATGAGTAAACAAATTGTGGTATATTTATACAATTAAATATTACTCGGTAATGAAAAGGAATGAGCTAGTGATACATGCAACAATAAGAATGAGTCTTAAAAATATATATTGGCAAAAAAAGCCAGATGTAAAGAATATACACAGGGCCGGGCGCGGTGGCTCAAGCCTGTAATCCCAGCACTTTGGGAGGCCGAGACGGGCAGATCACGAGGTCAGGAGATCGAGACCACCCTGGCTAACATGGTGAAACCCCTTCTCTACTAAAAAATACAAAAACTAGCCGGGCGCGGTGGCGGCGCCTGTAGTCCCAGCTACTAGGGAGGCTGAGGCAGGAGAATGGCGGGAACCCGGGAGGCGGAGCTTGCAGTGAGCTGAGATCCGGTCACTGCACTCCAGCCTGGGCAACAGAGCAAGACTCCATCTCAAAAAAAAAAAAAAAAAAAAAAAAAAAGAATATATACAGTATGTTATGTTCAAAGACAGACAAAATTGTCTATGGCAAAGGAAATCAGTACAGTGTGGTTTGACTGGAAAGGAGAAGGAGGAAAACTTCTGAAGTGACCAAAACGTTTTATATCTTGTTTTTGGGTGGTGCTACATCGGCGTATACAACCATCAACACTCACGCAGGGAACACTTAAAATGTGTGCATTTTATTGTAATTTTAAAATTACCCGATTGTAAAAACTGAAAAAAGAAAAAAAGAAAAAAACCAATCACAGCAATTTCCCGCATTTTGACTCCATATAAACTGTTATTTTGGAACACTCGGTTTTCATCTGATAAGCGTGTTTGAAAGCAATGCTATGGTAACAAGTGTAGGATTTACTGAGAGAATCTGTGGTAGAAGGAAAGGGGTTAGGTCAGCAACACCTGTTTCTGGCACTCTTCTGACGAGACACCAGATTGCCTACTGGCTTCTTCCAGCTTTCCCCAACACAGGGAGAGTGGCAGCAATACCAGGGAGCCTTATGCTTGCAAGATGGACACCATATGTTTTCACTATCGCTTCGGAGCTGTTCTCATCTGTCCCTTTTCTTTGTCCTTTTAGTATCTGAGGTCCAGTGACCCCGAGAAATTTAATATGAGAAGACACCATGAATGAAATATTAATATTTTAAAATCAAGTACAAAGAGAAGATTGCCTGTGAGTGGTTATTCTCTTCCGTTGTCCAATAGCTGTTATTTATCAAATTAACACCAAAACATTCAAACTGTCTAAAAATGAGTAGCTTCGCTTCATAAGGAGAGTTGTGAAAATGTATTAACTCCTGCACATATTATTTAAAGATACCATTTACACGTGAGAGTAATTATAAATGAAATCTATTAAATGTCTGAAAGTAGCACCATGTGGCAGAATTTTCAGGAAAAGAAATCGAATTAGCACTGGAAGAAGACATTCAAATAAGAGAATTACATTTTCAAGGTAAGATTGTGGTGGATTATTGAGCCAGGTTTTTGGTTCTTTCAATTGACGAGATTAGGATTTAGTCACAAAATAATTTACTTGTAACCTGAGATTTGAGACTTTAGCGGCTGAATATAAAATGTACACTTCTGTCTTCCGTTTTTTCCATTGGTGTGATTTCAGGAAAATTTCTCAGCAAAACTTGGTGCTTTTGGCCAGAGGCATCTGTTTTGCAATTTCTAATCCTGCAGCTATTTAAAGTGCCTGGAGAAGGAGGGTGGAAAGATCTGTGTGTGAAGGGTGACTTTAGTAAGGATGAGCAGAAGGGGCACCAAATTTGAGTACTGGTTCTGCAGTTTTGAGCGTGTTTTGGAATTTAAATCTAAGTAAAGCCCACAGCAACACTCTCTTTTTGATTACATTTGTTTTTTCAAAGTGCCCCTTGTTTGTGAAACTAATTTCTTCTCAGCCACTAAAAATTATTGCTTGCCTTTTGGGCACACACTGTAGTAGTAAAACAATGTAATTTACTTATGAGGAATAAGATGCACATGTATCTTTAACACAGCATTCAATGCCTACAGTTTCAGAATCTCAGTGAAGGAGTGAAGAGCGATCTGGATCGGTTTTTCAATCTACTCCATCTTCAGTGTGGGAAATTTACTTCCCCCACAGCCCTAGGAAATAGCTTCCCTCTCCTACCCGATACATAGAAATTCTTTCTTTTCCTCATTATTTTATCATTTTACCCGATCTCCTACTCTCTCTTTCTAACTCCTACTTATTTTTTAGCCCACTCTCACTTTGAACTTTTTGATGTATGTGATTATAACTATTTATGATGTTCAGCTTTGGATCAGTGTGTGCTTAGGTGGTTACAAAATATGCTGCACCCAAGAATAATTAGTACAAAAAGATGAATGCCACACGAAAATAAATATCATTTGGAAAAGAAGCATTAGGTCAGAAAGGTTTCCATGTTTCAGTTGAAAATAAGATGCGATGTGATTCAGATGGAACAGAGTAAACAACTTAAGCAACTGGAGATGTGGATATCAAACCATCTTTATTTTTGCTATGCTCATCCAGCTGATGGGACCAGCCTCTCCCACCGACTTTGGAAGCAGCTTTGGTATGTAACAGCCAACATAAGTCACGTAGCTTGCATGCACACACTCTATATGCCTGTATTTCTAACCTTTGGTAAAGCAACCTTTTCCAACCTTTTCCGTCTGCTGTCTTCTCAGGAGCATGGTTTGCCAGGGGTCACAAGCTGAGATGACTCTGGTGTTATTAAGCCAGTTTCCCACTCCCCGGGCCCAACAAAATTTCACCCAGTTCACTGTGGCTTCTAGTACATGTGTAAAGTTCTACTCATGAAACCTCCGGAGTAGAATAACTGGTTTTAACTGGTTTTAACTGGTTTTGTACTTGCAATGCTGAAGTGTGTTTATCTGTACTTTGTCACTCTGCATGATTGTCTTCTTTATTATTCAGGTATCTGTGAGCACCGAATGTGTATATGGGAGTTTTAAAACTCATTGATTGCTTATCTGGTTGCCAAGGATATTGGAAGGCAATTCCTTGAGTTCCTTTATTTATTTTCTATGAGAGTTTGTTTATTATTCATGGTTTTCTATGCTCCTGAATTACTTTTATATTCCATAAAGCCTAATACTTCTCGACGTGAAATTTCAAGTTCATCTTCTTTTGCTGCTAGTTGACTAAAATTCTAGGCCTGAGCAAGAACAGATCTGAAATTTCTGCGAGCATAAATACGGTGAAGCTTGTTCTCAGAACATTTGAAGTCTTATTTAGGGCACTCACTTGGTTATCTCAGACCTGGGTTTCTTGTAAATGCTGTTTGACTGGCGATACTTTAGCAGCCTGGAAGGAATGCCTCACAAATCTAATTGAGCTTTATTTTGCTTTGGCCTGGCCTATAATAATCCAAAGGTATTTTGAGTACTACTTCCCTGATGGTAATTCTGACCCACTTATTCTGTAGCCGCTTTTGTTGCCATGAAATGCTGCAAATATTTGAGATATGCTTTACAATGTTAAATATATGCTATATTTGGCCACATTAAAATTTTTAGTGTCTATACTCAGTACATTTTTCCTCTTGTGACTATTTCAGGCAACAGTAGGAACATAGGTTCATAGATTAAAAGAAACCTAAGAACTTAGGAATATAGTTGATTAAGAATCATATTAAATGAATTGGATGTATTTCCTTGACCCTAGGTTAATTGTAGTAAACCACTAAACTAACATGAAATAATAAATAACAATGATGAAAATGGCCGTCTATCACAGCACTGTCAGAAACTTACGCTGAATCTTGAAATGGTACTCTAGAGAAGTGATTCTCAACTACAGAGGAGGAAAAATGGTGAGGAAGGAGGGTTTTGTTCCCCCAGTGGACATTTAGGTATGTCTGGAAACACTTTCGGTGGTCACAATGGGGAGGAGGGATGTCAATAGCATCTAGTGGGCAAAGACCAGGGATGCGATGCCGCTAAACATCTCATAATGCCCAGCACAGCAGCCCTCTCAACCCCATCCACACACACAGCAAAGAATTGTCCAGTCTCAAATAATAATGCTGAAGTAGAAAAACCCTCCTCTAAAGACTGCTTTGCAGAGAAATAACTTCCTTTTATGTGTTTTGGGAAACTAGCTACACTAAATACAAGTATGAAAGCAAGGAAACTTAGCCCTTAAGTTCAGTACCTTATTGCAGCCGTGTCTATTTCCATGCCAGACTTTGACTGCTTACTGAATATTTCCACCTTTTGACAGTTGTAGTACTCCCCCAGGTTTGACTTTGGTATGGTTTGACTTTCAAAACATATGTTCTACGTTATATAACATAAGTTACATAGTTAGGAAAGACATAAGAGTCAAGCATGAGCATAATAAAGTTGAGACACAGTGGAACAGACATCCTAGACTTCTGGAATGGGCTTCTCTAGACTTGAGAAATTTGTGACCACATTCTACAACCTAATATCATATTGAACAATTATTTTTAAAGTTATGAAACACCTGGGTCAGCAGTCCTTCTCAATGAGCACAGTGGTAGGGAGAAAACATTTGCATAAATAAGTTTGGCTGATGTGATATAATTTAAATCCTAATAGAACGGTTTTATAAGAACTTCAGTTTCTAAAACTTAAGGGAAAACATTATTTTACTGTGTTTGGTATCAAAGATTTCTCATACAGGTAATCACAGAAAAAATTTATAAGTATTAATTGTAATTGAATAGCATGAGAAGTTATAAAACAATATTTTGAAAGGGAGAAAAACATTTAACAAAAGTAATATGATTATATAAAGATTATTATAAAGATTAAAGAAAAATATTTATAGATTATTAAAATTCTTGCCAAAGCATCTTTCAGAGCAGATCTTTGCATAAAATATTGAAGACCTAGCCTAAAGAAATCTTATATTTTGATGTGATATCTTCTAAGAAGTTTATGTGCAAGTTAGTTGCAAGTATTTTGCTTAATTATTCAATGCTGAATTAAACAATATATGGAATATTTGTTTTTGCTAAATATAAAAGGTTGAATTCTATAGAATTTTTGCTTTCATTCTGTTATGAAAATACATTCATCCATTCTCATATACACAGATAATATAAAACCTATGCTTTATGTCAAGAGTAAAATTCAGGATATTATTAATAACATTACCTTTAATGGCAAAAAACACAATTACATTTGTACCAACCTAATATAACTTCTGAAGGTAAAGACAACAAAACTGTCTCAAAAAAGACTTGACTGTATGAGGTATAGCAAAATTAATAACTCACAAAAGGTAAATATATACAAAATAATACATCCAAATAAAGCTTCTGCAATGCCTGCCTCACCTGTTTATGGGATTTCCCAATTTAATTGTCTTCTTGTTCTTAAAATTTACTTCTGACTTACTTTTGGTTATTTTGAAATCAAGTTTACATACAAAAGATAAAGATACTTTACCATAGGGGCAGTCAAAAATATGTGCCACAGACAATGAAGATCATTGTTGAAAAGAAACTCCAAAACATGTTTTGAACAATGCCAATCTTACTAGAATAAATGCACAACTTCCCAAATGTATACCGTAAAAGCAGCAAGACACACTTGGATGTGTGAATTATATTTAAAAAGATCATGCTTAGTTTATGCATTATAACATTGCTACCAGTTGTTTTCTTTCTTGGGATATTTACAGACCAAGGACTTCCTGGTTCTCTACCAGTAAGCGTGCTTGCATTCACACACACATGTGAGATTTAGAGATGACACTTCTGTTTTAACTAGGCCAATGTAATATTGTGATGCCTTGGAAACATCCTCAGATATTTGTTCTGGAAAAGAAGATGACACCAATTCAGATGCCATGGAAGCAACGGAACCAGATTATCTAGTTTGTGTTTAAGATACCAATCTAAACAATCTGCTGTATTTAACTGAGCAGAATTTGGCATGTGTAAAAAATATGTAAGCCTCATATTTTTAGCATGACAAAAAACAGAATGGACTCAGAAGACTTTGGATTTGAGAGTAGAGATTTTCCTCTATTTAAAAATTATTCATCTAAATATTTTCTAATTGCTTAGCGTAAAAATACTTTCCAGTGGGAGGTGGAGCAAGATGGCCAAATAGAAACCTCCACTGTTTGTTCCCCCTGCAGGAGCTCCAAATTGAACAACTATCCACACAGAAATCCACCTTCATAAGAACCAAAAATCAGGTGAGCAATTATAGTACCTGGTTTTCACATCCTACTAAGGAAGAGGCACTGAAAAGGGTAGAAAAGGCAGCATTTTTATTATTATTATTATTTTACTTTAAATTCTGGGGTACATGTGTAGAACATGCAGGCTTGTTACATAAGTATATATGTGCCATGGTGGTTTGCTGCACCCACCAACCGGTCATCTACATTGGGTGTTTCTCCTAACACTATCCCTCCCTTAGCACCCCAACCCCTGACAGGCCCCAGTATGTGATGTCCCCTCCCTGTGTCCATGTGTTCTCATTATTCAATTCCCACTTATGAGTGAGAACATGCACTGTTGGGTTTTCTGTTCTTGTGTTAGTTTGCTGAGAATGATAGTTTCCAGCTTCATTCATGTCCCTGCAATGGATGTGAACTCATCCTGTTTTTTGGCTGCATGGTATTCCATGGCTGCATGGTATTCCATGGTGTATATGTGTCACATTTTCTTTATCCAGTCTATCATTGATGGGCATTCTGGTTGGTTCCAAGTCTTTGCTATTGTGAACAGTGCTGCAATAAACATACTTGTGCATGTGTCTTTATAGTAGAATGATTTATAATCCTTTTGTTATATACTCAGTAATGGCATTGCTGGGTCAAGTGGTATTTCTGGTTCTAGATCCTTGAGGAATTGCCACCACTGTCTTCCACAATGATTGAACTAATTTACACTCCCACTAAGTGTAAAAGCGTTCCTATTTCTCCACATCCTCTCCAGCATCTGTTGTTTCTTGACTTCTTAATGATCGCCATTCTAACTGGCATGAGATGGTACCTCGTTGTGGTTTTGATTTGCATTTCTCTAATGATCAGTGATGAATAAGTTTTTTTTCCATATGTTTATCAAATGCATAAATGTCTTCTTTTAAGAAGTGTCTGTTCATATCCTTCACCCACATTTTGATGGGGTTGTTTGTTTTTTTCTTGTAAATTTGTTTAAGTTCTTTGTAGATTCTGGATATTAGCCCTTTGTCAGACGGATAGATTGCAAAATTTTTCTCCCATTCTATAGGTTACCTGTTCACTCTGATGATAGTTTCTTTTGCTGTGCAGAAACTCTTTACTTTAATTTGATCCTGTTTGTCAGTTTTGGCTTTTGTTGCCATTGCTTTTGGTGTTTTAGTCATGAAGTCTTTGCCCATGCCTATGTCCTGAATTGTATTATCTAGATTTTCTTCTTGGGTTTTTATGGTTTTAGGTTTTAGGTTTAAGTCTTTAATCCACCTTGAGTCAATTTTTGTATAAGGTGTAAGGAAGGGGTCCGGTTTCAGTTTTCTGCATATGGCTAGTCAGGTTTTCCTACACCATTTATTAAATAGGGAATCCTTTCCCCATGCTTGTTTTTGTCAGGTTTGTCAAAGATCAGATGGTTGATAGTGTGTGGTGTTATTTCTGAAGCCTCTGTTCTCTTCCATTGGTCTATGTATCTGTTTTGGTAACAGTACCATGCTGTTTTGGTTATTCTATCCTTGTAGTACAGTTTGAAGTCAGATAGCGTGATGCCTCCAGCTTTGTTATTTTTGCTTAGGATCGTCTTGGCTATATGGGCTCTTTTTTGGTTCCATATGAAAATTAAAATAGTTTTTTTTCTAATTCTTTGAAGAAAGTCAGTGGTAGCTTGATGGGGATAGCACTGAATCTATAAAGTACTTTATGCAGTATGGTCATTTTCATGATATTGATTCTTCCTATCCATGAGCATGGAATGTTTTTCCATTTGTTTGTGTCCTCCCTTATTTCCTTGAGCAGTGGTTTGTAGTTTTCCTTGAAGAGGTCCTTCACATCTCCTGTACATTGTATTCCTAGGTATTTTATTCTCTTTGTAGCAATTGTGAATGGAAGTTCACTCATGATTTGGCTCTATTTGTCTGTTATTGGTGTGTAGGAATGCTTGTGATTTTTGCATATTGATTTTGTATCCTGAGACTTTGTTCAAGTTGCTTATCAGCTTAAAGAGATTTCGGGCTGCGGCGATGGGGTTTTCTAAATATACATTCATGTTATCTGCAAACAGAGACAATTTGACTTCCTCTTTTCCTATTTGAATACCCTTTATTTCTTTCTCTTCCCTGATTGTCCTGGCCAGAACTTCTAATACTATGCTGAATAAGAGTGGTGAGAGAGGGCATCCTTATCTTTTGCCAGTTTTCGAAGGGATGCTTCCAGTTTTTGCCCATTCAGTATGATATTGGCTATGGGTTTGTCATAAACAGTTCTTATTATTTTGAGATACGTTCCATCAATACCTGGTTTGTTTTGAGTTTTTAGCATGAAGGGGTGTTGAATTTTGTCGAAGGCCTTTTCTGCATCTATTGAGATAATCATGTGGTTTTGTCATTGATTCTGTTTATGTGATGGATTATGTTTATTATTTGCATGTGTTGAACGAGCCTTGCATCCCAGGTATGAAGCCAACTTGATCGTGGTGGATAAGCTTTCTGATGTACTGCTGCATTTGGTTTGCCAGCATTTTATTGAGAATTTTCACATCAATGTTCATCAGGGATATTGGCCTAAATTTTCTTTTTTTGTTGTGTCTTGAAAAGGCAGTCTTGAATTGCCAATGCCACTCCTACCACATTGCCTGGCAACAGCCATGTGGCTTGGAGAGAGAATCTGTGCATGTTGGAGAGGGAGAACGTATTGATCGTGGGACTTTGCACTGGAGCTCAGTGCTACCCTGTTATAGCAGAAAGCAAAAGGGGGCAGAAATCAGCCAGTACCCATGAAAGGGAGCATTTAGATCAGCCCTAGCCAGAGGCAAATCATCCATTCTAGTTGTCAGAACCTGAGTTCCTGCAATCCCCACCACTTTGTGTGCTATGGGGTCCTAAATAAACTTGAAAGGTAGCCCAGGCCACAAGGACTGCAATTCCTGGGTAAGTCCTGGTGTTGTGCTTGGTTCAGAGCAGTGGACTTGGGATGTACACAATCTAGTGAGACACCAACTGGTGAGGCCAAGGGAGTGCTTGAGTCACCCCTCCCCCAGACCCAGGTAATGCAGCTCACAGCTCCAGGAGAGACTCCACTTGAAGAGAGGAGAGGGGAGAGTAAATAGCACTGTGTCTTGCAACTTTGATACTGGCTGAACCACAGTAGAACAGGGGACCAGGCAGAGTCCTGAGGCCCCTCATTGCAGACCCTATCCCCGTTGACATTTGTAGACACACCTTTTGCCAGAAGGGAACCCATTGCCTTGACAGGAAGGACTCAGAATGGGCAGGATTTATCACCTGCTGACTAAAGAGCCCTTGGGTCCTGAATAATCAATAGTGGAAGCCAGGCAGTACTCCTGCAGGCCTTGGGTGAGGCTCACAGCTACGCTGGCTTCAGGTGTGACCTAGCACATTTACAGCTGTAGTGACCACAGGGAGAGATTTTTTTTTTCTGTTTAAGAAAAGGAGAGGAATGAGTAAAGGGGACTGTATCTTGCAGCTTGGTTACCAGCTCAGCCACAGTGGGGTAGAGCACCAAGCATGCACCTGGGGTCCTTGATTCCAGGCCTTGACTTCTGGATGGCATTTCTGGACAAGCCTTGGGCCAGAGGGGAGTCAACTGCCCTGAAGGGAAAGACCCAGGCCTGGCAGCATTTACTACAAGCGACTTCAGAGCCCTTGGGCCTTGAGTCAACATAGGAGGTAACCAGGAATTACTTACCACCAGCCTGGGGCAGTGGTGGCCACTGGGAGACACTCCTCTGCTTGAGAAAAGGGGATAGAAGAGTAGTAAGGACTTTGTTTTGTGGCTTGGGTGCCAGCTCAGCTGCAGTAGAATACAGTACCAGGTAGATTCCTAAGATTCCTGACTCCAGGCCCTGGCTCCCAGACAACATCTCTGGACCTGCCCAGGGCCCCAGGAAACTCATTGCCCTGAAGGGAAGGACACAAACCTGGCTGAATTTGCCACCTGCTGATTATTTAGAGTCCTTGGGTCTTGAGTGAACATAGGTGGTAGCCAGGCAGTGATCACTAGGGGCCTTGCATGAGACCAAGTGCTGTGTTGGCTTCAAGTCTGACCCGGTACAGTTATCAGTGGTGGTGGCCACAGGAGTGCTTGTGTCACCCCTCCTCCAGCTCTAGGCAGCTTAGCAGAGAGACAGAGAGAGACCCAGTTTGTCTAGGGGAAAGTAAGGAGAGAGAGAGAGAGAGACTCCATTTGTTTGGGGTAACGTAAGAAGAGCACAAGAGTCTCTCCCTGGTACTTCGAGGAATTCCTCCAGATCTTACCCAAGAGCACCAACATGGTACATCTGTGAGTCTGCAAGAGCCACAGTGTTACTGGCTTTGGGATGTCCTCTAAATGGAGACATGGCTACAGTGATCAAAGGCTTAGATCATAACATTCAAGTCCCTTTGAATTCTCAGAACGCTTTTCCAAGAAGGATGGGTACAAACAAGCACAGACTGTAAAGACTTCAATAAATATCTAAATCTTCAATGCCCAGATACCAATGAGCAACCACAAGCATCAAGACCACCCAGAAAAACATGACCTCACCAAACTAAATGAGACACCAGTGCCCAGTCCCAGAGAGACTGAGGTATGTGAACTCTCAGACAGATGATCCAAAATAGCTGTTTGTTTGGGTGCAGTGGCTCATGTCTGTAATTCCAGCATTTTGCGAGGCTGAGGCGAGAGGACTACTTGAGCCCAGCAGTTTGAAACCAGTCTGGCCAATGGTGGGAACGCATCTCTAGCAAAAATTTTTTTTAATTAGCTGGGTATGGTGATATTATGTGTTTGTGATCCCAGTTACTTCAGAGGATCAGGCAAGAGGATTGCTTGAGCCTGGGAGGTAGAGGCTGCATTAACCAATGATCACACCATTGCACTTCAGCCTGGAGTACTGAGTGAGCCCCTGTCTCAAAAAAATAAAATAGAAAAAAGCAAAATAGCTGTTTTGAGGAAGCACAACAAAATTCAGGATGACACAGAGAAGGAATTTGGAATCCTATCGGATAAATTAAACAAATTAATTAAAATAATTAAAAAGAATCAAGCAGAAATTCTAAAACTGAAAATGCAATCGACATACTGAAGAGTTTATCAGACTTTTAACAGCAGAATTAATCAAACGGAGAAAAGAATTAGTGAGCTTGAAGACAGGTTATTTAAAATACATAGTCAGAAGAGACAAAAGAAAAAAGAATAAAAAAGAAAAAAGTATGCCTACAAGATCTAGAAAATTGCCTCAGAAGGGCAAATTTAAGAGTTATTGGCCTTAAAGAGAAGATAGCAAGAAAGATAGGGGTAGAAAGTTTATTTAAAGGGATAATAACAGAGAACTTCTGAAATCTAGAGAAAGATACCAATTATAAAGTACAAGAAGGCTATAGAACACCTTAATCAAAATAGGACTACCTCAAACATTTAATAATCAAACTCCTAAAGGTCCAGGATAAAGAAAGGATCTTAAAAACAGCAAAGGAAAAGAAATAACATACAAAGGAGCTCCAATATGCCTGGCAGAGAAGTTTCTCATTGGAAACCTCACAAGCTAGGAGAGAGTGGCATGACATTTTCACCGTGATGAAGAAAAAACTTTTATCCTAGAATAGTACATCCAGTGAAAATATCCCTCAAACATGAAGGAGAAATACTTTCCTAGCCCAACAAAAGCTGAGGGATTTCAACACCAGACCTGTCTTAAAAGGAATGCTAAAAGGAGTTCTTCAATCTCAAATAAAAGGATGTTAATGAGCAATAAGAAATCATCTGAAGGTACAAAACTCACTGTTAATAGTAAGTACAGGCCAGGCATGGTGTAATCTCTGCATTGTGGGAGGCCAAGAAAGGAAGATCACTTGAGCTCAGGAGTTTGAGACAAGCCTGGGAGACATGAGGAAACCCATTTCTACAAAAAACATCCCTACATAAAACACAAAACCCATCTCCCCTAAAAATACAAAACCTATCTCTAAAAAATCAAAAAATTAGCCACGTGTGGTGGTCCATGCTACTTGGGATGCTGAGGTGGGAGGATTGCTTGTGCCTGGGAGGCAGAGATTGTAGTGAGCCAAAACTGAGCCACTGCACTCCAGCCTGGGAGAGTGAGACCCTGTCTCAAAAAAAAAAAAAAAAAAAAGAAGGACAAGGACACAGTGAAAGACAAAATATCATCAATATCATCACACTGTAATTGTGGTGTGCAAACTACACATACATTGACTAGAAAGGCCAAAAGATGAATCTATCAAAAATAAGATGTACAACTTTTCAAGACGTAGACAGTATGATAAGATCTAAATAGAAACAACAAAAAGTTAAAAAGGAGGAATAAAGTTAAAATGTGGTTTTTATGTTTTTTTGCTTGTTTGTTAGTTTCTTTATATAATCAGTGATAAGTTACCATCAGTTTAAAATAAGAGGTTATAAGATATTACTTGCAAGCCTCATGATAATGTCAAATAAAAAAACCTACAACAGTTACACAAAAAATAAAAAGCAAGACATTAAAACATACCACCAGAGAAATGCACCTTCACTAAAAAAAGATAGGAAGGAAGGAACAAAGGAATGGAAGACCATAAAACAATCAGAAAACAATAAAACAGCAAGAGTAAATCCTTACTTATCAAGAATAACATTGAATGCAAATGTACTAAACTCTCCATTCAAAAGACATAGAGTGACTAACTGGATTAAAAAGCAAGACCCAATAATCTGTTGCCTACAAAAAAGATATTTTAACTATAAAGATACATATAGATACATATAGACTGAAAATAAGGGATGGAAAAAGATATTCCATGCCAATGAAAACCAAACAAGAGCAGGACTAACTACACTTATATATAATAAAATAGATTTCAAGACAAAAATCTATGAAAAGAGACAAGAAAGCTCATTTTGTAAGGATAAAGAGGTCAATTCAGCAAGAAAATTTAACAATTGTAAATGTATAAGCACCCAACACTGGAGTGTTAGATATTTAAAGCAAATATTATTAGTGCTAAAGAGAGAGCTAGACCGCAATACAATAATAGCTGGAGAATTCAACAGCCCACTTTCAGCATTAGATAGAGCATGTGGACAGAAAATAAAGTAAGAAACATTTGACTTAGTCAGCAGTATAGACCAAATGGACCTAATATTAATAGATACTTACAAAACAATTTTTCCAGCTGCAGAATACACATTTCTTTTCTTAGCACATGGATCATTCTTAACAATGGACTGTGTGTTAGGGCACAAAACAAGTCTTAAAAGATGTTTTAAAAATTGGAAATCATATCAAACACCTTGTCTAACCATAATAGAATAAAACTAGATATCAATAACAAGAGGAATTTAGGAAACTATACAAACACATGGAAAATCAAAAATATGCTCCTGAATGACCAAAGGGTCGATGAAGAAATAAAGAAGAAAATTAAAAAACTTTTTCGAAACAAATCATAATGGAAACACAACATACCAAAAAGCATACCAGAAGAAGTACTAAGAAGGAAGTATATAGTTATAAATATGTGTCTTCATCAAAGAAGTAGAAAAACTTCAAACAGCCTAGTGATACATCTTTAATAACTAGAAAAGAGAGAGAAAATCAAACCCAAAATTACTAGAAAAAAGAAATAATAAAGATCAGATATAAATAAAATTGAAACAAAAAATACAAAAATTCAATGAAATTAAAAGTTGCTTTTTGAAAAGATAAACAAAATCAACAAACCTTTAGCCAGACTAAGTAAAAAAGAGTCATATAAATAAAATCAAAGATGAAAAAGGGGACATTAAAACTAATACTGCAAAAATTAAAAGGATCGTTAGAGGCTACTGTGAGCAACTATATGCCAATAAGTTGGAAAATCTAGAAGAAATGGATAAATTCCTAGACACATAAAGCCTACCAAGATTGAATCACGAGGAAATCCAAAATCTGAACAGATCAACAGCAAGTAATGAGATCAAAGCTGTAATAAAAAGTCTCCCAGCAAAGAAATGCCCAAGACCCAATGGCTTCACTGCTGAATTTTAGCAATCATTTAAAAGAAAACTAATACCAATCTGATTCAAGCTATTTCAAAAAGTGGAGGAGGAGGGAATACTTCCAAACGAAATCTACAAGGACAGTGTTATGCTAAAATCAAAACAAGACAAAGATACAACCACAACAACAACAAAAATATAGGCCAATTTCCCTGATGAACATTGATGCAGAAATCCTTAACAAAATACTAGCAAATTGAATTCAACAACATATTAATAAAAATCATTTATCATGACCAAGTGGGATTTCTCCCAGGGATACAAGGATGTTGATACACAAATCATCCTGTGTGATACATCATATCAGCAAAATAAAGAACAAAAACCATCTGATCATTTTAATTGTTGCTGAAAAGTCATTTGATCGAATTCAATGTCTCTTCATGTTATAAATTCCCAAAAAGCTGGATATAGCTGGAACATATCTCAACACAATAAAAGTCATCTACAACAGACCCACACACAGCTAGTCTTCTCCTGAATGAGGAACAACCAAAAGATTTTCCTCTAAGATCTGGAACAAAACAAGGATGCCCACTTTCACCGTTATTCAGCATGGTACTGGAAGCACTAGCTAGAAAAATTTGACAAATATTTCAAAGGGCATCTAGATTTAAAAGGAAGAAGTAAAGTTATCCTTGTTTGCAGATAACATGATCTTATTTTTGGAAAAACCTAAAGACTCCATAAAAACTATTAGCATTGATAAACAAATTTAGTAAAGTTGCAGGATACAAAATGGACATACAAAAATCAGTAGCATTTCTATTTGACAGCAGTGAATAATCTGAAAAAGAAATGAAGAAAGTAATCCCTTTAACAATAGCTACAAATAAGATAAAAAGAAAACTAGGAATGGCTAGGTGCGGTGGCTCACACCTGTAATCCCAGCACTTTGGGAGGCTGAGGTGGGTGGATCACGAGGTCAGGAGATGGAAACCATCCTTGCTAACATGGTGAAACCCCATCTCTACTAAAAATACAAAAAATTATCCAGATGTGGTGGCGGGCGCCTGTAGTCTCAGCTACTCGAGAAGCTGAGGCAGGAGAATGGTGTGAACCCGAGAGGCAGAGCTTGCAGTGAGCCGAGATGGCGCCACTGCACTCCAGCCTGGGCGACAGAGCGAGACTCCATCTCAAAAACAAAACAAAACAACAACAACAAAACCCTAGGAATAAACTTGAGCAAAGAAGTGAAACATCTCCACAGTGTAAACTCTGAAACATTGATGCAAAACATTGAAGAGGACACACCGTCTTTTGACAAAGAAGCCAAGAACATACATTGGGGAAAGGACAGCCTCTTCAATAAATGGCATTGGGAAAACGAAAAATTCATATACAGAAGAATTAAACTAGATCTCTATCTATCACTATAGAAAAATCAAATCAAAATGGATCAAAGGCTTAAATCTAAGGTCTCAAACTCTCAAACTACTTAAAAAAAACATGTGGTAAACTATCTGGTACCTTGGTCTGGGCAAAGATTTCTTGAGTCATACCCCACAACCACAGGCAACAAAAGCAAAAATGGACAAATGGGATCACATCAAGTTAAAAAGCTTCTGCACAACAAAAGAAACAACCAACAAAGTGAAAGACAACCCACAGAAGGGAAGAAAATATTTGCAAGCTACCCATCTGACAAGGGCTTAATGACCAGAACATATGAAGAGTTCAAACAACTCAATAGGAATAAATGTAATAATCTGATTTTAAAATGTGCAAAGGATCTGAATAGACATTTTCTAAAGACGACACACAAATGGCAAACAGGAATATGAAAAGGTGCTTAATTAACATCATTGATCATGAGAGAAATAAAAGTCAAAACTACAATGAGATACCATCTCACTCCAGTTGAGATGACTTTTATCCAGAAGACAGGCAATAATGAATGCTGATGAGAATGGTTAGAAAAGGGGACCTTTGTACTCCTTTGGTTGGAATGTAAATTGGAACAACCACTATGGAGAACAGTTTGGAGTTGCCTCAGAAAAACTAATAATAGAGCTATCATAGGATCCAGCAATTCCTCTGCTCTGTATATACCCAAAGAAAGGAAATCAGTGACTCAAAGAGCTATCTGCACTCCTGTGTTTTTGCAGCGCTATTCACAGTAGCCAAGATTTGGGAATAATCTAAGTGTCCATCAACAGACAAATGGATAAAGAAAATGTGGTGCGTATACACAGTGGAGTAATATTCAGTCATGAAATGTGAGATCCTGTGATTTGCAATGCCATAGATAGAACTGGGAGACACTATGTAAAGCGAAATAAGTCAGGCACACGAAGATAAAATTTGCATGTTCTCACTTATGTGTGGGAGAGAAAAGTGAAAACAATTGAAATCATGGAAATAGAGAGTATAATGATGGCTGTCAGAGGCTGGGAAGGGTGGTAGGGTCGTGGTGGGGGTGAGGGAAGGAAATGGGGATGGTTAATGGGCACAAAATTATAGTTTTATAGAATGAATAAGATCTAGTGTTTGATAGCACAACCAGGTGTCTGTAGTCACCAATAATTTATTGTACACTTGAAAATAACTAAAAGAGTATAATTGGATTGTCTGTAAGACAAAGAAAGGATAAATGCTTGAGGTGATGGATACTCTATTTATCCTGATGTGATTATTATGCATTGTATGCCTGTATCAAAATATCTCACATACCCCATAAATATATACACTTACTATGTACCCACAAAAAAGAAAAAGAAAAAAAAGAACAGAGAAAACTTTCCTCTTTGTGGAGACAATTGAAGATTTACGGAGCACACAAATTGTCTTCTAAATTAATGTTCTCTTTCTGTCAATGGAGTCATCATTTTTCAATATGTATTCTTCCTTTTCTCTTTTCCTTTATGGCTGTTGTGACCTTCATTCAAGCATCTACTTTCTTTCTTCTGTCTCAGCTTCCACTTTGACAGTCTTCCAGTGGGTCACTCCTTGGCCTGAGCTGCTCCCGAGTCATCTCACTATTTTGTAGTACATCCAGGATCATGAGCCAGCTCAACATTTCTATTGAAAACCTCACTTTTTCCACTTTCACATTTCTTGCACTCTATATGCCATGTATAATACCAGATGATGTAAAATTACACTAGAAAAATAGATTACGTTTTCTTATAAACCACTTTAACCCATCTCTTTGATATATAAAACCTACCAGTTCTCTTACTGGAGTTCACAACTGGTGTTTATTCTACATTTTCCTCTCTTCTTTCCATCCAAGCCCATTCCATCTGCTTGACAAGATGGAAAATCTTTCTGTTTTCCATTATTTCCTGTGAACAATATCACATGTCATTTTACCTAGCCAGCACAGAGTTTTGCCCCTACTTCAGTACATTTTTATTCAATTTCTGTGGCAAGCTAGGAAGAACTGTGACATTCTTCTTACTGAAAAATACAAAAGCATAAGGTGTAAAGGTTACTCTGTATCTTATCTTTATTAACTATTGTAAGCTGATGTTCCAACAGAGCAAATGTAGATATAGACTGTGATCTCTGCTTAGCCTAAACTGAGAACAGCTTTATGGATTC
Organism: Macaca mulatta; assembly: GCF_049350105.2. Taxonomy (NCBI): domain Eukaryota; kingdom Metazoa; phylum Chordata; class Mammalia; order Primates; family Cercopithecidae; genus Macaca; species Macaca mulatta. The sequence goes on from NC_133408.1 coordinate 32,819,219, forward strand.
GGCAATTCTCCCAGGCATATATTTGCATGCCTGATTTACATTTGGAGAAGGAAGAAGAGAGGAGAAAGCGAACATTTTACATCTGAAGGCCCGATAGGGCTCTGAGAGATGAGAATGTAGGAAATGCAGAGGATAATACGGCACTGACTTCCTGGAAGGGGTGAATGAATAGTGCCCAGTCCTGTGAATTCAGGAACTAGACATATTTTTTCTGATTTCTGGATGGAATCCAGCACGTACATAGCAAGGAAGATTGAAGGAAAGACAGTGCCGTGATGGTGCCACATTGCTGTGTAGCACTGGGGACACCAGGAGCTGTCCTGGATAAGGTAATATTCTTCTTTTTTTTTTTTTAGACAGAGTCTTGCTCTGTCCCCAGACTGGCGTGCAGTGGCGCCATCTCAGCTCACTGCAAGCTCCGCCTCCCGAACTCAAGTGATTCTGTAGCCTCAGCCTCCTGAGTAGCTGGGATTACAGGTATGCACCACCACACCCAGCTAACCTTTGAATTTTTAGTAGAGACAGGGTTTCACCATGTTGGTCAGGATGGTCTTGATCTCCTGACCTCATGATCCACCCACCTTGGCCTCCCAAAGTGCTGGGATTACAGTCGTGAGCCACCGCGCCCGACCGGTAATATTCTTAATGATCAGTGGACTTAGACCACTTATCTCCCACGAACCATGGCAAAAAACGAGACTTATTCAAACCAGCACAACCAGCTGTCTCTTCACCAGTAAAGTCATTCTCTGGAAAGTGCCAGAATTTCTTGGGTGATGGGAGAAACTCTTCCAATCCTAAGTTTTTTCGAGAAGCAGGGAGCAGAAAGAAGGCTGTAACTTTGTGGGCATATATTAATGTGCCTTCATTCCAGTCACAAACTGAGGCTTGATGACATTGGGGTTTCATGACTAAAGAAGGAAAAGTACAGTGTTTCATCCATCACATGGAAAAAAATAACTAAAAAGAGAAATCATGTCGATCTGCAAATATTTACGACCAGGAACATAATGTTAAAAACCTCCTTCTTTTGTTTTCAGTGACACATGATTTGAAGCCAGAAACACGTGGTACATCCAGTATTCTCAGTGTGGAATTAGACTTGGTTTTCCAGATCCAATATTTTTAGTAGTTCTAAAACTTTACAAATTTATTTTGTAACTTTCCTAAGTTGACTTCTTTATTTATGGGTCAAATTTGATTTGTTCTATGGAAAATTATAGATGTAATTTGGGATCTGTCTATGCATATATTAAGCAAGGCATAAGCAACCCTTTTGACTGTAGCATAAATACCTCAGCATATCTGACCTTAGGAGAGTTTGTTTGCAGTCTTATGGCTTGAGAACCAGCAAGAAACCTTAAGAATCTATTGGACATACTGTTTTGCTAAATCTTAACAGAACAAATATTCCAAGAACAGAACTACTAGACTTTTCTTTCTTATAGGTGAAGAGGTCACCGAAAGGCCACTTCAGATTTCACTTCCTCTTACCCTGTGACTCTCTTATGCATGACTTTTGATAGGTTCCACTCAGAGGTCTTTGGTTCTTACCCAGACACTCTGCTTGTAAGGAAGGACTCAAGAATCTATCTCCTCATCAAGCATGTAACTTGGCACCTTTGCTTCATGAGGTCTTCCAGGAGCAAAGTACAGTAAGGCCCTGGCAGCACGGTTAGTGTGGCTTCACCACAAGTGACTCATCTTGTTTGGTCTTGTTCCAAGTATTCCTGGGATGAAGGTTTGGGTGTCCTATAGCAAACCATTATATGAGATAACCTAGATCATTCGCATTACTGTGGTGTGCAGATTAAACACGGTCCTCATGGACTGGTGAGTAAAACAAAAAAACACTCAACAGTCAATGCATACTGGGGGTTAACGTCAGTCAGTGGAGCCCTTAAGCCATTTCAACAAAGCACTAAAAAAAAAAAGGAAAATCACTGGGCAGTTCTTTTCAACCTTGCCCTTGCATTGTGGATATGAAATAACTACATAACTAATTCTTTCTAGAACTTTTCCAATGGTACTTCTGCCTTATATACATGCTAAATTTGCTAAATTCACACAAAAAGCCCTATAAGACTGATAAAACATTTCTTTTCAATAAATGTTTCAGTTGTTAGTCCAAAACATTCTCTTGAATATTATAGATAGTATTCTTATAATTCTTAGTTTGGTTGATAACAATTTAAAATTGGATTCCAATTTCTCTTGGAATTTCTGTGAAACCCTATAGAAGTACGTGGACTCTCTTAGGGTAACCAAATAGCTGAAATGATTTTTAAAAATAACTTTTAAGCCAATGATTCTGTTATCCAAAGCTCGGGAAAGACAATACTAACAAATTCCAATGGGAAGAAAGAATATATTACTGAAAGAGAAGTGTTTGAATTGGGCTTTTTAAGTTATAAGGAAGATAAACCAGCTCAAGGTAGTTTAAGTGAGAGAAAGAGATCTCACGGGAATCCAGATCAAACTGAACCCCAAACCTACAGAACTGAATCAGTCCTTCTCTCAAAACTGACTCATCTCTCCAGATGTCTCTTTTCAAGGGCTATGTGTTTCTAAATTTTGCTTTGCTTTGCTTTGTTTTGTTTTAAGACACACTCTTGATCTTTTGCTCAGACTGGAATACAGTGGTGGGATCATAGCTCATCACAGCCTCGACCTCGCATGCTCAGGTGATGGCCTCCTGAGTAGCTGGGATCATAGGCACTGGCTATCATGCCCAGCTAATTTTTTGGTATTTTTAGTAGAGATTGGGTTTCGCCATGTTGCCCAGTCTGGTCTCCAATTCCTGGGCTCAAACAGTCTGCCTACTTTGGCCTCCCAAAGGTTTGGGATTACAGGTGTCAGCCACTGTGTCTGGCCTTGGATGTTTCCTCGTAATCTACTTTTTTTCTAGTACTCTGTCTATCCCAACTGGCTGCTTCTGCTTATTCATTTATTATTCACAGACCCCAGATGGCTGCACCTACCCTGATTTTTTCATGGCCTCAGCCTCAAACTTTCCTTTCATGAAAGGAAAACAGTTCATTGGACATAGCCCTTTGAATCTCTTAGAACTGATTCCTAAGAGGGAGAATCTGATTGGCTAGGCCACAGGAGTCACAGATTGCTGTCTTTATCTATGGATGAGTCATTTGGTGGGTCATTGTTTTCCCCACATCCAGTCAGCTATGGCCAGGAAATGGGATGGATCACCTTTCACAGAACATGGTTGTTTAGACAGAAGTGGTTACAAACACAGAGACCTTACATTTCTTACTATTACCAAGAATGTTGTAGAGATGTTTTTCTTAACAAAGGCTTTTCTGCATTTTGAGAAAGAAGGTAATCACATCTCACCCTTTAAATGCTTGATGCATGCTGGATAACAGTCAATACTAAGAAACAATTTGAAATATAGGATCCAGGGTTCTTACATCCTGGAATTTAATAAGTTCCATCTTATTAAATTAGCCCTCTGTGGTTACCTCAGTAGTGTGTCTCCCTCATAAAACTATCTGTGTTTCTCCATCCAAAAAAGGATGCTCCATTTTTTCTTAATTTCTGTCATCATCATTGAAGCCCTAGAACGTTGGCAGCATGTGTTACTGGTACAGGGACACCGGTTACCAGAGGACCCCAGTTGTTGGTTACATAGTGCTATCTGCTTGGTGACTTGGGTATTAGTGAAGCATGGCCAGAAGTGGGCAAACATTTTGGAAATTGTAAATAGCCCCATTAAAATGCTGACTTGAATGGATTACCAAAACCAGGTTTTGCAGATCAAATTCTTCATTTGCTTGCTCTTGATGTTACATATTGAGGCTATTTTCAAGATATAGATGTTGCTGAGACCTAATTCTTTTTTTTTCTCCCCTACTTTCAGAAGTATGAAGAACAATTTGAATTTTCTGCCAACACTTCAGACAGGTTTTTTTTTTTTTTTAGACAGAGTCTCGCTCTCTCGCCCAGGATGGAGGGCAGTGGCATGATTTTGGCTCTCTGCAACCTCCACCTCCCAGGTTCAAGCAAATCTTGTGCCTCAGCCTCCCGAGTAGTTAGGATTACAGGTGTGCACCACCATGCCTAGATAATTTTTTTTTTGTTTGTATTTTTAGTAGAGATGGGATTTCACTATGTTGGCCAGGCTGGTCTTGAACTCTTGACCTCAGGTGATCTGCCCACCTTAGCATCCCAAAGTGCTGGGATTACAGGCATGAACCACTGCACCCAGCCCAGACAGGTTTTAATTTTTAGCCCATTATGGGTTTTGGAACTAAAATATTAGGGATTTATAACCATCAAAGGGATATGAACTTTGAAACCTGGGATCCTTCAAAAGAATTAAAGGCAAAAAAGAGTTTGCATCATGGAGGACCTATACAAGAATACCTTGATTATTGGTGTTGCAGGTCTGCCAGCTGTAAACAAATTTAACAACTGGCTGAAAGATTTCTTGACATCCAATGATAAGACTTCATTCTCCCAGTTCTTTCTGAAAACCGAAGGAAGTTATAGATACATAAAACTGCCAACTAGCATTGAGTACTGGTAGGTGCCATATTCTACGATGAGGGCTTCATGTGCTATATATTTCATTTAATCATGATGAGCTCTCATGGGATATGTATTGTTATCACTCCCTTTTTATAGATGAGGAAAATGTTATGTAGAGAGATAAAGTATGTGCCGGGCAAGAGAACTCAGATATGAGCAGAGGGATTCTAGTTCTAATTACAATTGCTTCTAATATCTAACTATGCTGTATTGACAACTGTCTCCCATACTTAATTAAGGCTAGGAAGGACCTATGTATTATCCATTCCAATACCCTAATTCAATAAATAAGGAAGGGGACCAGAAAAGTGAAAGGGCCCTGTTAAAGTTTAACTAATTAATTAGGAGTAGAAGTAAACCCAAGTTTCTTAATTCCAAGTCCAGTATATTCCCTGGTATGCCAAGGACCCTTACTGGATACAGTTTCCTAGACACAGTGAATTGCTCTTATATGAGTTTGTTTCATGGGGTTTTACAGATTCTGAAATAATTCAAAAGAACTGTAGAGACATGAGTTCTGGGGGGAAAACGTTGATATAGAGATTGAGATTTGCAAAGTTTCTTTGGATTGATTTTAAGAATTTTGAAAATTGGTTTTAGTCATTTTTCTTGAAAATTGTTCTCATTGCTTTCTTTGAAAATTCCTAAGAGCAGCACACATTATAGTTAGAAAATTTCTACGAAATATATCTGCCAAATGAAAACTTCATGATTGTATATAAAGAAAAAAATAAAACCTCTGCAACCTAATTGTGAATAATTGAAACCAGGGATTTATAATGAGGATTCTAGCAAATATTTAACTCTGATGGGCTTGTTACTGGTTGCATTATGATATAGTATTCCCATTGTAAATCGATTTAATTATAAACTGTAGACCTATGGACAATCAACCCTATTGAATAAATAGTTTTTGCGGGTCAAGTCTCCAAGACTACTAATATTATTAAGAAAATAATTGGGTTTTCTTGGAGCTTGCAGTGAGCCGAGATCGCGCCACTGCACTCCAGCCTGGGTGACAGAGCGAGACTCCGTCCCCCCCTCAAAAAAAAAGAAAAAGAAAAAAAAAAAGAAAACAATTGAATTTTCTTCCTTCTCTTCCATTTTCTGCACAAGGTTGATACAGTTTCTATCATGTGCGAGAAGACGGAGAGTTCGGAAACATTGAAATGTCATTTGTGGAAGATACCAGTCAAGTGCTTAGCATCATTCCCAGGATTCTAAACAAGATTCACCTCTTCTAAAAGCACTCATTTATTCATTCTCTCATTCAAGCTTTCATTTCCTTATCAAGTATTTATCGCATGTCTAATATGTGCGGGACACTGTGCTAGGTGCTGGAATTACCTCTCATCTCTAGGCTGTATAACATTAAGATTTGTTCCACACAATGTAGTACATGAGTGAATATAAGGCAGTATATAGTTATGTTTCTTGTTTGCTAGCCTTGTACCTCTAACTGGATTATTTGTTTTCATGAGCAGGGGATATGATAATTTATATTCCAGCACAAGCTGGGTGTAGATCAAATGAATAAGAAATGTTCTAGTCCTGGTTATTTTCCAATATTTTCCTTTGCCATCCTGCTGTCAAGATTAAAACTTTGGGAGTGATAAGGTTTAAACATTTCTGAAAACAAAGTCTGATTATAGCTACTTAGAGTGGTGGACCTCTACTTTCCCTGTTTTCTCATTATGCTGCTTTCTTCTTTCTAGAAAAAAAATTCTCTTTTCCTTGTCTTGAAGTTTGAAATGAAGTATGTTATTTAAGTAAAAATGATATAGTCATATCTAGAATCTGACTCTATAAATTATGTTAAATTTTGTCTTCAGAAGAATTTATTCTGGTATTGGAAATATGACAGTAATTTTAGAGAATGGAATTTGGGAAATTCTTTGCACATAATATTCATCCCAACCATCCATAATCTTTCATGGAGATTTTCTTCCTCTTCATCATAAGCAGACATCTAGGTGGAAGTCATGCTGAGTACAGGGAAGGTGTGAGGGGGCCATGGATAAGAGGCCAACTGCAAGAAAAAATCCTGGGGCCAATTGTTAAAACTGTAATCACAACAGATATATCCAAGTTATGATTTCAGTCACTGTTGAAGCTACTTTTTCATTAAATATATATGGAGTATCTATTACATCCTAAGCACTGTTCTGAGTATATAGTATTGTTCAAGATGGGAAAAAGTCCCTTTCCTCATGAAGCTTACCTTCTAGAAGATGAAATCATAAAGCCTTTCAGAACATGAGACATATTTTGACGACTATTCCAAAACTAGATTTAATCTTTAAAAACTGCATAGTCATCCTCCTATGAACATTTAATGTCTGATCTGTTTTTAAAAATTATGTGTGTGATTTTTATGCACATCTCACATCTGTTATTTTATTTACCAGGTACTATATATACTCCTTTAAGAAATGTAGCTTTAGTGTGATCCAAAGAATATCCAATCTAATATCATCTAATTATTATACTAGAATTTTCTTCAAAGTTATTTGTGTTGGTTTTTAACTTCTAGTCACATACTTAACTAAAACTTGGGAAGTGGGAGTGGGGGGAAGGACAGTAAGTTTCTTTAAAATTAGATGCCTATTTCTTTTAGCTATATCTTTATTTTTTATTTTTTAGATCTTGGGTTTAGACTTATTTGCATGCCTGAAATAAATGAAATATATTCAGAATCTATAGATGGAAATAGTGTCAGTGCTAATGGTACCCAATGTTCTCTGCACTCTAGATTTTTAAAAATTTACCTTTGCATCATTGGGTGATGCTGGGTTTTCTGTTCAGTTCACTGTCTCCAGTGACCTTCTGTGGAATCTGTTCCTGCAAAGCTTTTGTAATGGGAACACACAGCATGCTGTGTTCCATGTCATGTCAGTCATTACTCTCTTTGACTTTACTTGTGTTCTCAAGTCAATATGTTCCAGATTAATGAGGCATTTGTTCTTAATCAAGAAACTATTTAAGAATACACTTTTAATTTTAATGACTTGTTTATGATTAATTGTTTCGACATGCCCTTCTTATTCTTGAGGATACTTCAAAGCCACTGCCTTTTCCCTGAACAATTCCCCAATGTTTGAGTACTGGTAGTTGCTATGACCCAGTGATCCCCAAAACTGATCAAACTGTTATTGATGTTTTTTGAGAAAATCATTCATAAGTCCCCTTAATCTAAAAATCACTTTGAATAATAATAATATAAAGGCAGCTGTTAAGTGAAAATTGAGAGGTTACACATTATATATTTTTAATGTTTCTCTTAACTATATATCTAATGTGGTCATATTGTTTTATGAGGAACACTCTTAGAAATAATTTCTGAAGTAAACTCATTTTCCCAACTGATCCATGTGCCATTAACTGATTTAATTAAAATTTACTCTGTTGATTTATGTTTCCTTTCTTTTTTAAGTAACCAGCCAGTTTGTGTCTGTGTGAGTGCTTCATTTGAAGCTACAAAATTAAGTGATTCATGGCCTCTTAATAATAAGAGCTAACATTATCGAGCGCTCATTATCTGCCAGGTTTTGTTCCAATTCCCTTGAATCTATTAACTCATTTACTATTCTCAGCTACCACTTGTGGGGGCCCTGTTTTCATATGATTTTACAGACCACGAAACTGAGGCACAGAGATGCTAAGTAATTCATGAAAAGGTCACATGGATAGTAAGTGGCAGACAGGAGACTGGAAACCCAGCAGTCTGGCTCCACAACCCAAAGTCAAGGTCTACAAAGAGAGTGTAGAAAGTTCAGGTGAGAAATGGAAACTAGGATTGATAGAAATCACTTTGGAATGTGTTCTATGTCCCTGTGATGGCTATGAGCATCTGAACTGATAGTACTGGCCTAGTCATGTTGGGCTTGCTTAAGTAACTCACCTCTTTTTGGGTTTCAGAACATTTTGCTCCATTTTAAAAGAATAAATATGGCTCACGTAGCTTTTAAAATGAAAATTAAATATAATTCTGTTCTTGACTCCACTCAGATTCCATGTTTTAAAATCATTTAAGGTTCATTATTGCTCCTAGTGTAAACTCGAATGGGAATGATGGGTTTAAACCTTCCTGCCACTGAAGACAACATCCTAGAAATGGAAAATTAGCCAGTCAGATTCATTGACAAGAAATTAATGTGTGATTTTTTTTCTTTTCATAAGTTCATTTTTCTTTCATAAGTTACTTTCTACATGTTTCTGACAAGTGCACCGACCTCTTTGAGGCTTAATGTTGCATTTGATAAGTTTAGATGGTAGGAATTTTATTCATAAGAACCCATTGGCTTATATGTAACAGAATCCAATTCAAATTAATTTAAGCAAAACGGAAGGTTTAGAAGACTCAAAGGTAGAAACATGGCTGGACTTGTTATACCATTAGAAACAGAGACTCCAACACCATCAGGAATCTACGTGGCTCCCACCTCTTCTGTTACTTGCACACACACACACATACACACACACACACACACACATTTTTCTTTCTTTCTCTTATTTTTTCCCCTTCTCTGTTCTACATGACTGGAAATTCAGTTACTGATAGTTGACCTTTTAGTTTTATACATCACAGTTCAAACACCCAAAGTATGCTTGTCACTTCTAGATGCAATAGTCCCAAAGATGAACTTCAGTTGTTTTATCATATGAATCAGGTGCCCAGCCTGGACTTATATGCTTTAGCTAGGAAATGAAGTCTGGGGAAGGGATTGCGATGAGGTCATCTTCGGTCTAATGTCTACTGCTGAGCCATTAACTGTGGCCATAGGACACCTTCTGTGATAACCACACAAATGGAGTGAGGAACACAGGCACTTCCCAGATGAGGATCCTGGACAGATAGCTCCATGTATGTCTGCTATAGTTAACTACTTTCTAAGCAGAATAATATGTCCTTTTCTCTCTTTGACCATAATAAATAGGACAGTGATAAGTCTACTGTGTTTTGTCTTAAACAGATGAAAGTTTACAAGGAAAAGGAAGTTATTGAACACATTTTATGTACACAGAATTACAGCGAATACAATCTGATAGGTATAAAAGAAAATAATATTTAGCCCCAAACCTGTTGAACATATATAGGTTCTTTTATAAAACATATTTGTCCATATTTTGTATGTAAATGGATGTATGTGTCGTTATTAATGGATTAAAATTGAGTTTGGGGGTACATGATTGACAAAAGTGATAGAGAATAAAGGGAGCGCAACTAAATTCTGGGTGATTGCCAGTGTAACTAAATAATACGTAATACATAAGAAAGACTGGGGGCCAGGGAAAATAATAATATTAGATAAGACATAATTTGGTATTAATTGGATATGGTGTATTAGTAGATAAGAAGTTAAATCAAACAGAGTCTTTTATAAAAGTTGAAAGCTAGTATGAATATGTAGCTTGAGTCTTAGGAGAACCACGCTACAGTGTGTGTGTATATATATATATATATATTTTTTTTTTTTTTTCTGAGACAGGGTCTCTCTCTGTCACTCAGGCTGGAGTGCAGTGATGCGGTCATGGCTTACTGCACCTTAATCTCCCATAGGCTCAAGTGATCCTCCCACCTCAGCCTCCGAAGCAGCTGGGACTACAGGTGCGTGCCACCATACCTGGCTAATTTCATAAAATATTTTTGTAGAGATGGGGTTTTGCCATGTTGCCCAGGCTGGTCTCCAACTTCTTAGCTTAAGCAATCCTCCTATCTCAGCTTCCCAAAGTGGCTCCCCTCCCCACACCCCGCTCCCCAGAAGATCCATTCTCTGCTCTTCCCTGCCTTGCCAGGCTCTCTTCCTAGCTGGCTTCTGTTTGGGTTCTACCAACTGAAGACTGACTCACTGGACAAGAAATTGGAGAGCAGGAGGAGAGAAAGATCAGAGCTTTTCTTGCCCCCTCACTGCTTCAGTGCTGCCTGTCTGGAGATAGCTATGTCCCTCTCTGACCACAGGTCCTGTGAGGAGACTCCACCCAAGGTCCAGCTTTCAGCAAAGTTCTTTCTTCCCCTTACCCCTTCAGCTCTAGAGGGGTAATGGCTTCCCTCTGTTGCTAGACTCTGGTGCCTAACCTGTCCTTTTTTGTTTCCTTAATGCTGCCAATACGTCTATCCATGGTTCCTTCATTAAAGTATAGTCATTTGAAATCTGGAGGGTAAATTATTTTTGCTGTTGGAACCTTGATAATTTACAAGTGAGAAAATTGAAATATATATAAATATATATAATATATATTTATTTTATTTATAAAAATATAAATTTATATTTATATATAATATAATAATAAAAGTATAGTTATATATTTTATGTGTAAAATATATAAAAATATATTTGTATTTCTCCAAGTTTCTTCACTTGAAAATTATCAGGGTTCCAGCAGCAACACTAATTTACCCCCAAGATAGCAAACGAATAGACTTTAATGTGTTGTATAAACATGTTTTTGGTCAGTTAGGGCCCGCTTATATGACAATAGTCACGTAAGTTAAAATGAAGCTGAAAAGTTCCTATTGTTAGTGACATCTGGATAATTCTGACCCTGTGTAGACCTAGGCTAATGTGTATGCTTGTGTCTTAGTTTTTAACAAAAAAGTAAAAAATTAAAAATAGAAAATGACTCGTAGAATAAGGATATAAATAAAGAATTTTTGTACAGTTGCACAATGTGTTTATGTTTTAAGCTAAGTGTTCCTACAAAATAGCCAAAAAGTTAAAAAGAAAGCTTATAAATACAAAGGTTACAGTAAGTGAAGATTAATTTATTGTTGAAGAAAGAATTTAAAAAATTTAATGTAGCTTGATGTACAGTGTTGATAGTCTACAGTAATATACAGTAACATCCTCAGCCTTCACATTCAGTCACTACTCACTCACCGAATCACCCAAAGTCACTTCTCATTCTGTAAGCTCCTTTCATGGTAAATGCCCTTGACAGGTGTGCAATTTTTCTTTTTTTTGTCTTTTAATACCACATTTTTATTGTAGCTTTTCTAAGCTTAGATATACAGATTCTTCCCATTGTATTACAATTGCCTACAGTATTCCATACAGTAACATGCTGTATGGGGCTGTAGCTTGGAAGCAATAAGCTATACCATATAGCCCAGGGGTGTAGCAGGCTATCCCATTTATGTTTGTGTAAGTATACTGTATGATGTTCACACAATGATGAAATTGCCTTAGGATGCATTTCTCAGAATGTATCTCTGTTAAGCAAGGCATGCTTATGTATGGAGAGAGACTGCTTTCAGTATGTGATTGTGGAGACTGGTAAGTCCAAAATCTATAGGATCGGGGCAGGCCAGCAGGCTGAAAATTCTTAGGCAGGAGCTGATGTTGCAATCTTGAGGCAGAATTTCTTCCTCAGGGAAACTTATTTTTGCCCTTAAGACTTTCAACTGCTTGAATGAGGCTCATCTACATTGTTGAAGATAATGTCCTTTACCTAAAGTCAACTGATTATAGATTTTTTAAAAGGTTAGTCCATGATTATAGATATTAAACTCACCTACAAAATATCTCTATGGGCCAAACCTAGATGAGTGTTTGAATAACTGGTTACTACAGGCTAGTCAGCTTGACACATAAAATTAACCATCACACCAGGTAGTAAGGAGAGCTATTGCTTAAAGAACCCGAGAGGAAAATTAAGCTCTTTGAAGAGCAAGAGGCAGCTGTAGACTGGGAAGGAACCAGACTTGGGTGATGAGAAAGAGAGATCCTGTATAGCCAATGTTATCACACATAAAATGCAGAATGATTCTTTTCTAAATAACTATCTGTCCAGATACAATATGGACAGGACAAAACTTCACACTTTTCCCAATGTGGCTTTGTGGCATTCAAAGCTGTTGTCAGTGCTTTACCAGGAAGGACAGCTAACAGGAAAACTCCCATCCTGCAAGTTCCCTGGTGGTGGGAGGAGTGATGGGGACTGTAGGCACCCTGCTGTTGAAGCTGTATTGTACCCTACTCTCAAAAGGTTTATAATTTTGCAAAGGTGACCCGTCATAGTTCACAAAAGATGAGAGAACAAGGTGATGGTGTGTGCACTCCATTTCTGTTCAGTACCTTTTGTTTCCTCTCTGGAGTTTTTCATGAGTTCAGCATCATCTGGCATCCCTCCAAGGCTGTGGTTTTATTTTTTTACTCTTTCTTGTCATAGGGGTTATATGTTGTAATTTGGACTTTGGTATGCAGTTCATAGTACAGCATGTGTTGTAAATCCAGTCAACAAGCCTTTATTGAACAGAAAGTACTTTGAGCATTGTGCGAAGAGCCCTGAACTAAGTATTTTAGTTGGGAAAGATCATTGATGCATAGCATAGCTCTAATCTTTATGGGCTACAGATTGTCCTCCCTGTCAGCACCATGTTGGGTGGCGGGAGGTTGTGAACCAAAGCCTAGGAGAGTTTCAGACTAAACTTAGGCCAAAGCTTTAGACCCATATGAGTCTAAAATCTCCAAGTGGGTACCACAGACGAAGGCCCTAGGAACACAGATTGAGCCACAGGAATCAGGAAACAAACAAACAAAAGGCAGTTATAATTAGCAAGGCACAGAAGCAAGGTAAGGAAGCAGGTTTAAGGACCAGGAAATAGGAAAGAGTGGGAAAAACTCTGTAGTCTCAGAGCTGGTGATTCTGACAGAGTCTGAAACCAATGTTAGCATGACTATTTTAAGGTTTAGGAGAAAATAAGTGTCCCTGGCTGGCTCAGGGATTGAGGGGCAGAGAATAGAGTGCATCCTCAAGTTTCCGTTACAACTCTCTTGGCCCCCATTTGGTTTTAAATGGAAACCCCATTTTCATCAGAATATTTTAGATAAGCTTTCTTTGGAACTCATCTGAACTGTGACCCTGGCTGATAATCTGCCCTTATGCCTTAGAGCATTTTCTTTCTGAAATAGCAGATGTTTCTGAAGTAGTTTATACCATCACTCACAGACTGAGAATAATTGAGATAATGGATGTCAAACACTAAGCAGTGTGCCCGCCACGTAGTAAGCATTCAATAAATGCTAGTGATGATTATCATAGGATCATGTGCTCACCATTTCTTTTTCACTGCTTGCCCCCACAGAGTGTCAATCATGTGAGAGTCAATTGCTTGTGACTCACACATACTCCCTAATTATTTAAAAAATGCAGGTGAAATTACATTTCATTCCAACACCAGATTCCAGGCATGCTATAGCTAATCTCTTCTCTTTGGCCTAAGCATACATGATTCTAATTTCTCTAGCTAGTTTCAGATCCAAGAAAGCATTTGTTTCTTCATTTTCAAACTTTTAAAAAGGGCAAGTGCATGGTGTATCTCTATATTACTTATTATCAATTTTAAACTTGGAGAGACAAAAATCTCTATTCCTGCAGAGTTGATGGGGGCCTGTCAAGTTTCAATTCCCAGAGTCTACTTGGCACCATCATTGGACTTTTTTCCCCCAACCAGTATCCTAGCACCAAGACAAAGTTCATTTGTCTGAATTCTTGGGATTTCTCTTGGTTTCCTTAAAAAACAAAACACAGATACTGTCTTAAAACTTGGACAATCTTCAGGAACAGCTGTTATTTTAATGGTCATAGTATATGTCCTCATCAACCTCTGCTGTTTTCACACCTTATTTTCTCCAGAATACTTAGAAAAATGCCATCTGGTCTAAGAGCTTTGTTGCACTTTGCTTTCTTTGATTGCAGCAATATTTTCTTCATTCGAAGCTCTAATCTCTGTCATCCTTGTGAAAAACATTCTCAGAAAGTAGAATTTCCCCATCACTTCCTAGAGTTAAGTGCTGCCAAAGAACCAAACAAAAACCCTTTCTGGGCTTTCCTTCCTCTAACCTTAGCTTACACTACACTACACGAGCTTCCAGCAGTTGATGTGCTAGTGACCTCCTGACCTCCTACAGTAGCTTCCAGCAGTTGATATGCTAGTGAGTCTATTATCTGGCCAAGTTGGACCTCTACTTTAGAAGTCTGCCTTTTGGGGCCAGATGCGTGCTCACGTCTGTAATCCCAGCACTTTGGGAGGCCGAGGCGGGCTGATCACGAGGTCAGGAGTTTGAGACCAACCTGACCAACATGGTGAAACCCCATTTCTACTAAGCATACAAAAACTAGCCGGGCGTGGTGGCGGGCACCTGTAATCCCAGCAGGAGAATCGCTTGAACCCGGGAGGCGGAGTTGCAGTGAGCCAATATGGTGACTCCTTCTAAAGAAGTCTGCCTTTTGTTCATAAATGCCTTAACCTTCTCTCTCCTCCTTCTAAAAGTGACTCTGTTCAGAGTTTGTTTGTCCATTTGGACTATTTGCTTTGAAATACTCAGTTCTCCTTTTCCTGGCTGTCTACTTTTAATAAGTAACCAGTTAATTTCTTGGATTGATATTTTGGGCAAGAAAAACTAAAGGATATTGAAGATCCTTTGGCCTTAGGAGTCTGTGATTCTATAACTATGTTCAGTTCATATCCTTTTATTACTTCTTTCCAAATAGTCTCCATTAAGTGAGAATAACACCACTGGTATATTTGGCCTCATAATGCTAGATCATCCCTGGCTTTGGATGTTGGACCTGCTACTTATTAGTGGTATGCCCTTGGCTGAGTTGTTTAATTTCAGTTTCCTTCTTTGTAGAATAGAAATAAAGAAATTATCTATTCCTTGATGTTATGAAAATTAACATATATTATACACTGAGTTATAAAACAAAGGCTTATAAGGTGCCGGGCACATTCTAAGTGTATAACAACGGTTTATATTGTATTATTACCCTTCATACAATAGATGCTAGGTTAGTCGCAATATCAAATGCCACCCATCACAAAGCTGATATCTTCAAAGAGGGTAGAACAATGTCTTAGAGAGATAGTAAAGACACTTTATACAAATGTTAATAGGAGATTATATGTATCTCACAATATTAGCAAACATAAGCCATGATCTAAGGAAATGTGGGAGAAGCTTTTAGACTTAGAAGACATGAAAGCAAAAATAATGCATGGGAAAGTCATTAATAGGCAGCAAATTTTTCTAAGACAGTTCATCTCTCATACAACTTCTTAATCATTTCATCATTAAAACCCTCAGTGAAAATGTATAGACTTAAATGATTATCTGGATAATGTGACAACAGTTCTCTCCTCCTGGGGTATGTCACTTTACTGAGTAATTTTTTCTAATAAGACAAATAGAACATTTTGGCACCAAATCAAGAATTTTGTCCCTTGGAGGCCTGGAAGCTCATGGAAAGAAGTCATACATATCCACCTATGTCTATTTTTGCCTACTCTCCTTTGGCATGGGATCTCTGGTTACATGGAGCCATGTGAATCTTGAAGTCGGTCTTATTCCAGCATGGGTAGAGTGAAAGAATAGGGTGTTGGGAGTTTTTAGCTGCCCCAAATGGATTAATCTGAATCTTTTTTCTTTTTTTTTTTGAGACAGAGTCTCGCTCTGTCGCCCAGCCTGGAGTGCAGTGGCCGGATCTCAGCTCACTGCAAGCTCCGCCTCCCGGGTTTACGCCATTCTCCTGCCTCAGCCTCCCGAGTAGCTGGGACTACAGGCGCCCGCCACCTCGCCCGGCTAGTTTTTTGTATTTTTTAGTAGAGACGGGGTTTCACCAGGTTAGCCAGGATAATCTGAATTTTAAAACTCATTCCCTGGAGGAACAATCATTGTGGGGACAATCCATGGATTCTGATTTAATAAAATATATATAGTCAAATTCACATAATTAAGTATATTATATATTAATATATAATATACTTAATATATATAATATACTTAATATATAATATACTTAATTATTAATTATTTATATATTATATACTTAATATATATTATATACTTAATAATTATATATGTTATATACTTAATTATGTATATTTGACTGTCTATATCGTCAAAAATATAAAATCGAGACTATCAGTCTGGACTACAGGTCTAGGCTAATCCCAAAATTGGCTTGGATGTGTGACTAGGTTCTTAGCATACTGTGAGCTTTCTTAGGAAACCAGATTGGAGGTGACCTGAACTGAGCTGGGGCTGTCTAATCTTGCCCCTAGACTGAGCTAATAAATTATCTTTCCTGTGGTTGGGACTACGACGCCAATAAGTTTTGGGGCACTTTCTCTACCTCTTTCCATATAGAGCATCTTTATCTGATATGAAGACCCATAATTTGCTCAGAAAGTGAATTAGAATATATCCATTTGCAATTAAAATGTAACTTAAACAATTGCTTTTTAAAGTTGCCATCTATGTAAAGCACAAAGTTTCCCTGCCTTGAGTTGGTTTTTCTTTCTTCAGTTAATAGAAGGTTTGGATGCTAAGGATGACTATATTAGTCAGCTCACGCTGCTATATCAAAATACATAGACTGTTTGACTTAAACAACAGACATTAATTTCTCATAGTTCTGGAATCTATGAAGTGCTAGGTCAAGGTACCAACAGATTTGGTTCTTTTGCAAAAGGCTGTCTTCTTGTTGCATTTTTACATGGCAGAGAGAGGAAACTCTGATGTCTCCTTCTCTTCTTATAAGGGCATTAATCCCATCATAGTAGCTCTGCTCACACCTCCTAATACCATCAAATTGGGAGTGAGGGTTTCAACATATGAATTTTGGGGGGACACAAACATTCAGTTCATAGCAGTGACCATGAATGTTTAATATTTGGCTGTGTCAGAGACTTTGAAATCTTTTCCAATACCAACTTTGAAGCTTCTATATTGGGAATGAAAGGGTGTTTGCTTTCCCAACTGCTTTGTGGGCATATGACCAGTATTAATATTTTAATTAAATATTGTCTTTGGGGGTTGCATTGAGGTCTAAACAAAACTTTCTCTTTGCAGTGTTTAGAAACGACACCACCTGGTGTTTAGGCTATAGGGTGAACACAGATGTCTAAATATAGTTGCTGAAACAGTCCAGACCTATCAGAGTTACCCAGTGGATAATTACAAAGTTATTTTGGCTTGGGGCTCTTTTCGTCATCTTGCTCTGCTCAGTTCTGGGGTCTTGTTCTCATCTGCGTGGTTGAAGGTGGGAAGGATTGTCTTCGGCCAACCATGTGTCTAGCTAGAACTCTATTACTGGAAAGGCAAGAGCTCCTTTGGGGGAAATCAAGCTAGCAAAACGTGTATTTATTTTTTTCCTGTAATGAAAAGTGGCAATTACATGTGCCATTATTTCAGAAGGACAGATGGACTTTGCTAGTAAAGCAGCTGGGATGTCCTAGCTGACCCTCTAATGGAATTAAAAATGGCTTTGTAAGGAACTGTTTGTACCAGTTGGTACCCAAACTGTCTTGTGAAGAAATGGAGAAAAAAGAAGTTTTATGTACAGGTACCTGGAAATGGGAGTAGGAAACAAAGAGGTTGGGGAGGCACTGTTTCTTCCCGCTGGCCTGAGTTACTCCTATTGAGAACAACTGAGAGCAGGTTTAGGGGCAGAAGCTGAAGGAGCTATGTCAATGAGCAATTAAACTGGCAGTGATGAGAACACTGGAGATGAAAATAATAATATCCTTATCATTGTTGAGTGCTTGCTAACTTCTGGCTCTGCCCAGCCACTGGTATAACCGTACAGTATTTAATTGAATTCTAACAATAATTTTATGAGAACACAGTTATCATTTCCATTATATTAAAGAAGGGAAAAAGTAAAAATTCAAGTTCAGAAAGGTTTTCTATGCTGCTAAAAATAAAAAAGATGCTAAGTAGCAGGGACAAATTTGAAATCTGGACCTAATTTTAGAGCCAAATTCGAAAACACCAAGTTATGTCTGGTCCACCAATAACAAAGTGCTGCTTGAAAGTTGGATTGTTTTCTTCCTATGCTTTTCAATACCTTTCCTTCTCCACCTCTGTTCCCTTCCTCCCACTCCCTTATCTCTCCCACCCCCTGGAGGAGGACTAGTGTCTCAGCCTTGGAGCTCTAGAGCTGACCACAGAGGATAGTGGTACTCAGCGTGGATTATTCTCAGAGAGGGACCCAGACCAGGGACTTGGTGAGGCGGTCTTTGAGGAAGAGGCCAGGGACAAAGAGGCCAGGGCTTATTTCTGAGCACACATGAGCTTTCCTCTTGAGACTTCCTGAAACTACAGAAGACCTTAAGAAGGACCTGGAAGATTTGGGTGCTAAGGTTGATGTGATTTCATTGGTCCTCTCATGCTGATGTGGCCGAGAACCATCTAGTTATACTGGTAACTGCCACAGACTATGCATTTGCCAAACTTTTCCCAAGTGCTTCTAGATCTGTAAGATGTAGGGATGGGATGAGATGGTGCCTAAAATTCCTTTTAGCGTGAGCAAACCTGTGAACCCATAATTTTTTTTTCAAATTCCAGCTGGAACTCAAATTGAGAGAGGAGGAGCAAATTGCAAATTATTCTTCTTTTTTTTTTGAGATGGAGTTTTGCTCTTGTTGCCAGACTGGAGTGCAATGGTCTGGTCTTGGCTCACTGCAACCTCTGCCTCCCAGGTTCAAGTAATTCTCCTGCCTCAGTCTCCCTAGTAGCTGGGATTACAGGCGCTCACCACCACACCCAGCTAATTTTTGTATTTTTTTTTTTAGTAGAGACGAGGTTTCATCATGTCGGTTAGGCTGGTCTTGAACTCCTGACCTCAGGCAATCTGCCCACCTCGGACTCCTAAAGTGCTGGGATTACAAGCGTGAGCCACCGCACCCAGCTGGAGCAAATTCTTTTATGCTGATTATGATTCTCTGAAGAAGAACTCAAGACCAGTATGATGGAGGGGAAGGAAGAACAAAAGGAGATGTGGCTCAGGGCAAAGCAATCATCTAGAAAGTCAGCATTTTTGAGACACAACTTGACTAGAATGCTTTGCTTTTATTTATTTATCTAGAAAATCTTAACATGACCAAGGAAATCATGATTGTCACTGTTTTTCCCGGGCACCCTCCCTCCCCTGGCCTGGAGTCCGTAATTCTGTGTAATTGGTTCAGGCTCCTGGGCCTCATAACTTCTTAAAGATACATTTGAAAGACATTTAAGAGGAAGTCATTGTACTTTTTCCTCAACGATGAGTATAGTGAGAATCCCCGTAAGGGATAAATAGATGAAGGAATTCATTTACATAATCCTCTTTCTATCTGTCCCTCTATCCATCCTTCCATCCACTTATTCAATAGCCATTCATTTAGCACCTCCAGTGTATCAAACACAGTATGCATACTGGAAATAGCATGTCCAGAAGAAGACATTTTCTGCCCTTGGGAATTTCAAAAAAATTCAAGGTAAGTGCTGTGGCTTGAATATTTGTGTTTTCTCAAAATTCACTCATATGTTGAAATCCTAATACCCAAGGTGACGGTATTAGGAGGTAGGGCCTTTGGGAGGTGATTAAGTCATGAGGGTGGAGTCTTCACGAATGGAACTAGCGCCCTTATAAAAGAGCCCTGAGAGAGACCCCTTGGCCCTTCCACCATGTGAGTATTCAGAGAGAAGGTACCATCCATGGATCAGGAAACCAGCCTTCACTAGACGTGGAATCTGCTGGCACTTTGATTTTGAACTTCCCAGACTCCAGAACTGTGAGAAATAAATTTCTGTTGTTTGTAAGCTACACAGTTTATGGTATTTTGTTATAGCAGCCTAAACAGAACAAGACAGTAAGTGGCAAAAAGATAGCAAGTGTTAACTGCTTTGATTGAAATTGAATGGTAAACCAAGTTTTATGCATCACAAAACAGGAGTAAAAAGACAAGCCTAAGTTGAGTCTTTGTTTTCTTTCTTTTTTTTTTAGAGTCAGAGTCTTGCTCTGTGGCCCAGGTTGGAGTGCAGTAATACAATCATGGCTGATTTGCACCTCAAACTTCTGAGCTCAAGTGATCCTCCTGCCTCAGCTTCCCAAGTAGCTGGAACTACAACTGCAAGCCACTATGCTAAGTTGTTTTTTATTTTTTTCTTTTTCTTTTTATTTTTTTGAGATGGAGTCTCACTCTGCTACTCAGACTGGAGTGCAGTGGCGCGATCTCAGCTCACTGCAAGCTCCGCCTCCCGGGTTCACGCCATTCTCCTGCCTCAGCCTCCCGAGTAGCTGGGACTACAGGCGCCCACCATCACACCTGGCTAATGTTTTTATTTTTAGTAGAGACGGGGTGTTTTTTAATTTTTTTAGAGACAGGATTTTGCTATGTTTATCAGGGTGGTCTCAAACTCCAAGCCTCAAGTGATCTTCCTGAGTCAGTGCCATTATAGGCATGAGCTACTATGTCTGGCTCCAGGTCTTAAAGTATGAGTATGAATTCCTGGGGGATTAAGAGGAAAGGCATTCCTGGAAGCAGACATATAGGATGGTATGGGGAAAGGTTTGCATGACACACTTAGGCAATAGCAAGCAGTTTTACATGACTCAGCACACAAGATATTAATGAGGATAAAGGAAAAGATGGGTTGATTTTACAGACACGTTGGTGTAATATGCTAAGAAACCTGATATTATCATGAGGATAATAGAATTGCTGAAACAGTTCAGGTGGAGGAACAACTTATTTCAAGAGAATGATGAAAAATAAGGTGTTCTTAAATTGGCAATCCATTTGTAACCCCTAGTGCCAATGGTGACTTCTAACATCTGTTCCCATTTCACAGTGTCTTGCTGTGCACTGGTTCTCATCCTTAAGTTCTCATCATCCCCAGTATCACCTGGGAACATTTAAAACCTTAATGACCCAACTCTACCCCCTTCCAGTGAATTCAACATTTCTAGAACTGAGACCAAGACATCAAAAATATCTTAAAGCTTCCAGGTTATACCAAGTACAGCCAAAGTTGAGAACTGCTAACCTAGTGGTGTGCTGGCAAGAAGAGCATGAGACTGCTCTGGTATATACCCTGCTAAGTCTCAGCTCTCCTATGCCATCCTTTAGGACATACACTGAATCTCTTTTCTGTCAGGTTTCAGTCTATATTTCTAAAGAAGGACTTCCTTGAGAATGGTATGGGAGTTCACTTCCTCAAATAGATCAGAATTTATTGTTGGAGGCAGAAAAATTAGCTAAGCATTACAATACTATAAGATAGTTACTCTGGTGTTAGTCTTTGCACAGATTGCTGTGGAGGAGACACATTCAGAGAGACAAGGGGAGGTGAAGTGTGTAGGAAGAGAAGCACTGAGGCAGAGTACAGGGTCCCAGGGATGAAGGACAAGAGGATTATTTTAGGTGGTGGGATCGGAATGTGTAAGGCACAAAGGCATCAAAGAACACGGCCAAGACTGAGGGTTCTCCTGGTGCTTTGTTCATAGTATTTGTAGTATAGTCCCCACATTGTTATGTACAGTTCACTGTATACAGATTAAGTAGTATTTCTATCCTGTGAGGACTTTGAGGGTACATATGCCCAGAACACAGCATGGTCATTGCTATATAATAGCTTCTCATGAATTTCATGAATTAAAGTGTTTTGCAGGGGGAAAAAAGGAAAGATATAATAGAGAATTCAGTCAGAGAGAAGGTTGGAAATAACTAGCTTGAATATCATGAAGTGACTTAAAAAAAAAAAGGAGCATAAATATTCATGGGAAAAAGATGAATTGAAACCAAAAGTTTCTCATGAATGTCATACCAGCTTAGGTCTGAGTAGTGTCCAAATGAAATGCAGTGACTTCCTTTTGGTCAGCATCCTAATCAATACGATCAGGTCTCTGAAATTGTATCCCATACTTTGAAGTCGCACTTTGATTCATAGGGAATTTCCATTCTTCCTTACAGCTGTTGAGAGGGGAGTTCTAACAAGAGGAAGTAGCTCTGTGCACCTTCCTCGCTTCCTTCCTGACTGTGTCATTCCTGGGTCTGGGTCACCAGCTGCATCCAGGAGTCCCAGAGGGTATCGTGAATGTCACTCACAGTGTAAATGGATCTAGAACACAACTTATTTAGAGCTGTATCTTCTAGTTTTGATTTGTGTTAGAAGTAATCACAAAGTCATTTAAACTTAAATGACACTGTCAAAACTGACACGAGTGAAAAGTATTTATTATAAACGTGTTCATTGTATATCTTAATTTCAAGGCTCTTACCGTTTTCTGTGCTTAAGTATTCTCTAATGAGAATCTTTACAAAAATTTTTAAGGTGGGAAGCAGGTGGTATTATTCTCATTTGGATAGATAAATGGTGACAAAGATGCTTTCTTTAAAAGTTTTTAAACAAATATTGATTCACAGGTAGGACTTGTTTAAACAAGTGAAAGCATTTCCAATAAGTACACGTTGAAAAAAATGGACACATATGTCATTTGTTTTTTTTTTTAGAAGAGGACATTTTGGGGTTGCATGAAATAACAGCTTCATATGATCATCTCAGGGAGTTTTCCTAAGCATGCTGATTGGATTGGGTTAGTATTCAGTCAATGGCTCTTCCATACTTTTAAAGTTTGCCATCATTACTTCAAGAAAGTCGGTCTGGTCACTATTATTAAATACTTATTTGGAGCTCTGTAGCTGTTTATTTCACTTGTTTGAGCTTTCACGCTATGAAGATCTTAAATATTTTCCATTCATTATTCATATGAGGTTCATTGGGTACATTCATCCATTTCTTTATTTTCTTTGCATCTGATATGATTTGGTTGTGTCCCTACCCAAATCTCATCTTAAATTCCCACATGTTGCAGTGGGTCGGGGGGGACCTGGTTGGAGGTAACTGAATCATGGGGGCAGGTCTTTCTCGTGCTGTTCTCATGGTAGTAAATAAGTCTCATGAGATCTGATGGTTTTATAAGAGGGAGTTTCCCTGCACAAGCCTTTTTTTTTTTTTTTTTTTTTTTTTACGCCCGTGCCATCCATATAGGACATGCCTATCACCTTCCACCACGATTGTGAGGTTTCCCCAGCCAAGTGGAACTGTAAGTCCATTAAATCTCTTTCTTTCATAAATTGCCCAGTCTCAGATATGTCTTTATCAGCAGCAAAACAGACTAACACAGCATCTTCTACCATTTTCAGCAAACTCCTCTTAATTCTGTAGTACTTTATATCTCCGATTTAAATCACATTTGCTGTTCTTGAATTCCTGTTTGAGCAAAACAAATAAACAAACATAAATGGCGTAGAATTAGTTGAAGAAATTGCCTCAAGGTAAGACTCCAAATCTGACTATTTTCAAATATCTTAGGTTTATCTCTTTTAGATAGGCCAATCTCAGGGCAGAGGTAGGTGAGGAAAGAGCTTATATGGCTGTCTCTTCTCTGAGATTCAAAAAACGGAGAATAAATTCTGTCGTTCAATTCTAAGACAAGTGGAAAAGATCAAAGACTTATTTTATTACAATATTTTTATTTTTATTGAGCAGATTCACTTGGAACTTTGGCTTGCATGTGGAATGTTTACCTTTTAATAAGTGATCTGTTTAAATGTGGATCGGAGAACAAGGGTTTCTGTTTTACAGTTCAACTTTTGACCTTGGGGGATGAATGGGTGGAGGCTAAGAGGAAAAGTCCACTGTGTTTCTGCTGAACTTTTTACCCTTAAGAAAAAAATGAGCAAGTTTAAAGTTCACACAGTGCACAAGAGGTCTCCACTGGGGATTTCTGGTATTATTAACTTCCTGACCTCAGATAATTAAAAAGGAAGAGCAGAGCCACCTCAGACTGTGACTCAACTTTGAACTTTTAACCTCCCAAGTAAAGTATTTAAATTGTAAATGGTAGACCCTGGAAGCTTTCTTATTGCTATTAACTTCCTTCATCCTTGGTCACAAAGTTATAATCTAGGCCAAAAGCATAGCCTGATCTTTCCTTTTTATTTACTTAACCTCTTTTAACAGAAAGGACTGAGAACACTATTTACCTAGAAATGACAGGTATTCTGGTGAAAGAAGTTAAGCTTAAAGGGTCATTGAATTTTGGAGCTAGAAGCAACCATAGATTACCTGTCCAGTTCCCTCAGTGTGGAGAGACAATACAGAGAACTATCTGACCTTAAGGAAGGTTGAGTGACTTCCTTAAGGTCAGATAGTTAACAGGAGAACAAAAGAGCATCTCTAATTCATTAGCTGTATTTGTTTCAATAGAAGAGGGATTAAAGCATGATTGGGGTTAAGGAATATTTCCCTGTATTGCATAAAGGTCTAGAGGATCTGTGGCTTCTTTTTTTTTTTACATTAAAATTCATGAAGTAAAAAAAAAAATCACTAGATAGGAATCAGGAGATCTGGGTCCTAAGAGGCCCCTTCACCCTTATTTATTGTGGAACCTTAGGAACTCATTTAACTTTTCCAAGTTTTGATTTGCTTTGTTGTAAAATGAAATACAGTTGGGAGGAGGTAATAAGCATCTAAGACCCCTTTCTGTTATAACGTGTTTTGGTTCAGTGGTATTCTTGCCTTAAGAATTCTCACTGCAATTTATGTTTAAACCAGAGCACATATACAATTATAGGTAACATCTGGTTGTTTTTTTTTTCTTTTCTTTTCTTTTCTTTTTTTTAATACCAGATAAGGCTAGATGGCTGTGGTTTTAGGGTAGTTATATCATGCGGAGCTTGACATCGATGGTAAGGTTCTCCTTATGTTAAAACAAAAATCCCAAAGGAAGCTGGGAATATAATGTAAGGAGGAGTGAGGGACACAAAAAGGAAGAATAAAAGAAGCCAGACAAAGAAGAAGGAAGAAGAAGGGATGCTCAGAAGAAAAGGCATCAGAAAGAAGGGTGACAGAGATGGCGGCCCCCTCAGTTGGATAGGGACTCAGTCAAAGTTTGTGATGCTGACAAAGCCAATGAGGATATTGTGAATCTGCCAGAGTCACATGCTGTTAATACCGAGGCTTGGATAGGCAGCTCCCACTGGCACTGGTACAACACACAGCACGCGGGACAGCCAGGGATCGGTGGGGCCCACTCTTCCCTCCTGCTATTTGCTAACACCTTTATTGCCTCCAGTTAGTTACTCACACCAATCTCATTCCCATCTGTCGAGGAGCGTTCCCTTCCAACATTCTGTCCTCCTTCCCATATACGAGAAAAAGACCCTCCCAGTGTGACTGCAAAGTGCAAAATGATACTGAGCTCTGAAATCAGGCAAGTTTGGAGTGGGGTTAGCAATGATTTTCTTATTTCCTAGTCCTAAGAACTAAGCAGGTTGGAACTACAGGATGCTACTCAGGACCCCTCTGCAGACACAGCTGGAGGAGAAGGAGCGAGATGACTGTCTGGCTGGAGGCCCGTTTGCACTGCCCTGGAGGCAGGGCATCCCATTCATGGTCACTGCCTATTGAAAGTGCCAAACAGCTGTATTCAGCTTCCATCACATCCACCACACAGATGTGAACCCACCTAAGTCCTTGACCACTCTCAGTGGCTTTCTACTACTTTGCTTCTGCTTTACAATCTCCTCTGCCCACTCTTCCTTGTCTGAGAGTCAGTCAAGGCAAGGGATTACTATTTGAGCAAGGGACTGCACTGATATGAATGTCTGATTAGGCAACCGAAGTTGCAGACCAGTGGGCTGTAAATAATTGGTAATTGGGGTTTCTGGTGGACAAAATTACCCAGTTATTTTCTCTGCCTGCTAAGTTCTATTCATTCACTAAATTCCTCCCACATTTTCTCCTCTTGAGTACATTCTTTCCGATGTGGATGTACAGAAATGTTAACCTCCAGAGCCCCTGAAGAGGGAAGTCAGAGGTCACTGTCGTCATGAAACAAGTCATACTGTCCCAATGCCACTTACCTGCATCAACATCTAGAAAGGAAATCAAGCACTGAGTTTTGTCTGCCAGTGAGCCCCGCAATGAAAAACATCACATGCAAATATGTTGCACTTACAAAATTAAAAAAAAAAAAAATAAGGCTTGTGTTGCTCTTCTCAGTGATTAACTAAAACAAATTCCAGGTGGCTCAATTCAGGGCAATGATGATGAATCTATTTTTTTTTTATTTACTTATTTTTCTTTTTAAAAATAATATGTACCAGGGCAATGAAAGAACAGAAAGTTAAGCACAACCCAGAGAGCCAGTGCCAAATAATTCAGTATGTAAATTGTCTGCAATGAAGACTTTCATTAAGTCAGAGTCAATAAACCCCCATGAAGGTGGGAGGATCGGAGTGCTGGGAAGGGACAGCCTAGTACCTCGCCCTGTTTCTGAACCGGCCCAGCCCCACCCAAGATAAGCGGAGGAGCAGTGTGCAGTAAGTAGCCTTCGCTGACTCTAACTATACCCCCAAACTGGGATAAGGCCATAACCCCAATTCCGCTGTGAAGCCAAGACCTCGCCTCCAGAAGCAGCCAACGGCTGATGAATTCTCTGCGGTTGCCTGTTTTCCCTGGCAATATCACCTCTTTTGGCATGAACATTTGAATTGATGGTAAAACTGAAAAAAAAAATAGCCAAAATTACACCAGCAAAAAGCCCCTTTTCTCTGTTTCCATCTTCTATATATTTATAAAGTAGATCTCTATATATTTGTCTGGTATCGTTCCTTTAGTTTGATGCACCCAGCTGGCAAGAATAAGTCATCTTTGGGGCTTACATTTAGTAGAGTATCCCTGCAAATGCCAGGAGCTCTAGAGCTCTTAATGGAACATTGGCAGCCAAAACAGCAATAATTGTACAGCAGGTACAATGGGAGTGGGAGGCTGGTTGTGCAAGGAGCTGTAGTCTTCTGCCTTCCTTTTTCCCAGCAGTCCCGAAAGTGAACTAGTGTCTCAATTAGCTGATATTTTAGATTACAACTTGTCACACCTGATGGAAATGACACTATCAAGCGGGCAGATGCCAGCCGGAAATTTGTTGGTATCTAGGGATGGCAATTGTTGGCTCGTGTATTCATTCAACCAGTCATTCAAATAACATGTACCATGCCCATCAAAAAGATGTACCAGTCTCTGGACACAGGAAACTCTTGGTGATCCCTAAGATAAAAAGACGAGTTAGGAATTATTGCTGCTAAATACCTGTTTATCCAGTACTGCTAGGCAGAGGGCATGCCCTTAAGAAACTCTAATAATTTTTGAAATATTGCTTCATACTCTGAAGCTTTCATTTAAAAACCAGACTTGATTCTCCTTTGGGAGGTCCAAAGAGACTGGCCCACCTTATTCCTAAGGGGAAAATTTGTATACCCTATAAATTTATAGTAGCCGTATGTATGGGCCTCCCTTTTATTTCCCCTTGACCACATCAAGTTGAGGGAAGTACAGCTGGGCCCAGCTTTCACTAACTTGTGTACTGAATGTCTACCAGATGCAAGATATCATATAGAATAAAACATAAACATAGCCTTCCTTGACCTAAGGAGAGAAAAACCTTTTCATCTATAATTGTAATATTAGGGTAATTCTGGTAAGGACTATAGGAGAAAACAGTTTATGGTAAGTTATAAGACTCTCAGAAAGAAAGATTATTCAAGTACAAAAAAGATAGATATAAACCTACACTGAAAATTACATAGATTAAAAAAAAACACATATGTGCATTATGAATGCTGAAATCCAACTGAAACAAGAATGTTAAAAATTGAGGAAGGGAGATGGATTAAGCTAACATGGTGAATAATAATTCCTTAGGCTCTTGGAAATGGTAGTGTTTGTATTTTTTTTTTTTTTCAGTAAAGATTCCAGGAAGCCAAAGACTTCTGGGTAATGTTCAAATCATTGGGAATTGATCTGACATTTAATGGCAAAAAGTTGAATGTCTAATGCCAAAACAAGGTCAATGGGTCAGGAGACCTCCATTACCTAACCTTAGCTGACCTCTTTACATGACATATCAGAGTATCGATCAGGCTTGTGAGGCAGGATTGGGCAGAGAGTTCTATATCCCTCTTTTACTGTTCTTAAAAAAGTGGGTCTAGACAGCTTATTATAGTCTGCTATGATCTGTATATCTGTCTGATCTCGGTGAAAGGGTCTTGCTCTGTCTCTTGTCTTCCTACTTTTATTTGGCTGTACTCCTTAGACAAAAGTCCTCTTCTTAGCATTCTGTATCAAGAGTTCAGTCACTGAAGGTCTAAACATACTCCAGGCTTTCCTCCTAGGTTTTGCCTTCAAACTTCATTGATCTTCAAACTATAGTGATGCTACCCGAATGGTAGTCAGTTTTGATGTTTTTGAGCCATGGCTCTGAATGGTCAAATGAAATTTTCTGTCTATATTACTAAATCTGCCTTTA
Organism: Macaca mulatta; assembly: GCF_049350105.2. NCBI lineage: Eukaryota > Metazoa > Chordata > Mammalia > Primates > Cercopithecidae > Macaca > Macaca mulatta. The sequence goes on from NC_133408.1 coordinate 32,847,905, forward strand.
TTTTAGAGACCCATTATTAACAAAGGGGTGCCAGCTTAACTAGGACACATGCTCTATTCTTAGTTATGAATATTGTCTGTCTGCACCCTATCTGAGGGCTGATTGCCTTCTCAGTTTCCCTGTTAGTCATTATCTTTTATTTGGTTATGGAAATATTGGGCACTGGCTTCATAGGCCTAAACTAAATCATTCTTAGATTTAGCAATGAAGGAATCCTTCAATTTGGTTTCTAACACTATACAACTATATAATGATTTTAGCCTTTCCAAATGGTGTGTGTATAATATATATTTAATATATTTCTATATAAAAACAAAAATTATATTTAATACATATTTCTTTTCTTTTTTTTTTTTTTTTTGAGACTCAGTCTAGCTCTGTCACCAGGCTGGAGTGCAGTGGCGCAATCTCGGCTCACTGCAAACTCTGCCTCCCGGGTTCAAGCTATTCTCCTGTCTCAGCCTCCCAAGTAGCTGGGATTACAGGTGCCCATTATCACATCCAGCTAATTTTTGTATTTTTAGTAGAGACGGGGTTTCACCAATTTGGCCAAGACGGTCTCAATCTCCTGATCTCGTGATCCTCCCATCTCAGCATCCCAAAGTGCTGGGATTACAGGCGTGAGCCACCACACCCGGCCTATTTAATATATGTTTCTATAATATAGTTCTATATCTATTATATATATCTACATCACAGACATATAATGTATGAAATTTCTATATCATCAACATAAAACATATATTAAATTATAGATATATTAAATATATTCTGATATATTATAGATATATTATATATAGAAATTATATATGTTTATATACAAGAAATATATATATTTTAAAATATTATATATAGAAACATAATTTAAATATGTAGAAATATATATCTAAATATGTAATTTTATATATTTAATATGCGTTTCTAGATACATTATAGATATATTACATCAAGAAAATTATATATTTAATATATATTTCCACAATATATATAGTATATATTTCTTATCCTAGCTCTGTGAACTATATATTTCCATAATATATATAGTGTATATTTCGTATTCTACCTCTGTGAAATAGAAATATATAATAGGTCATAGGAGTCCCCTAATACTTCATTAGGCTTTTATAATGCATTACCATTGGAAAAGACTAATGTAAGCACTTGGAATAGTTTGTTCTGCAAAGAACCCAGGACAACTGATCATTGGACCTGTATTTTATCTTTATGTTCTTATTAAGACTATAACAATGCTTAGAGGGTGTGGTAGTGATCTGTGCCCTACTTCTTCCACAGTAAGGTAGAATCACAACTGGGACACAGCTGCCTGGCCACAGACTGTTTCCTGCTCCCTCTGCAGTTAGGTGTGGCCAGAGACTAAACAAGCTCAGTGAAATGTGAGCCAAAGTGATGACCGTCATTCACACCTTGCTTTGAAAGTTCTCATGCTCACTCCTATAGCTCTTTTTTCCTTCCCATGGACTGAAATAGTGATGACAAGAGAGACCTTAGAAGCCACGTATTGAAGACGGCAGCGCTAGCCTCATTCTAGGTTGGGTTCCTGAATTACTGAGTGGAGCAGAGCCTCCCCCAAATCCCCACTCCCCAACATCCCAAAACACACACACACACACACACACACACACACACACACAGACACAAACCTCCAGCTTAGACTGTTACTTTAGAGACAAATCTGCTTCTGTTTTATCTGAGCCATTACATTTTGGGGAATATTTACTTTAGTAGTTTAGCCTACCTAATTAATGTAAATGGCTACTTGATTTTACTAGAAAATCTGCAAGAGCATTCAAGCCAGGGTTGGTGATAAGACTGAAAATTAGCCTTGTTCATCAGATATCTGAAGGGGAGAGGAATTGTTAGAACGGGAAAATGATGAAAGAGAAGTAGGTCAAGGGTGGAGAAAACAGTATGGAGACAGGAGTTGTACTACAGAGACGTTCACACTTCTCATAAATAAAAGTGAAATGAAAGCATTAAAAAATAGAACCAGACATTTGCACCCACCTGTTTTTCAAATGTAGAGACTTTATGGAGTATTCTGAACTGATAGGATATCGCCAGGTAATGAATTCTACATTCTTTGTGTTTGATTCAATGTAAAGAACAGTTTTGTTCACTATAGTGAATCAAACACTAAATTAATAAGAGTTCAAAGATAAGCACTGGAGAACAGTTACCCTGTACACGTATTGCAGAAAGTAACCTCCTTATTTTCTTAAGCCTTTTCCAATCAAATTGTGTCTTTTCTCTTTAATGCTTGTCACTTAGATCTTTATCTCAGTAGGTCATCTCAAAAGTCTTGCATGCTAGAAGCCAGAGAAATACAGAGATAAGCATCACCAACATTTATTGATGAAACGACTACTTAATAACCTCCAGAGGTGCTCACACATACACAGCACATGAAAATAGTCCAGATAGAAAGTTTAAAGGGATTTCACAGTAGAAACCATGGAGATAGTGTGTGCAGCAACCCATAGTCACTGCTGCCCTAATAGTATCTGATCTGAACCTGGCATAGCTTCAGAAAAAGCCATGTGGTCAGGCTAAAATGAGAATGAGAAAAAAGGAGAAAGTTGCTTTCTTCTTATGTGAAAAATAGGGCATGCACATTTTATAGTTTGGTAGTAGAACCAGTTGTACGAGTTCTGTACTCGCCCATAGGGCTTAGCCTGAAGGGAGAAAAATATTTGTATTCAAAAATTACTTTAAGACTTATGGTAAAATGTTTAAATTTGGTGTATAGAATAAAGAACTGAGATTACAGTTATACATCTGATTTGTTGGGACCACGTTTGAAACTTGAACTACTGTATTTTAAGAGTTTGTTTTTTCAAGTGACAATTTCCAGTTCTGTTTTTGGCTTGAGGAAGTGATACAAGAAAACTTCCTACTTTTACACTGCTTTGTGTGTTCCCTTATTATTAAGTTTTGGTATTAAGTGTTCATTTACAGTGTTCTGCCAGATTGTTTATTTTAGATGTCGAGACAAGATCATTTGTTTTTTGGATCCAGGTATTGTGCTATCCTTGGTTTGAAGAGGAAATAGCTTTAAGTAAGAAATTCGCACACATTATTAATATGTATGCCTCTTTAAGTGAGTATGTGTGAGGGAAAGACAGACCCACAGCTAGAGGCAGAGAATGGGACACAGAAAAAGGAGACAAAGAAACCATGGTGTCTCAGGTAATAAAATTATTTGCAGTTATTGAATAGTGATATTGCATTTGCACATTGTACATTCCCTTTTCTTTCAAGTTTCAGTATCTCTCAACAGTCTAGGTGCTGTATGGCTGCTATTGCAGACAGAACTGGGGGAAACAGAGCAAGAGACAGATGAGGAAAAATGAAATTATATGTATGTTTGCATGTTGAGTTCATCTTCTTTATTCCTCTCTCCTAGTTCAGTTAGTTGGAAGGATTCTGGTACTGTTTCTTTCATTTAACAACTTATCTGCTTTGACAAAGACAAATCAACTTTGACTTTTCGTGGCCCTTAGGGAAATATTCTATATCTAGTGGTGAAATGGACTGATTAAAGCCACTGTGCAATCTTTGCTGAAGAAAGAAAATTATATTTTCCTTCACTGAAGATTGAAGAAGAGAAAAAAATCTGAATAAATATTTTATGTTATATTCGATTTTAAAGAACACGTATGGAGAGGGTACAGAGATTGTCTTTAAACTTCAAGTTTGGAAATAAATACGTATACATATACATACATGTGACATATGCATGGTTGGAAATATGAATAAAGTTCAGAGGACTTAATAACTGAGTGCTTTTATCAACAAATTAAAGTTTTCATTACACTTAATCAAATGTTTACAAACTGCAGCAAAGTGCTTTTTTTTTCACCCCTACCCTCCCTTCCTCTCTCTCCCTCCCTCCCTCCCTTCCTTCATTTCTTCCTTTCTTTTCCTTCCTCCTTTTGAGGAGCTAAAATAAGGTTTTTTTTTTTTTTTTTCTTAACAGTTTATCTTAAAAGTCTGGCTATGTAGGGACAGCTGGCTTAAAAAGATATCCTCACGTCCTCTTCCACAAGAACCTCTCTGATATTTCAAGTCAATCTTCTGCAGAAGTTTTGAAGTTCTAAAACAATCACAAAGTTTTATTGTTTCTCAAGATTCTCCAGGACTGTGAGAACTTAGGTGTTCAAGAACGGCATTTGAAAGGAACAAGAAGTACGAGTATTAGCTTCGTTCCATTCAAGTTAGGGTAGCTGCATTGCTACTATTTTTTTCCCCAGTAAAACCTGCTTCTCTACTTTTTTTCCTATCCCCTAGTCCCCAGCATTCTGGACTGCAAAAATATGTGACCATCCTATCCACAAGCAGTGCAGATTTTTGTTAAGAAAACAGAGGAACATGTAATTGACTTCTTATTAACAAAAAGAGGCCGTTGTCAAAATAAGAGACAATCTGAGAAAGAAGGGGAAATTCAGCCTGTTGCCACATCACTCAAGTCACGGCTGTACTTGGCATAAAAATTAAAGGGAAATGAGTTGAAAAGGAAGACTTGCTACATTCTCTTTTGCAGTCAATTCTTCTTTCAGCCTCTCCCAGGAACGAGAAGGTGTTTTTCCAAACAAGGAGCAGCAGGGGTTATCTTTTTTTTGGACAAGCTAAAATCTGTCTCCTTGTCAAAGGAGACAGACCAGGTCAAAGAGGACTCTGCCTCCCAGAAACAGAGTGCAGAAGCTTAGATTCTGGTTCATGACGAGAACAAAGGGTTCTTGGGGAGGAAGCAAAATGCCGTCTCACTTGCTGGGCCACAAATTGCAGCCCTCATTTAAAAATTATACATATGGCTTTTTTGAACCATGCCAAAACCCTTTTCTCATTTTAGTGTCACTACTGGTTAGTTTGTTATGTATGACATCTTTTTTTTTTTTTTCCTCTAAGAACCATGAAACTATGCAAAGAATAGAAAGACCACAATATGGTCCTATGGGGACGTCAGTGCTTGAAAAGCAAAAATGCTTGTGAATTAACCACGTGTAGCAGAGATTAGGAAGAGTAATCAGTCTGGAGCAGAATGAATGTGATTGCAAGTGTTTTCAAAGTCCTTTCCTCCCCCAACTTTTTTCTTTTTTTTTTTTTTTTTTTTTTTTTTTTTAGAAGGCGTCTTGGTTTTGTTGCCCAGGCTGGAGTACAATGGTGCGATCTCAGCTTACCGCAACCTCTGCCTCCCGGATTCAAGTGATTCTCCTGCTTCAGCCCCCCGAGTAGCTGGGATTACAGGCGCCCGCCACCACGCCTGGCTAATTTTTTTGTATTTTTAGTAGAGACGGGGTTCACCATGTTGGCCAGGCTGGTCTCGAACTACTGACCTCAGGTAATCCACCTGCCTCGGCCTCCAAAAGTGCTGGGATTACAGGCATAAGCCACCATGCCTGGCCGACATTTTATTTAAAAAAAATTCAAACCTACAGAAATTGCAAGTATAGTAAAATAAGCAGTCATACGCCCTTTGTGTAACTCTATGCTGATAGGATAGCCACTATCCTTGTGTGGTTACCGGCCACTTGAAAAGAGGCTAGTCCAAATTGAAATGTGTTATTCTACATGTCTTTCTAAAATATAACTAATTCCTAATGTTTTCTGAAAAGTGGGTAGATACATCAACCCTAAACCAAGCATATAAAATTGATAAATATAAACCACATAAAACAATATCTATAAAATATACATATATAAAACATATATATTTGCATATAAAGACTAGACCTACAGATATGTATCTGTGTTTAAAAGTTTAAAAGCCAACAGTCAGTGACTTTGAGCCTTTACGGTTATGTATCTATGGGTCTAGTCCTTATATGCAAATATGTGTTTTGTATATACATACATATATATAGATATGGATCTGTGGGTCTAGTCTTTATATGCGAATGTGTATGTTTTACGTATGTATATTTTACATATATAAAATACAGATACGTATCTGTGGGTCTAGTCTTCACTTTCAATACATCATTCAGTAAAACGTGATCATTTGGTGGGGTTGGATGAGGGTGTAAGCATCCAGCTCTTTAAATGTTTTTGCTGTTTCTCACCCAAGTCTAGCGAGTTTATTTATTCTCACGTGAAATATATAATAAGTTAGAGATAACAGAGTGTCTGTTTTTGTAAAGTACAATAACAGCATAAGTTAGAAATGGAAATCTTAAGCACTAGGATGTTTCTTCTTGGTGATCGGGATTTTATAAGCCAGCTTAGATCCAAAATTCATCTATTTGACAGATCCTTTGTATACCTACTCCAATGCAAGCTATAATATAAACAGAATCATCTACACTAATTTGGGGTTAATTTTAATCTAGTGATCAATATTCAAACATTCACCACTAGTAAAACAGTGAAGTTATTTTTTAAAAGTTTAAAAGTCAATACTTTGTGACTTTGAGCCTCTTTCAGTCCCCTCCATATACACTGTGACCAGATTGTTTAGTAAGTAAATAGAACATATTCAAATGGATGAGATCCCCTTTAAGTAGTCTCTCATGAAAGGTTTTCATTTGTTTGTTTTAGCATATTTCTGTTATTGTCCATAGCAGTGCTATGTCATTCTCCTCAGTAAGTGGATATGAATTTTTGAAACCAGCAAACTTTTTTTTTTTTTTTTGAGTTGGAGTCTTGCTCTGTCACCCAGGCTGGAGTGCAGTGGCACAATCTTGGCCCACTGCAACCTCCGCCTCCTGGGTTCAAGCGATTTCCAGCTAATTTTTGTATTTTTAGTAGAGATGGAGTTTCCCCATATTGACCAAGCTGGTCTTGAACTCCTGACCTCAACTGATCCACCCACCTCAGCCTCCCAAAGTGCTAGGATTACAGGCGTGAGTCACCATGCTCAACCTAGCTAACTTTTTTTTAAAGCAATGTAGAACGATAAGATTAATACAACTAGCTGTATTATTTAGCTCAGAATGCCATAAAAAAATTACTGTGGACTGTGTGGCTTAAACAGCAGAAATTTACTTCTCACAGTTCTGAAGTCTGGGAAGTCCAAGATCAAGGTGCTGGAAAGGTAGTTTCCATTGTGAGGCCTCTTCTCTTGGCTTGTTGGTGGCTGCCTTCTTGACGTGTGCTCACATGATCTCTTCTTTGTGTTTCTTCTAAGAACACTAAACCTATCAGATCAGGGCCTCATCCTTAGGACCTCATTTAATCTTAGTGATTTCTGTGAAGGTCCTATCTCCAACTTGATACATGTGGGTTAGAGCTTCAACATACATGAATTTTTGAGGGACATAATTCAGTCTATAGTGTAATCTAACATGAATTTTTGATCCCAGAAAGGACACTGAGTATAAAGAACAAGGCTAGTTTTGTGTGTGTGTGTATGTGTGTGTGTGTGTGTGTGTGTGTGTGTATGACTTAAACAAGCTCTGGATATATTTCCAAATGAGAGCTTCAAAAAAATTTTATGGCATGCCAGTTTTGAGGAAATATGTTAACCATGTTTTTCTTATTAACTAATGAAGTGACACATTTACTTTGTAGAAAATTTGAAAAATGAAGAAAGAATAAAGAACATTGAAACTATCATATATTATTAAAATTTTCTGAGGATCATTTTCTCAGTACCATATATATACACATAGAATGTATGTGTGCATATATACACACACACATATATATACATGTGTATATGTGTATATATACATACATATATATGTCTTTTATAAATTTGGAATCATGTATCTGAGCAATGTTCTACATATATTTCAGTTTTATAAACTTGGAACTATATATCTGAGGAATGTTGAAATTATATAAGAATTTTCCAGATTATTTAAAACTTCATGAAAAACTTCCCTATTTGAGGAATTTTTGTTGTTTTCATTCTTCTAATCAAAATAAGATTTAATTTTTACTTTTATTTATTCCTTGTACATAAATCTTTGGTGCTGGTCTGATTATTTTCTTGGGATAATTCCTAAGGAATAAAACTAATAGGTCAAAAGGAATGAATAATTCTTAAATATTTGATTCACATTGCTACATAACTCTCCAGTAAAATTGTATCAAACCAAACTCTCACATGATATTTGAGAGGGACAAGTTCATTTGCCAGCACTAGTTATTATGCTTAAAAACATCTTTCTCAATTTGTAAAGAAATCTGCATCTGGTTTTTTTTTGCAAGTGAGTATCAACTGTTTTGTTTTCTTTTTCATTTGCTTTTTTGTCTTTTCATTCTTCTATATGTGAATTGGCTGTCCACATTCTTTACCCACTTTTCTTTGAGGAAAGTCATATTTTTTCCTACTGATTTTTTTTATTGATTCATTATTATTGGATATTTTATTTTATTATACAGTAATGCTTCTAACCAGGTTTTCTTTAGACTTTTGATTTTGTGTATTTATTTACTTATCTTTTTTTTTTTTTTTGAGACAAGGTCTTGCTCCATCACCTATGCTGGAGTGCAGTGGCGCCATCCTGGCGCACTGCAGCCTCCACCTCATGGGTTCAAGTGATTCTCGTATCTCAGCCTCCCAAAAAGCTGGGACTACAGGCACCTGCCACCACGCCTGGCTAAGTGTTGTATTTTTTTTTTAGTAGGGTTTCACCATGTTGACCAGGCTAGTCTCAAACTCCTGGTGTCATCCGCCTGCCTTGACTTCCCAAAGTGCTGAGATTACAGGCTTGAGCTACCATGCCCAGCCTGATTTTGTGTATTTATTTTATAGAAATTTTCACAAACTGTGTAGTAAATCTATCAGCCTTATTCTGCTTGGTAGTGGTTCTCAAATGTAATGTGCATTGGAATTTTTTGGTGTGCTCATTAAGACAGATTCTCAGGACCTACTCTCAGGGTATAATAATCCTGGGTCAATATCCTTTAATAATCAGAGTCATAATCCTTTGGTGTGGCCCTGGCAACTGTTTACTAGCAAGTACCTAGCTACTTCTAGATGAAATAGTTAGTGAACCACACTGTGAAATCCTGTTTTGGATTAATATTTAAAAAGAGCTTCTCATAGTAATATCACATATATAGGTAACTATATTTTCGTGTATTAAATTCTCCCCTATGTAATGTTAAAAATTCAGTTTGTCAAAATAATTTGTAAAAATTTTTTACTGGAGTTGTATTTAATCTATAAAACAATTTGAGGAGACTTCATAAGTGTGCAATTTTGTGGCTTCCTATACTGAAACATTATATATGTAGACTTCTATTTATTTATAGATTCTTATATTGGTTTTCTTTAGACTTTCTCAGTTGTCTTTATATAGGATGTACATATTTCCCAAGCTTATTTTGGTACTATATGTTTTTTAAATTTCTATTATAAACCATAAATGGAATATTTCCCTATACTCTTTGTAAATGACAATCGCTAGTGTATGTGAAGGCTAGCTATGTCTAACTTACTCAGGTAGAACTCAGACAACTATTCAACTCTTGTAGTCTCAGAGTTTCTAAGTTGGTTCTCAGCATCTTCTGAAAGACAGTCACATATCATCTGTACATAATGTTAAATTATCTCCTTCTTTCCAAAGTTGTATTTTTCTTTTCTTGCCTTATTGGCAAAAATTTCCACAGTACCAAAATATATGATGTTAGCAGGCATATTTATCTTGTTTCTTGCTTTATTTTACTGCCTACAACATTTTAGCATTTAACAGTCATAGTTAATTATGATCCTAGCTATTGATTTAAGATAAATAGTCTTCACGTTAAGGAAGAATCCTACTTCTTGGTTTTTTACAAGTTTTACCAGATAAAAATGTTGAATCGTTTTTAACAATAAGCCTCACCTTGTCATGACATTTTCTTCAGTTATCATTTTGGAATTTATCAAAGTAGTCATATGGTTTTCCTTCTCTAATCCATTGATGTGATAAAAAATTCTAGTGACCAATTTCAAAATTGCTTTTAAAAAATGAAACCAAAAGTCTTGCTATGATTTGTTATTTATTGATATAGTAGTCCACCATCTTGTCAGGATATATTGTGAATAAGTTTTAAATGCTATTTAAATTATTTATCTTTTCCAATTGTTTACTATTTAAAAAAAATAGCTCAGACTCAAAGTCACCATTTGCTGTTCTGATTTGCTTTTTGAGTGGAAGAGAAAGGAATGATGCTACAGCTAGAATCTAGGAGTCCTGGATAATCTTATGTAAATCAAGTGAAAGTTCTCGGTCACATGTAGAAAAACAGTTGAGATATTCTCTGGGTTATAATTCTCTAGTATTATATCATAAATTAAATAAGTCTAGGGGTTGGCTGCAGTGGCTCATGCCTGTAATCCCAGAACTCTGAGAGGCTGAGGTGGGCAGATCACCTGAGGTTAGGAGTTTGAGACCAACCTGGCCAACATGGTGAAACCCCATCTCTACTAAAAATACAAAAAGTTCACCAGGCGTGGTGGCGCATGCCTGTAATCCCAGCTACTCGGGAGACTGAGGCAGGAGAATCACTTGAACCTGGGAAGCAGAGATTGCACTGAGCCAAGATCATGCCATTGCACTCCAGCCTGGGCAACAAGAACAAAACTCTGTCTCAAAAAAATAATATCAGGTTTTAGGATCATGGTTTTTTATATATATATATATATTTCTGAAATACATGTTAAATTACAGCTTTCAGCATAGTATATATAGATGATACGCAGATACTTATCAGATGGATAAAGATGGTCCTGACTACTTTAATGTAGTACCATTTTCATACTTTAGCAGTGAGAAATATCAGTAAGTAAAAAGAGTTTCGATAGTAGTCTGGGAATCTGCTTTTTTAGTTTGTAAAGTTTGTATTTAGTCTCTTTTAAAACTGTATTTTATATTAGACCCTCAACTTACCAATTCCCCTGAATTGCATGGCTCAAATACAGCTTTTCTGTTTTTATATAAAATGCCATTTTTCTGGATGCCAAAATGCAGAAAAAAATTTTTTCTTTTTAAAGCTATAGTTGGTTTTTGGAAGCCTTTATAATAGAAGGCTGAATTCCATCCCAATGTTGTAGTTTTTAAACACTGTCAAAATTATCACTTTCAAATCAAAATTTATCATTGCTTTTTCTCTATACATTCATGAAGCAAGTTTCACGTAAAAAATTATAAATAAATGAATATTTTTTTCCTGATAATTCAGAACTTTATTATACTATTAAATTTTTCCAAAGCAGACTTTGGAAACACACTTTGGTGTGCTGCAGGAAAACATAGGAGGTTGACCCATGGAGCCTTAGGAAAAATTTAGTTTAAACCTGCAAAAGAAAGACCTTTGAATGGTGAGCAGAGGTGGATCCCTTCCTGGTGGTCCCAAAGGAAGTACTTCACTATGGTCTCCTCATCTTCCTCTGATCTGTAACTTCCCATAGGCATCTCTTCTCTTCACCTGGGGTGAAAGAGGGAGAGGGAAAGTTGTGTTCCCATATTGTTTCCACTTGGAAGCAGTCCTGGATGTAGAAGATAGCAGATTTCACTGCCAGCCAATGAGAAAGGAAAGGGAAAGCATGCCAATTTTGTCAGAGTTGTCAAGACTCTTCCAACTCACCTTTAAGACAGGAATTCACAAAGATGTATTTCTTGCATTTAAGAATATTATAAAGCTACAGGAGGTGACAAGTCTCATTGCAGAACTCCTACAGGAACATTAACCTTAGGGATATAGAAAAAAGAATGTTTACTGATGTGGTTTGGCTCTGCATCCCCACCAAATCTCACCTTGAATTGTAATCACCATAATTCCAACATGTTGAGGGTGGGACATGGTGGGAGGTGACTGGATCATGAGGGTGATTTTCCCCGTGCTGTTCTCATGATAGTGAGTAAATTCTCAGGAGATCTGATGGTTTTATAAGAGACTTTCCCTCTTCACTCATTTACTATTCTCTCTCCTGCCACCATGTGAAGAAGGTCCTTGCTGCCTGCTTCCCTTTCTGCCATGATTGTTAAGTTTCCTGAGCCCTCCCCAGCAATGCAAAACTGTGAGTCAGTTAAACGTCTTTCCTTTATAAATTACCCTGTCTCAGGTTTTTCTTTATATCAGTGTGAAAATGGGCTAACACAGTTGCTAACTTTGAAAGAGTGAATGAGCCTTCTGAATACTATTCACTTTGGTGTGCTGCAGGAAAACATAGGAGGTTGACCCATGGAGCCTTAGGGAGGTTCAAGATGTAGATCTGAACTGGAGCAGCCCTAACATATCTGTGGTAGTTGACACTGTAGGATTGCTTGAGGTCTTTCAAGGAATATCAGGCTGGGCATGCTGGCACATGCCTGCAACTCCAATGCTTTGGTAGGCTGAGGCAGGAGGATCCCTTAGGGCCAGGAGTTGGAGACCAGCCTGGGCAACAAAGCGAGACCTTATCTGTAAGAACAAATAAAAATTAGCTGGGTGTGGTGATGCACGCCTGTAGTTCTAGCTTCTCGGGCACCTGAGGGAGAATATCACGTTAGCCCAGGAGATGGAGAGGCTGCAGTAAACTATAACTGTGCGACTGCACTCCAGCCTGGGCAACACAGAGTTAAATCTTGTTGAAAGAGGGGAAAAAAAAAAAGGAAATAGGAGATGAGAGGCAGTAAAGAATCTTGTGATCCTATGAAATCTGTAGCCAGGTTTCTGGAAAAATATGGTGTATGGAACCCTGTGGACAAAAGCATTTAAAAAATTGTGGCAAGTGCAGACTAAAGCTTTGGTCAGTAGTAACTATCAGTTTCCTAGGGCTGCCATAATGAAGCACCATAAACTGCCTAAAATCAAAGAAAGTGATCGCCTCACAATTCTAGAGGCTAGAAGTCTGAAATCAAGGCATCGGCAGGGCCACACTCTCTCTTAAACTTGTGAGAGACTTTTCTTTGCCCCCTTCTTAACCTCTGATGGTTTGCTGGTAATCTTTGGTGTTCCTTGTCTTGCAACTGCCTAATTCCAATCTCTGCCTTCATCGTCACAGTGTGTCCTCTCTGTGTGTATGTTTTTAGATGGCCATCTTCTTAGAAGGACGTCAGTAATATTGGATCAGGGGCTAACTCTGCTCCAGTATGACCTCATTTCATCACTAATTACATCTGCCACAACTCTGTGTCCAAATAAGGTCACATTCTGAGATACTGAAGTTTAGGATTTCAACTTGTCTTTTTTGAGAGGGACTCAATTCAGCTCATTACAATATCAAATGTTATACAAAGTATGATGGACACAGAGGAAAGGTCATTATATTTTGCGTTTAGGAAATGATTGGTGATTTTTGGAAGACCTGAGATCAAGGTAAAAGCCAAGTTCACAGCAGTTGATTAGTGAGTGTGAAGTGGAGAAGTGGACAGTTAACTGTGAAAGGCAGAGTGAAATAACTGAGGGTGACACAAGAGTGAGAATATATGACTTTCTGAGAATCAATAAGTAGTCATCAGTACATAACAAAAGGGTCTTCAGTCAGCAAGGATGCCAATCTAATAAAGTAATATTAGAGTAAATGCCCTTATCACGCAAAATGACATTTTAGTCAATAGACTGCATATATGATGTTGGTTCCATAATATTATAATACTATATTTTTACTGTATCTTTTCTATGTTAAGATGCATAAATACTTTCCATTGTGTTACAGTCTTCTACATAAGTAACATGCTGTACAGGTATGTAGCTTAGAAGCAGTAGGCTATATCATCTAGGTTTGTGTAAGTATCCATGACGAAATTGCCTACTGATGCATTTATCAGAACATATTCCCATCGTTAAGCAATACATGATTGCAGTTATTAAAATCCTACTAAATCAGGATGTATTTCCTATTAATATAAATTTATAAGCAATTTTAATCAACATTAAACACTAATACAGATACAGGTTTATTAGAGTCAATATATATATAAATATAAAAATTTTCAATCCTTTGCACTGTTTCCCAAGGTTCCTAATATTATAAAATTACTAAGGCTGGCAAGGTTGTCATAAGACAAAAGGCATTTACAGTTTATAATCTATTTGTTTTTCTTTCAGAATCTAGAAAATAATTTTATTTGATTTTTCTGTGATTAATTAAAATGCTGTTTTATTAAAATTTAATTCCCCCCAAAAATTTCTAAAATCTGCAGGTCTCTAAAAAGTTAATAATTTATCTGCCAAGCATACCCCCTGTATTTAAGTATTTATGAGCATGTGATAAATGTGCACTCTAAAACACAAATAGAATGTGTTTTCTTACATATTAATGAATATTTTGATTAACTAAGCAGATATTAGAATTGCACATCACTTCGGGGTTGTTTGATTCAGAATAGCATCTGGTTTCAGTGATAAAATGAATCATGAAGACTACTTATAAATGTGCTCTTGTGTTTTTCTCATAATTTCCTACGGAAAGTAAACAAGAACTGTTAAAAATGTACCTAGCACTTCTCAGGGGCTACTGTTCTGGCTTCGTCCAACTCTGGTCATGCAGGCATTTTTCCTTTTAAGGACAATGAAGTCCTATCTGTGCAGGCCATAGTGTTACTCATGCTTCGGGAGGCCACAGAACCAGGAAGAGCTCTGAGCCCTGAGCAGATTCAATGTCGCCCCCCTCAGGAGCACCGCTGCAATGGAAAAGCTTCAGTTACCATCAAAGGATGCAGTCAGGCCAGAGAGAGAACTGCTATTTTCAAACACAAATGAACAAAACTACAAAAATGACAGAGAAGTCATTGTTGTCTGTCTAAATGTGAGCCCCAAACAAATCCTCCCTGATTTAATATGAAGTTTCTGGCGTGACCCCAACACTCTCCCTGATGTGCCTTCTACACGTCTGTGAGGCAGCACTGTCTGTTAACAGTGTGTGTCAGATGCAGGGACTTTTCCAGCTGTCTCATGACTCTTAGGCAACATTGCCTTTTCCTGGGACTTTTAGCTGGGCTGACTACGGTCTTTTTAGATTTAGCTTTGGGAAGCTGCCCCCTGCTGGACTTTGGTTGGTGGGAATGGCCTGGACATAGGAAGGGGCACTGCTGTAGTTGGCCCTGAATGGACCCTGGACTTTGGAGCCTCCCGGATGACACAGTTGCTTACCCTCGTATTATCAATCTGAAAAACCTCATCAAGTGATACATTTCCAATCTCCTGACTGTCCTGTGACTTACTTGATAGTATTAAGCAAAGCTCAGGTCAGAAGGATTGTCATAAAATTGTTGACTGGACTCTTTCTCAGGAAAAGTTTAGCATATCCTGGAAACTTTTAGGCTCACACCACTAACTCTGAGAGGTCAAGGGTTTTATGTAGAATAGTAACCTTCTTAAAATTGAGGTTTTAATAAACAGAGCATAGCAGACTCATCCTTGATCTTACAGAAAGGATGTCAAATGGCTGAACCATGTGCTTTCTCAAAGTCAGTGACAGCAGGGATGAGGAAGGGATCGATGATGTAAGAGAGAGCTGAGACAAAGGCCAAGTCAACACCAAATGAGTTGTCATTCTCACTACGCTTTTCATACACACACAAGCGTTTCACTCGGGAGATACCAGAGCAAAAGGAAGATAAATGTTACATGTAGTTCGTTCTGATATAACGGTCACTAGCACATGGTGCACACGCTCCATGAGAACACTTCTGTTTCATTAATCATGCTCTTTTGAAAATGTGACTAAATGTAAGTGATGTCAATTTCCAGTGCTGCTTTTGCTTTATAAGTAGACTTTGAGGATTTAACCCTATTTGGTAGATGCTAATATTTCTGTGTTGGCCATGAGAAAAATTATTATAGTATGCAATGTAGTAAAATATTTGTCTTATGTAAAGAGAGAAATACTCAATCATTTTTATTTACATTCCTGTGCAACTCGGGTCAGTCTGCCCTAAGGAGTTTTATTTTCTAAAGAATAAGCCTATGAAATGACTTTATCGTAGATTCAAGTAACAGCATGAAACAAACACAGCTTCAGGATTTTTGCTATGTGTAGTCCCCTTAATTTTCTAGAATAAGACAAGACTGTTGTAAATAATTTGATAAAACTCTGATTTGTTATTTAATTTTAAAGACCTCCCAGAGTTTGAGATAATCAAAACAAACTTATTTTGTTCTCAGATTAAGAGCAAAATAACAAAATTAATATACTAGTGATGGGCTTTTAAATGCAAATTAAAAATAAGATATATATCTTTCAAAGACTGATTTTCTTCTTGTCATAAATGAAAAATTACTGAAATGTCTTTAGGGATTTATATTTGTATATTGCATTTATAACAGTGATAAATCTCAATTAACAATAGAAGGTTAAATTATGTCTTAAATGTAGGAAAATATAGGAAAGGTAAGGATATTTTTATTTTTATTTTGTTTTAAGGAACCAATAGGGCAGAAATTAGAGTGGCCAGCAGGGGGCTTCTTTTAGGTTTCTTTCCCTTTCCCATAAATTAAAAGCTAATCTAAAAATATAGTTTACTCTTTAGTTTTATAAATAAGGAATAAAGAGAAAAACCAGGACTGCTAGATTTTCATTGCTTCCACTAGTTTAAGCAGGACACATTTTACTTCTCTTTAGTTAATTCTTCTCTCCTACTTACTTCCTAACACTATTTTTTCTCAAGACCTATAAAGTGATCCCTGCAGTCTGGATTGGCCAGTGCTGCCTCTGCCCCCATTCTCAACCAAAGTTCTATCTTTGCAAACCTTCCAGGGAGGATTTTAATGATGAACTCCCCACCAAATAGAAATCAAAAGTAAATTAAGAGCAAAGAAGAATATTCTGTTTTGATGATTTAAATGGTAGTCATAAAATCTAGTTGCACTCTGAACCTCCTTTTGAGAGGGACTTTCTGAAATCATGGGCTTGAGTATAGTAGTACAATAGGCGGTGAATGGCCATGTAACATGACATTTTAAAGGAGTGCTGTGTTTTCCCAAGAATTTGAGAGTTTGTGAAAGACTCCAGAATTAGTAAGCAGATGCTGACTCATTTTGTAATATAGCTCCAAATCATCTTTCCATCCTTTCTTACATGCATAAGAAATGAATGTAAGAACCATAATTTTTACTTCCTTTTTGTGCCCATTTTATAAAGGTAGGCTCAAAACTTTGATGAGGGAGCAGAGCAATTAACCAGAGAGTGAATTAAAGGCAAATTGTGATAGTCTGTGTTACCCAAGTGAAATCTCAAGAGAAATTGAAACTGACATCATGTAACTTTTAAAAATAAGAATTAGGTCCTGACAGAAAAAAAGTGATATAACAATTTTTGAAGTTCCAAGTAAATAAAAAGTCAGAAATTCCAAGTTCGATATGTAAGACAAAAAATTATGTTAGGATTTTGTTTTAATATTGATATGGTTTGGCTGTGTCCCCATTCAAATCTCAACTTGAATTGTATCTCCCAGAATTCCCACATGTTGTGGGAGGCACCCAGGGGAAAGTAATTGAATCATGGGGGCCGGTCTTTCCTGTGCTATTCTCATGATAGTGAATAAGTCTCACGAGATCTGATGGGTTTATCAGTGGTTTCCGCTTTTGCTTCTTCCTTATTTTCTCTTGCTGCTGCCATTAAGAAGCGCATTTCACCTCCTACCATGATTCTGAGGCCTCCCCGGCCACGTGGAGTTTTAAGTCCAATTAAACCTCATTTTCTTCCTAGTCTTGGGTATGTCCTTATCAGCAGTGTGAAAATGGACTAATACAATAAATTGGTACCAAGAGTGGGATACTGCTGAAAAGATACCCAAAACTGTGGAAGCAACTTTGGAACTGGGTAACAGGCAGAGGTTGGAACAGTTTGGAGGACTCAGAAGAAGACAGGAAAATGTGGGAAAGTTTGGAACTTCCTAGAGACTTGTTGAATGGCATTGACTAAAAGCTTGAAAGAGATATGGACAATAAGGTCCAGGCTGAGGCTGTCTCAGATGGAGATGAGGAACTTGTTGGGAACTGAAGCAAAGGTGACTCTTGTTATGTTTTAGCAAAGAGACTGGTGGCATTTTGCCCCTCCTCTAGAGGTTTGTGGAACTTTGAACTTGAGAGCAATGATTTAGGGTATCTGATGGAAGACATTTCTAAGCAGCAAAGCATTCAAGAGTTGACTTGGGTACTGTTAAAAGGATTCAGTTTTGTAAGGGAAGCAGAACATAAATCTTCAGAAAATTTGTAGCTTGACAATGTGTTAGAAAAGAAAAACCCATTTTCTGGGGAGAAATTCAAGCCAGCTGCAGAAATTTGCATAAGTAGCAAGGAGCCTAATGTTAATCCTCAAGATAATGAGGAAAATGTCTCTGAGCCGTTTCAGAGACCTTCATGGTAGCCCCTCTCATCACAGGCCCAGAGGTCCAGGAGGAAAAAGTGGTTTTGTGGGCCAGGCCTGGGGTGCCCATGAAGTGTGTAGCCTAGGGACTTGGTGCTCTGTTTTCCTGCTGCTCCAGCCATGGTTGAAAAGGGGCCAATGTAGAGCTCGGGCTGTGGCTTTAGAGGGTGGAAGCCCCAAACCTTGGCAGCTTCCACGTGGTGTTAAGCCTGCAGGTGCACAGAAGTCAAGAATTGAGGTTTGGGAACCCCTACCTAGATTTCAGAAGATGTATGGAAATGCCTGGATGCCCAGGCAAAAGTTTGCTGCAGGCGTGGGGCCCTCATGGAGAACCTCTGCTAGAGCAGTGTGGAAGGGAAATGTGGGGTCAAATCCCCCACACAGAGTTCCTACTAAGGCATAGCTCAGTGGAGCTGTGGGAAAAGGACCACCATCCTTCAGATCCCAGAATGGTAGATCTATTGACAGCTTGCACCATGTGCCTGGAAGAGCAACAAACTCTGAACACCAGTGCATGAAAGCTGCTGGGAGGGGGACTGTACCCTGCAAAGACACAGGAGTAGAGCTGCCTAACACCATGGGAATCCACCTCTTGCATCAGCATGACCCGGATGTGAGATCAGGAGTCAAAAGAAGTCATTTTGGAACTTTAAAATTTGTCTACCCTGCTGGACTTTGGACTAGCATGGGCCCTGTAACCCCTTTGTTCTGGCCAATTTCTCCTACTTGGAATTGCTGTATTTACCCAATACATGTACCCCCATTGTATCTAGGAAGTAACTAGCTTGCTTTTGATTTTACAGGCTCATAGGTGGAAGGGACTTGCTTGTCTCAAATGAGACTTTAGACTGTGGACTTTTTGGTTAATGCTGAAATGAGTTAAGACTTTGGGGGACTGTTGGGAAGACATGATTAGTTTTGATATGTGAGGACATGAAATTTGGAGGGGCCAGGGGCAGAATGATATGGTGTGACAGTGTCCCCCCCGCCGAATCTCAGCTTGAATTATATTTCCCAGAATTCCCACATATTGTTGGAGGGACCCAGGGGGAGGTAATTGAATCATGGGGCTGGTCTTACCTGTGCTATTCTCGTGATAATGAGAAAGTCTCACAAGATCTGACGGGTTTATCAGGGGTTTCCACTTTTGCTTCCTCTACATTTTCTCTTGCTGCTGCCATATAAGAAGTGCCTTTCACCTTCCACCAGGATTCTGAGGCCTCCCCAGCCGTGTGGAACTGTAAGTCCAATTAAACCTCTTTTTCTTCCCAGTCTCTGGTATGTCTTTACCAGCAGTGTGAAAACGGACTAATACAAACATAGAGAAAACGAAACTTTGACTGTTGGTATAATACAAGCAGTGCAGCACAGACTGGCTTAGGATCATGTTTCCCAAAATGGAACAAATGGCAGTGGGATATGGGTTATTGAAACCACAGGATGAGCCTGCAGCTTATTCCTCTTGTGCCAGTTTACATGTGGACTGGGAATAAAAGATTAGAAATTCCAGATGCCTTTATGCTATCTTAATAGAGTCACATTATGATGTAGAATATAAAATGATTTTAGTTGTGGTCTGACATTTATGTCCAAATTGTTGAAATCCTCAACCCCAAGGTGATGGTATTAGAAGGTGGGGCCTTTTGGAAATGATTAGGCCTTGGGTGGGGTGGGGGGACCCTCACAAATGGGATTAGAGTTCTTATGGTAGACACCAGAGAGAGACTCCTTACCCCATCCACCATGTGAGTACATAGCAAGAAGATCTCATTGATGAGCCAGAAAGTGGGCCTACACCAGACAGCAAATGTGTCAGTGCCGTGATCTTGGATTGCCCAGCCTTCAGAACTATGAGAAATAAATTTCTCTTGTTTATAAGCTACCCTATTTATGATATTTTGTTATAGCAGCCCATACAGACTAAGACAACTTTTAAAAGATGAGTCTTCAAGACATTTTGAATATGTAAAGGTCTGTTATAGCTTGACTCCCTTAGGTATATTAGTTAAATAAATGCTTCAACAGCCCAACTATGAGATTTCTCATCTTGGCAGAGTGGTTGATTGAGGTGACCTCTGATAAGTCAGTTAGTTTTTCATGCTTTAGTCAAATTGGTCATAACTTTTAACTTAGTTGGGGAATTATTAGAAAATTAGAATTATAGAGTTGAATACTGTATTACTTTAAATGATTCATAAAGTATAAAGGTATAAACATCGCTGTAAGTGTGTTCATTCAAAGTTTTAGGATCTACTGCAGAGGAAAAGAAGAGAGGGGCTGGAGGCAGAAATATCATGACCTACTGCAAAAACATAACTGTGATTTATATGAGCTTACGTAGCTTTGTCCTTTACCATACCTTAGTTCTCAGGGTTATCCTTCAAAACAGGGAAGAAATGCATTTTTATTACTGGGTGATTTAACCAGTGGCCAAGATTATGACTTATAACCTTGGATTTTAAGATTGTCTATGGGCATAATTTGAAGATGAAATTTAATAGGGTTCCTCTAGAGTCCTAAAAGAAGAAGTCAATAAGGGAAGAGTTCTTTTATCTAGTAGTGGTTTATAAAACAGTTCCTGGGCATGACATCACAGTGCAATGTACTTGGTTCAGATTACTCCTCACTATCTATTAGTACAGCTACACCAAACAAAAGATGCCCTTTGATATTATAATGAGTCTCTGATGGGCATTAAAGGAAATGTGCAAAAATAAAACCCTCAGTATTCTTTTTTTAAAAAATACTACATTACTCCCCTTTTCTCCCCATTCATGTTTCTTTTGCTCTTACTTGAATGGGAATGAGAAGTGAAAATTAATGTATGTAATCGTACATACATTACATACAAAAGATAAACGTAGTTATCTTTTGAATTTTCCTTGCTTGGTTATTATATTTTGAAAAACTTTGACAGAAAAATGTTAAGAGAAAAATGCCTGAAAGGTAGATCAGTCAATTGTAAGGTACTCACTTTTAATTAAAATGTTTCTGATCTTTTTTTCAAGTGGGGGCTTTTCATATCTACTTACACTTATTGGCAGAGAAGAGGTAGTTGATTTTCTTTCTCTTATATTCCCTCCTCACTCACAGTATATTTTCCAATATTTTGTGTTGGATGCCTCTTTTAAAAAACCCTACACTCAATTATATGCTGAAAAGCAACTTTAAGATTATTATAAGGTGATTATACTAATGGATCTAATTTTACATGCCTTTCTATTTCATGCCCTTTGGTAGTGACCTCCCTATTCTTATTCTAAGTTGGCTACGTGACTAGAACAATGGGATTTTAGTGGAACAGATGCAAGCAAAAGCATGAAATGTGTTTCTGCATTTCTGCTTTCTTTTGTAGACTCCTGCCCCTGCCATGAGAACATGCCCTTTCCAGTTTGCAGGAGAAATATAAGAGAAGTCCAACGAAAGAGAGCTGAGTTTCCCCAATGATGCCATCAAGATGAACTAACTACAGTTAACCAGCCAGCTGATAGCAGATGCATGAGTGAGCCCAGCTGAGAGCAGGTGAGCATGGCCCAGAGCAGCAGAACTGCTGAGCCAGTCCCTTAGTTGAAACAAAATAATAAGTGATGGTCTTCAGCCATTCAGTTTAGAGTAATTTGTTGTTCAGAAATAGTGTATTGATACAGGATCATTTGTTCCAGAATTCCCATATTAGAGACGAGAATACTGAGGCTGGGAATCTACATTTTCCCAACTTAAGAGAGCTACCAAAGTCCCCAAATTTTAGAGTTGACAACTTGACTTATAAATTATATAAAAGTCAGAGCACCTAATTATTGACAAACTTCTCAATCCTTACCAGCTAATTCCAGATGATAATGTGTAAACAATATTTCCTGGATTTATTTTGATTAGTATTACACTTAAGGTTAAAGATTTTGTCAAGCCTAAGCATTATAGAAATTGTCATTCATGTGAAGTTATTCTCTTGTGCAATGGAAAAGCTTCATTTAGTGTGCTGAGTTTGTAGTTGCGTTTGACGCTTAATGGGGTTAGCCCTGTGAAGCATATTGCAAGTGTCCTCTAGAGACTGGACTGGTTTCCAACTGATTTCAAGTTGCAATTCAAATCCTTGTCTTTCACAAATAGCAACTACATTGTGTCAATTGATGACCTCGCAAAAACTACTGTAAATAAAATCTTAAACTTTAAAACTACAGTAAAGGTTACTCTGTAATATATGTGAGACCAGCAATCATGAATTAGGAGAGTTTCCTTTCAATTTTGAGTCAAGGTTCAGGATCCAAAATATAGAATTGTTTACTGAATTATAGCTTATGGCATTGTATTTGGATTGAGAAGTATAGAGATTCAGAATGATTTTCTCCTCTAATAGCTTGCTGTTTAATGGGAATTTTTTTTATTAAGCATAAATCTCATTTTCTTTAAAATACTTTAATATCCTAGTATAGTAGATTTTTAACAGTCTAAAAGTTTTAAGCTTTTTAATTTTGGTCTTGGAGACAGACAATAATTAACACTCCTTAAATGCATTTTTCTTTCTTCTGATGATGACTTGCCTTTGAGGACCAGGTTCAAAACATACAGCACTGAAATTGAATCACTCTGATTTTCATTTATTTATTAAGTGTTTGCCTTTGTGCCAGTTTTGCATTGTCATCAATTGGCTACAATAAATCTATATGTGCTCTGAAGAAAGTTGATTTCTTTAGTCTTCCTCTCCCAGACTGTTATTTTTTCTGTGTGATAAGCTTTAAAGGACTTAAAGGGATAAAATGTAAAGAAATTGTTTTGAGCAGAAAAGATATGCCTAATAGTTTGAAGACCTATGTTCTTCTGTTACCCAAATTCAAAAGAACCAATATGGCTATCATTGTAATTATTTTGTTATTCTTAGGCATAAGTTATTGAGTCTTTCCATGAGACAGCAATTCATCTTAACACAGTCTAAATCTAATAACAATCTTCAAGTCTTTATTTCAGATCACTTTTCCCTCCTGCTTGGATATCTTTCTTCTCAAATGTTGATATTCATTAGGAAGAAGAGAACAAAGACAGAGTTCTTTAATAAGAACGTGATAAACTTCCCTTAGGTATAACTTACCTTACACAAAGGGTGGATTTCTGTAAACTAAGGTAGAAATTAGATTTTTTATGTGTGAATGGAGAAATCTGTAAACACATTTTGGGGACATATTAATGTCTAGATTCCAGAACAACTCCTTTTAAAAATAAATATCTCTTACAAAATTTTATTCTTAAAAATTAAAAAAATTGAATCTACAATTTACTATTGCTAAAACCATTTACTTCAACATTTTAATTTTCCTTTTTTCTCACTATTCTTGAACCTATTAAAAGAGGAAAAATCAAACATGTTGGAACAACAGAAAAAATAAGGAAAAACAAAAATCCCTAAGAAACAAAATGTCTAGTGTCTTAATTATATACTGCTATGTAATAAATTTCCCCAAACTAAATGACTTAAACAGCATACTTATCTCACAGTTTCTATGGACTGGAAATGCAGGTAAAACTTACTTGGATTTTCTGCTTAGGCTCTTCCACAGGCCAGAATCACGGTGATATCTGGGGCTGAGGTCTAATTGCAAGGATCAACTGTGGAAAGATCCACTTCCAAGCTCACTCACTTGGTTGCTGGCATAATTCAATTCCTTGCAGGCTCTTGGTCAGAGGGCCTCAGTTTCCTGCCGACTGTAGACCAGAGGCTAACCTGTTTCTTGCCACCTGGTCACTTCTACATAGCAGCCTGCTTCATCAAAAACAGCAAGAGAGAGAGAATCTGCAAGCAAGAGGAAAGTCAGTCTTTTGCAACTTAAGGACTGAAATGACATCCCATCACTTTTGTTATATTCAATTCATTAGAAACAAGTCATTAAGTCCAGGGCATACTCAAGGGAAAGATATCACACAAGGGTATGAGATTATATAGGAGGCAGGGATCAATGGGGCCTGTCTTAGGAGTCCATGTATTACAGTTAGAGTGGTTCAGTTGTTATTGTTTTAATATTGTCTCCCTTTCATAGAAATACTTAAAAATATTTTGCTTATCTATCACATTTAATTACATACACTATACTGTTACAGCCAAATGTGAATATTGTAAGGTACGTATGCAAAAAATTACAAAAAATTTGCTTGACATGGTTAAGCATCCTCTCTAGAGTACTCTTGCAGGGTTGGAGTCCAACTGTGTTGGGGAGCTGTTTTCAGGTTTTGCCCTACCTGTGCTTTGTTCTTAGCTATGAAAAGAAAAAGTGGGTTATAACTTTCTGCTGTTCTCAAGTATGGATCAAATATGATATGGAAAGCAATAAAACTGAGAAATAAAGAGATGCAAGGCTCAGCATTATTTGTACTTGCAACTTTGGAGGAACAAAATTTTTAAATTCATTGTGTGTAGCATTGCAATAACTAGAGCTGTAGAAAGAGTTAATATTCTTTGCATGACATCTAAATGTGAAGAATTTCATATATCGAGAATTCTCTGTAGTTAACAATATAGGCTCTGGTAACACAACGAGCAGGTAATTTCAACACACACTGGCACAGAAGAGCAGATCTGGAACTATGAAGGAGAGGAATCTAGACCCATCAGGTAAGAAACATTTCTTTCCACCCTTTCTGACAAGATTTTCATGGACTTCCTAGTATGAAGCTAAGGTAGACATTAAAATGCTAAATTCAGTGCTGATTAAAATCCAGTTCTTCTTCCCCTTCAGTCTCATAGGAGGTTACACTTGTCAACTCTCTGCAGTTTGCAAAATTATATGACTTCCTAGCCAATGGATAATGAACAGAAGTGACATGTGTTACCATCTAGACCAAAGTACAGAAGAATGGGTCTGAGCTCTCCATATACTTTCTTCTTCCTGCTATGGTGACCAGTGATTTTTCAAATAGTAGAGTCTATGTCCACCTGAGTTCTTAAGTGACTGTATAAGGAAAATCCCCTGCCACTGACCAGTGATGGACATGTGGCATGTCAAAAGTGGTAACTCTTTTTTATGTTAAGGACCTTTATCTTAGTTTCCTATTGTTACCATAACAAATTACCATGAACTAAGTGGCTTAAAACAAAGCAAATTTATTATCTTATAGTTGTGGGATCAAGAAGTTCTAAAATCAAGATGTTGTCAAAGCTGTATAGTGCTACTAGATGCTCTTGGGGAGAATCTATTTCCTTGCTTTTTGCAACTTCTACAGGATACCAGCATTCCTTGGCTTGTGGCCCCTTCCTTCATCTTCAAAGCTAACAGCATAACATCTTCAAACCTGTGTTTTCCTCTCTTTGTCTCCCTGTTTGCTGCTTCTAATTTCACATTTTCTTCTCTCACTGTGACCTTCTTGCCTCCATCTTATAAAGACCTGTGTGATTACTTGGACCCACCCAAATAATCCAGCATAGTTCCCCATCCCAACATCCTTAACTTAATCTTCCAATCCCTCTTGCTAAATAAGGTAACATAGTTACAGGTTCTTGAGATTAAGATATGGACATCATTGGAGACTATATTAGGCCATTCTGCATTGCTATAAGGGAATACTTGAGACTGGGTAATTTATAAAGAAAAGGGTTTATTTGGTTCATGGTTCTGTAGGTTGTGTGAGCATGGCACCTGCATCTGTTTGGCTTCTGGTGAGGCCGAAGCTTACAGTCATGGTGGAAGGCAGAGAGGGAGCCAGTACATCAAGTGAACTCACAGAGTGAGAACTCATTCACTACCATGAAGACAGCACCAAGCCATTCTTGAGGTATCAGCTCCCATGACCTGAACATCTCCCACTAGGCCTACCTCCAACATTGGAGGTCAAACTTCCACATGAAATTTGGAGAGGACAAACATCCACGTCATATCAGAGATCATTATTTAACCTACCATATCCTTGGAATTAGGGGTTTATGTGTTACTGCAGCATAGTTTAATGTATGCTGAGGAATATGGAAGCCATAGTAAGTTAATACTAAAATCTCACTGGACATTAACTATAGAAGTATGCCCAAAGTAGCTATTTAGTAGACATAATCAGCCTCAACTTTTCTGTGTCATCATGAGGTTGCAAATTATAGAACTTGCTTACGAAAATTATATGCAAAATGCAGAAAACTGAGAATTGTCTATCACCCTCTGGTTTCTGGTTTCTAGGATTTCCAGGCAAGAGAAACAACAAATGACACCAAAATATGAACTATTCCTATTTGAGTATTTATATATCACACATTACATGTGATGAAGTCACAACATGACTTAGGATATTAGGTATAAGATCTGAAACAAGTGAAAATATCTTTCTAAAGTATATCTAATGACAGCAATAATCACATTTTGTTTATCAGATTGTTTTCTATCTGGACAAAATTTTTTTAATCTATTGATAATACCTTATGTGGCATTACATAATATAATTACATAATGTAATTATGTATGTTCAACTGTACTATTATTTTATGTTCTACTAGGTGGAATCTTATGATATGGAAGTTTTCATTTAAAAAAGCAATTATTTCTGTGTATACGTCTATATAAGACATAAGCAGATCAAGACAGATGATTAGGATATATGCAGCAAGACTACAATAAAATTTTATGGGTTTGAGTATTATCTCACATATGAGAAGAAGCTAATGGGTATGGAGCTTATGCTAATATTTTATCATTTCAACTCCAGAAGATCATGTACTCAAACACTGATTTATTCATGAATCCATCTATCCTTTCAACATTCCTTCACTATCAACTAGGAAGATACTGTAGCTCATCAGTAAGAATATATAGGTTTTGGAGAGAGATTGACACATAAATTTCAAACTCAGCCTCACCACTTACTAACTGTGTTGAGCTAAGTAAACACAGTCTCTCTGCCCCTTAGTCAGATATAAGTTTGATAATAATGTTTACAGTTAAGGATTATTGTGAAAATTAGAGATAATGTATATCAAACACTCGGTATGCTGTAACCATTCAACAGATGATAATAGAAACTCTGGTTGTTATTTGCCAGAAATCAGGATGTGAAGATGTAAAACACATAACTCCTCCGTCTAAATAACAAAAGTGGAAGCAAATGACTACAGTGTAGAATAGAGTTACCAATAAGCTATGGATCAGAGAGAAGAGAACGATTCAGTTTTTGGGAGAGTCATAAAAGGTCTGCATGACAGATGACTTTTGAGATGGCTTAGAAGGAGTAAATTGGGTTTCTGAAAGAGGAGACATTTTAACTAGGAGCAATATGTGTAGTTATAGGACATGTGAAAGGAGAGAGAGAATAAAAGAAACCTGAAGTAATTCGGTTTATCTAGAGCAGAAAGCTTTTCAAAACTCACTTTTCAGGTTTCACGAAGAATTTAATGCAGATCTACCATCAACCAGGCAATCCGATTTCCAGTATATACCCAAAGGAATATAACTCGTTCTAACAGAAAGACACATGCACCCATATGTTCATGCCAGCACTATTCACAATAGCAAAGACATGAGATTAATCTAGATGCCCATCAATGGTGGATTATGAAGAAAATGTGGTACATATACACAATGGAATACTATGCAGTCATAAAAGAAAATGAAATAATGTCCTCTGTTGCAACATGGATGAAGCTGGAGGCCATTATCCTAAGCAAATTAATGCAGAAACAGCAGACCAAATACCCCATGTTCTCACTTATAAGTGGGAACTAAACATTAAGTACACATGGATACAAAGATGGGAACAATAGACCCTAGGGCATACTTGAGGGTGGGAGGATGGTGAGGGTAAAAAAACTACCTATCAGGTACTATGGTCACTACCTGAGTGATGAAATCATTTGTATACCAAACTCCAATGACACACATTATAGCCATGTAACAAGCCTGCACATGTACCCCCTGAGCCTAAAATAAAAGTTGAGAAAAAAGAAACCCTTCCCTTCCTCATCATTCTGTCCTTTCAAGAGTGCAGTGTGGCATCAGAGGGCCTAAGAATCAGAAAAGTCACCCCCTCATTCTCTAATGCTTTGACTGTACTGAATATATATATCCTAAATATATAACATCTACCATTTTTGTAACCTTTTTTGTTTGCTTTTCCTCTTTACTAGGTTGTAAGTTTCACAAGTTTAGTGACCATCACTTATTCATCATTATATCTCTGCCATTTACGAGAAGAGATATTAGGTAATTATAATAAAGATTTCTCGAATGAATGCATAAATCATGTGGCCATGGTAGAAGACTAGAAGAAGTCTGAGTGAGTTAGCTAAGCAAAAGATTTTATTTTGTTCTTATATTGTTAACAGAGAGACATATTCAAGGAGAAGATTAATTGAGCAGCTAGGAAGGGGGCTGTAACCTGTAAAGCCACAGGGACAGAGCTGCCCAAGATCATGGGAGCCCACCTCTTGCATCAGTATGACTTGGATGTGAGACATGGAGTCAAAGGAGATCATTTTGGAGCTTTAAGATTTAATTACTGTGTTGCTGATGTTGGATTTGCATGGGGCCCATAGCCCTTTCATTTTAGCCAATTTCGGCCATTTGGAATGGGTTATTTACCCAATACCTTTACTCCCATTGTAACTAACTAGGAAGCAACTAATTTGCTTTGGTTTTACAGTCTCATAGGTGGAAGAGACTTGCCTTTTCTCAGATGAGACTTTAAACTTGGACTTTTGGGTTAATGCTGGAATGAATTAAGACTTTGGGGGACCATTGGAAAGGCATAATTGGTTTTGAAATGTGGAAGAAACATGAGATTTGGGAAGGGTCAGGAGTGGAATGATATGGTTAGACTTTGTGTCCCCACTCAAATCTCATCTTGAATTATAATTCCCATAATCCCAAAGTGTCAAGGGAGAGATCAGGTGTAGGTAACTGAATCATGAGTATGGTGTCTTTCATGCTGTTCTTGTGATAGTGAGTGAGTTCTCTCCTTATCTGATGGTTTTATAAGGGGCTTTTCCTCCTTTGCTCAGCATTTCTTCCTGCTGCCTTATGAAGAAGGTGTCTTCCTTCCCCTTTGCCTTCCACCATGATTGTAAGTTTCCTGAGGCCTCACCAGCCATGCTAAACTGTGATTCAATTAAACCTCTTTCCTCTACAAATTACCCAATCTTGGGTATTTCCTTATAGTAATGTGAGACCAAACTAATACATAGACCCTTGGTCTTGGACTTCACAGCATCCTGAAATGTGAGGAAATAAATGTTTGCTCTTTATAAATTACTCAGTCTCAGAGAGTCTATTGCAGCAGCACAAAACAAAGACATTCTATTACAAGGAGAACAGATTATTATTAAATTTATGCAAATAAATATATTTACAGAAAAATAAAAATACTCAAAAGTATCCTCCAATTTCTGACAGGATTAGGTAGAGAGAAAAAGATAAATGCTTTATTTTTGTTGACAAAGGTTTAATCTACTTAAAAAAACTTAAATTTAAAGTCAGGAGGTACATGTGAAGGTTTGTTACATAGATATATTGTGTAGTGGTGGAGTTTGGGCTTCTAGTATACCCAGAACCTGAACAATGAATATTGTACCCAATAGGTCATTTTCCATATCTCACCCCTTCCCCCAACATCCTCACTTTCGGAGTTCCCAGTTTCTATTATTTCCATCTGTACATTCATGTGTACCCACTGTTTATTCCCCACTGATAAGTGAGAATGTACAATATTTGATTTTCTGTTTCTGAGTTATTTCACTTAGGATAATGGCCTACATCTCCATCCATGTTTCTGCAATAGACATTATTTCATTTTTTTATATGTCTGCATACTATTTCATAGTGTATATATAGCATATTTTCTTTATTCAATCATCCATTTAGGGTAGATACTTAGGTTGATTCTGTGATTTTGCTATTGTGAACATAATCTACCAAATTGTTTTGATTTCTAGATAGATGGAGATAAAAGAGAAAGATTCCTTATGTCCAGAAAATAGAATACTAAACAACTAGCAATATTTTGAGCAAGAGTCACAAGCAAAATCAAAATAATTTTTCATCAGTTCATTCAATTTCATGTAATTCTTGTTTTGCTTGATCTTGGGTTAGTGATTTTATGTACCTATCAGCATCTCCATAACTTCTGAATTTTTCTTTTTTTTTTTTTTTTTTTTTTTTTTTTTTGAGACGGAGTCTCGCTCTGCCACCCAGGCTGGAGTGCAGTGGCCGGATCTCAGCTCACTGCAAGCTCCGCCTCCCGGGTTTACGCCATTCTCCTGCCTCAGCCTCCCGAGTAGCTGGGACTACAGGCGCCCGCCACCTCGCCCAGCTAAGTTTTTTGTATTTTTTAGTAGAGACGGGGTTTCACTGTGTTAGCCAGGATGGTCTCGATCTCCTGACCTCGTGATCCGCCCGTCTCGGCCTCCCAAAGTGCTGGGATTACAGGCTTGAGCCACCGCGCCCGGCCTGAATTTTTCTTTACTTAGGTCAGTGGTATAATCTTAAAGTTATTTAAGTGATGTCATCAGAAGCCTGTACCCCACAGTATCTCTCACAGTCCTTTCTAAGGTTCTCTGAGGCAGTCTCTTTTATTAAAGACACAACACTTTATGGCTTATACCTGATTTTTAAAAAATTGTTTCTTTACATCTAAGGAAGAAGATTTCTAACTAAGCTACAAATAAAAAGATTTATATGTTCTAGGGCTTCTCGATTTAGAGTTATGTGCCAATTGTTTTACACCGGCTTTGGGATGAGTCTCTCCTTATGAATACACAGTTCCTTGTTAGTCCCATAAGCCTTCAGAGGGAAGGCTTCTAAAATAACTCCCATCAGGTCCTGTGTTAGTCCTTTTTTATGCTGCTGATAAAGACATACCCAAGACTGGGAAGAAAAAGAGAATTAAATGGACTTACAGTTCCACAAGGTTGGGGAGGCCTCGGAATCATGGCGGGAGGTGAAAGGTACTTCTTATATGGTGGTGGCAAGAGAAAATGAGGAAGAAGCAAAAGCAGAAACCCCTGATAAACCCATCAGATCTTGTGAGACTTATTCACTATCATGAGAATGGCATGGAAAAGACTAGCCCCCATGATTCAATTACCTCCCTCTGGGTCCCTCCCAAAACACATGGGAATTCTGGGGTATACAATTCAAGTTGAGATTTGAGTGGGGACCAAATCGTATCAGGCCCTGAATATCAGCCTCCAAATCAGCCAACTTCTGATTATTTACAGGAAGGCCTAGAAAAGGGTCTGGCCATTTGTTATGTTGGTGAGGAGAATTTTTTTCAGGGGGCCATCTGGCTTGTGGCACAACTACAGAATAACTGTCAGTGGAAGGGTTTATGGTCTGTGTGGATTTCAATTTTTGTTGTAAATGTGATTTCTGCCATTTAGTTTTGCCAAAGGATCCTTTTAGGCTCACTATGACACTTTTCTTCTTCTTTTGACTTCTCCATAGGTACAAACAAGACATTTGTTTATAGTGGGAGCTCTCTAAAAATCCTTTTAAATACAAAAGCTTTTGCAGATCACAGGATCTGTCATCTGTCCATTCATGATTTAGGATCTCCAAAGGTATACCTGTTCCAAATGTGACTAAAAAGTAGTAAGACTTTTTGTGGCTTAACAATGGACATAAGAGGTATTCCCAGAAATGGTGCAGAAGATACAGCCCCTATAATCTAAGGTCATTTCTCAAGTCACTTCTATAAACACTTCTTCTAAGTCTCTTTCTCTGATGAAGTTGCTGAAAAGTAGCAATGGTGGGTATAATGCTAGCAACAAATGGAATGCCTGGGCTACCCAGATTTTTATCCAGCTAACTACAAATTCTTGGGATCCCAATCTGATGTTTGGCCATCTCTTAGCACAGACTTGGCAACCTGTACTCCTGGCAGGCAGAAAACCAGAGAGAGAGAACTCTCTTACTAAATCCAAGCCAAACTTTCAAGACACAAAACAAGACAAACAGGGCACAATGACTATCCCTGTGAGCAAAAGCACCCAAACTAAAAGTCATAATACCCAAATAACTATTTCCCATAAGTGTTTGCTCCATCTAATCTAAATATCGTAAAGAAATGACTATCCCTGTGAGCAAGAGCACCCAAACTAAAAGTCATAATACCCAAATAACTATTTCCCATAAGTGTTTGCTCCATCTAATCTAAATATCGTAAAGAAAAGACAATGATATGGTAGGACTAGGAAGGGAAGACCATGGTCCCTTTAAACGATATGGAAGGGGAGAGGGAAGTGCGGTGTGGGCCCTGCTGAGGGTTGTACCCCCACGGACGTGGGCGATGACAGGCACTCCTGCTTTTGTGCCCAAATGTTCCATTTTCCAAGACCACCCTGGCCTGCCACGCCCCCATCCCGGGTCTGTAAAAACCTGAGACCCTAGCAGGCAGACACACAGGCGGCCAGATGTGGAGAGGAGCACATCAGCGGAAGAGGACACAAGCACCTGGATGGAGACAAGATGTCCAGGGGAGCACGCTGGCGGAGAAGAGCACGCTGGCGAAGGAGAGCACGCTGGCGGAGGGGAGCCTGTTGGCGGAGGGGAGCAGGCCGGCGGAGGGGAGCAGGCCGGCGGAGGGGAGCAGGCCGGCGGAGGGGAGCACGCTAGCGCAAGAGAGCAAGCCGGTAGAAGGGAGCACGCTCGCGGAGGGGAGCACGCCGGAGGAGGGGACCAGGCCAGCGGAGGGGAGCACGCTGGAGGAGTTGAGCAGGCCGGCGGAGGGGAGGAGGCCGGAGGGGAGCACGCCGGCGGATGGAGAGCTGGCTGGAGGAGGAGAGCAGGCTGGAGGAGGAGAGCAGGCTGGAGGAGGAGAGCAGGCTGGAGGAGAAGCACACCAACAGGAGTCAGCAGGCCATCTACCAAGCAAGTGTGGCAGAGTTTGGTCACTTAGACGGAGGAGAGCCAGGGCTGATGAGTGGCCCAACTCCAGTGGAAGACCATCTGCTTTCTGGCTGCCCCATCAGCAGACAGCTACTTCCACTCAATAAAACTTTACACTCATTCTCCAAGCCCACGTGTGGTCCAATTCTTCCACTACACCAAGGCAAGAACTCAGGAAACAGAAAGCTCTCTGTCCTGGTGACAAGGTAGAGGGTCTGACTGAGCTGCTTAACAGAAGCCCTCCATAGACGGATGGCAAACGTTTAAGCGCCCTGTAACACCGCCCAGTGGGGCTTCAGGAGCTGTAAACATCCACCCCTAACAGTGCCGTGGAGTCAGAGCCCCACAGCCTGCCCATCTATAAGTTCCCCTAGAGGTTTGAGCCGTGAGGCACTGAAGAAGCAAGCCACACCCCCATCACATGCCCTGGGAGGGGACAAGGGAATTTTTCCTGTTTCAACAAAGACGAGTTCTTACTGCACGCACTCAACTGGACACTGAGCAGAGATCAGCAAGGAAATTTCTCTTTGGTGTCTTCGTCAAGAGATCCTGAGATCTCAGCTGCAGTCTTCAGAGTGACTGCGGAGTCCCAACCATCCCATCTTCATTGCCAAAGTGTTGGGGAGGGAAAACTATTCTTGGACTCACTTATGTTCCTGGCTTTGAGGTCTGCAGATTAAACTGACAAAAGGCATTAGCAGGAGAAATAAAAACTAAAGTTTATTTATTTCTGCGTATGGGAGCACACAAAAGCAGTGGCCTCACTAAAAAGCTAAAGTTAGGGGCTTATATGCCTAATTTGAAAGAAAAAGTGAAGGGGAGAGAAAAGGCTTTGATGAGAAGAACATACATGTTTAGGAAAGACACATAGATTCTTAGGGGAACAAGTGGGAGGAATTGTATTGTTTCTGTAGGTGCAAGTGGTCTTTTTTTTTAACCTTTTCATAGCATCAAACTCCTTCAGAGGGGTATTCATGATAGTGGAATTCTTTTGAAAGTTTTTACTTCTAGGTAGATAAGGAGAATTCAGAAAAAGGCTTCGCAGTTGTATATCCTGGATCTCTCCACCACAATCCTATGACAGCTATTACCCATTTTCACTTCCGGGTTTGCTATACACGTAATACATTTGTATACATAATATAAGACATAATTCCTGAAAGTCTCATAACTAATGACAGTGATGCTTTATGTATTAAATATAGCATATATTATTTATATTTTAAACCATGGGGTAGTTGAACTAATTAGATGTTTTAGTTATGTTTATCTTTTTTAACGCATTACATGCCGTAGGGAATGTGTGAAAGAAATCAGAAACCATGGCTTACATTTCAGTTTCTCATGAAGCTGTGTAATCTTGAGTCTGCTCTTTGAAAGTTGTTTTTGTATTTGTTGGTGAAATGAGAATAATGATAATCTTCTTGCAGGGTTGATGAGATATAATGAGATAAAAAAAATGAAAGAGCTTGGCAGACTGCTTCGTGCATAGTAGGCATCCAGTACATTTCAGTTGAACCTAAATCTAGTGGAATCCAACTTCTCACGATGGCAACAAACTAAGCTGCCTATATTTTCTCTGGTTTCCATTTGATCCTTGTCTTACTTATAACATACTTTTAATCATAGAAGGGATGCACTAATGTATGCTACCTTTTTTTTACCAAACATTTGATATATCATTATTGTACACTAGAACCATGTTATCTGTTTTAAGGTCACTGTGCCATGCTGTCACTAAAAATCAGTCAAGTGGAAACACACCATCATTTACAAGCGCTAGATAGTAGTTTGGCAAGGTGGAAGCTTATACATTTAGGTCATAAATTAATAGCTAAGTTAATCTTCCTTTTTTAATTAAGAAAAGTCAACCAAGCATAAATGTTGATTAAACAGATGATGGTACCAAAAGCAGCATATAGGTAATATATGGTACACAAATTATTCAGCCCGCGTCTCTCCATGAAGAGCAAAGAAGAAATCAAGGTGATTATCTAAAAGATATAGGCATAAAATCTAATAAACAATTTTTTACCTCAACCACATCTCTGAACTTTTTGCATGAATTATCTGTTTAATTCCTTCAATAATCCACTTAGCTCTAAGAAGTTTTATCTAAACCCTGTTACTGTCAGTCATTAAAAAATGACAGTTTTTCCCTTCACTATTTTATACATGTGAATATTAAGACAGTAAACGTCAAAGTGACTACTAAGCTCCTTATAGGAGATACTGAGAATAAAGGCAAAATATGAAAACAAAATTTCACACTGCTCACATTATTTTGGTTGGGAATTTTTCTGTTGCTCTTGATCAATATTTCTTAGTCTTGGGCAAAACCTTAGCGAACCAGCATCCTAAATTATTTCTGTAGGGTGTAAATTCATCTGCTGTTCCTCAAAATAAGTTATTTATTTTCAGAGAAAAATCAATGTTGAATTTGCAACTTTATCAGGTTTAAAGGCAGGTTAAATTCAGTCACCAAAGTATTGTTTCTCATTTATATTCTCTGTCTATTTCAATTCAGGTATCTGTGAACCTTGGGAAATCTTTGCTTTTTTTTTCTCTCACCTTCCTTCTGGTCTTTCAGTCAGAGAGGAAAGGGATGTAATGTTTATTGTCTAAGTGCTACACATAAATTGAATCATTTCATGGGCTCAGACCTAAAGAAAAGAAATAGACTTCCCAAAAGAAAGGAGTCATCTTGTTTCTCTCCAAGAACAAAATAGCTTGTACTCTGTTTATTTGGTATTCTACTCCATTTGGTAAGTGCTCTTTTCCTCTGGCTTTCAGTTTATGTTCAAACATCTACATGCATTTATCAGATTGCCTTTAGAGACTGCCTGTGAGGACAGGCATTTGCATTCACTTTCAATGATCCCAGCATCTTGGTATAGCAAACATCCACACTGTTAGGAAAAGCATCAGTCTATACTTAAAGTATACAAGTGTCACTTGAAATCTAAGCTCTTAAATAAGAGGGAAGACATCTGGCCTTACTCCTTGTTCTTATACTCCCACAGTCTGAAGACTTGCAGAAAATTTCCTTAGCAAGTAACCAAACAACTATGAAGTATAATAAAATGTACTCACTAATGGTGGATACTCACTAATGTACCCACCATTGATTTTAAAAAATGTAAAGTATCCTTTGAGTACTATAGTTTAGTTTAAAATGATCAATTGTGTAATGCAAACTTGGAAGAGCTTAGAAAAGCATGAGTAAGGGTTAAGTGAACAATATTTTCAGAGGACTTTTGCCGAGTTTCTAAAAGTATACAATGGTTTAAAGGATATATAATTCTGACTAATTCTTTACTTGAAAGTGGAATGAACTTGACTCTCCTCAAGCCAGTCCCAATTAGATCATATTAATGAAGGTTTTTATTGTAAATTCAGTTTTCTGTCAAGGATACTACTTTTCCAGATACTTATGTGACTTTCTTCTTTATTTTCCTTTTAAGTTCCCACTCAAATAACACCTAGATATAATAGAATCCTCACATTCCAAGAGCACGCTTTCATTCTCACCCTCGCTTTTTATTATTTTCTCCTTAGATCTTACTGCCTATATAACATATTGTGTATTTATTTGTTTGTCTCCGGTCTTCCACTAGATGCAAATGTTATGAAAGCAGAAAATTTACTGATTTTGTTCATTCTTTTTTCCAGTGCCTACAATAGTTCCTGGTATATAGAAGGTATATACTAAATATTGGGAGAGTGAGGGAACAAATGGGATTTGCTGCAGAAGACTAAGGAAAAGACATAAATGAATAAATAACTAGTAGAATGTTAGCACAATCAGAAAAAGGGCCATTTCTTTTCATTTGGATGTTTCAAATCTATTTGTTGTTGTTGTTTTTCTGGCTGGGCTTGAAATGTAGGCATTCAGCCAGGAGGCTGTATGCTGACTAATGAGATAGCGATACCCATTTAGCCCAGCAATATTCATACATTCTATATGCATTCATTTTTCTCTAGTGACATTTTAATATATTTTGGTGAAGATATTCCCAAGATAATGAAGATATGTTGAGTGAGCCTTAAAAGTGATGAGTCTTTTTTCCATTATCAAAGACAAATACAGGTGTGTAATGTATGCAGAGAATTAGAAGTAGGGAAAAAAATGAAGGAATCCCAAATAATGAAAAGAAATTAAAGCTCTCCAATAATTGAAAGAAAGGCCAAACTGAAAACATAAATCTCCAGGCTCTGCAAGGATTTATACTGATGTGGGGCACGTGGACCAATGGCTTTCATGATGTGATTCATTTTGAAAAAAATGTCATTTCCATTGCCAAGTAGAGTTCATGGTTTAGTGAAAATTTCATCTTCAGTCTAATCACATGAGCCAAATTCTGGCCCTATATATTCTGATGTGAGGAATGAGTGTTTTTAGTTTATTTGTGAGATTCCAAGCATAATATCCAGGAGGGTTAGTCACATCACAGCTAAGGTAAGATTTTGTTAGATTTGTGTTAGACCTTATTGTAGGCACCAAAATTTCTTTGTAACATTACTTGAAAAGGCATAAGAACTGTTTAATAAAAGAATGCTTTGGCTCTGCCCAAATGACCAAGAAAGACATTAACTCACGTATAACACAGTCTTGATGGTCAGACCAAAAGGTATGTGATTGTCAGTTATTTTCAGCAGAGACTCATAGAACAACAAAACAGGGAAGAATCTGAACAGGGATTGGACTTTAAAGAACAAGTATCTTTGATCAATTTTTAAAAAATGATCATGGGCTGGCCACAGTGACTCATACCTATAATCCCAGCACTTTGGGAGGCCGAGGTGAGAGGATTGCTTGTCTCTCCAGGAGAGACCAGCCTGGGCAATATAGTGAAACCTCATCTCTACAAAATGTTTTAAAATTAGCTGAGCGTGGTGGCAGATGCCTATAGTTCCAGCTAATTGGGAGGATGAGGTAGGAGAATCACTTGAGCTCGGGTGGTGGAGCTTACAGTAAGCTGAGATCATTCCACTGCATGCCAGCCTGAGAGACAGAGCAAGACCTTGTCTCAAAAAAAAAAAAAAAAAAAAAAAAAAAAAAAGATCATGATTCAGTAAATTAAATTAAAACTTTTCTTCTAATACTGGCTATATAGTAACAATCAGAGCAAGTAGTTTACACCGTTTCTACTCAAGGG
This sequence comes from Macaca mulatta, assembly GCF_049350105.2. Lineage (NCBI taxonomy): Eukaryota > Metazoa > Chordata > Mammalia > Primates > Cercopithecidae > Macaca > Macaca mulatta. Next base: position 32,886,151 of record NC_133408.1, read on the forward strand.
TATTGATGCTTAAAATGAATCCAGCTATTTTATTGGAGGATGGGGGAATCTGTCTAGATAGTAAGTTAAGCAGTAATAGCTAATGCAACAAATACACAGTGTAGGTCATTCTACATTTGTAGGTCTGCTATATGTTGGGTTCTATGTGTTATGCAGTAAAATTTTACTTCAGTCTTTTTCCAAAATTCAGGGGTTGGGCTGTTTAATGCAGTAACTAATGAGTTGATGTCCAATTCTTCTGAGTAAGTGAATATTCACAGAAGCAGAGGTGAAAAAAATGGAGGCCACAGAGTAGGTGTAAAGTAGATACACAGATCTGCATTGTGGCGGTTCTTGTTGAGCTGATATTTGGATCAGCAGTGAGACTGCTTGGTACCATTTCAGAAGACAACAGCCACCTAGCTGGTCTTCTGTTGAAAAACTCTCTACTTGATCATCTGGAGGAAGAGACTAAAAGCTGCAAAGTTGAGTCAGCAGGCTTTTCAAAACTCAGGAGGTGAAGTTGTTATACTCAAGAGGAATGTATTTTTTAAGTTTAACAAGATGGATATAAATCATAATATCACTCTTGAGAGATCATCTACATGTGTGTCTGTCTACAAGTCTCTCAATTAATGTTTTAGATTTAACCAGGCTTTGTTTGTTTGTTTATTTACAGGAAGTGATACATATACAAATTGACATAGGAAAATGCCACTTGTATAATGTTGTAGCCAGTATTTTCATCTGCTGTTGTCTGAATTCTCCCAAAGTGGTTAACTTCAAAATGCAAACTTAAAGCATGAAAAAATAAAACAGTAATCTGAAATACACATTTGAAAATCTTATCCTTTTACCCTATCAGATGGTAAAATGTTTGCCCAGATATGTAGAATAAGTTTTCTAATATGATATTTAATCAGTGTACTATCTTATTTTGGGTTAAATTAATATAATTATACTATTTATTTGGAATGAGATAGACAGAATTCAGAATTCAGAATAGAAGACCAAATATAATTAGGTCCCAGTGAACTCTCAACATAATTTTCTCTAACAGTCGCACATGAAAAGGAAAACCAAAGCAATATAATGCTTGTTTTCCTGAAACACCATCTGTTATTTTGTTTGAATTAAGCTCAGTGCTCTAAAGGTTATGGATACTGTGCAGTAATTAGTACCATTATGGGGAATGTTCTTACTTCTATGTATTGGATTTCCCCAGTTTTACAATGATATAATTCCAAATTGGTCCTTCACCAGAGGTGTAACTAAATTTCTTTCTTGTTCTAAAATATAGGCAACACATATTGTGTTATCAATTTGCTTGTTCTGGAATGCAAATAAAATAGAAACTTGTTTTGTCTATTTTCTAGATAATTGTTGTTTTCTATATACCACATATATAGAGACTTTGAAGAAAGTGGTTATCAAATTGTTATTAAATATCTATACATTACATTAATTTCTCTAGCTGAGAGAAATTCTTTCTTTTTAATTATAAGAGAATTAGATTCCCTTCCCCAAAGAGAGGCCAACAAATTTCAAGTATTTTTATATACTGTATAAATATAAATGAATCTTTGTACATCATTTCGCTCCCTGTAGAGCAAGGCTAAAATGCCCTTTTGGAACAGTTGTGCAGAAATATTTAATTGCATGGCATGTGGTTATGGATATTTTATATAGAGGCTATATCTATCTCTTAACTTACAATTAAAATGATAAATTTAAGATTCATATGTCTCAAGTATTGTTCTTATAATATTAAAAACATTACACTTGAAATAATAAAAAAAGAAACTAAATGGTGTTTATATTAGACCAAAGCAAGTCAAAATCAGGGCTTTTATCCTGACTATGAATTCCAATAAAGTAGAGAGTATCTACAAATTCACAAGACTCTGTAGGATAGGGCAGTGATCTGGCCACGAGCTTCATCAGAGTCAGTGCTATGTCATTGGGCTTTCTGGTCAGTGTCAGAGATTGCCACCTGGTCAATTCATCTATTGGCAATAATGATAATAACATTAAGTGTATACACAGTATGTACTGAGTACTTTACATAAATTAACTCATTTGATTATGACAACAAACTCCTTATGGTAGTAGCATTATGATCTCCATTTCACAGGTGAGGAAATTGAAGAAAGATACTCAGTGGACCTGAGGAACTAAGTGGCATATCCAAACGCAGGCAAGATAATGCCTTAAGATAAGTCTGTGCTACTAGGCCCTTCCTAGAAAAGGCAGTCGGCAGTTGAGATTTGCCTTGTGATTGCCTTAAAGGGCAAGCTTCATAAAGAAAGACCAGTACACAATCAAAGGCTTGGGCTCTATCATAATAATAGCAAGCCCTCAGATGGAACTTGCTGTCTGTCAGGCACTTTACATATAGCAATTTATTTAATCTTCATAACACCCCTAAGAGATAAATAATCTTTCTATTTCATTTTACCGTTATGGAAATTGACACATAAAGAGATTGAGTAGCTTGACTACGAATGCTATAATGACAAAGGCAGGCTTTGAACTCAGGCAGTCTCATGCTAGACTCCATGTCCTTTGCCATTGTGGGATATTGTGTCGTATTTGGGGAACTTAAGATCTTAAGTAATTTATTAAGGTTTGGAAGAAAGAAGAGGAAATGTAGAAAATGCCTTTTAAAATTAAAATTCAATAAATGAGAAAAATATATCAAAAAAGTATTAATGACAGTAATTAATGGGCATGCTATAATTGAGTCTATGTTTGCGCTCCTGTTCAGTTAGTACTTGCTATGGGTTAGATCGTGCCCACACTTCTCCACTGATTTATATGTTGAAGTCCTGTCCTCTGTTGCTTTAGATTATGACCTCATTTGGAGAAAGGGGCTTTACAAAGGTAATTATGCTAAAGTGAGGTCATGTTAGGGGACCCTAATCCACTGACTGGTGTTCTTACAAAACCAGGAAATTTGGTCACGGGCAGGTACAGAAGGAAGGCAATGTGAAGAGACATAGGTAGAAGAAGGCCGTCTATAAGCCAAAGACAGTGGCCTGGAGCAGATCTTTCCCTCACAGCCCTCAGAAGCAATGAACCTTACTGACGTTATTTCAGACTTCTAGCCTCCAGAACTGGAAGGCAACACATTTCTGTTCTTTAAGCCACCCGGTTTATGATACTTTACTGTGGCAACCCTAGCAAACGAATACAGTATTCTTGGATGAAAATTAGCAGAAAATAATTTCAAACAGCTTAGCCAAAAATTCTGATTGAATGGAAGCGTACTGGGACACCTCATAGATTTTTTAAAGTTTGAATAACCAACCTTTAGTGTACAGAGACTGGAGAACATCAGGATCTCAGGCCACAGACTCAAGTCTCTCTCATTCTCTTTCTGTCTCACAGACTCTCTCATTCTTCTCTTTCTCTTGCAGATGGTCTGACATGGTTTGGCTCTCTGTCCCCACCCAAACCTCACGTTGAATTGTAATCTCCAGTGTTGGGGGAGGGACCGGGTGAGAGGTGATTGGATCGTAGGGACAGATTTTCCCCTTGCTTTTCTTGTGACAGTGAGTGCTCATGAGATCTTGTTGTTTAGCGGTGTGCAGCACCTCCCCCTTAGTCTCTCTCTTGTTGCCATGTGAAGATGTGCTTGCTTCCCCTTCACCTTCTGCCATGATTGTAAATTTCCTGACACCACCCCATCCATGCTGCCTATACAGCATGTGGAACCGTGAGTCAACTAAACCTCTTTTCTTTATAAACTATCCAGTCTCAGGTAGTTCTTTATAGCAATGTGAGAACAGACTAATACACAATCTTTCTTCACTTTTTACTCATGACTACTTCAAAGGAGATAGGTCCTCACACACTATCTAGCACTTACAAGCAAGTTTAAATCTCAGTTCTAAACTCATAGGAGACAGGATCTGATAGGCTTGACTTAAGTCAAGGTCTATCCCTATTCCAGCCAGCTATGGCCAGAGAAATAGGGCCACAGAAGACAAACACGATCTAGGAACAGGACCATATTATGACTTTTATGGGCCCGAGGCACTTTTGTCCTCATGGGCCCCAACCTCATACCCACACACACACAAAAATACCCTAAAACTTATGTTTTGTCATGACATTAATATAACAATGTTACTATATAGTAAAATATTCTCTTTAACATGAAAGATTTTTTTTTTCATGTAAAAGAAATTAAGACATTTTAATGAGCCCCTGAAGTATTGTGGACCCTAGGCACTGGGCCATCTGTTCCTAATGTGGCTTTTTTGGTGAAGTGGACTTTTTAAAGAACAAGGGAATTTATATGGATAGCGACGTGTTCCTATTTACTTATACATTTGTAAAGCCTTTTGCTCCCACTCTCTTTCTATGAAACATTTGTAACTTGTCTTGTTGACGATGATACAAGTAATATCAATGCCAGAGAGGATATTTTTCCTTTTCTGTTCCTCCATCTCAGTGCCTTTCATATTTATAACTTAAAGTTGTTGACTTCCACTTCCTGATTACCATATGGTGTCAAGGGTATTACTTAAATATTTATTAGGGAAAAGGCTTGGGGTAACCTAAGTAAGCTCCTGGACTGAGTATTTTTACTTATACTGGAGTATCTTTTCAAATCTTTCTCCAATACAGGGTTATGTTTTACCACCTATGTCCATGATAACTTGTCACTGAAGCACATGTTACATTACTCTATTTTCATAAGTAAAATAAATCAAGAAGCCTGCAGCTTCACTGGGAAATATATATATCTTGCTTTTAAGATGATATTTAATTGTGGGTCAAACTGAACAATGGTAAGGTGCATTTTCTGTCCTGCAGACATGTAAGGGACTTCTAAGACATATTCAGCTTCCCTATTATGTGCCATTTTTGAGTCCTTTTATCTGTGCTAACAATAATGATATCAAGGAAATAAAAGCAGGATGACAAGTCTGCAATTATTTGCCGAGTTTCAAGTTGAAAAGGTTGGACGGGTGAATAGATTGAGTATGAGCAATACACCTCAGAGACTGTTTTCTGGAACTTTCAATGGGATTGCCATCATATGACTTGAAATACCAAGTGAAGCATACCTTTGGGGGAACAATCACAGTGTTTACAGAGTTGTGGGTTACAGAAGTAGTTTTATAAGAAATTGGGTGTCTTATTTGGAGATATCAAATCAAACTAAGGCTCTCCAAAATGCCACTGCAGCTACACACTGGAGCCTTTGCCACTGATAGTGGCTACTGGTTTCCTAGCACCATTTGAAGCTGTGCACACAAATGTGCACTATATTCAGCCTGAGAACTGCCATTTTAAGAGCAAAGAATCACCTTCATTCAAATGGGTAAAATATGGAGCAGAATTATTACTGCTTGGGGCTCATTTGATCTGGAAACATGGTAGGTATGATGATTCATTTTATGTGTCAACTTGGCTAGGCCACAGAGTGTGTAGATATTAGGTCAAACATTATTCTGGGTGTGTCTGTGAGGGTATTTTTTGATGAGACTGATGTTTGAATTGGTGGACTGAATAAAGCAGATTGCTTTCCACAATGATGGTGGCCCCGACCCAATCAATTGAAGGCCTAAATTATAGAACAAGGCCTCACCTTCCCAGGAGTAAAAGGGAACTCCTTATGTCTGATTGTTTCAAGCTGGGATATTGGTCTTTCCATTCTTCAGACTTGAATTGAAACATTGGCTCCTCTTGGGTTTAGAGCCTGTAACATATAATATTGGCTTTCCTGGTTCTCAGGCCTGTGAACTCAGAGTGGAACTTAACCTTGGATCTTCTGGTTCTTTACTTACCGACTGCAGATATTGGGACTTGCCAGCTTCCATAATCCCTGGGCCAATTCCTTATAGTAAATATATCTATCTATACAGACATCTTGTTGGTTCTGTTTTTCTCTAGATCCCTAATATAATAGGTACACTCTAAGCCAAGCTTAGTCGAAGTTTTTTCTTTGTAACACTTCAAATATTTACCTTTCATAATTTGACCCAAGTGAACATAACACGTTGTAGGCTCTCGAAAGGATTTATTACCTGGGAAAAAGGTGAAATAGTAGAGTTAACACTTCCATGATCAGGAAGCACTTCAGAACAGAAGTCTTTGTTGCAGCTTAGCCATCCTATTTTGAAACTGGACTAGTTTAGATCTTCCAAACTAGTGAGCAGTAGCATACTTCTGTGTGGTGACTGGACTACCTGAAAAGTTGAACATTAAATGGCAGAGGAAAGCATGTGGGGAGGGTGGGGAAGAGACTGTGGATGTGCCCTGAGGGCCTCCACAAGAAGTGGTATCTTCCCTTGTCTGTTCTCTAGAAGTGGGCATGGTGCAGCCACCCATGCGCCATGGTGTGGCACTCCACCCCACAAAGATGAACTTGTCAATCAATGTGAAGCTGGCCCTGAGGCTGAATAAAAGGCAGGCTGATACTGCAGTGGCCCTAAAGCATCCTGTCCTCTGTGTACAAGGACAGCTCCTGCATCTTCCTGGGAGGGCTTTGTTATGGACTGACTGAAGGTGGTGTCATCTGTGTAGCCTCTCAATAAGGGGCGATATATGAACATTAATCTTGTACAGGACAGGGAGGCAGGAATGTGTCTAGAGGATTCTGTTCTGCCTGCTATGAAGACCAGAGGAGTGCCATTTTGGCCATTGACAATTTTAATGGAATCAAGATCAAGGGAAGAACTAACTATTTGAGCTGATCAAGAATGAAATTACAGCTTCGTGCCTCCCTCCCTCGCGTGACCCAAAGGACTCAAATGATGCCACGAGAGAGTTCTGGGAGAAGGGTTGTGGGGCCCAGAGTCCCTCACCTAGTTCATCTGAAGGCTCCAGTGATTAAACACTCTCACAACAGCACAGTTGAGAAAAACAGGAAAACAAACAAACAAACAAAAACAAAAAAACAAAACAAAAAAACCATCAAAGAGAAGAACATCATTTGAGTTAAAGACAAGGAGGGACAGAGAAGTCATCATCCACTCTGCCCGCCAGAGACCAGATGAAAAAAGATAAGGACACACAAAGTTGCAATAAGCACACCAAGATGGAATTAGAGTCCAGATAGGGGCCGAAGCCCTAACTAAGTTGTCCTGTGTCCAGGACAGCAGCTGCAGACCACAGCTTCCTGCGAGCACAGGAGGACCTAGAGAAGGGGTGAGAGGAAGGATAGTCAGGATTCTGAGCCCAGTGCTTTGGCGGTGGCAGGATGAGAAAAGAGAAGAGCAAAGATAGGGACACATTTCAGTTGATTTGAAAGCATAGCCACACAAATTCTCCAACCCCAGGAACCATAAGCCAGACCAGGCTGCAGCCTGCTCACATCCTCAGATTTTGAAACGAAGTGTGATATTTAAAATGCAATGGGATGGACCTTGTGATTTTATAATTTCTGTAAATAAAGTATCTGGGGCAGAATTTCCTTAAATTGAGATCTGGTTTTTTTTTTTTTTTTAATGACTATTTAAAATTTACAATAGTTGAAATTCCATTGAAGAGTTTATATGGCATCTTTTGTAAAGTCTCTGAAATTTTGATGGGTAAGATTTCTTTCTTTCCTTCTTTCTTTTTTTTTTTTTTTTTTTTTTTTTGAGATGGAGTCTCACTCTGTCGCCTAGGCTGTAGTTCAGTGGTACAACTTCCGCCTCCTGGGTTCAAGCGATTCTTGTGCCTCAGTCTCCCAGAGTAGCTGGGATTACAGGCATCTGCCACCACGCCCAGCTAAATTTTTGTATTTTTAGTGGAGATGGGGTTCCACCATGTTGGCCAGACTGGACTCAAACTCCTGACCTCAGGTGATCCATCTGCCTTGGCCTCCCAGAGTGCTGGGATTACAGGCCTGAGCCATCATGCCTGGCCTAACATTTTAAGAGCAATGACCTATAGTAGTTCCCACGTAGTCACTCCTTTCCCATAGTATTCTGCTTAAATATTACTCTAAATATTACTATTTTTGACGTAACAGGACATGCAAAAGGTGGGAAATACTGGACTAGATAATCTCTACAGTTTTTAATTTAGTTCTAAGCTTCTTAGGCCATGAGGGGAGAATGTCAGCCAGCATAGTGGGAAAATACTGCTACCATACGGTTTAAGTAAGGACTAACAAATATTTAGGCTCCTGCTCTTGTATGATTTTATAGATCGATAAAAATACAAGATTTATTGTTTTTATTTTTTCCACTGTAACTTTAGCTAATGATAAAATCAAAGGCAAAGTATATTTCTGTGGAGAGTAGTATCAGTTGAGATACATGACAAATCATGGCAGATTAAAAAGATAATATCTCTGGCTGGGCGCGGTGGCTCACTCCTGTAATCCCAGCACTTTGGGAGGCCGAGGCGGGTGGATCACTTGAGGCCAGGAGTTCGAGACCAGCCTGGCCACGTGGTGAAACCCTGTCTCTACTAAAAATACAAAAACTAGCTGGATGTGGCGGCAGGCACCTGTAATCCCAGCTACTAAGGAGGTTGAGGCAGGAGAATTGCTTGAATCTGGGAGGCTGAGGTTGCAGTGAGGCGAGATAGTACCATTGCACTCCAGCCTGGGCAACAGAGTGAGACTCCATTTCAAAAATAAAAAAATGAAAAGGGAGTTTCTCTGATAACACATTCCTTCTACTCTTCTCTTTATATATTTTTAACTATATATAGAGATATATACACAGATATATATATATATAAAATATACATAAAATCTAAGAAAGCATAATATTTTATTCTCTCTCAAAGGGTGTTTTATCGGCCAGTGATCTTGGGATATGTAAAGTGATATAGAATAATTGGAAATGCAAAGTGTTTCCTGGATTCTGTTAGTATTTGATGTTTGATTGATGAGCGTTTCATTCCCATTTGCAATTTCACATTCTGCATATAGACAGAGCTGCATATATGAGCTCGCAAAGGTTGCTACTTAGGATAGAAACCTCAAACTAACCTTTTGGAAATTGCCTGTTCGTTTTAAATAAGAAGAAAATCACCAAATTATAATATCTTAAGTGGTTTGAATGTATCGTGACTTTGGGCGAATCATTCTCTACACAGGAAATTTATTTGTCCTAAAAATTGTTTTAAAAAGTCTACTAATTTTTCTCTAGTCTATATGAAAGTTACTGGTAATATAGGCAATGAGAATATTGCTAATCAGCATTTACTGATCAATGAAAGTAAAGCAAGCATTTACTATAGATTTTAAAGATCTTTTATTTTGAATTGTAGTTTGCTCAAAAATTAACTTAAAACAGAAAATACTTATTAGAACTTAACTGTTTTTACTTTCCCACATTTACTTTTAATCTATGCATATTTCACATAGTTGCAAGTTCTTTATTAATTTGCTTGTTCATTCATTCAAGAAATATTTTCTTAAGTTTCTATTCAGTACCAGGTGCTATAAAATAGTTGGTATTACAGAATGAATATGCCTGACCACAGGTTATAGGCGGTGAAAAAGATGCACACATAAACCATTAACTTAGAATAATGTAAAGAGTGCTTTCAAATTTATGAAAGGGAACACAGGAGAGTCAATGGGGCAAATGCGGTGAAAAATAGACCAGACAGGGCTTCTGATAGGTTGTGGAATCTAGGGGAGATGCAAGTAGTTCCATGTGAGAAAGAGTACGGGGTATGCTGCATAACGAAGAGAAATGAGGCTATGGAGAAAAGGAGGGGTGTGAGAAAGTTCTTGCATGCTATACAAACTATTTGAGCATCTCTTACTTTGAAGGAGTCAATGATTTTAAAGAGAAAGTGACATGATCAGAAATAGATTTTTGAAAAGCACATGTTAGGAAGGTAGACGATGAACTGGAAGCAGATGAGGAGGGTGGCAATTGCAGTAGTTTAAGGAAGAGATTATGAGGGCCTGAACTAAGACAATCTGGTGCAGGAGATAGAGAGGAACTCAAGATTTAAACGGATATTTAGGAGATAATTTTAGGGGGAAGGAGAAGATCCCCAAATTTCTGACTCAAGAATACGAGTAAAGGAGCAAAGTATATGTGATTTTGGGGTGGGTGGGGGAGAGGGAAAGGAGTGGTAGGAAGTGAGGGAAGGGAGTGTGGTGGCAGAAATGGTGACTTTTGTTGAAGTCACCCAAAATAACCATTTGACAGTGGCACAGAATTGAACAATTAAGGGATTATTGGTGATCAGAGGATTAGCAATTCACAAGAAGGATGAGAGAGAACAGATAGCACTGAGAGGTGAGCAAACAGAAACAGCAACTTCAAATATTGTCTTTTGCTTATTTCATATAACAATATACACCTTTCCATAATTTTAATAGCTATATAATATGCCACATAATGAATATAACATCATTTAGCAAACATGTAGAATTATTTTTCTCTTAAAATTATTAGTAATGTATTGAGCATGTTTATACATATGTTTATTTTGATGCTGTTGTTTATTAGTTTCTTCAGATATTTTCTCAGGAACTGCACATCACTGGGTGAGAGAATATGAGTGTTTCCACTTTTTGTTTTTTTCCAAACCATTTACCATCATTTATGCATATGATATTATGGAACATATTCAGTCTTATGGAATATGGTGAGTGAAATAAAATGACAGAATTCTGAACTTAAATTCGTAGCCATGGTAAATATGACTAGATACACCTTTTATTTGGTCTGAGGCTAATCATTTTTCTCTAATGTCATCCATTTGAAACAAAGATGATTCTAGAGTTAGACTCCCAGCAAAAGTCATTTCTTGATTTCATAATGCTATTGCTTGGGTGCACACGAACATTACTTGTTATGTAGAATTCTAATAGAAGGAAGCAAAATACTCATTTAATCAAACCCTGGGAAAGTTAAATTTTATTCTTGCTTCTGTTAGGTGAAACTGAAATTGACTATATCATTTGAAATTTCATCTGTGAAGTCCCTGGTGGTTTCCTAGATGGCTTCACAGTTGAGTTGCCTCTGATTGGAGGAGCAAGCAGGTTCTATTTCTGATGCTTTTTATTTACATGGGGGACTCCATTTATTGTCTAAAACGTGGGACATTAAAAAACTGCAGTTTCTAAATTGAAAATAAGGCATAAGTTAAATACAGTATCTGTTATCAAAGATGCTTACTTTATAAGAATATATAATTTTGGGCGAGTCCATGACATAAAATTCAATAATTTGCGGTGAAATAATTAAGTTGCCTTGACAAGCCCAATGTTGATTTTACTGTCTTCTCTTTCCCCTAGTTTTTTTGTTTTTCAGTTTGTACAAGACGAAGAAGACACACGATATGTGTTTGGCTCATGTGCCTGAATATGGCTCCACAGGGAAGACTTGATACAGCTGAAGCTATTGCTTTTTAGAGACCTTTTATTTTTGAGCAGCTGCCTTAACAGCCTTCATCTTGTTCCACACATGAGATATATCTCTGGAATAGGAAGAGAAAAAAAGACATGCCTGAGCAATAATTTTTGACTAAAATTTAAAATTGCAAAACCAAAACCAGAGATAGATGTCCCTGAAGTTGTATTTTTACAGTACGTGAGACACACAATTTTCTTGTCCTAGTTTGAAGGCATTCCTTTGGTCCCCAGGATTTTTTTTAGTTTCATTCACATAATCAAACTCTTTTTTTTTTTTTTTGCCATAGACTAATGCATGTTGGTGTAATGATCTGAGCCCTTATCCAGAAGGCATCTAGAAGGACCCATGTGCAAAAATAGATTTCAGGGTTAAACATTCTAAAAGACAATTGAGTGCTTCCTTTCTTCTCCCGCCCTTAGATGTAAATGAATAGCCTCTGTTCACCAACTCTTAATGTAATATAAGGGATAAATTATGCTTGTTTATTTAATTGTGCTTAACCAGAGTACTAGGTTGGAGTCAAACCACAGATTTATTTGTGAGAGGTGACAAGATGTGGCTTTTAGCCTGTAATACCCAAGTCATCTGGGAACATAACTGATGACGGTGCCAACACCTTTCAGGAATTCTGGAGGTGCCTTTGAGTTCAGAAATTCATAGGTTCTCTAGAAGCAACAGTAGCATACTAAATTTACACATAACATTTCAAGCAACATTTACATCATTGCAGTGGTTATAATTAATAAAAATTATATTAATTGCCTGTTTTACTCCTTATAGCTGATTGGCTGAATTTACCAGTGGGTTTGGTACGTTCAACAAATGATCCAAATTACCTTTTCGTTTCAGTTAAGAAACTAGTCAAAACAAATACACTTTGATTTGCTAAGAGGCAGAGATTCTCCCTAAGTGACAATGTCCTTGGCCTTCTAAGCTAAAACCTAGATGGAACTATAATATATATTTTGATGCTTTATCTCACTTGAGGTTTTTATTCTTTAACTGAAGGGCAGACTTGGACCATAAATACACAGAAGATAAAAATATATTGAGCTTAGGAGTTTGGTCTGCTCAATGGATGAGAATTTTATATTTTCCCTTATAAGCATAATTTTCAAAGAATTGCCTGTAATAAATGTGATAATGGAAACCAATACAGGGGAAATGTGGACTGCAACTCTGAAAAGGTATCAAAATACCTGATAGTTCAGCACAAGGGCTAAACAATATTTCAGGGATGTGGCCTCTCTTCAGTGGCTTGGTCACTCTAGTGAGATGAAATTGGAAAAGGATAGGCATAGAGAATCCCCCTCTGACAGGGTTTGCCTTTGGGGTCTGCTTAAAGCCATGTTGGCTAGTAGAAATCTTGAGTAACCAAATATGTTTTATAATGCTATGTCATATTTAAATTCTGATAAGATTAACGTCTTTAAATAAGCTTGGACACAGATTGGATTTGTACAGGCAACTAGACTGAAGAATAATCATAGAGCAGAAATAGATTTAGATGTAGTATTTTTATATTATAAGCAGTTACTTCTCAGGATTAGTATTCTAATTCATTTGATTTAATTTGTAATAGGTAATATTAAAAATAAAGACTTTATACTTCAAAACTCCTTAACTGAATATTTTCATAGGAATAAGCATAGTTTTTGTCTTTAGTAATTTTAGTTAGTAAGTAATGATTAGCAGACAACATGGTAATTATATTGAAATATTACATGAGTGCCAATAACAAAGCTTTCTGATCAAATGCTAAGAAATATGTTGTGTAAAAGGATCTCACATTTTTTATCGTGGCTTTTTTCTACAATGTGGTTGACAAATATCTGGCATATTTTGTTATATTCTTTTGAATTTTTTTCAAGCAAGACTGTTCAGTATTATGTTAGCATTGATATAAAAGGAAGCGGACCATTGTTAACATTAAAATGTTACTGAGATTTCAAAGGTAGAGGACATTATTGTTTCTTATTTTTCTTTATGATACAGTGTTCATAACATAGTGCTCCTAAAACAGAAAGCATTTTTTGGAAAATAAGTTTAGTGAATAGCCAATTTCTTACATAAAACTTACAAAAGTCATGCTATCTAGGCTAAGCTATTAAAAATATCAGTACATCAGTAACTACTGAGTATATTGACCAACCAGAGCTTATCCATTTTTGGTCATTCTCATCTAGATACACACTTTCAAGCTAAAGAGAGATTTCCTTCCTTTTTCAATTGGTTGTGAATAGAAGTCATCAATTTTTTCTGACTTTCATCTTAATGGTTTGAAATAAAGAGTCAGATGCATGGCTTTTCAATTTCTTTTACTACTTTATTTTATTACTTGATTATTTTAAGGTCAAAAGATTTCCATTTCCAAAATACATAATAGAAATAATAAAGCAGTAAAATTTGGACTTAAAATAATATGGACATTTTTCTTACAAGTGTCAACATGATTTACAAATTATTAAAAAGGCAGTAAAATTTGAACTTACACAGCATAAACTTTACTTAAACTGTCAAATACACGGTTTTAAAGCTATTTTATTAATCTGTCACTAATAATTATTTTTCTTATCAACAGAGAAAGTGAAGTTTCGTAAGCCATCACTAGAATTGGAAACACTAGATTTTATATATTATTTTCATTGACCTAAATTCCACATTTCTGCTGTGTTCATCTAAGGTCATGTCCATATAGTCAAATAGCTGAAGGAAAGGTGAGATTTTTTTAGTTAAATCAAACTCCAGCTACCATTTTTATCTAAATTATCTGGAGAATTGAGTAAAGATTTTTTTAAGGCTGTCTGTAGAAGAAAATTACATCAATTTTTCATTTAGCTGGAGAGGTCCTGACCACGGTGTCTTCTGTTGAATTTCTGCTCAAGGTAGGATTCCAAAATCCCTGTGAAATGTGAAAGAGAGTTCCTCATATAGGTAATTTAGCATCTTCACAAAAATTCTGTCATGATTCATTTGGAAAAGAATACCTTCTCATGTCTAAAGTAGTTTTTCATGAGAAAAATGTTGTATAAGAAAAAAAAAAGGCCTGATCTTAGAGGAAAATGCTATTAAAAATTGTGTTATGGAAACAGATAACATTTTCTTTATCTTTGTGAGTTTTTTCAACATAAATTTTGGTCAGAAAAATCTTCTCAAAATAGAATAGAGTCACAAATAATCGGTACAAAAATGGTTTTGTTGAGAACTGTTAAGTGAAAAGGCACAAATGAAGCCTTCATCTATGTTTGCAAAACTGTTCTCATCCCTAAGAAGCTTGTAGTGTTTGGTTTTTCTAGAAAGCTACAGCAGAAGTGGTGCTGTAGGGGATTGTGAATTATTTTTGCCAACTGATATTCCTTAATGGCAGCAGGCTTCTCAGAAAAAAGTGGAAAAATAATAATTATATAGCATGTTCTACATATCATCACTCTATTCTCTAACACTTAATGTTTAATGTACATGAAGAGTAGCCAATCGTGATATTAACAAACTTATTAACACCTGTTGACAAAGATCTTTGAAGACAAATCTACACATAAGCTTTTTCGTTAGCCAACAACAGGAATAGTTTCCTTAAAAGGATACAGCTATTTTGAAATTTCCTCAACCATTCCATCCCAGTGGAGGGAATTCTTACATGGTAGGACTGTTTGGCCAAAGTGCTTGAAGCATTAGGACACAACAAAGATGGTTTTGAAATGTTTTCTTGCTCAAAATACATTTGTGGTTAGGACACTGCTAGTACTCATTTACGTTCCATGCCCGAACTGTTTAAAACACTGTATTACAGATTTCTGATTCTGTGTTGGTCAATTTTGAAATCCATGTGTCAGTAGTAAGTGTGCTGATTAGTAGAGTGGGTAACTTCTGGGAACTCCCCTTTCTATTATTGACAATTTCTTTGTAAAGCAAATGCTAATCCAACAGGCTATTAATAAAGACTGGAACTCCCTTGTTCATTAGACACGCAGTAGGAAAATGGGTAACATAGCTGTAGAAATATATTTGCAATATGTTCTCTTCACACAATTTGCATATAAATACTGCTTCCCTGTTTACTCAAATTAGCGATGTGTAATGGAGCACTCATAGTCTTTTTGTAGGTTCCCATGACCTAATTGGCACTCATTTCAGACAACTGCCATTGTAGATATTGCTATCGCCATCTTTTGCCATTAAGTTTCAAAGTTTTCATCATGGCACTTTTAATATTTAGAAATTTCTTTTTTTTAATCTTTGGCTTCCAGTTGAAGACTGTTATTCACCCCGGAGGACTCATCATGTTGGGGACTTTCAGTTGCTACTTTAAAAAGGATGCTTCACTGAAATAGGTCTCATCCCATCAGGAACATAGGAAAACAAGCAGCAGGCCGGGCGCGGCGGCGCAGGCCTATCATGGCAGCTACTCGGGAGGCTGAGGCAGAAGAATCCCTTGAACCCGGGAGGCGGAGGTTGCAATGAGCCGAGATCGCGCCACTGCACTCCAGCCTGGGCGACAGAGAGAGACTCCGTCTCAAGAAAAAAGAAAAAAAAAAAGAAGAAGAAGAAAAGGAAAACAAAAGAAAAAAGAAAAACAAGCAGCTATTTATGCATCTTTTGGCTTAAGCCAAAAGAACCTCAAATGAAAGAAACAAACAGATGCCATTAGAAAATGCACTAAAGACATGATGAGAGTTTATCAGAAATAATAATAAAAAGTCAAATGTAGCACATCCTACGTACCTGGCACTGTTGTAAGAGCTGTGTCTATATTAACACATAAGTGTTTGAGGTAGGTACTGTTATTATCCCTATTTGCCAATGAGAGGAAGAAGGCAAGAGAGCTTAAGGAAGTTTTCCTAATTTCCCAGCTAGAAGGCAAGACAGGAACAATTTGGTGCTAGGTGATTAGGCTTCAGAATCATCCCTCAGTCATCATATTTAATTACAGGCTTCATGCCATTAATGTTTTTGCTCCAAAGTCTTCATTTGATTGTTTTTTTTTCTAACTTGTTATTTTTTGAGCAAACATTCTTATGAACTTTCTTATTTTTA
Source organism: Macaca mulatta (assembly GCF_049350105.2). Lineage (NCBI taxonomy): Eukaryota > Metazoa > Chordata > Mammalia > Primates > Cercopithecidae > Macaca > Macaca mulatta. Next base: position 32,902,500 of record NC_133408.1, read on the forward strand.
ATCTTCTTTATTGAGGCTTAAAAATATTTTTAAAAAATAGTAAAATGAATTTGCTACAAAACTGAGCACTAACTTTTGAGAGGTTCTAAGCTTTCATTTGTTTCTGGTCTGAATCATCAGTCACAAAAACTGTATAAGACTGATCTTATATTATTGCCACGTTCAGGTCTCTAGAAATAGCTATTGTAGGACATGACCTATCATTCCTATGGATTTTATTGAATGATGAGCTCAGCTGCTTGTACAAATCATTTTATTGGCCTTCTCCTTTAATACTTTTATCAGCACATTAGGAAGCAGTATTTCATTTTGTGGTGTTACTCAAAATAAGAGGATTTTACATTTGCAAAATACGTTTTTATATCTTAGCCCATTATCTATTAAAAACAAAACCGCTAAAATTTTGCCATTTATAACGGTTTTCTAAATCGGAATTATTTTCCAAATCAATAAATGTGATGTTATCACTGTCTTAAGATGCTTTAAAAAAATGAAGTACAGGAGACACGCTACAGCTAGAATTTAGCAAATAGCAAAGGGAAGACAATGACCTCTTGATTGTTAGATCAAATGCAGTTGAATTTTGACCTATGTGTGATGGCCTTGTCCACAGTCAATGGCTAAATTGATCTATTTTTTGATGATTTTGGGGTTTTTTTTATTAGCGTTGAAGATCAATTTTTGCCTTATTGCTCAGGTTGTCATGTAGTTTATTTGATTTTGTCATTGGAAGATAAAGGATTGCTCACTTATCAATCAAGGATATGTCCCAGGTAAAGATAGACAATAAGGGTGTTAGATAATGTAGTTGCAGAAATCGCTGATGTTGAGGAATATAACTTATTGGTATTTAACCATCTTGGCTATTATGTTTACCACATTTTGTCGATAACAATGTGCAGCACGCGACTTGTTAAATGTCTCTTGGTATATGACGATGCTCTAGAGTCTGTGCCTAGTCAGGCAAAGAGTCTTATAGCTTTGGGTTTATAATCTGTGACAGAGAAAGCAAGCATAATTTTAAAATGTAAGTTTAAATAATGAGTATATTTATATGTGGAAAGGTATAGTGATAAGCGCACTTTGTGGTACCAAGGACAGTTTGAGAATATCTAACAAAGGGAGTTGGAAGAGGTCACGCTGCCTTCTAGCTAGTCAGAGATAATTCACGGATGGAGGCTATTTTCTAGATCTGTTAGAAAGAGAGGGAAATAACTGGTAGTTGGCTTTATTTGAGATAAGAAAAGGCATTCTAGGAGTAGCCCACAACATGGGAAAATACAGATGTGGAATGCAATGCAGCACAGGAGGCCAAGTAAAATGTGGACCTGGAAATAGACATCAATGAAAAGAAGATAGAGCTAAAAATTGAAGACTTACCTTAATTCTCTGAAAGAAAGCGGCCTTTGAATAAAGCCAGAGAGCTGTGGAAATACTGTTTGTAGCTGGAAAAAAATGTATAGAATATGTTAGCTTTAAATTAAAGTCTTATCCGGTAACACATTTGTCATGAAGTATATTCCAGAGCACTTTCTTAACCTGTGTTTGAAGTACCTGGAAAACACTCATTAAAATTTTATTTATACTTGGTGATAGGCAGATTATTCCCTAGAACATTGTCTAAATGCTGCTGAGAGATGTAATTTGACTAGTAAATTAATGGTTTCTGGTGATCTTAATGTTAACATCACATTTGGAGGCATTGCTCATCAGGGGTGCAATATTGTGTGTCACAAGATGCATGAGACAAAGGCACTTAATGAGTTTTGGCTGAGCTGCACATATTGTGCACAATTCTGTTCAAACTGTTACAGGCTTTCTGCCAAGCTATGTAGGAGAAATTGTCTAAAAGAATAGTAGAAGAAATGGTCCCATCCCCTGCTGTGCACCCTTGTGATTGGTTTGTCAACAGTTGGAGAAAATTTTGGTATAGGCAGTAAACAGTTAGTGTCAGTTCATAGAAGAGTAGTCCTCTCAATAAGATTTATGAACAGGAAAATAGCGACTCTGGTATAGGATTTCCTTCTTTGTGTAAGTGCGGTTTTAATAGGTAATGGCTACTCCTATTATTCATTATTCATGCTTATTCACATTCTAAATAAATATTTCCTGTGATAAATTCCATTTGATATACTTCTACAAAATGAGATGGCTAGATACATTGCAAGTTTAATATTCCATTTTTGTAATATGTTAAAAATTTAAAATTATTCATATCTTCATTAAATTTTAAACATAAATAAATAACAATTAAAGTTGTTGCCCATTAATAGTCTGCAAATGAAATGTGGCAAAGGCTGTTCTCCTGCATCGTCTACTGCTTAGAGGACATACATATATAAGCATTATTCTTCAGCTGAAGAATCATTGTACAATAGAAAGATAAGTTGTCTATAAACCTTTAAACTTAAACAACTGGAATAGTTTTCTTAAAATGTTTTTGCAAATTCTTCAGCATATTTTATTTGCTCTCATCAGCACTTGTGTATTATCTAAAAAATAGCTATTCCTACTTTATCCATGTATACGTATTTTACATAGTAACAAAACCTCACATTTTTGTAATATCATTACAGAATACATTAGCTGACATTTACTTAATGTTTGCTATATGCCAGGAACTATTCATAGTGCTTCACATACATGAATTCATTTAAATCTTATAAAGATCCTATAAGGTAATTACCATTAAACGCATCATTTTGTAGAAGAGAAAACTAAGAAACTTGTCTAACTCTCAGCTAGAATCTAGTGAAGTGAGGATTTATTTCCAGTAGCTAACGACTGAGTCAGGCTGGCGCACCACTATGTATACTAACATTTCCAGATTACTGGAAATAAATGTTTGTGGTAGGTAGAATTGAATAGTCAAATGTTTCAAAATGAGAGAATCTTTTTAAGAATGTATATGTTCTACCTGAAAGAACATAATAGTTGAACTAAGATTTGAAATAATTATTTGCATTCAGTACTATTTTTTCTCTTTTACCATTTAAACATTTTTTAGTAGACAGTTCAGTAACATTAAGTACATTCACATTGTTTGGCAAGCATCACCACTATCCATCTCCAGAAATTTTGCATCATCTCATATTGACCCATTAAGTTCCATTGTACCCTCTGTGTAACACCATTCTTCTATTCTGCTCTCTATCTTTATGAATTTGTCAATACTATTATAAAGCGATTAAACAGTTTACATTCATTTCAAATTTGTTAGTATGCTTATATTTTCAATTCTCATTCAGAGTACAAAGGTAAAATTTAATTCAATTTCTGTCTGGATAGACACAAATTTCCTATTAGTAAAGTCTGATTAATGAGACTTTACTAAGAATTCCAAAATGTTACCCTCCTACAGTACTGCTGGTGGTGACTTGGATGTTGGTGATACCATTTGGGCATCTGATAACAAGAAAATTCTTCTCCTATGACTTGTCTTGACCTTCAGAAATATTCTATTGAGTCTGGCAACACTTGCAAACCTATTTTGAGATTCTTTCAATCCTCTTACCTTTTTGATTACAAGCAAACACCATGATTACCAATCAAGAAGCAAACGATAGATGTCAGGGATTCTGGCTGTCTCCCCCTGATATGTCATAGACCACTTTTGTTTTATTTTGCATTTTTGTTTTCAGGCATGATGAGTGCTGGCAAATAGAGAAGAATGTTTATTTTGAACCAAATAAAGCAATAAAGTTGGAAATTACTGCCTCAAACCACCTAAGAAGGATGTCTTTATTTTATTTAAGAATATAGTAATAATGGTAGCCACATTCATGTCCAGTGAGGAGAGCATCCTCATATAAATACATAGAGTCTTACTTGGATCCTCCACAAATTTATGTGAGATTGAAAGGAATATTATCTGATAAATTCAGATATCATTACCTCATCTCGGCTAAGCCAATGAACAAAACACCAATGATGAAATGAGTCCAGGATGTGAATCAACAGACCAGGTATCTTCCAGGGACCATTTTTTGGGGCTTGGGATTTCCTAAGTAGTCCATTTAGTGGCCCTGGGAAGTTTGCCACATCCCATGTGAAAGCAACATGGTCTCATGGGCCCGATGTAATAATTGACACATAATCCATTCCTGATTTCTCTTCTGTGTAAGAAATTACAAGAGGAAAAAAAAAATGAAATCTGGTAATACTTTACATAAGTATACTATAGAACATCCCTGACAATAATGTTTCTTAGTAGGGAAAGAGTAAATAATAAAATTATAGGCTTAACATAGAGTAATCTCTACTAGCTCACTACTACGAAGAATGAAATAGATAATTGGTTCATCAAGATTCCAGTGGAGTGTATAAGTTTGTGTGTGTGTGTGTGTGTGTCTGTGTCTGTGTGTGTGTGTGTGTTGGCAGAGCTTGGAGAGTTGGGATATACATATCAGAATTACTTGTGAGACATATTCAAACTATTCTTTGCTACTTCCCACTCCAGTTCTCTAGGAAACAATCTAGAATCTTTTGGGCGTGGGAATCTGTATTTTTTGTAGAAGTGCTTTTAGTGGTTGTGGTACTCCCGCAAAACATACTTTCACACATTCTTACACGCTGACACACATAGGCACTGACATCCATTGAGAACCATTGCATTAACTACACCAATGTAAAAGGAGAGAAAAAGAAAGGCTAGTCAGCGGCAGGTCTAGCCTAGTTACTTTGCTACACATTTGGAAAAATAGGAGCAGGTCGAACTGGGGATCTCAAGTACATTTGCACCAACAGTCTTAGTAATACTGAGAACTAGAGGAAGTTGTGGTAGTTACGAAAAAAAGAGAACATGCTGAAAACATGCACAGAGCCATGCTAGGAAGCATCAGTGGGCCTATGACTGGGGCCATAAAGACATAACCTGTGGATTTAACGACATTAATGTAGATCCCATGAAACTAAGTAACAAATCAAGTTAATATGTTTTAAGGCAAACATTGAATTATTTTGTTTTCAGAGATTTGCTATTAATAATTTATTTTTATAATTGTTCGATTAAAATATATCTGTATGATTCATTCGACATGTATGCCTAGGATCACCAACTTGTCATATTTTGCTCAGAAACTGCCCAGTTTCAGCACTGAAAATCCCATGTCTCTGGAATCCCTATAGTTTTGGGCAATCTGTGATGGTTGGTCACTTTAAACTAAAGACACATTATTTATAACCGTAACTTTAGATGTTATGAAACACATATTAATGATGCTTTTCTCTTGTGTATTTTGTCTGTTTCCAAGTTCAACTATAAGAAAACAAGTAGTAAACAATATGGTAAACTTTCTTTTGAATTACAAAACTATAGTTTTGAAGCAGATATTTTTACTTTCAAAGGAAGGAGACAAAATGTTATTGCAAGTAGTTGCATTTATTGCTTAAAGTGATAGTTCCTAAATTGAATGCCTGGCTGGTGACCAGATGTTCTAGGAATGGATCTTAATTGATTATAATGTCTGGCTTCAAAATGCACATGCATGTGTTTGGTAAATCTGTCTTTTGGATGTATGTATCTTCCTTAGAGATAATTAACTCTGATGGAAAGGAAAAAGGAAGATGTGTTAGAGTCATTGTTCTTAGACAACTGAATGAAATCTGTTTCTTTTTTTTTTTAATGGAAGTGTTTTGCACCATCCATTGCACTTCAAGCATTTCTTTAGAACCTTATACATTTTAATACATTAGGTTTTAATTTTTATTCAACTTAAAACATGTTCTAATTTTATTTTTAACTTGCTCTTCGCATGAGATATTTAGAAGTGTATTTTTAATCTCCAAATATTTGTGGTTTTACAGATATCTGTTATTGATGTATAATTTAATTTTATTATAGTCTGAGAAAACCCTTGGTATGATATCAGTCCTTTTTAATTGGTTAAGGTTTGTTTTATGTCTATCTTGCCGAATGTCCACTTGAAAAGAATGTTTAATCGGCTGCTAGTTGATTAAGTCAGATGATATTGTTATTGAAGTCTTGACTCGTAATGATTTTCTGTATACTTGTTTATTCAATTACTGAAAAGGTTGTGTTGAAATTTTAATCAATAGTTGTGGACTTGTGTATTTTTCCTTTTAATTGTATCAGTTTTTGCTTCATGTTTTTTGGAACTCTTTTGCTAGGTGCTCATCTAGGATTTTTATGTCATCTTGGTTATCCTTTACCATGATCAATTTTCTCTTTATTCCAACTCATATTTCTGTTTTTGAAGGCTACTTTGATATTAATATAACCACTCTAGCTTTCTTTGGAGGTGGGCTTGCATGGTAGATTTTCTACATCAGTTTTCTTTTAACCTTTCCATGTTTTTATATAGAGAGTTTGTGGTATACAGCATATATTTGGCTCTTGTTTTATTATTTAATTTGACCATCTCTGTATTTTACTTAGTATTTTTAGACCATTTGCCTTTAATGTAACCACTTTTATGAGGTCTGGTTAAAATCTGCCCAGCCTGCTAGTTGTTTCCTATTTGTTTCACCTGTTTTTTCTTCTTTTCTGCCTGCTTTTGAATTTTTATTATGATTCTGTTTAACCTGACTATTGGTTATGATTTAGACCTCTTATTACAGTAGTACAGTCTTATCCATGATTCCACTTTCTGTGGTTTCAGTTACCTATGGTCAACCATGATCTGGAAATATTAAATGGAAAATTCCACACATAGATAATTTTAAGTTGTGCACCATTCTAGGTGGCGTGATGAAATCTCACATTGTCCAGCTCTTGCTGCCCAGTATGTAAATCATCCCTTTGTCCACCATATTCACCCTATATATCTACCCACCTGTTAGTCATTTAGTTGCTGTATCAGTTATCAGATGGAAGAACACAGTTTATACAGGATTTGGTATATCTGGGGTTTCAGATAGCCACAGGAGGTCTTGGAATGTTATCTCCTGCTGATAATGGGGGACTACTGTAATTAAATTATTTTTAGTGCTTTTTTAGGGTATAACAATATAAATCTTTATTTAAATATTTATTTTATTAAATATTTATTTATTTACATCAAATTATAATTGTATACATTTATGCAAATTGGTGTTTTGATATATGTATACATTCTGGCATAATTAAAATAGCTAATTAACATATTCATCACAGCTGGGCGCGCGGTGGCTCATGTCTGTTATCCCAGCACTTTGGGAGGCCAAGGCAGACGGATCACGAGGTCAGGAGATCGAGACCATCCTGGTTAACACGATGAAACTCCGTCTCTACTAAAAAAATTAGCCGGGTGTGGTGGCGGGCGCCTGTAGTCCCAGCTACTCAGGAGGCTGAGGCAGGAGAATGGCATGAACATGGGAGGCAGAGCTTGCAGTGAGCCAAGATTGCACCACTGCACTCCAACCTGGGCAACAGAGCAAGACTCTGTCTCCAAAAAACATATATATATATATATATATGTATGTATATGTATATGTATATATGTGTGTGTATATATATATCCTGTTTACCTATCAGTTTTTATAGTGAGACATTCAAAATTAACTCTTAGTTATTTTGAAATATGTAATACATTGTTATTGACTATAGTCACCTTACTGTGCAGTAGATCTGAAATCCTTTCTCTTCTCTGTCTGAAACTTTACATTCTTTGATCAACAGCAACTTCCCATTCCTACTGTCCCTTTATTACCCAGCCTCTGGTAGCCATCATTATATTCTCTACTTTTATGAGTTCTAATTTATTGGATTCCACATATAAGTGAGATCGTGTGCTATTTTGTCTTTCTGTGCCTGGCTTATTTACTTAGCATAATGTCCTTCAGATTCATTCATGTTGTCACAAATGACAGGACTTCTCTCTTTTTAAAGGCTGGGTAGTATTCTATTGTGTATGCGTACCATATTTTTTTTATCCATTTATCCACTGATGGATATTCAGGTTGTTTTTATGTCTTGGCCATTGTGAATAATGCTGCAATGAACATGGGAATGCAGATATCCTTTTGACCTATGAATTTCAGTGTTTTTGAATATATACTCAGAGGTAAGATTACTGGATTGTATAGTGGTTCTACTTTTAGTTTTTTAAAGAATTTCCATAACATTTTCCATAATGGTGGTAGGATTTTACGTTTCCACCAACAATATTTGAGTTCCCTTTTCTTCACATCCTCTCCAACACTTTTTATCTCTCATAATTTTTATAAAAGTCAACAGGTGTGAGGTGATATCTCACTGTGGTTTTAATTTGTATTTCCCTAATAATGCTAAGCATTTTTAAAACGTACCTATTGGCCATTTGTATGCCTCCTTTTGAGAAATATCTGTTTAGGTCCTTTGCCCATTTTTTAATTGGGCTATTTGTTGTTGTTGCTTTTCTATTGAGTTGTTTGAGTTCGTTATATATTTTGGATATTAACTTATTAGATGCATGGTTTGCAAATATTTATATTTCCTCCCATTTTGTGGGTTGTTTCTTTTGTTGTGCAGAAACTTTTTAGTTTGATGCCATCCCACTTGTCTTTTTTGCTTTTGTTACCTGTCTTTTGGGGTCATATCTAAAAAACCATTGCCCAAACCAGTGTCATAGAGCTTTTTCCTATGTTTACTAGTAGTTTTACAGTTTCAGTTCTTATATTTAAAAGTCTTTAATCTATTTTGAGTTGTTTTTTGCATATGGTATTATATTAGGTTCCAGTTTTATTCTCCTGCATATATAGATACAGTTTTCCAGCATCACTTATTGAGGAGATTATTCTTTCCTCATTGTGTGTTCTGGTCACCTTTATTAAAAATCTGTTGATTGTAAATAAGGGTAATTATTTCTGGGCTTCTATCCTGTTCCATTGGTTGATGTGTCTGTTTTTATGTCGGTACCATGCTATTTTATTACAATTGCTTTATAACATATTTTAAAATCAGACAGTGTGATGCCTCCAGCTTTTTCTTTTTGCTCAAGATTATTGTGACTCTTTAGGGTCTTTTGTGGTTCTATAAGAGTTTAAGGATTATTTCTTCTATTACTGTGAAAAAAAGACGTTGGATTTTTTTTTTAAATGTGGGAGACAGGAGTTTTATTATTACTGAAATTAGTCTCCCCAAGAATTCAAGGAGCAGAGTTTTCAAGGATAATTTGGTGGGTCGGGGTAAGCCGGTGAGCCAGGGTGCTGATTGGTTAGAGATGAAATCATAGGGAGTAGAAGCAGTCTTCTTGCACTGAGTCAGTTCCTGGGTGGGGGCCACGAGATTAGATGAGTTAGTTTGTTGATCTGGGTGGTGCCAGCTCATCCATCACATGCAGGATCTGCAAAATATCTCAAGCACTGATCTTAGGAACAGTATAGAGAGGGTTAGAATCCTGTAGATTCCAGCTGGATGACTCCTAAACCATAATGTCTAATATTGTCACTAATGTTAGTCCTACAAAGGCAACCTAGTTCCCAGGCAAGAAGGAGGTCTGCTTTGGGAAAGGGTTGTTACTGTCTTTGTTTAAACTATAAACTAAGTTCCTCCCAAAGTTAGTTCAGCCTATGCCCAGGAATGAACAGGACAGCTTGGAGATTAGAAGGAAGATGGAGTTGATTAAGTTAGCTCTGTTTCACTGTTTCAGTCATAATTTTGCAAAATTATGGTTTCAATCCCTCCCTTTGTGTTTTATAACAATTTAATCTTAAGGTGTATGCTTTGAATATGGGAAAAGGCCATTGATCGCTCTGGCCACAAGGTAAGAAGAATGGAATTGCTTTGCAACTGTCTGAGCATACTCATGCAGGCATGGCTGGGCTTTCAAGGCTAGCATGGTAAAAACATTATTACGTCCATCTACAGTTTTAGTACAGTATTTAAGTGAACTGCATACTATAAGGTAAATAATGAGTCCTAGGATGAGGAGTACAATTCCTAATTTTAAAAGCAAAGATTTGAAAGCATTAGCTTGGAGACTTCTAACCTACAAAGAATTTAGAATTTAGTCTAAATGACAGGAAAAAAACTTCAAGAACAGCTAACGACAGTGTACTATAGTTTTTCCTTTGAAGCATGATTTTTTTTTCTCTCCAGTCTCCATTTAAAAAAAAAAATCATGATAGAATTGATTTAGTTTATAAAATAAAACTTCAGCCTTACTGTACTTGGTCTGATTATTTGCATAAAGTGCAGCAAGAATAATTATGTTTCATGTAGGCTTTAATTGGCTTTGATGGAACTCTATTCTATGAAGCATCTCAGATAAGACTTTTTAAAGGCCAAGTCCAGTCATGGGTCTGTACCCTCAAATATCTTTGAGTTGAGCAAATTCCTCTCCTCTTGAGGTCCCAAGATAACTTGGGGTTCCTGCACCTGTTAGAAAGTGACATTCTTTACTTATCACAGGTCAGAAACCTTGTACAGGGACTCTGTGCACAAAGTATGAGGCCAGATTCCCCAACGGGCTTTAATTGGCTCTATAAGTCAATTTTGATCTTTGATTCTTTAAAGGGAGCATGGCATTCCAGTCAAAGCCTTGGTAAAATGACCAATTTCTCCAAGTGTGTCCTATTATAAAAGAAAATAGATTCTTGTTGCACTTGCACAATTAACTATACTACCATAAATTCAGAATATGCAGAAATAGTTCCCACATTCTGGATAAATCAGGTAGAGAGAAACAAATATGCTGTAAATTTTGTTTACAGGATTATATTATTTCACTTGTTAAAAGTTGCCAATAGCTCTAAAGAAATAAGTTATCTTGACTCTGAAAACAAGAGATTTAGCCGTGTTTAACACACTAGTTTTCTGTGAGAGTCCTAGAAGTTTTTTTTTTTTCCTGTATTTGAATAGCACAATTTTTAAAGTATCAGGGACCTGTACTCAGAGTCTTATATCTGATTATAAACTGCCTTTTGAAAAGGACCAAAGCAAGACAAAATGTTTGTGGATGACAAAATAATTAGGATAGCCACTATTAAAACTATGACTGACTAGGAATTTTGGTTACTTTTGTGGCATACAACAATTTTACATGACAATATTAATTATTAATAATGTACACTAAATCATATCAGAATTATAGAAGTTTCCCATAATTTTTGGAACATGTACTAATAACATATTTATACAAAATGTAGTCCAAAGAAAACCAAATACCATTTACTCTTCTATTTGGAAGTTTTTCCTCTATTCTAATGTCACAAACTCCAGAGTTAATAATCACAATCCTGAATTAAGAGCACCTGTTAAATTTTATAGCTGATTATAAAAACGTATTTTGAAGAGGACCAAAAGACGATAACAATTGTCTGTGGATGATAAAAACATTTTAGGATAGCCATACTAATAGGTGTGGTGATAATTCATTGTGGTTTTGATTTGAATTTCCCTGATGACTAGTAATGTTGAGCACCTTTTCACAAATTTGTCAGCTGTTTGTATATCTTCTTTGGAGAAATGTCTATTCTTTTCCTTTATCCATTTTGTAATTAGGTTTTTTTTTTTGGTTTTGTTTTTCTGTTTTGTTTTGCTATTTAGGTGTATGAGATCCTTGTATATTTTGGATATTAACCCATTTCATAGGTTGCTATTTTCTGTTGCTTATAACAGAATACCTGAAACTGTGCGATCTATTAAGAAAAGAAATTTATTTCTTAGCGTTATAGAGGCTGAGATGTCCAAATAGAGGGGTATATCTGGTGAGAACATCTTGCTGGTGGGGACCCTCTGCAGAGTCCTGAGGTAGTGAAAGGCATCACATGGTAGTGAGGGGACTGATCATATTTGCTTAGCTCTCTCTTCCTCTTATAAAATCACCAGTTCCATCCCCATAACCCATTAATCTATTACACCACTAATCCATGAATGGATTAATTCATGTATGAGGGCAGAGCCCTCATAATCCTATTAACTTTTACAGGCCCCAATTTTTCAATACTGCCATATTGAGGATTAATTTTCTTACTTATAAAACTTGGAAAACACATTAAAACCATAGCAGTTGCCTTTTTGTTTTGTTGTTTGTTTCCTTTGCTATGTAGAAGCGTTTTAGTTTTACATAACTCCCACTTGTATATTATTGCTTTTGTTTCCTGAGATTTTGGTGTGATATCCAAAATATTATAGCCAAGATCAATGTCAGTGAGCTTTTTTTCTGTTTTCTTCCAGTAGTTTTATTGTTTCAGGTCTTACATTTAAGTCATTAATCCATTTTGAGTTGGTTCTCCTGTATGGTATAAAACAAACACTCAGTTATATTATTTTGCATATGGATATCTAGTTATTCCATCACCATTTATTGAAGAGACTGTCCTTTCCTCATTGTATATCTTTGGATCCCTTGTTGAAAATTAATTGACCATACATGCATGGGTTTATATCTGGGTTGTGTTTTCTGTTCCATTGGTCTATGTCTCTTTTATGCCAGTAACATACTATTTTGATTACTAGGGGTTTGTAACATAATTTGAAATGAAGAAGTGTGATGTCTTCAGCTTTCTTCTACACTTGCTCAAGATTCATTTGGGTGTTAAGGGTCTTTTGTAGTTATATATTAATTTCAGGATTTTTTTCTATTTCTATGAAAAATGCCCTTGGAATTTTTGATAAGGATTACATTTAATCTGTAGATTGCTTTGGGTAGTATGTACATTTTAACAATATTAATTCTTCTAATCTGTGAACATGGGACATCGTTGCATTTACTGTGTCCACTGTAATTTTTTATTATTGTTTTGTAGTTTTAGTATGCAGATCATTCATCTTCTTGGTTAAATTTATATGCAAGCATTTTATTCTTTTCAATGCTTTTTAAATGGGACTCTTTTCTTAATTTTTAAAAGTATAGTGTGTGGTGTTAGTGTATAGAAATGTAACTGAATTTTGTATGTGGATTTTGTATCCTGCAACTTTACTGAACTTGTTTGTTAGTTCCAACAGTTTTATGATAAATAATCCATTAAAAAGATCATAACCATAACCTAGTTGGATTTATCTGAAGTGAAAGACCTCTACAATAAAAAGTTTAAAATATTAATGCAAGAAAGTAAATAGGATACAAGAAGAATGGAGAGATAGTCCGTGTTCGTGGATTAGATGAATTAGTATTGTTAAAGTATCCATACTAGACAAAGCAATCTATAGACTTAATTCAATTTCTGTCAAAATACCAAAGATTTTCTTCACAGAAATAGATAAAGCAATCCTAAAATTTATATGGAGCCACAAGAGAACCAGAATAGCCAAAGCTATGCTGAGCAAAAAGAATGAAACTGGAAGAGTCACGTTACCTGACTCCATGTTATACTACAGAGTTATAGTAACTAAAGCAGCATGCCACTGTCATAAAAAGAGACACATTGACCAATGGAACAGAACGGAGAACCCAGAAATAAATACATACATCTATGCTGAACTCTTTTTTGACAAATGTTCCAGGAGTATACTTTGGGAAAAGAAGTCTCTTCAACAAATGGTACTGAGAAAACTGAATATCCATAAGCGGAAGAATAAACCTAGACCTCTACCTCTTGCCATATAGAAAATCAGATCAAAATTGGTTAAACACTTAAATCTAAGAACACAAACTATGAAATTACTACAAGAAAGCACTGGGGAAACTCTTCAAGACATTGAAGTGGACAAAGACGTCTTGAGCAATACCACACAGGCATAGGCAAACAAAGTAAAAATAGACAAATGCAATTATATCAAGTTAAAAAGCTTCTGCATAGCAAAGGAAATAATCAACAAAGTGAAGAGAAAACCCACAGAATTAGAGAAAATATTTATAAACTACCCATCTGACAAGGAATTAATAACCAGAATCTGTAAGGAGCTCAAACAACTGTATAGGGCAAAAAAACCCTAATAATCTGATTTTAAAATGGGCAAGTAATTTGAATAGACGTTTCTCAAAAGAAGACATACAAATGGCAAACGGGTATATGAAAAGGTGTACAAAATAATTGATCATAAGAGAAATGCAAATCAAAACTAAAATGCAGTTATCTTCTCACCCCACTTAAAATGGCTTATATCCAGAAGACAGGCAATAACTAATGTTGACGGGAATGTGAAGAAAAAAGAACCATCATACATTGTTGGTGGAAATGTAAATTAGTGCAACCACTATGGAGAACAGTATGAAGGTTCCTCAAAATAATAAAAATAGAACTACCGTGTGAACTAGCAGTTCTGCTCACAGTTCTATACCCAAAATAAAGGAAAACAGTATATTGAACTGATACCAGCCTTTCCAGGTTTATTGCAGCACTATTTACAACAGCCAAGATTTGGAAGTAGCCTAAGTGTCTATCAATAGATAAAGAAAATGTGGTACACATACACAGTAGAATATTATTCAGCCATTAAAAGTGACATTCAATCATTTGCATTACTAAGTTATTAGTAATAATGTTATTATGGATGGAACTGGAGGTCATTATGTTAAATGAAATTAACCATGCACAGAAAGACAAACATTGCATATTCTCACTTATTTCTGGGAGCTAAAATTTAAAACAATTGAACTCATGGAGTTAGAGACTAGAAAGATGGTTACCAGAGGCTCTGAAGGCTGGTTGGAAGCGGGGATGCTATGGAGGAATGTGGATAGTTAATGGGTACAAAAATAGTTAGAAAGAGTAAGTAAGAACTGGTATTTCCTAGCACAACAGAAAGACTATAGCAAAAATAATTTAATTGTTTATTTAAAAATGACTAAGTGTATAATATGATTGTTTGAAACACAAAGGATAAGTGCTCGAGGTGATGGATACTCTATTTACCCTAATGTTATTGTTACACATTGCATACTTGTATCTAAATATCTAACATGCCCCATAAACATATACACCTAACAAGTACCCACAAAAATAAAAAAATAGAAAAATTAATTTAAAAATCCCTTTTAGAACTGCTTTTGTTGCATCTCATTAGTTTTGTTATGTTGCATTTCCATTTTTGTTTTTTTCCGAGATATTTATAATTTTATCATTCGATTTTGTAATAAAGGACCCATTTGTCCTTTATTTTCAGCTTGTGTGTGTCCTTTAAGCTGAAGGGGAGTTTTTTAGAAGTGGTATGTAGTTAGGTCATGTGTTTTTAAAATCCATTCAGCCACTATATGTATTTGATTCGTGAACTTAATTCAGTCATATTTAAAGTAAAAATTGATAGGTAAAGACTTTCTTCTAGATATTGTATTCTCGGTGATCTTTTTTCTTTCAGAACTTTAAATATATATCATCTCACTCTGTCCTGGCCTGCAAAGTTTCTGCTAAGAAATATGCTTATAGATTTGTAGTAGTTGCCTTGTATATGAAGAGTCACTTTTTTCTTATTGCATTCAAAATTATCTGTCTTTGACGTTTTACAATGTGATTATACTGTGTCCCAGTGGAGACCTCCTTATATTAAACATATTTAAGACTCTTTAGTCTTTTTGAATCTGAAAGCTCATTTCCCTATACAGATTTGAGAAATTTTACATCATTATTTTTAACATAAAGTAAGTTTTCTCTGCTTTTATCCTTCTGTAGCCTTCATAATGCATATATTCATTTTCTCGATGGTGTTTCTTAAGCCCTGTTTTCTTTCTTCACTCTTTCTGATTTTATTGTTCTTCTGATTGGATAATTTCAAATGATCTGTCTCTGAGTTTGCTTACTCTTTTTTCTGCCTGATCAAGTCTTCTGTTGAAGCTCTCTATTGTATTTTTCACTTTGGACACTGGATTCTTCAGCTCCATAATTTCTATTTGATTCTTTTTTATGATTACTATTTCTATTGAACTTATCATTTTGTTCATGTATTGTTTTCCTGACATCGTTTATTGTCTTTGTTCATTTGTAGCTCACTGAGTTTCACTGACAGTTACTTTGATTTCTTTTTCAGGCAATTTGTGTATCTCTATTTCTTCGGAGCTAGTCATTCGAACTTCATTTTTTTCCTTGGGTAGTGCTTTATTTCCTTGCTTCCTCTAGTTTCTTGAAGGCATACATTACTGTCTTCACATTGGAAGAAGTAATAATCTCCTCCAGTCTTTACTGAATGGTTTATGGAGTGAAAGACCTTTGCCGGGAGATGGATAAAAGATTCTGGGGTCTCTCAGACCTTCTGTGCAGATGCATCCATTTCTGCTGCACTTCTCTGGTTCTTCTTGAGGGGAAATTTTTGTGTCATGTACCTTCTCTCAATCTTGCAAAGTCAGGCCTGGTTCTGAGAGTCTCTCATTTATTTTTGCTAGGCCCATGCACTGAATTGTTCAAGGTTGTACACCATTTTCTAATCTACCACTTGAGCCAGCTACTAAGATCTGTACCTGCTATTGTGATCATGTGCTATCACACATGTGGGAACATGCAGGTACCATGAATGGTGATGTACTGCATGACATCTTCCAGAGGGGTACACATGGAGTGCTGGATGTATATGTTGGCTTATTGGATAAGTTCATAGGCTAATTGTCGTGTGGGGTTCATGAACAGACCTCTTGGTGGTGTCCTTATGTGGGTTAGCATTATCTGTGGCTAGCTATTGAAATTAGCATTTCATTTGCTATGATTTCCTACCCCTTCTCCCTACTTCCAACTTCCCCCAGGTAATTCAGTTGTTCCTCTTCCCTCAGTGTTTTGGTGGACAGCATTCCCAAGGTTGGGGAAACTGGACACTTACTTCTCTCTAACTTTTCCATGTTGGAGAAATTGTGGGCTGAGGGTGCCTCTCTTATCACCAAACTGTGCTACATTTGGAGAGAGGTCATGTGAGTAAAGTGAAACTGTTCCTTGTACCCTTCTGATTGGGTTCACTCGGGTTTTGTGCTCCACTGGAGTTCTGGAACCTTTCACCTGGACTTTGGGGTTCTCACAGAAGTATTCTTATCTGGGTTGTTGCCAAAATTGGCATTTCTTTGTGGGGCATGAGGGTTGGACCTTCTAATTCTTCCATCTTCCTGATGTGACTGGCCACTAACTTTTGAAGTTGATTCTAATAATTTCATGTGACTGATGTCACTATGGCTTCATGTTATGTGGAAAATATTAACATACATTCTGTGCAAGTAACCTATTTATTATCAACTTCCTTGAAAAATACTTTGTTATACATTAAAAGTGAGAATTCTGAAGCTATTACTGTTGAATTTTTTTGAAAAATAAAAGTGTTTACAAACAATAACTAAATAGCCTTATTATTATACTATAAAAAATAGCAAAAAACCATAGCAAGCGTTTTCCTATGCTCTATGGCAGCATTGCTCAGCCTCGAGTACATATGAATTTCACACACCTCTAATCTATCATTTTGCATGTTTCCATTAACCTTTCTTGTGAGGCCTTATGGTTAAAACTATACATTGAATATGAATTTTGTTGGTCATATAGTTTTTAATTCAAAAATACGTATTTGATTTTTTGCAAAACTTCTTCTAGTTTTCTGTATTCTGCAGATATTTTCAAACTTGGTTTTAATTTCTTTAAACATTGTAAACATCTGTGTCTGATAAGCTTATATCAGTATTTGTATAGATTTATTTGGGTGTCTGTTTTTTCTGCAGGTTTACGCTCATGGTAGTGGTAGTGGTGGGGTGTGTGCATGTGTGGGTGTACTTAGTTTAACTCTGTGTTGTTCATTGGTTTTGAAATTCTATGAATGAAGAGTTCGAGTCTCAAGGTAAAAATGTATCCTCTAGAGAAGATGTGTATCTGTTTCTGACAGGTATATCAAGACACTACCACTCTGGAAAGCTAAAAACCAAATTCTCAATTTAAGTTTTTCTCATTATTATTATTTTTTTAATTTATTTTGTTTTCTTCATCACCCACGTGATATAAGTTTGAGCCATAAGTGCCCAAGAGGTTGGCTCGTGGCTTCAGATTTATAATCTCTGAGGACTGCTTCCTTTTTCTTTTCTCTGCTTATTCTGTTAAAAGAAAAAAAAACTTATTTTCAGGTCCTTGGGGGTGGGGGTGTTTACTTTTATTTCATCTTTATCTTGGTAGTATATTATTTTGGTATACTTGCTTAATATTAAGTGCCTTATTAAATTTCAGCATTTTGGGTAAGCCCAGACTTTAACTTTTTTTCCTCTCACCCTATGAGACCATTAAAACCAGCTGAGTTTATGACCAGCTGAGGGTTTATACCCTGGTTACTTCTATGGTTGCTCATTTTAAGTTCATGTTTTCTTTTTGTAATTTTATTTTTACAGTGTGTGCCACCTAGCCAGGCTAATTTAATTTAATTTTTTTTTGTAGGGATGGGGTCTTGCTATGTTGACCAGGCTGGTCTTGAACTTCTGGCCTCAAGTGATTCTCTCACCTTGGCCTCCCAAAGCACTAGGATTATAGGTGTAGACCACTATGTGTGGTCACATTTTAGCTTAATGCTTAGTATCTCGTTATTCCTTTTGATACTTTTAAGATGTTTTTCATTTTTTAACCTTGCCTGTATAGTTTATATCAATTTTTAAAAACTGGTTTAAATAAACGACTGCATCATTACCTTATGATCTATATATATTTTTGGAGTGATTTCTGTTGGCAGGGAAGAGTGCCAGGGCTGGGACTTTAGGATAACCCTTCTCTCAAGGGCTTATAATGTATTCTTGTAAAGTATAAATAATAAAGATGGTTAGTTTTATTTAATTTCCAAATATGTGGTTGGTATAAATAAGGGCTATTGGCATTCAAAGGAAGACTTATTCTCCAAGGGAAATGACATTTTAAGTAGGTCATGTGGATGGACCTTAAAATGGTGCTAGGTGGGTGGAGACATTTCAGGCAAAAGACGTGGGATAAAAATAAAGTGTAAAAGCAGAATGAACATGGGATGTTCTGGGAAATAATAAGCACGACACTTTGTCCCTTGCTTAGCATGATACTCAACATATAGTTTGGCTTAATATTTCTTGACAGTGAATGAATGGCTAAATAAATGAAGTCTTATGTGGCTTAGAGAAACTAAAGCATATAAACAATTTCAGAGAACAGGTAAAATCAGCTTGTCAAAGACTGACTTCTGTCTTGAAGTTAAGAGCATTGTTAAATGATTTAGGGTTCGAATTCTGGTAGCAAATTTCACCTCTGCTACTAACTAACTGTGTGGCAAATTGTGTAATCTTTCAATGTTATTTTCCTTATGTGTTATATGGGGATAATTATAACAGTACTTAATGGAATTATTGCAAATGTAAAATAAGATAGGGCATGTACAATTCTAAGCAAAATATTTGGCACATAGGGTATACTAAAATATTTTTAATTGCAAATACTTGGAAGTGCTTTTAAAATAAGGGATGATAAACTTGTATAATTAAAAATTTTAAATGTGAAAATCTCATTAACTTTTAAATAGATATTTACAACTATTGTTATTGTGTTACTAAAATTATTAAGTATCTTTCATAATATTTTCAAGATTAATCATTATATATTGAGGACATCCTATAAAGACAGGTATTTTCATGTTCATTCTTTATTCCAGGTTATTACTTAGAAATATATCTCATAACAGTAGATAGGGAAATATGTTTTAAACAGCTTAGATTAATAAGCAGTTGAACAATTACACAAAAATAATTTTTTACTCTTTCACTTATATGTGATTTACATTTGAAACTTTTAATTAGTTTTTTGTTATGTTTGGTGATTTGGACTTTTTGACATCATTGCCAAATATTCAATCTATGGATTCATGTTGTTGATATATATCTAGTAGGTGATCCATTCTTTTTGTTTAACTTATTTGGATTTAGGAGGACGGACTTCTTCCTAATTAACCGTAACTCTTAGTGTAAGATTCTATTGCAGATTGACACGGGCAGTTTCTTTTACGACACTGTTTACTTGGCATTTAAGAAAGCACTTCATCATTAAGCTAATAAATTGTCAAATGATAGATTGCTACAGAAGCCAGAATTTGGCTTTCACAGGAGAAAAAACAGATTTTTGCAAAAATTAGAGTAATAATCATGAAAATTATTGAATATCTAGAAATGAATATCTCATTTCAATAGCATACAGAATAATGGACAATTACATAAATTTCTTGGACCTTACATATAGTAATAAATTAGTAAAGAAGACATATTATCATGTTGAAAGAAACATTGGTCACAGAGTTAGAGGTATCGTAGGAAAATTTCACAAGTTCAAGAACATCAGAAAAGGAGACTTAATGATGTAGTTGATAAAAGCTTCTGTTATGGAGACGAGCATTTGTGTTCCCTTTTAAATTAGAGTTCATAGAAATTCAGCATTATTTGTTGAGCTACTTCTACTTTTGCAGTTAATAAGAAAGTAGATATATTAAATATAGCCCTGGATTTCAAGGTGTAACAGTGGATAAAACAAATATGTAATGGCTGATAAAATGAAAAAAAAATCTTGTTCAATCACCTTACTTCATAAATAAAAATTATGTGTTATTTTAGTAACTCATAGAGATCAACTTTAGAGATGATAGGATTTTATGGCAGAGTTGGGGCTCAATTACAGGTTTTTTAACATTTTAATTTACTGTTTTTTCTACATTAAACAATGAAAAATTGCTGTGCCTCATTTTCCTAGTCTGTAAAATGGACATCATTATCATGCCTTGTCCATGTTATCATAGTTGTTATGAGGATTAATTAAATAATACTTGTAAAGCAAGTATTAAGAGTATATTAAGGACTCAATATGCAAAGCTACCATCATAATCATTTTCATTTTTATTATCACTGTCATCACTATCATTTTGAATCCTACATTGTTGCGTTAGTTCATTTTCTACTGCTATAAGAGAATAACTGAGACTGGGTAATTTACAAACAATAGAAGCTTATTTGGCTCATAGTTTTGAAGAATGGGAAGTCCAAAGCATGGTTCCAACCCCTTGCAAGAGCCTTCATGCTACACTATTCTAGGGCAGAGGGGTGGTAGAGTAAAAATATGGAAGGGCACATGAGTGCTTGAGACAGAGAGAGAAAAAGGAGGCAGAACTCTTGCAGTAACTCACACACTCCCACAATAAAAGCATTAATCCACTTACATTTCAGGGGTCCTTCTTTTTAGTACTGTAACAATGACAAATTTCTAACACGTTAACTTTAGGGGAACGTATTCAAACCATGGCAGTTGTCTTATTCCATTCAGGCTGCTGTAACACAATAGCGTAGACTGGGTGGCTTATAAACAACAGAAATGTATTTCTTGTACTTCTGGAAGCTGGGAAGTCCAAGATCAAGATGCGAACAGGCGCATAGATGGCCAACTTCTCACTATTCTCACATGGCAGAAGGAGTGAGGGAGCTCTCTGGGGTCTCTTTTATTAGGATATTGATCCCATTCATGAGGACTCTGCACTCATGACCTAATCACTGCTTAAAGGTACCACCTGCAAATACCATCACAGTAATGATTATGTTTCAACACATGAATTCTGGGGGACACAAACATTTTCAGTCTGTTACATGTCTGGCATAGGATGTATTCAGACCTGTAGGAGTTTAGATAAAGAATGATAATGAAGAATGGAGAAGTACATTATCACTCACATGGGTCCTGAACTACATACAGTACAGTGCAGTGATAAAACTAAGGATTCTAGAGCAAGACAGGCTGTCTATAAATCCTCTGCTACTTACTAACAGTAGAGCCATGGACAATTTAGTTATAATTTTTAAAACTTCAACCTTCATCTGGGCATGGTGGCTCATGCCTGTAATCCCAACACTTTGGGTGGTCACTTGAGGTCAGGAGCTCAAGACCAGCCTGGTCAACATGGTGAAACCCCGTCTCTACTAAAAATACAAAAATTAGCTGGGTGTGGTAGCAGGTGCCTGTAATCTCAGCTACTCGAGAGGCTGAGGTGGGAGAATCGCTTGAACCTGGGAGTTAGAGGTTGCAGTGAGCCATGAGCGCTCCACTGCACTCCAGCCTGGGTGACAGAGCTAGACTCGCTCTCAAGAAATAAATACATACATACATACATATAAATAAATAAAAACTTCAGCCTTCTCCCATTTAGAGTAACAAAATCTGTGCTCAGGTGTTTCAAGTACACAAGCTTGCATTTATTATAAAATACTTATTATATGTTAACTTTTCTATCACTACTAACCAAGTAAATATATCAAATTTGCCAACTGGTTAATCAATTCAAGTCAGTGTGGCCAGAGGAAAAATTTGTTCAAACCAGTTTTTATTATATACGTAAAGCTTAATTCTCAAATTTTAGTAACATCAAGGTTGGATTTTTCCAAGGCCACACTGAAATTTTAGGACGTCTTAATAACAAGTACAAAAATTCATTTGATATTTGCTTTCCATTTTACTTTCAAACTACGTTTTCTTTGTCTTCTCTATGTGAATCTCTCAATAAAAGCATTTACAATGTTGAACAACACAATTTAATAAGAACTTTTTTGTTTCACAAATTAGTGTGATAAGTATTAAAATAATATTGAGTCCAGGTATGGTGGCTTATACCTGTAATCCCAGTGCTTTGGGAGGTCAAGGTGGGAGGATTGCTTGAGCCCAGAAGTCTGACAGCAGCTTGGGCAACCTAGTGAAACCTTGTCACTAAAAAAAAAGAAAACAATTAGCTAGGCATAGTGGCACATGCCTGTAGTTTCAGCTACTTGGGAGGCTGAGGCAGGAGAATTGCTTGAGCCCAGGAATTTGAGGTTATAAGGAACTATAATCATGCCACTGACCTCCAACGTGGGCGATATAGCAAGACTCTCTCTCTAAAAATTAAGAAAAAATAAGTAAAATAAAATATATAAAAATAATAATGCCCCAAAGTAACATAAGTGGTAATGATATAAATATTAATATTATACTAGATTTTCTCTATTGTGATTATTAAAAAATTGGAAAAGTTTGGTGACTGTTGTGATAGTCTAACAGAAGCAACAAGAACACTGTCTTATCACCAGATATTACATTACCCAATGCCTGTAAAATGAATTACATATCACAAAAAGTAGATTTTTAACCTCCCAGTCTACAAAGGGAAATTTTATATTGATAGATATTGATCCTTGATATGGTTTGGCTGTGTCCCCACCCAAATCTCATCTTGAACTATTCCAATAATCCCATGTATCATGGGAGGGACCTGGTGGAAAGTAATTATAAGGGGCTTTCCACCCTTTGCTCTTATTCTGTCTCCTGCCATCATGTGAAGAAGGACGCATCTGCTTTCTCTGCCACCATGATTATAAGTTTCCTGAGAACTCCCCAGCCATGTAAAATGTGAGTCAATTAAACCTCTTTTATTTATAAACTACTCAGTACTGGGTATATCTTTATTAGCAGCACAAGACCAAATCAGTTAAGTTATATATAATATAATATTATATATATATATATAAAGTAAGATTCTTTGATATTACCAGAAATTAGAAGGTGCCTGTGATAAAACATTGACATTAATGCTAAAGAAAAATTAGAAGAAGCAAGGAACAAAGAACATAGGCTTATTTTTGCCTCTGTTCTTTGAAGAATAAGATCTAACAGACACAACTTTAACAGTGAGGATGTATTAAATATCTGTAGTTACATAACAAATTACTCTAAAATAGCAGCTTAAAACAACCACGGTTTATTATTTTACAGATTTTGTGGATCCTGAATCTGGAAATGGTTTAGCTAGCTGGTGCGGCTCAAGATCTGTCTTGTTTTTTCAGTCAAGTTGTTAGCCAGGGTTGCAGATTCATCTAAAGGCTCAACTGGGGAGGATCTTCTGAGTTCATTCACATAATTGTTGGCCATCCTCAGATCCTCACAGGGTGTTGGATTGAGGGCCTTGTTTTATTTCTGCTTGTTGACCAGAGGCCTCTTTCAGTTCCCTGTCATATTGGCCTCTCCATAGGGCGGTGCACAACATAGAAGCTTGCTTTCCCTAGAGTGAGTGATCTAAGAGAGAGGGGGGTGGGTGCCCAAGGCGGATGTCGCCAAGATTTTTAATCAAGACTTGGTGAAAATAAAACTTTTATAACCAACTAATATTGGTAATGACATGCCATTACTTAAGCCATATACTACTGGCCATGAAAACCAACCTTGTCACAAAGTGGGAGGGATTCTACAGAGGTGTAAATAGCGGGAGGCAGGAATCAGCGAGAAATTGGCTACCACAGAAGGAAAGTAGTTTCCTTTAACCTCTAACAAAGAAAATGTTGCTGCCCTACTTTATTTGTAAGGCTCTTGGGGCTGCATTCCCTTCCCTTGGATGGTGATTTTGGTGATACTAGTTAGTAAACTCAATGAAGTTCTTATCTTCCTAATTACTTAGCATAAAACAAGAAGGTTCTGGTCTAAGCAGATATTTGCTTATTTTTTTTTTCATGAATTTCTAGAAAACTTAGCCTGTTTGGCCAGCCCTTCAAGTTCTGAATCTCTCTTATAAAGCAAATTGGAAAGAGGACTTATTCAAAATATTTACATAAAGTATATAAGGTAGTAGACTTCTTTTGTGCCATTTCACCTCTAGAGTCCACCTTTACAGACCTGTTTATCTGCACCCAAGGCTGGGCTTCAAAATAATTATTTTGCAATTTAGGACTCCTTAGCTCTCTTTTATGAACAAAAAGTGAACTGGCTAAGACCCAGATTGTTTTAAATAGGCTTTTTAGAGGAGATCACAGTGGTTATCTTGGTGGCTAGTTGACTTGTATAATAAGATTTGAAGACTTGGTGAAAACAATAAGTTTAACATATCAATTAGTGCCTTATTAAAGTAAATCACATTTGGGTAGTTGGAGGAAATTATTTTCATTTAAATTTTGTATATTTTTCACTCAGAACAGATGAATGAAAGAGTATTTAGCTTCCCTCCTGATTCAATCAGATTTTTTATTTATTTATTTATTTATTTTTTATTTATTTATTTTTTTTGTCATCCAAGCTTTAATGCTTGCTGTGTAATTGATTCTGCGCATCTGGTGAATGGCAGACAAGCCACAACCTCAAGGTCTCTTTCCAGAAACTGCCATATCTCTTTGCATATCTATTTAGCCTGCATTTTTGTAGTCAATATTAGGTGCTATGCAGATATTCCAAGGGAGTAATGATTGCTTTTTCTGTTTCCTTAAGTTGTAGATGACTTGAGAAGTGGCAAGAGACAGCATAGCCTTTTTCTGAATGGGCTTTTTTCAGTTCAGTTAACCACATGTGATGGATATTATTATTGTTCCCAATTGTCTGCTCCTTTCAGAAGAGGTATACATCCACTCCTTTTGCCATCTGACTACCAGTGCAATCCACTAGAGAGAATACACCTCCAGTGCCATTGGTAAGCTTGGACTTGTGACTTTATAAGGGGATGTACATGGACATAATATAAGCCATGTTTTAGCAGATAGAGTTCTTCATCCGCTGAGCCTGGGTCCCAGCATAAAAAGATACTTGCAGCAGAGCTGAGCAGAGTTAACAGCTACTCTCAGACCTGTGAGTCAAAAATGCATCTATTGTTGCAAACCACAGTATTGAGATTTTAGGGTTGTTTGTTTTCACAACCAAACCTATTAACACACTGTATAAACTGTGAAATGATAATTTCCTGTGATGGGCCATGCAGACACCTGTCATGGCTGCCAACCATAGAATAGGTTATCTCTTTGCATGCTCTTTAAAGAAAGAACTGCTGTCACCATCCATTACTTCACACATTTGAAGGTAATAAGCAAGAGAACTTTCAACTGTGAAGAATATCTGTAAATGAATATGTTTTCTATTTCTCTGTAAAAGATGATCAATAGACTAGGTGTGGGTGAGCAGCTTAAGTTGAAAAACAGAAACACGTGTGGAACCTGTTAGCCTATCGTAAGAGCCTGCTCTTAGACTGTTCTCATTAAAGCAACTATTTAGAAGAACCATGGGAATGTCATTCATTCACTCAATCATTTGATTGCTCATTATTATTATTTCCATGAGAACTAGGAAGACATTAACAGAAAAAGGTGGAGTCTTGGCTTTTAGAATAAGAAATAAATTCTGAGGAGAGATAGAAAGATCCACTAATTCATCCTAACATCACTCTCAGTTTTGTAGACTGATTCTAAAGCCAAATATTTAGCATTTCCCATAGATTGAGATAAACCTTAGAATGGTTAGCATATTTTAGGCCCTTGTGAAGTATTGGGTAAGTAAGTAGTTTCTCCATTATTGGTTACGGTCATCATCTATGTTTTTTTCTCCATAGCTAAATCTAGTAAAAGTGGTAAAACAAAGAATATCGGTATACCTGTTTTAGTTAGTTAGTAGTGAAGACAAAGTTTAGAAATCTATATCCTATTTCCCAGAAGAATCTGCAGGTTGGGTGGTGATGGTAACAAAAACATCCCAGGTTAGAAGTAGGCATAGTGGTTTCTTTCTTTTTTTTTTTTTTTTTGAGACGGAGTCTCGCTCTGTCACCCAGGCTGGAGTGCAGTGGCCGGATCTCAGCTCACTGCAAGCTCCGCCTCCCGGGTTTACGCCATTCTCCTTCTCCTGCCGCAGCCTCCGGAGTAGCTGGGACTACAGGCGCCGCCACCTCGCCCGGCTAGTTTTTTGTATTTTTTAGTAGAGACAGGGTTTCACCGTGTTAGCCAGGATGGTCTTGATCTCCTGACCTCGTGATCCGCCCGTCTGGGCCTCCCAAAGTGCTGGGATTACAGGCTTGAGCCACCGCGCCCGGCCCATAGTGGTTTCTTAAGAGAATAAGGTCAAAGGGCAAATATCCGGGACATGTGAGGAAAGAGTAGGCGTTTTCTGGGAATCATTTCAAACTGAGAAGAGGGGATTAAGTTTTAGAGAATTTAGCCTATTTGGTCAAATTGATAAGTTTGAGAATGGCCCCCAGGTTTTTCGTCTTTTCCCCTTAAAATTTTGTTTAAGCATAACTTACATGTAATGAAATGCACCCATCTTAAGTGTATAAAAGTTTTTGTATTAACTTAAGTGTATTAAGTTTTTGAAAAATGTATAACTCATATATACCACCAAATTAAGACATAGAATACTTTCACCACTCCTCCAAAAGTACTCATATGTTACTTCCAGTCAATTCCTCCATCCCTGGGCCCAGGCAACAAACTATTTGCTTTTCACAATAAAATAGTTTAGCCTTTTAAAAAATTTCATATAAATGAATTTTTAATGAAATCTTTTGTGTTTTTCTTTTGCTCAGCATATTTTTGAGATTCATCTATGATGTTACTGCATCAATAGTTTATCTTTTTCTGCTGTAGTGTTATATTCCATTGTATGTGTATACCACATTCTATTTTAACCATTTACCTGAGGTTAGAAATTTTGTTGGTTTCCAGGTTTTGGAAACTGTGAGAATAAAGCTGTTTATGAACATTCAAGTAAAACCTTTGTGAACATATGTTTCCATTTCTGTTAAACAAATATGTAGGAGTGGATCTCCAGATCGTATAGTAGGTATGTATTTTAAACCTTTGAAAAAAATCATCAAACTCTTTTCCAAAGTAATTGTACTATTTTGCATTCCTACCAGCAGTGTATGAGAATTCCAGTTGCTCTGTTTCCTCTTCATCACTTGGTATTGTCTTTTTAAATTTAGCCATTCTTGTGAGTCTGTGCAGTCTGACTTAACAATATAGCATCTTTTCATGTACTTATTGGTCATTTGTATATCTTCTTTTATAAAGTGTCTGTTTAAACCTTTTGGACATTTTAAATTGTGTGTGTGTATGTGTGTGTGCACATGTTCTTATTTTTAAGTTTAAGAGTTATTTATATTTTCTACATATAGATCCTTTGCCAGATTATGGATTACCCAACTTGTGGCTTGTTACTTCACTTCTTAACATTTTTCAGTGAAGAGTAGAAGTTTTTTATCTTAATAAGTTCCAATATATTCACATATACCATTTGTTTATAGTTCAGATTTTTTGTGCCCAGTCTAGAAAAGTTTGCCTTCTTCAAGTTTGCAAAGATTTCTTTTTTTTTTTTTTTTTTTTTTTAGAAAGTCACAGTTAGCCTGATGAGCCACATTGAGTTTTATTTGTGTGTGGTGTCAAATGAGGGTTGAATTTTCAGCTTTTTCAATATACTTATTCAGTTAGTCCAGCATTATTTGTTGAAAATATTTTCTTTCTCCCATTTAATTACCATCTATATTGAAAATCTATTAACCATGTCTGTATGATTCTATATTTGAGTTTGCTATTCTATTTTGTTGATCCATATATCTTTTTAAAAAAATGTTTAGTACTACCTTTTCTGATTTCTGTCAATTTAGTCATCTTTCATGTTTGTTTTCCAAAATTGTTTGGCTATTTAATTTCCTTCTGTTTCCATAAAAACTTTTATTTTTTTATTTATTATTATACTTTAAGTTCTAGGGTACATGCGCACAATGTGCAGGTTTGTTACATAGCTATACATGTGCCACGTTGCTGTGCTGTACCCATTAGCTCGTCGTTTGCATTAGGTATTTCTCCTAATGCTATCCCTGCCACCCAACAACAGGTCCCAGTGTGTGATGTTCCCACCCTGTGTCCAAGTGTTCTCATTGTTCAATTCCCACCTATGAGTGAGAACATGTGGTGTTTGTTTTTCTGTCCTTGCGATAGTTGCTCAGAATGATGGTTTCCAGCTTCATCCATGTCCCTACAAAGGACATGAACTCATCCTTTTTTATGGCTGCATAGTATTCCATGGTGTATATATACCACATTTTCTTAATCCAGTTTGTCATTGATGGACATTTGGATTGGTTCCAAATCTTTGTGATTATGAATAGTGCCACAATAAATATACGTGTGCATGTGTCTTTATAGTAGCATGATTTACAATCCTTTGGGTATATACCCATTAATAGGATCGCTGGGTCAAATAGTATTTCTAGTTCTAGATCCTTGAGGAATCGCCACACTGTTGTCCGCAATGGTTGAACTAGTTTACACTCCCACTAACAGTGTAAAAGTGTTCCTATTTCTCCACATCCTCTCCAGCACCTCTTGTTTCCTGACTTTTTAATGATCACCATTCTAACTGGTGTGAGATGGTATCTCATTGTGGTTTTGATTTGCATTTCTCTGATGGCCAGTGATGATGAGCATTTTTTCATGTGTCTGTTGGCTGTATAAATGTCTTCTTTTGAGAAGTGTCTGTTCATATCCTTTGCCCACTTTTTGATGGGGTTGTTTGTGTTTTTCTTGTAAATTTGTTTGAGTTCTTTGTAGGTTCTGGATATTAGCCCTTTGTCAGATGGGTAGATTGCAAAAGTTTTCTCCCATTCTGTAGGTTGCCTGTTCACTCTGATGGTAGTTTCTTTTGCTGTGCAGAAGCTCTTTAGTTTAATTAGATCCCATTTGTCTATTTTGGCTTTTGTTGCCATTGCTTTTGGCATTTTAGTCATGAAGTCCTTGCCCATGCCTATGTCCTGAATGGTATTGCCTAGGTTTTCTTCTAGGGTTTTTATGGTTTTAGGTCTCACATTTAAGTCTCTAATCCATCTTGAATTAATTTTTGTATGAGGTGGAAGGAAGGGACCCAGTTTCAGCTTTCTACATATGTCTAGCCAGTTTTCCCAGCACCATTTATTAAATTTGGAATCCTTTCCCCATTTCTTGTTTTTGTCAGGTTTGTCAAAGATCAGATGGTTGTAGATGTGTGGTGTTATTTCTGAGGCCTCTGTTCTGTTCCATTGGTCTATATCTCTGTTTTGGTACCAGTACCATGCTGATTTGGTTACTGTAGCCTTGTAATATAGTTTGAACTCAGGTAGGGTGATGCCTCCAGCTTTGTTCTTTTTGCTTAGGATTGTCTTGGCAATGTGGGCTCTTTTTTGGTTCCATATGAACTTTAAAGTAGTTTTTTCCAGTTCTGTGAAGAAAGTCATTGGTAGCTTGATGGGGACAGCATTGATTCTATAAATTATCTTCAGCAGTATGGCCATTTTCACCATATCGAGCCTTCCTATCCATGAGTATGGAATATTCTTCCATTTGTTTGTGTCCTCTTTTATTTTGTTGAGCAGTGGTTCGTAGTTCTCCTTGAAGAGGTCCTTCACATCCCTTGTAAGTTGGATTCCTAGGTATTTTATTATCTTTGTAGCAATTGTGAATGGGATTTCACTCATGATTTAGCTCTCTGTTTGTTGGTTACTGGTGTATAGGAATTCTTGTGATTTTTGCACAGTGATTTTGGATCCTGAGACACTGCTGAAATTGCTTATCAGCTTAAGGAGATTTGGGGCTGAGACGATGGGGTTTTCTAAATATACAGTCATGCCATCTGCAAACAGGGACAATTTGACTTCCTCTTTTCCTAGTTGAATACCGTTTATTTCTTTCTCCTGCCTGATTGCCCTGGCCAGAACTTCCAACACTATGTTGAATAGGAGTGGTGAGAGAGGGCATCCCTGTCTTGTGCCTGTTTTCAAAGGGAACGCTTTCAGTTTTTGCCCATTCAATATGATACTGGCTGTGGGTTTGTCATAAACAGCTCTTATTATTTTGAGATATGTTCAATCACTACCTAGTTTATTGAGAGTTTTTAGCAAGAAGGGCTGTTGAATTTTGTTGAAGGCCTTTTCTGCATCTATTGAGATAATCTTGTGGTTTTTGTTGTTGGTTCTGTTTATGTGATGCATTACGTTTATTGATTCGCGTATGTTGAACCAGACTTGCATCCCAGGGATGAAGCCAACTTGATCTTGGTGGTTAAGCTTTTTGATGTGCTGCTGGATTTGGTTTGCCAGTATTTTATTGAGAATTTTCGCATTGATATTCATCAGGGATATAGTTTAAAATTCTCTTTTTTTAGTTGGGTCTCTGCCAAGCTTTAGTATCAGGATGATGCTGGCTTCATAAAATGCGTTAGGGAGGATTTCCTCTTTTTCTATTGATTGGAATAGTTTCAGAAGGAATGGTACCAGCTCCTCTTTGTACCTCTGGTAGAATTTGGCTGTGAATCCATCTGGTCCTGGACTTTTTTGGTTGGTAGGCTGTTAATTATTATCTCAATTTCAGAGCCTGTTATTGGTCTATTCAGTGATTCAACTTCTTCCTGGTTTAGTCTTGAGAGGGTGTATGTCTCCAGGAATTTATCCATTTCTTCTAGATTTTCTAATTTATTTATGTAGGGGTGTTTATAGTACTCTCTGATGGTAGTTCGTATTTCTGTGGGATCAGTGGTGATATCCCCTTTATCATTTTTATTGTGTCTATTTGATTCTTCTTTCTTTTCTTCTTTATTAGTCTTGCTAGTGGTCTATCAATTTGGTTGATCTTTTCAAAAAACCAGCTCCTGGATTCATTGATTTTTTGAAGGTTTTTTTTGTGTGTGTGTATGTCTCTATCTCCTTCAGTTCTGCTCTGATCTTAGTTATTTCTTGCCTTCTGCTAGCTTTTGAATGTGTTTGCTCTTGCTTCTGTAGTTCTTTTCATTGTGAGGTTAGGGTGTCGATTTTAGATCTTTCCTGCTTTCTCTTGTGGGCATTTAGTGCTATAAATTTCCTTCTATACATTGTTTTAAATGTGTCCCAGAGATTCTGGTACATTGTATCTTTGCTCTCATCGGTTTCAAAGAACATCTTTATTTCTGCCTTCATTTTGTTACTTCCCTAGTACTCATTCAGGAGCAGATTGTTCAGTTTCCATGTAGTTGTGTGATTTTGAGTGAATTTCTGAACCCCGAGTTCTAATTTGATTGCACTGTGGTCTGAGAGACAGGTTGTTGTGATTTCTGTCCTTTTACATTTGCTGAGGCGTGCTTTACTTCCAACTACATGGTCAATTTTGGAATAAGGTGTGATGTGGTGCTATGAAGAATGTATATTCTGTTGATTTGGGGTAGAGAGTTCTGTAGATGTCTATTAGGTCTGCTTGGTGCAGAGCTGAGTTCAAGCCCTGGATATCCTTTTTAACCTTCTGTCTCATTGACCTGTCTAATATTGACAGTGGGGTGTTAAAGTCTCACATTATTATCGTGTGGGAGTCTAAGTCTCTTTGTAGGTCTCTCAGGACTTGCTTTATGAATCTGGGTGTTCCTGTATTGGGTGCATATTTTTAGGATAATTAATTCTTCTTGTTGAATTGATCCCTTTATCATCATGCAATGGCCTTCTTTGTCTCTTTTGATTATTGTTGTTTTAAAGTCTGTTTTATCAGAGACTAGGATTGCAACCCCTGCCTTTTTTTGTTTTCCATTTTCTTGGTGGATCTTCCTCCATCCCTTTATTTTGAGCCTATATGTGTCTCTGCATGTGAAATGGGTCTCCTGAATACAGCACACTGATGGGTCTTGACTCTTTATCCAATTTGCCAGTCTATGCCTTTTAATTGGGTCATTCTGCCCATTTACATTTAAGGTTAATATTGTTATGTGTGAATTTGATCCTGTCATTTTAATGTTAGCTGGTTATTTTGCCTGTTAGTTGATGCGGTTTCTTCCTAGCATCGATGATCTTTACAATTTGTCATGTTTTTGTAGTGGCTGGTACTGGTTGTTCCTTCCCATGTTTAGTGCTTCCTTCAGGAGCTCTTGTAAGGCAGTCCTGGTGGTGACAAAATCTCTCAGCATTTGCTTGTCTGTAAAGGATTTTATTTCTCCTTCAATTATGAAGCTTAGTTTGGCTGGATATGAAATTCTGGGTTGAAAATTCTTTTCTTTAAGAATGCTGAATATTGTCCCCCACTCTCTTCTGGCTTGTAGAGTTTCTGTTGAGATATCTGCTGTTAGTCTATTGGGCTTCCCTTTGTGAGTAATCCAACCTTTCTGGTTGCCCTTAGCATTTTTTCCTTCATTTCAACCTTGGTTAATCTGACAATTATGTGTCTTGGGGTTGGACTTCTTGAGGAGTATCTTTGTGGTGCCCTCTGTATTTCCTGAATTTGAATGTTGGCCTGCCTTACTAGGTTGGGGAAGTTCTCCTGGATAATATCCTGAAGAGTGTTTTCCAGTTTGTTTCCATTCTCCCCATCACTTTCAGGTACACCATTCAAACATATATTTGGTCTTTTCACATAGTCCCATATTTCTTGGAGGCTTTGTTCATTTCTTTTTATTCTTTTTTCTATAAACTATTCTGACTTCATTTCATTCATTTGATCTTCAATCACTGATACCCTTTCTTCCACTTAATCGAATTGGCTACTGAAGCTTGTGCACACATCACGTAGTTCACGTGCCATGGTTTTCAGCTTCATCCGGTCACTTAAGGTCTTCTCTGCACTATTTATTCTAGTTCGCCCTTCATCTAATCTTTTTTCAAGGGTTTTAGCTTCCTTGCGATGGGTTCAAACATCCTCCTTTAGCTCGGAGAAGTTTGTTATTACTGACTTTCTGAAGCCTACTTCTGTCCACTCATCAAAGTCATTCTCCATTCTGCTTTGTTCCATTGCTGGCGAGGAGCTGCAATCCTTTGGAGGAGAAGGTGTGCTCTGGTTTTTAGAATTTTCAGCCCTTCTGCTCTGGTTTCTCCCCATCTTTGTGGTTTTATCTACCTTTAGTCTTTGATGATGGTGACCTACAGATGGGATTTTGGTGTGGATGTCCTTTTTGTTGATGTTGATGCTACTCCTTCCTGTTTGTTAGTTTTCCTTCTAACAGTCAGGTCCCTCAGCTGCAGGTCTGTTGGAGTTTGCTGGAGGTCCACTCCAAACCTGTTTGCCTGGGTATCAACAGCAGAGACTGCAGAACAGCAAATATTGCAGAACAGCAAATATTGCTGCCTGATCCTTCCTCTGGAAGCTTCATCTCAGAGGGGCACCCGGTTGTATGAGGTGTCAGTCTGCCGCTACTGGGAGGTGTCTCCAAGTTAGGCTATACAGGGGTCAGGGACCCACTTAAGAAGGCAGCTCAAACACCATGATAGGAGAACCACTGCTCTCTTCAGAGCTGTCAGATGGGGTTGTTTAAGTCTGCAGAAGTTTCTGCTCCCTTTTGTTCAGCCATGCCCTGCCCCCAGAGGTGGAGTCTACAAAGGCAAGCAGGCCTAGTTGAGCTGCAGTGGGCTCCACCCAGTTCAAGCTTCCTGGCTGCTTTGTTTACCTACTCAAGCTTCAGCAATGGTGGACGCCCCTCCCCCAGCCAGACTTGCTGCCTCGCAGTTCAATCTCGGACTAGCAGTGAGCAAGGCTCCCTGTGCGTGGGACCCACTGAGCCAGGTGCAGTATATAATCTCCTAGTGTCCCGTTTACTAAGACTGTTGGACAAGCACAGTGTTAAGGTGGCAATGTCCATATTTTAAGATTTTAGGAGACTGGAATTTTATTGGTGGAAAGATTTTATATTATAGACTCTATTTGTATAATTCACATAAGTATATTCAATTTTATTAATTTTTTGTGTGTCAATTTTGGTAATTTGTGTCTTTTAAATAATTTTATCATGTCATCTATGTTGTCAAATTTATTGGTAGAAGATTGTTCATAATATTTCCATGTAATATCAATTAATATTCCTTTACAGTTTCCTTTTAATATTAGTAGGTTCCACTCTCATATTCCTTTTTTAATTTAGAAAATATTGTAATTTATACCCTATTTCTGTTTTTCTCGACTGGTCTAGCTAGAAGTTTAATTGATCAATATGATCGGTCTTTTCAAAGATTTACTTTTTGCTTTCTTTGATTTTCTCCATTGTGGGTCATTTTCTGTGTTATTGATTTTCACTCTTGGTTTTATTTGTCTTCCTTTCTTACTCTTTGAGTTTGCATTTCTCTTCTTTACTACCAACTTATGACAGGAGTTCTGAGCATAGATATTAGATCTTTCTTTTTTTATATATAAGCACTTAAAATTATAGATTTATAATATATATATTGAACTGCTTTAGCTGCAGTTTTAGTCTTGATAAGTTAGGCTCTCATTTTTTTTAGTTCAAAATATTTTCTAAATTTCTGTGGGACCTCTTCTTTGATCTGTGGCATATTTAGAAGTATTTTATTTAATATCCTTATATTGGGGGATTTTCCAGATTTTTTTTGTTAATATTCGTAGGTTCTGCTCTGATATTTCTTTTGTAATTTACAAAATATTTTAATTTACATCCTCTTTCTATTTTTTCTCGATTGGCCTAGCTAGAAGTTTAATTGATTGATATAATTGGTCTTTTCAAAGGTCTGGCTTTTTGCTTTCATTCATTTTCTCAATTCTTGGTCATTTGTGATGACTTAAATTTGCTGTAGTCAAAAACCATATTTGAATTATTTTAATATTTTAGAATCTGTTGAACAATAATATGAATATACTTCATGCTACTGAATTGTACACTCAAAATGGTTAACATGATTAAATTTATGTGTTTATTTTACTACAGTAAAAATGTTTGCTATTACTAATTATAATAAAATTTGAAACTGTCTATTGAAAAATTGCTGAAACTTCCTTTATGTCTCAGGTCCACCAGGTCTATGGCAACTTTTTCATTGTCAATGTATATTCTGTTGCTGTTGGCTAAAGTGCTTGATAACTATCGATTAGGTCCAGTTAATTGAGACTGTTGTTCAAATCTTCTGTATCCTTACTGCTCTTCTGTTTAATTTTTCTGTAGATTAGAGAGAAATTTTGAAATCTCTAACAATAATTGTAGACTTTTCGGTTTCACCTTTCAAGTCCATTAATTTTTGCTAAACTTTGTTGACGCTTTGTTCTGGAGTACATATCCATTTAGACTTGCTTTGTCTTATTCATGATTGACCCCTTTATCATCATGAAGTGTCCCTCTTTTCCCAAATAATAATAGTTCTTGTTCTAAAGTCTACTTTGCCAGATAATAATATCCTAATCCAACTCCCTAATACTTATCGATTGTATTATATATATTTTTGCATCCTTTTATTTAAATCTATCTATGCCTTTATATTAATATTTGAAGTCTGTTTCTTGCTGTGTCTTTTTTTTTTTTTTAAAGAAAATCCAATCTACCCATGTATCTTGAATCTAACCATCAATCTGATTGGGTTAAATCTGTGATCTTGCTATTTTTTCTAATTTTTTCAGGTTTTGTTTGTTTCTTTCTTCTTCTTGATATCTTTTTGGTTGAGCAATTTTGAATACCGTTTTATCACCACTCACCTTGTTATCTACACCACTTTATTACTTTAGTGATTGCTCTGTGCATAGGGCTTATGAATGCATATTTAATTTATCAGAGTCTATCTTCAAATCTTACTACATCATTTCTCTGCCTCATGACAGTATACTTCCATTCCTCCTTCCTGTTCTATATGCCACTTTTATACATTTACAACCTCTATGTATTACAAACCCTAGCATATTGTTTTTATTTAAAAATTATCTTTTTTTGGTGGGGGGGTACTTGTATTATATTGACAGTACATGAGAAGGTAGGGCTCTCTAAGCTGCTTCTCTTCTTCAGGGAGTCTGGGATAGAAACCTTATTGGGAGTGGGAGCTTTTTAGTGTGTTTTGAAATTGAGTTGGGTCAAGGACTCCCCAGCAGCTGAAAACCTCTTTATTATTCTCTTGTTATTGCTGGGACTAGCGGCTCAGGGCTCTTCTCCTTGGTGCCCATGTTGACTATAAGGTACACCACTCTTGCTGTAATCAAATTCATTATTATACCAGGAAATGAGCTGGACAAAGTGGTCCTTGAGAACAATGTCAGCCCCAGCATCGAAAGAGAAATAGTAGGCACCATTGTTAATGTCAAAGGAGACAACCTGGTTCTCAGTGTGGCCCAGGATGCCCCTTACAGACCCTCTGATACCTGCTATACTATTTTCTTGATGCCATCACAATTGACAGCTTTCTCCAGATGGTAGACTAGGTCCACAACCAACACACTGGGGACACGGACACGGAAAGCCATGCTGGAGAACTTCCCTTTCAGCTGGCATGACCTTGCTCACAATCCTGGCAGATTCAGGAGATGCAGAGATGATGTCCTGGGCAGCCCCACACTGTCATGCCAGTTCCTCAGATGGGCCATTAGCAGTCTTCTGGTATCAGTGATCATATGAACTTTGCTCCCTTCATGATGCCAAAGTTATCCTGGGTGACTTGTCAGAGGGCAAAGGCAATTGGTGATACCTGAGGCATTCCTGACAATCTTGAGGGAGTTGTCATACTTCTTATGGTTCTTGGAGTCTGGGAGGGAAACTATGTTGAAGTTGGGAATATCATAAATATGAGGGCATCAGTAGAAGGGATAGATGTGATGATCCCTTTGGCCCCACCATTTAAATGAGCCCCAGGACCAATGGACTCCACAACATATTCAGTACAGCATCATCCCATTTGATGTAGGCAGCATATGGCTTCTGGAAAATAGAGATGGACTTCCCATTGTGGACAAGCTTCTTGTTCTCAGCCTTGACTGTGCCACTGAAATTGCCATGTATTAAATCCTACTGGAATATGTACACCATGTTGTTTATACAATGAAGGAGTCATTGATGATGACAGTCTCCTCTTTGTTGAAGTTTTAAAGCAACCCTAGAGTCCAGGTGCCCAATGTGGACATATCTGGTGACTTGGACTTTTACCATTATGTCTTAGGTATGTGTCTGGCACTTTACAAGAACACATGGCTGTTTGTGGAACAGAAAGGAGCAGAGAGCCAATTATCTTTTAAGAAACTTAAAAAGGAAGACAACCTCATTCTATATTTATTCATATATTTATCATTTTTGGTGCCCTTCATTCCTTTGTGTAGATTCAATTTTTTATCTGGTATAGTTTTTCTGTGCCAAAATAAATTCTTTTAACATTCATTTTAGTGCAAATCTGCTGGTGGAAAAATTTTGCAGCACATGGTTATATGAAACCTTTATTTCATTTCTTGGAAGGATATTGGTGCTGCAGCCCCAGAGTTTTAACCAGCAGAGGGCGCTGTGCCTCTCCGGAGTTTAGGATGAGGGTAAATGCTGAGGTGCTTCCAGCAGACCTCCCGGTTTTCAATGAAGCTGGAGTCCTAGTCTTGGCGCTGAATTTGCAGACGCGTTGTTTCAACTTAAGGCTTGGTGAGAAAACACAGAAGCTGCTCTCCACAGCCTACTAGATAAATAAAAAAATATATATTACTAGGAAGTGGTAATAGTTTACTTGAAATAGATCAATAGGAATGTATGTGTTATTCAAATATTAATTGTTTTTTCCTAGCAAGAAGTTTACTAGTGTGTTATGGCTTAATTTTTGTTCCTGAAAAAGAATTGGTCTAGGTTTGCTTTCAGGATAAGAGATAGGTCTCTTTGTCCTCGCAAAGGCAGTACTTGATACTAATGTTTTTTTTTTTTTTTTTTTTTTTTTTTTTTTTTTTTTTTGAGACGGAGTCTCGCTCTGTCGCCCAGGCTGGAGTGCAATGGCGCGATCTCGGCTCACTGCAAGCTCCGCCTCCCGGGTTCACGCCATTCTCCTGCCTCAGCCTCCCGAGTAGCTGGGACTACAGGCGCCCACAACCGCGCCCGGCTAATTTTTTGTATTTTTAGTAGAGACAGGGTTTCACCGTGGTCTCGATCTCCTGACCTTGTGATCCGCCCGCCTCGGCCTCCCAAAGTGCTGGGATTACAGGCGTGAGCCACCGCGCCCGGCCGATACTAATGTTTTCATCTTGAAAATGCCCATAACTTTTTCCTACTTTCTTAGAGGTAGGTAGCTACAGCCATTACGTTAGTGATTTGGACCTGGATTCCAGAGTACGTGGTCATTTGTCTGAAGATTATGCTCTACTATTAACTTCACTTTAATATATGAAGGTGATGCTTTTTGAAAAACAGAGAATTCTGTCCTCTGGTATGTTACAGAAAGAGGCTTCACACCTTTAGAAGCCCATGAAATATTTCGCATACAGAAACAACCTTTGTAATGATAAGTTGATGACCTGTTCTTATATTATATAATAATACAAACATTGTAGTGAATTTTGCCAGCATATTTGTTCATCGTATATGGGAACTCATGAATGATGAGGTCACCTTTCTGCATTCTATGACAGAGATTTTGCCTACTATATTCGGAAGACAATCGCTATCAGAGAGGCAGCTGGCATAGTCTTTGGTAGACCTGGCTCCACTACATACTGGTTCTTTGGTATTGGTAAGGTATTGAATCTTTTAAAACATCAGTTCTCTTTTCTGTAACATTGGAATAACCATAGTATTTAGCTCATACAGTTATTGTGAGTTTCTTGAGATAATGTGTGTAAACCACTCAGCACAGCATCTGTAACATTTTGACTCAATAAATGTCGAGGTTTATCTTAATTAGCTTTTATGTTCTGTGAAAGAAATACATGGAATTAAGCCACAATTATCATCTCTATTCTATGGATACTTCAGGAAGCATGGAGAGAATGCAAAGAGGTAAACAGTTAGATGGATAAATGTGAATGATTTTCTAATTTAATGGAATATCCTAACTCTGATAAAGACAGAGTGCATACGATTTCTTGAGGAGTTTTCTGTTGTAAATCAGGACTAATGGTACAAGGCAATAGAAAAGCCACTGGGTTTTGTATCAGGAGACTTTGCTTTATCTTGGCTGTATTACTTTCCACTACCTAACTTTTGCAAAAACACCTATTATCCTCTTTGGTCATATATGGAAGATAAACCTCTTCTAGGGTTCCTTGACAGCGGTGGGAAAGTTTCTGATGCATTGCCTGGGAGGGTCACTGGCGGTCATGAATAGATGAAGTTATACTCCTGAAGCAACTGGACTTCACCTGTTATGGACTGAATCATGTTCCTCCAAAATTCAAATATTGAAGGCTTTACCCCAGCACTTCAGAATGTGACTGTATGTAGAGATAACAATCTTAAAGAGGTAATTAATGTCAAACGAGGTCATTGGAGGTGGACCCTAATCCAATACGACTGGTGTTCTAATAAGAAGAGGCGATTAGGACACAGACATACCCAGAAGACCAGGTGAAGACACCAGAAGAAGACTGCCATCTGCAAGCCAAGGAGAGGGGCCTTCAGAAGAAGCCAACCCTGCCGGGAGTTTGAGTGTAAATGTCTAGGCTCTAGAACTGTGAGAAATACATTTCTGTCGCTGAAGCCATCCAGTCTCCAGTACTTCATTATGGCAGTGCTAAAAAACTAATATATCACCTGTCCCCTTTGCTCCAGGTCTCCTTGTCAGCATAACTTCTCTAAGAAACTGGGGGCTCTACTGTGTGGATAGCGTTCACAAACTCATGAGTCCCTTTCATCCTTCCCTTACATAAAAAGAGTTAAATGTATCATCTTTGTCTGCAAAATGAAAAATTCCTGGACTGAACTCACATTTGAAAGGCTCCGTTTTCCTGTAAGTGCTGAGGTCTGACAATATGTCACGTATTACCGTCTGCCAAGCTGTGGCAGTGGAGCTATCTTGTGGTTTTTCTCCGCACCCTGTGAGCTAAGTTGCCTTTACATAGAAAGATCCTTCTGAGGCAGGAGCACAAAAGAAAGAGACAGGCACTTCTTTCTAGTTTCCAGAGGTTATGTAAATATTAGATCTTGCTGTCTTTGCCTACAAGAAAAGTGAGTGTGCCCTCAAGACAAATGTACTGAAGGAGTGCTTGTAGGTAGAAGCCAAAAGGATCATCCAGACATTCTGAATGTTACAAAAGCTGGTGAAGACCTTGTGTTCTGAATGTTAAATTACCAATTGGTTCTTTTGCTGTCAAAGGCAGCAGGCTCGTTTCAAAGTGGGATGACTGGGCCGGGCGCGGTGGCTCACGCCTGTAATCCCAGCACTTTGGGAGGCCGAGGCGGGCGGATCACAAGGTCAGGAGATCGAGACCACGGTGAAACCCCGTCTCTACTAAAAATACAAAAAATTAGCCGGGCGCGGTTGTGGGCGCCTGTAGTCCCAGCTACTCGGGAGGCTGAGGCAGGAGAATGGCGTGAACCCGGGAGGCGGAGCTTGCAGTGAGCCGAGATCGCGCCACTGCACTCCAGCCTGGGCGACAGAGCGAGACTCTGTCTCAAAAAAAGAAAAAAAAAAAAACAAAGTGGG
This sequence comes from Macaca mulatta, assembly GCF_049350105.2. Lineage (NCBI taxonomy): Eukaryota > Metazoa > Chordata > Mammalia > Primates > Cercopithecidae > Macaca > Macaca mulatta. The sequence continues at coordinate 32,943,346 of NC_133408.1, forward strand.
ATGACTGTAACAGCATTTAAAATTAACACCCAGTATTTGTTTACTGTTGCTGCTGTAACAAATTACCGCAAATTTGGCAGCTTAAAACAATACCCATTCCTTATCTTACAGTCCATGAATCAGAGTCCAAGTACAGCATGGCTCAGCTAGGTCCTCTCAGATCAGCACTTTACAAAGGCTGAAATCAAGGTGTAAGTGAGGCTGGGGGCTTCTTATCTAGAGGGTCTGGGGAAGAATCTGCTTCCAAACTCACTGGTAGTTTTCAGAATCCAGTTTTATATTAGAGTCTCTATTTCCTTCACACATGGCCCCCTTAATTTTTAAGTCCAAAGTAGGAGGTCAAATCCTTCTTATGCTTTGAACATTACTTGTCCTTCTGCTACCAGCCAGAGAAAAACCTGTGATTCTAAGTACTCATGTGGTTAGACTAGGTCCACCTGGATAATCTTTCTTATTTTAAAGTCAGCTGATGAGTTACTTTAATTATATCTTCAAAGTCCCCTTTGCCATGCGATTTAAAATATTCCTGGGAGTAACTGAGGACAAAGGTTACAGGGGCCAGAATTCTGCCTACCACACATCCTCAGGTGACATTCTTTTAGTTTACTTAAATGAATTTTTGTTTCATTTCTAATAGTTATGAATGTATAATAGCATGAAAATAGTTACATTGTGACTTGCATAGATGCACCAGTCTTTGCATTTTTATTTTTTACGCTAAAGTCTTCATTTTTCCTCTATAAGCTACATACCCAGTCCCATTTCAATCTTCTCAATACTAATAGGCAATTTCCACAGTTAACTCTGGGCTTCCTGTGTAACCAGTTTGTTATTTTGTCGTTGGTCATGACGCAGGGCTCCTTAAAGGTCTTCAGGTATGGACACGGGTAGAGACAATTCATTTATCCTAGTTAGAAAATCTGCCTTTATGTCACTGATCCTCAAACTTTAGAGTAGATGAAAATCACCGGGAGAGCTTGTTTAAACTTCAGACTGCTGGGCTGCGCTTCTGAATCTCTGATTCAGTATCTGTGAGATAGATCCTTAATAATTTGCATTATTAACAAGTTCCTAGTGGTATTGTTACTACCGATCTAGGGCTCACATTTTGGAAACTGCTATTTTACTTCTATTTCTCCACTTACGAAAAAGCACAATGTGTTGCTTTGTGTTTTGGGTGATACCTGCAACATATGTGTGGCTGTAATTATTTTACACTTACCCCATCAAAGAATGTTCACACAATAGAGGAAACCTGAGGGGAAAAATGTGACATGGAAAGAAGGGAGCTTATTATTAATGATATTTAGGGCATTTCCTTATAGGTACCAGGCAAAGATGAGTTTGTTTTTAATCCCTCATTTTTTTGCTTTAACTAAATAATGACCTATGAAAATTAAACATAAGACAATATAAGGAAGGGTAAGAAGGGAGATCCAAAGAAGAAAGCAAATTGTTAACATTCAAATGTTGTCACTGGAAGTAATGTTTCCAAAAAGGTTTTTTTGAATCTGATTTATTAGGTTGGTGCAAAATTAATTGTGGTTTTTGCCATTCCTTTCAATGGCAAAAACCGCAATTACTTTTGCATCAACCTAACACATCTCATTCTTCATGTAGCAAACTAGATATTCTAAAGATATTTTTGTTAAAACTTTCCTTCAGAGTATGGTAAAGTACTTTTGCCCGTGGTATAATTGCCCACACTGCATAATTTCCATTCTGAAATGTTGGTTATTTCCTTCTCATGCCGGAGGATTTACCAAAAGATTCTTTACAGTGACGCTAGGGAATTTTCAGCAAATTAGAATATTATTTCTTGCAGATGACATTTATTTGTCTCATATTACGACATTTTTATGGATGGTAATGATCACTAATTCTAATGAAGATGACACTGATAAAATGCTTTCCATATTTCAAAATAGTAAAGGTAAAAACTGGAATCTGTAAATGGGAACATTTAAAAACCATTCTCTGTCCAATTTGTCGAAGCTGAAAGGACAAATAATATGGCAAGACTATATATAACATGCACTAGGTGTGGGTTTTGGTATATGGGGAGCATAGAAACCAAATGGAAAATTCAGGGGTAGAAGGAAAGAACTCTGATCAAAGACAAAGGAAAAGGTGACAATATTGAAAAGGGTTACTTTGCCTTTTCCCGGTGTTACAGTGGCTTTCCAATTCTCTTCTCTGATCTGTTTTCCTCAGTATGGCTCCAACCCAGCTACTAGCTTCTCAGAGCCCAGTCGGGAAAAGTAGGAAAATATAAACCTAAACACGTCCCAGATTCTTCAGTGTCCTTTAAAGTTCAGGAAATCTGACTCTCAGGTAAGTCCGCCCCAATGTCCTGACCATGCCTGTTCAGAAGAAAAAAGCACCAAAGGCCATGGATGAAGGCAAATGTGTTTCACATATTGAGATTGTTAAGGAAGTCCAGGATCTATGTGCAATTTTACTACTTAAATTTTATACATGTGTTTTGAGTTGAGTTTTAATAAACCGACAATGATACATAAACCATTTGTGGCAAGAATAGATGTAGGAATGATGCCTTATGTTAGTATAAAACCCAGCTATGGGCTTGTCTCAGGCTTCATTGTCTGGGACAGTTCATTACAGAATAGGCAGACAGGTCTGTGTCCTGTGTAGGATAGATTATTTTGTTTTGTTTTGTTTTGTTTTTTTGAGATGAAGTCTCGCTCTGTTGCCCAGGCTGGAGTGCAGTGGCGCAGTCTTGGCTCACTGCAACCTCCACCTCCCAGATTCTCCTCCCTCAGCCTCCCAGGTACCTGGAAGTACAGGCATCCACCATCACGCCTAGCTAATTTTTGCATTTTTGGTAGAGACGGGGTTTCACCATGTTGGTCAGGCTGATCTCGAACTCCTGACCTCAGGTGACCCACCCTCCTTGGTTTCCCAAAGTACTGGGATTATGGCGTGAGCCACTGTGCCTGGCGGGATAGATCTTTTTTATATAGAAGTGACAATACATTGGAAGCAAGTGAACAAAACTGCCAATCAGTAAACTCTGGGTTTGCCTCTGATCCTAATGATTTACAGATCCTGGAATAATCCGCAAAATGCTCCCTTACATACACACAGCAAGTTGGAGCATGTGTGTGTGCGCGTGTGAGTGCATGCATGTGCGCGTGTGTGTGTCTGCACGTTTGAGGGCATGCATGTGCGTGTGTGTGTGTGTGTCTGCACGTGTGAGGGCATGCATGTGCTTGTGTGTGTGTGCACGTGTGAGTGCATGCATGTACTTGTGTGTGTGTGTGTGTGTGTGTGTGTATTTTGTCAACGGTGTCTCCTCAGGAGCTTAGAAGTTGAAAACTCCATTACAGAAAGAAGTCAGAAACAAATTGTGTGCTAGGTTCTACTATATATTTTCTTTCTTCAAGTAATACATTGCTGCTATAGATCCTGGAAGCAGACAGCATTCATACACCATATTCTGAGGTTAAGTGTCTGACTCATCAATGGGAGTGAATTTACATGTGTTGAAATGTCTTCCAAATCAAAACGCAGGTCTGTGAGATGAAATAGAGAAGCTCAGAATATGTGTTTAAAGTCCTGTCGAATAGGTTTGCAATCTATTTGTTTGTTGTGCATATGATGTGACACAGTTCCTAGTCACCTCAGAGGCCCATTCCAGTTTGAAGGTTTTTATATTTGGGGAGAAAGGAGGGCTCTGAAACTGACTTAGCCTCTAAGAAACATGGTAATTGAAAGGCAAAAGTGAATGGAGGGGACAAAATATGCTATGGCATTGGAGAATATTTTACAGGGAAGTAAGTACAGCAATGTTCTTGTCCACAAGCTTCATGAAATACGACTGGCTAAGGACACGGAAACACTAGTTTAAAGTTTATGTGATGTGTCAGGCACTAGACCAGGGATCTACATTTGATTCTATTATCAATTAATTTGTAAAACTGAGGTTCAGAGTGGTAGAAAGATTGAGAATAGATTGTAAGTCTGGTTGTATCAGGTTCAAAGCCCACTCTACATACTGAGCGACTGCAGAAATGTGAATGAATCAGCCACTAATGACCTGGACAATTTTTGCAGAAGTAACAGTGTTCTCATATCTAAAACAATAGATCACCTCTAAGGTTTATTCGGAAAGATCTGAAAACATAATTGCATCTCTAGGAAGTTAAAAAGATTTCATAAGGTCATTGGCAAAATCTCCCTTACTACTTTCAGGCTGAGAAGTAATTTCCCCCAACTTTGTAAAAGCCCTCACACCGATTTAATTTCAGTTTATGCAAAGCCCTTTGGGTGTAAATAAATGAGATGCTTTAGTAAGGTAATTTCTTTTAGAAAATAGGTAGCATGACAAATAACAGGACAATTGGCAACAGAAATAACTTTCTTGGTTTTACTTATTCTAGATTGCCTAATTTATTTTCACTCCTCAAGAGGAATAAGGAACATTGAGCATGGCCCTAATTAAAGTCTTGTCACGAGTGTCACAATAATTTAGACCTACGTGGAAGTTTCGATTCCTGTTGCAAGACTCTCACAGAACTAGCCCCTGCCCGCCTCTCCAGCTTGTCTCCCCCTACTCAGTTGAAGCCACATCAGCCCTTCTTGCTGTTCTTTAGACACTCCAGGCCTCAGAATCTTTCTATGCTTTTTTGTTTGGAATGCTCTTCCCATAGATCTTTCCATTTCCATGGCTTATTTCCTTTACTCAGGTCTAGTACAGAAGGCTCCTCATTATATTGGAGACGTTTCCCCACACCATCTAAAAGAGTGTGCTCCATCTGCCCCTTCCCACCCTCTCTATGCTGTGGCTGTGCTCTATTTTACTTTATAGAACTTACTTCTTACCTTATACTATATTGAACATTTCTTTTTATTTATTTTCTCCTTTACTTCCTCCCGAGACTATAAGCTCCAAGAGGGCAAGGAGCATGCTTATTTTATGAGTCTACTGTAGCCCCCAGAAAAAGCCTAGTAATTTCACTGCCCAATCAATGTTGTATTTGCAGCATGAGTCAATGGAATATGTGGTTGTAAGTTTGTTCAATGCCGTTTGACCTGAACAAAGCTTCTGGAAATTAAAATCCAAGCAAAAGGGCTAATCAAATTATTATTTACTTTTTCTCTGTCCTTGCCTTAAGTCACGGACTGAAAATTCCTGGGATAGGGTGAAACACAGAAGCTAGCATCATTTTTTATTTAATTAAAAAATGGCTCCTTTTTTAATTATAAAGGAACCATTTTAAAAAGTGGAGCCATTTTGACTCCATGTTAATGAAGGAAAATTGACATCGCAGTTGGGTCTCAGCTCCTGGCGGTGCTGCTCCTGCCTCGCAATGCAGCAGGAGCATGTTCCCCTGCACCCAGGCAGGTGGCGCCACTTGTCTGGGCAACTGGGGCATCTCCTACAGGAAGGACAGACACATAGAACCATTAATGGGACAACATGGAGGAGCCCTTTTCTGTACAGTAGGTCTTCAGGAGGAAAAAGCGTGTAATGGTGGATACTAGAGTCAGGGATTGGTATAAAACCTACTCCCAGTAGGCCAATAAATGAAGTAACTGATTTTGTAAGTGATAAGAGATTGAGAGGAGAAAGATGAGGGAGAGGTGGAAGATTGCGTGTGTCTTCCCATTGCTCATTTATCTGTCCCTTCATGCTTGAGTCCTACCGGAGAGAGGGGATGGTTCCTGGAATGCTTCAGTGAGTCTCAAATATACGCCCAGCATGTAGGTTTACTCTCCCAATTTTCAGAGTATGCTGTGAAGAAAATGTTCATCTACATTCATGACATTTTGTTTCAAAATGGATCATTTATCCAACACATTATTGAATGTTTACTATACAACAGTGTGTGTACTAAGAACTAAGGCCACAGAGTGTAATGAAACATCATTTCTCTCTACAAGGTGAGGGCATATAAATGATGTTATAAATACCATGTAAGTGGTATGAACAAGATGTTATGGGCTCCCCAAGGAGCATGTGTCTATAATTGGGGGAATTGCGGAAGGACTCAGTTAGATGGTGGTATTTGAATTTGAAAGATGAACAGGACTTCTGTCAGACAGAAATGTCAGGAAAAGGGCATGCCACACAGAAAAGCATGTATCAAAACAATGAATTGGATTTTGGTAGTGGTTAAGAATTTTGGTTTTTATATATGTATATGTGTGTGTGTGTGGTGTGTGTGTATCCACTTGAGAACATTATGGCATAATGATGGACATATTATATGTCAAGATTTGTTCAAAGAAATCTCAGCCACTCTATGTATTGCAAGTTTGAAATGTTTAATGCAGGGAATTAGAAGTTTATTCTCATTGGATGGCTTTCGGGGAGATAAAGACTATCTCACTGCAGAATATTTATTGAGGTGATTTTCAAGTGTTCATTCATAATGTACTTCAAATCTCATGACCACCCATGTGTCTGCTCACAATATCTGGGGAATAATGCCCTCCCAGTCTTTGGAATTTAGATTTGGAAGCATTTGCTTTCCAAGTCTTGTGTGATGCTTCTCAATGGTGACTGAACAAAAACCACATGGGGAAGAGTACTCCCAGCATTTTCTTTGTTGCCATCTGCTTTCTGGCAGTGGAAAATAGACCTTATGGGGGCTAAAGTGGTACAGAAATGATAGCAGACAGTAAAGCTCAGTGAAAGGCAGGTAAGGTTGGCTGGAGTCCCATTGTACTGGCTTTCATGACCTCTTATGTATTTGCACTTCCTCTTGGAATCATTGGGGATATTATTGAATGTTTTAACTCAGTGAATGAAATGATTAACTGAGTTTTGGAAAGATTAATCTATACTTTTACTATTAGAAAAATAACTATATATTTAAAGAGGAAAAAAATAAGGAATGCAGGAGAATAATGTGCTAGCATTGTTTTTATGTTCCTATGAAGATACCTGAGACTGGGTAATTTACTAAGAAAAGAGGTTTAATTGGTTCATGTTTCTACAGGCTGTACAAGAAGAATGGTGCCAGCATCTACTTCTGCTGAGGGTTTCAGGGAGTTTACAATCATGATGGAAGGCAAAGAGGGAGAGGGCCTATCACATGGTGTGAGGAGGGAGGTGCCACACTCTTTTAAACACCCAGCTGTTGCATGAACTACCAGAGCAAGAACTCACTCATTACCATGGGGATGGCACCAAGCCATTCATGAGGCACCTGCCACCATGACCCAAACACCTCCCATGGGGTCCCACCTCAAACAATAGGGATTACATTTTAACATGAGATTTGGAGGGGACAAACATTCAAACTATATCCAGCAACATATGACACTCTGACATTCAAATTTTATGAACTTTAGATTAAAGGAAATAAAAATAGAAGTCTAGTAGAAAAATCAGTTGCTTCCTGAGCTTTATACGTTCCTTAACAGCCAAGTTTTGGTTCTAAGAACATTAAATGAGCACCTAAACACTAGCATTGTGCTTCCGGAAAAAAATCAGTCTGTTCATCTCCACTTTCACTCTTCGCAATCCTTATTCAACTGATCAGAGACAAAATTCTGTCTAGAAAGGTCACCCATGGATTTCTGTAGCAAACACTTTTAACCAACTACTAAATGTTTGTTCCTCTTGCATAATATGATAGGATGATAGAAGTGGCTGCCCAGACAAGGACTATCATTTCCAACCCCTTTGCATCTAGGTGGGACCATGTCACTGAATTCCATTCAGTGGAATGTGGGTGAAAATATATCAGTTCCAAAACTGTCACATAAAATCTTCCACCCCTTCCAAACTCTTTTCCCATCCACCCACTGGATAAAACTTTCTTGAATAACCTGGCACTCCACATAATAAAGGGGAGATTCTTCATGAACTTGGGTCCCAGGACCACCTTTACCCTCCACACCACACTGCTGCAACACCACCTCCAACTAGACCTTACATGAGCAAAAACAAAACCAACGCCACTACCACCAACAACAAAACACTCATATGTTATTCAGCCATGGAGATTTTGGAGCTTTTATATAACCACAGCTAGTAATATTTTCTCTGTGTTTCTCTGTGGCAATATGTACCACATCTTTAGCACATGATACGGCTATTTAAATGAGAATGCCTTTGGATACTTGAAAATATAGATAAGGAATTCAGAAGGGTCTGAAAACAGAATTTTGGAGTTGTTAGCACATAGGTAGTAATTGAAACCATGGGTGTGGGTAGGATGATTCAGGAAGAATGGGCAGCATGAGAAAAGAAGGCCAAAGAAGAAATCTTGGGAGTCAAACAGTAAGGTTGCAGGCAGAGAATGAAGCAATAGCAGAAAGTGTGGCCAAGAGAATAAACTATATTCTGTCCTAGGATTCATGAGGATTCAAGGGAAGGAAGACTGTGTCAAAGGCTAAGGATAAATGTTTCACTGGAGTACAGAGAACAAAAGAAAAAATAGATAGCTGTGCACTGAGGAGTGAAAAAGGGAAGTGAAAGTAGAAACAGAAACTGCAGCTGATCCAAGAAGTGCAGCAGTAAGGGAAAGAGATACATGCCTTCAAGGTCAGCAAAATAAGCAGATTCATTTTAAGGATGAGGACAAGTTAAACAGGTTTGTAAGCTGAAAGAGAACAGCCATGACAGAGGATACAGTGAAGATTCAAAAAATGATGGTGAATATTGAAAAGGCCTTGGAGGACACATAATAGAATGCGAAGTCCACAAGGAGAGGGGCTTTGCGTCTTATTTCACACTGTGTTCCTAGGCTTAGAATATTCTGGCATCAGAAGGCACTCAATAAATATAGAGAGGAAGAAAGGAAGAAGATGAAATCAGGAGTACAGATTAAAGTGTTATCTTTGGAAGAGAGGCAAGACATCCTCTGGGACAGAAGGGAAGGAGGAAAAGCTGGGGAACATGCAGATAATACAAGAGGTGCGGTTTGTGACTGATGGCTGCTATTTTCTCTGTGAGGTAGGAGGCTTGGCCATCTGTTAAAAATGAGTGGGTGAGTCCAGCTAAGTGATTTAAGAGGAATGGTAAAGGTTTGTACCAGCTACTGGCATGAATAATATGGTTATTTACTTGAAATAAAAATATTAGATGATACTAGCAATGCATGCATTGTGAAAATTGATGCATTCATTTGAGGTTACTTACTGATTTACAGAAAATAAGCCACTGGATGCATTCAATCACTTATAAGGTCGGGGTTAAGTTTAAGACATAAATGTAAATTTGCACATTATGCAGAGTAAAGTCAATATCCTATTTGGTATATTGCACAGTCTCTGACACTGTGTTACTCTTTTGCTGTGAATTTTTAAGGTCTACCTTAATATATTAATAACTATAACATTGTGTAATTATGAACTTCATCATTTGGATAAAATTATGAATAAAAGCAATTGTCCGGAATTCTCTGATTTAGTTGCTATATCTTAAATAATGCCTTTTATGAAGAAAATGTAAGTGGATAAATTATATGTAAATACTTTAATTTTATAGACTAGAGGTGGCTCTGAATATGTAGATTTCATAATGTTAAATATCACGAGGATTTCTGAGACCATAAAAAAGTTGTTTGATTAAGCATTTTAATATACCGTCAAGTCATGTATATTAAGCAAAAGCAAAAGCTTAATTACTCTTTTCCAGACTGAATCCAGACAACTTTGGACATTGCTTCATTTGAAGAATTTTTACTGAGCACTTACAGACCATTGACATAGTGAAGATCAGGATGGCATAGTTTTCCTGTCTTCATGGAGATGAATGAATGAACTGTATTTTTTATTAGCCTAAGCATGAGTTCTTCCCAGATTTCCTCCATGAACCCTAGGCTCCTACCTCTTAACCATTTTATGAAAAGTCTGTGGTGAATTGGGGTCCTCCAGTTATTTGACAATATCTGATTTTGCCATGGTCATGTGGGAAAAGTAGGGATGTGAGCAAGTCATAGTTTTACTTGGTTGGAAGATTCTTCTAATTATGTCAAGATGAAAGGTTTTATACCGCGTAGAAGGCAGTGTGAGAAAAGTGGACAGTAGAACTCACATTTTCGGGGCCAGTGGCTATATTTTAAAATGTGGAGGATACATATTTGACTGCTCAAATACAATGATCTGCCATGGATCTATACTTTTGGGCTGCTGTCCTTTAAGCTAAAGCAATTATAGGCAATGTAATGAACATCGTTATCTGTGGATGTCCCTTTGATTGTCATTGTATTATGGTTTACACTGGGATGGCTCTCTCTTTGAGGAAAGATGCTGTTCCTCCAGGGAGATAAAATATAAAAAAAAGAATCTTACCTATAAGCATACACTTTTCCCACTCTCAGTATACAGTGGCTCTGGAATTTCATGCTTCGCTTGGGAGTTGAAAGTTTGCATTTATAATTTTATATTCTTGTTAGAGGCCAGGTTATTGAGATTAGAATGTGTTTATTTTTCAGTTGGAGTGTGATGATCAACATCCCCTATGCTAAACAGCCATGTTAACCAAGATAATTTAATTTGGAATGATTACTTTTTGCCTTTGACCTGGAGATCAAAAGGTTCTATCATAGGTACAAATAAAGTAAAAAAATATATATATTTTTTTCTGTGAATGTTACAGATTTTTTTTTATTGTGGTAAAAAACACATAAGATCTTTCCTCTTAAATTTTGGATGTATGGTACAGCATTGTTAACTATAAGCATAATGTTGTAGAGCGGATCTGTGAAAATTTTCCCTCTTGTATGATTAAAACTTTATGCTCACGGAACAGCAATTTTCCCATTTATCCCGCTTCCTAGCATCTAGAAACCATAATTTTACTTTATATTTCCAAGAGTTTGACTATTTTAGGTACTTCATATAGTGGAATCATGTAGTATTTGTCTTTCTTGTACTGGCGTATTTCAGTTAGCATAATGTCCTCAAGGTATATCCGCGTAACAGAATTTTCTTCTTTTTATGGCTGAATAATATTCTATTGTATAAATATATACTACATTTTCTTTATCCATACATATTGCTGATAAACTTTTAGGTTGTTTCTAAGTCTTTTCTTTTTTCTTTTCTTTTTTTGAGATGGAGTCTCGCTCTGTTCCCCAGGCTGAAGTGCAGTGGCACAATCTCAGCTCACTGCAAGCTCCCCATCCTGGGTTCACGCCATTCTCCTGCCTCTGCCTCCAGAGTAGCTGGGATTACAGGAGCCCACCACCACAGCTGGCTAATTTTTTTGTTTGTTTGTTTTTTCAGAAGAGACGGATTTCACCATGTTAGCCAGGATGGTTTCAATCTCCTGACCTTGTGATCCACCCGCTTTGGCCTCCCAAAGTGCTGGCATTACATGTGTGAGCCACCATGCCCGGCCAGTTGTTTCTAATTCTTTTTTTTTTTTTTTTTTTTTTTTTTTTTTTTTTTTGAGACGGAGTCTCGCTCTGTCGCCCAGGCTGGAGCGCAGTGGCCGGATCTCAGCTCACTGCAAGCTCCGCCTCCCGGGTTCCCGCCATTCTCCTGCCTCAGCCTCCCGAGTAGCTGGGATACAGGCGCCCGCCACCTCGCCCGGCTGGTTTTTTGTATTTTTTAGTAGAGACGGGGTTTCACCGTGTTAGCCAGGATGGTCTCGATCTCCTGACCTCGTGATCCGCCCGTCTCGGCCTCCCAAAGTGCTGGGATTACAGGCTTGAGCCACCGCGCCCGGCCTCTAATTCTTATCTATTGTGAATAACGCTGCAATGAACATGGAAGGGCAAATATCTTCCATGTGCTGATTTCAGCTCTTTTGGATAAATGCCCAGAAGTGGGATTGCTGGATCAAATGGTAGTTTTTATTTTTAATTTTTCTATGAATCTCTATGCTGTTTTTTTTTTTATAGTGCCAACATCATTTTATATTCTCACCAATAGTGCACAAGGTTCAAATTTGTCCACATACTTGCCAACACTTTATTTTATTTTTTTAATTATTAATTTTTTATAATGACCATCGTAAGGAGTATGAGATGACACCTCAGTGTGGCTTTGATTTGCATTTCTCTAATGATTAGTGATAAATATCTTTTCATATGCCTGTTGATCATTTGTATCTCTTCTTTGAAGATAGTTATTTTTATTTTCTGCTATTGAGTTTCTTGTATTTTTTTTTTTTTTTTTTTTTTTTTTTTTGAGACGGAGTCTCGCTCTGTCACCCAGGCTGGAGTGCAGTGGCCGGATCTCAGCTCACTGCAAGCTCCGCCTCCCGGGTTCACGCCATTCTCCTGCCTCAGCCTCCCGAGTAGCTGGGACTACAGGCGCCTGCCACCTCGCCCGGCTAAGTTTTTTGTATTTTTAGTAGAGACGGGGTTTCACTGTGTTAGCCAGGATGGTCTCGATCTCCTGACCTCGTGATCCGCCCGTCTCGGCCTCCCAAAGTGCTGGGATTACAGGCTTGAGCCACCACGCCCGGCCTCTTGTATATTTTTATATTAACCCCCTGTCAGATATATGGTTTACAAATATTTTCTCTCATTCTGTAGGTTGCCTTTGTACTCGGTTGATTATTTCCTTTACTCTGCAGAAGATTTTTAGTTTCTGGCTTTTTCATTTGATGTAAATCCATTTGTCTATTTTTGCTTTTGTTACTGTGCTTTTGGTGTCATATCCAAGAATTAATTGCCGAGACGAATGTTATGAAGATTTTACCCTATGTTGCCTTTTTGGAGTTTTATAAATTCATGTCTTATGTTTAAGTCTTTAATCTACTTTGAGTTGATTTTTGTGTATGGTATAAAATAAGGATCCAATTTTATTCTTTTGTATGTGAATATCTGGTTTGTCCAGCACCAATTTTTTGATACTATCCTTTTCTCATTGTGTTGTCTTGGCATCCTGTCAAAGATCATTTGACTGTATATGTGTGGGTTTATTTCTGAACTCTCAGTATTGTTCCATTAGCCGGTATGTCTATCTTTATTGCAGTACCATGGTCTTCTGATGACTGTAGCTTTGTAATATGTTTTAAAGTTACAAAGTTTGAGGCCTCCAGTTTTGTTCTTTTTCTCAAGATTGTTTAGGCTACTTTGGGGTCCTTTGTACTTCTGTACAATTTTTAGAATTGTTCTGTCAATTTCTGTGAAAAATGTCACTAGGACTTTAATAGGGATTGCATTAAATGTGTAGACTTTGGATGGTATGGACATTTGAACAATGTCTTCTGATCCATGAACATGGGAAGTCTTTCCATTTATTTGTGTCTTCTTTTCTTTTTATTTTCTTTTTTAATTTTTTTGAGATTATGTTGTGCTTTTCATTACCGAAAATAAACACTTTTAAAAAGACAACTTCTGTTAATCAATAAATATCTCTTTCTTTCTGTGTTTTTTCCAGGCTACCTAATTAACTGCTTTGTGCATGTTCCTCCCTGGAGATAGTGTTAAGAGGTCAGGGCCAGAGCCTTCATTTAGGTGAAATGAAATACTTCTGTGTATGTGGGAGGGGCCCTTGCTCCTGCTGGCCGCTGCCACCGCTACCACCACCACCAACAACAAACTAAATAATCAGGTATTGGTGGTGAAGGGGTTTGTAATTGCTGGGTAGAGAGTGAAATATTGTGTTTACATCGTGGGGAGGGCACAGCCAGGGTCTGATGTTATTCCCAGAAGGTTACTTCTCAAATTAAAGACACCTGGGAATTTGAAGGGCTAGTAGGCCAGCCTTGGGGAAAGAACTGGAAGGGTTTATAGGCCCTTTGAATGAAGGCTGTGACATTCAATCTTAAAACCAGAAATCTAAGGTACAATTGAAATTATTCCTTTTGGATAGAAAGCATTTAAAGTAAAGAGCTGAACTAACCAGGAGAGAAGTCCGGTTGGCTCCCCTACAGCTGCATTAGGAAACAGGCTAACAGGGATGTTTTGGGATCTGTGGAGCACTGATGGCAATTAGCAGTTAGGGCCAGTAAAAAACTGTCCCGCTTAAAAGCCGCTGGCATCCCTAGTAGTCTATTTCCTGCTTCTAGTTGGTACTGATGACCTGCCAAGAAGCTCAAGCAACAGTAGACTAGATTTCCAAAAACTAGAAGAGTCTCAAGAGACACCCCCCAAATCCAGCTGCTGGCTTAAATCCCCATTCTGGCTGAAGCAGCAAGCTGCAGCTAGTTTATAGTTAGCATGTCACTCTGGATCTCGTGGCTTAATTGAGTTTGTAAATCCCTCAGCTTCTTCTTCAATCCAGTGAGAACTAAGAGGACATGGTTTAAGGACACAGAGAGCCATAAGAATTCATGTTGTAGTAAAACCTTTCTGGCTTGCCCTTGGGGTCACAGGGCACCTGTGACTCATCCTCATCCAGCTCCAAGTGCTCACCCTTGCGCCACTCCTTGGGTTTGGGGTACACTGCCTGCCTCATGGCATTGTCTGGATTGTATTCAAGTCACCCCTGCAGTAGGGTTCAACTTAACATACTCCTTGCTAAAGCATTTTTTCGTATAGGCTCAAAGTCTCAGCTCCTGGCCCTTTCTCAACTTGATGATGAGAATGTCATCCTGCTCCACGTAGTCATTAGGGTCATCATCTTGGTTCACTGGAATGACCTGGGGGCTGTTGGAGATGAGGTCTCAAGACACGACATGTCAAGTCTGCTTTTCATTGCACTGCACATCGAGGGTGAACTCCACCAAGCACTCGCAGAACTCTTCACATGGGAAGTCCCGGGAGGATAGCAGCTTGTCTACAATGTCATCACTAATGAGGAGAACTAATCTAAGTTTGCGAGCCATGAACTCATCATGAATAACTGAGGAATTGGCATCAATTTGAACCCAGTCAATGACTATTATGGGCACCTCAGCGAGAAGACACTCCGAATCGAAATAGCCACTGCCGGGTTGGTGTTCTGGATGATGAACTTGACATTGTGGGCTGGTTGGCTTAAGGCATTGTGTCCCCTATTTGTGTGTGTGTGTGTGGGCGGGGGGGAGGCTAGCAATCTTTTTTAGATTTCAGTGTCTACATATTTTATAATACTTCTCAGTTTAGATTATTACTAAGAATTTTATTCTTTTTGATTCAGTTGTAAATGGACTATCTTCTTCATTTTTGTTTCCAATTGTTCATTGGTAGTGTACATATACTCAACTGATTTTTGTGCGTTGATTTTGTATCCTGCAACTTTGCTTAATTGGTTTATTAGTTCTAATGGTTTGTGAACGTGTGTGTGTCTCTGTGTGTAATTGTCAAGGTTTTCCACATATAGCATCATATTATCCGCAAACAGTGAAATTTTCTTTCTTTCTTATTTGGATGACTTTTAATTATATTTCTTGCCTAATTTCTCTGGCCTGGACTTCCAGTAGTATGTTGAATGGAAGTGGTCAGAGTGGGCATCCTTAACTGATTCCTGATCTTAGAGGAAAAGCTTTTAGTTTTTCACTGTATAGTATGACATTCACTGTAACCTGTATTATGTTGAGGTAATTTTCTTCTATTCTTAGTTTATTGAGTGTTTTTATCATGAAAGAGTGTTAAATGTTTCAGATGCTTTTTCTGCATATATTGAGATAATAATGTAATTTTTATCCTTTATTCTGTTAATGTGGTGTCTCATATTGATTATTTTTGTATGTTGGCCATCCGTGTAACCCAGGGATAAATCTGACTTGGTCATGGTGCGTCCTATACATTTTGTTATGTTCTCTTTTCATTTTTGTCTCAAAATATTTTTCTAAAATTTACATTCTGATTTATTCTTTGACTCATTGATTATTCAACAATGTGTTGTTTAATATCCACATATCTAAGAACTTTTCCATTTTCCTTTGCTTTCCATTTCATTCCATTGTTGTTGGAAAATATAATTGGCACAGTTTCAATCTTCTTAAATTTGTTAAGGCTTGTTTTGTGACTTAACATGTGATCTATTCTGGAGAAGGTTTCATGCATGCTTGAGAAAAATATGTATTCTGCTGCTGTAGGATGGAATGTTCTGCAAATGTCTGTTAGTTCCATTTGATCTATAGTCTGGTTCAAATCCTCTTATTTATTTATTTCCTTATTGATCTTCTGTCTGGATGTTCTATCAATTATTGAGAGTAGTGTATTGAAATTCCCTACTGTTATCGTGTGGTGTCTATTTCTCTGTTAAATTCTTTCATTGATTGCTTCCTATATTTGGGTGCTGTTATTATGGGCACATGTATACTTATAATTGTTACATATTCCTGGCAGATTGACCCGTATATCATTATATAATATCCTTGTCCTTCTTTGTCTTTTTGGCAGCTCTTGACTTAAAATCTACTCTGTCTGATATAAATTTGACCACTCTTGCTGTCTTTTTTGACTACCATTTGTGTGGATTATTTTTTCCATCCTTTCACTTTCAGCCTGTGTGGGTCTTAAAGTCCAAAGTGCATTTCTTGTATACAGCGTATAGTTGAGTCTTGTTTTCTTTAAATCCATTCAGCCACTATATTAGTCTTTTAATTGAGAGTTAAATTTATTTACATTTAAAGTAATTATTGATAGGAAAGGACTTACTATTGCCATTTCTTAAATTGCTTTCTAGCTGTCTTGTAGCTTTTTGACTCACTGTTGCTGTCACTGTCTTACTTTGTATTTTTCTGACTTTTTTGTAGTTGCATGTTTTGGTTTCTTTCTCATTTTCTTTTGAGAATCTCCTATAGGTACTTTCAAAACTTACATAAAACATGTTATTGTTAAAATAATCTACTTTACACTGATAACTTCAATTCTATACAAAAACGCTTAACTTTTACTCACCTCCCCTACACTTTATGCTATTGATGTCACAAATTGCATCTTTTTATATTTCCTCAGCTTTTCTTTATCTGGGAAAGTATTTTTCCTTAATTATTGAAGGATAGTTTTTCTGGATACAGTATTCGTGATTGGCAGGGTGTTTTTTTTCTGTCAGCATTTTAATATATCATTCCACTTCTCTTCTGTCTTGGAATGTTTCTTCTGAGAAATCTGGTGATAGTCTCTCGTTCATAACAAGTTGCTTTTCTCCTGGTGCTTTCAAAATTGTTTTTCTTTGACTTTTGACAATTTGATTATGATGTTACTTGGTATGTGTTTCCTTGAATTCATCTTAGTTAGAGCATGTAGTTTCTCAAATCTAGATGTCCATTTCCATCCTTACATTTGGGAAATTTTCAGCCATTATTTTATTAAGTAATGTTTCTGCCCTGTTCTCTCTCTCTTCCCCTCTGAAACAACAATAATGCAAATATTGGTCCGTTTGATGGTGCCTCATATGTCCCTTAGGTTTTCTTTATTCTTTGTCATTCTTTTTTCATTTTGTGCCTCTAGCAGATAATTTCACATGACTCGTATTCAAGTTTGCTAATGTTTTCTCCTGCATATCAAGTCTGCCATTAAACTTCTCCAGTGAATTTTGCAGTTTATTTTCTTTTTCAGCTCCAAACCTTCTTTTTTATATTTTCTGTATCTTTCTTGATGCTTTATTCTGTTCATTTGTTATTTATTTGAGCTCACTAGGCATCTTTATGACAATTATTTTGAATTCTCTTTCAAGTTGTCCACATACCTCTTTGTAGGTCCAGTTTCTGGAGATTTAGTTTATTCCTTTGGTTGAGCCGTGTTTCCTTGTTTTTCATGCACCTTGTAGCTTTATATTGGGATCTGTCACTTCTCCCAGTCTTCAGACTGACTTTGTTATAAGACTCCCACTAAGTAGCCCAGAAAGCGATTCTGGAATCCTCTGGAACTTTTTTGGCGGTATCTGGGCCTGTGCATGCAATTTCTCAGAGAGGTTTACTGTGCTTTTTGTTTCCCCTCAGGAACTCATTATCTTTTCTGATATCTGTCTGTGGCACCACATGTTCTCTGGTTCTACAACTGCAAGTTTCCCACTCTCTTTTGTTGTCAGTGGCTGGCAAACATCCAGAGCATGCCAGCTTCCTCTCAGTACACTGAGTAAGGTGAGACAGATATCGGTTTCTCAGAAGCTGGTGTTCCAAGAAGCTAGAATGACAGACTCATTCTCTGCTCCTTTCTCCCTCCCTGTTGAAGGAGGAGCCTTGAGTTGTGCATCTTCTCTTGATTTTACTGAGATATGGGGGCTATAGCAAACTGCCTACTGTTTTTGTTTTGTTTTGTTTTGTTTTAAACTTTTGTTCTCAGTGGCTCCAAGGCATCCAAACTATGCTCGTTCCGTCAGTGCTCCAAGTGAGGCAAGACAGAAATTAGTCCCTTGGGCAGCCCTCTGAAGAGCCAGAGTGTCAACACATGCTCCACTCTTATCCCTCCTTGCTAAGGAAGAAGTCTTAAGTTGTGCACTTCTTCACCCAATTGTGCCATGCTGTGCCAACCATATCAAGCCACCTGCTGCTTTCCATTGTCCTCAGTGATCCCCAGGCATTCAAATTGTGCTAGTTCTGTTGGCACACCAATCAAGGAAGTCAGAGACCAGTTTCTTGGGCAGCTCTGTGAAAAGCTGGAATGTCGGAGGCATGCTCAATTCTTTTCTCCCAGAGGTAACAGATGTGAAAGAGGCATTCTGTCTTGGCACTGAGCTGTGCTAACTTGGGGGAGAGGCTGACACAGGTAAATGAAATTGCTCTTCTTACTCAACTCGATTTGACTATTCCCTACTTTGTGCACACTTGGAATACTACAACATCTTAATTGGAATCTGGAATTCAGGTAAAAATGTTTAGTGTGTCCATTTGTGTGCAATTAGTGTTTCTGAGTGGGAATGAAGGCTGGGACTTCCTATTCAGCCACATATAGTTAATTATGTGGATAATTAACTTTGTTCAGATCACTCATGTTATCAAGAAACTAACCATTAACAAAACTCTCACTTGAAAAGTATTTTTCTGGAAAAAATACTTTTTTATGTAGTGTCTAGGTGTACAATCTCTCACTTGGTATGGAGGAAGTCTTGTTTACGTTGAAATACATAGTATGAATAGGATGTAATTAGGTAAAAGGGGCTATATCCTGGGCTCTTCACTTGGAAGCTTTAATTTCAGCAATTTGAACGGATCTCTCATTGTTCTGAAGCATCCCTCTCCCAGGAGAAGATGGTTGGGTTTAGTGTAGGGGTGAAGACATGTTCGGAAGAGGGAATTTTTACTTAGGGATTGCAGAGTTAAGGTTTTAACAATATATTTCCAACTTTTATGATACAACATACAATTTTTGTCATTTTAAGGGAAGATAATAAATTTTATGTCCAGATATTCAGAAAAGGGAGGAATTGTTATTTTGTTTATATGGATTTTCCTCTTTCTCGTTTGCTCCCCTTCTTGCTGGGAGCTCCCACATCCATTTCCTTCATATTGGTCTACTTGTTGCCATCTCTTCCTGTTGAATGCTTTCATGAATTTTATGTTTCCCCTTGTAGATTGTCATGCAAGCACTGCTTATTATTTCTTGTTTATCTTTCTTCTCCAGTGACCATTGTGTTTTCCTTTTCTCCTTTATCTGACCCTCCCTTTCTCTTCTTTAGAATAGTTGCTTACTGCTTACAGGAGTGCTTTGAATGCTAATGCTCTAACTCAGACACTGATTTTTAAACAGAATCCAAAGATTACATTTGAGGCTGGCCTGACTCAGTATCTGCCATATGCCACTAAAATAATCTATTGTTTATTACTGTTTTATTGTGTTCTTATACAGTTTTATACTGCTTGGGTGTGATCTGGCACTGTTAGCTTTATCCACTTCAAAATTAACCAAGCCATCTGGAGGAGTATAATTTAGAGGGGTAGCACATGGGTTTGTGAATGCTGACATCTTGATTGTGCTCTGAGGGTGTCTCTTATGTTTCTTCATACACCAGTTTCACCCAAATAAAGCACAAAAATTAAATCACACATCTACTCTCACTTCCCCACATATACATTTTGCAGGCTTCACTGAAATATCAAGAAAATGAAAACAATAGTCTTTGGAGTTCCTTTAAATCATAACAAGTTTATGGTATTTAAATATATTCAAGCATGAAGTGATATTTAAACAATGCCTTGATGGTTTTTTCCCAATATAATTTCTCATATTTTTTTCTCATTTTATTGCCAACTATTTTATTTATTTGTTTTCTCCCTCCCTTTCTTCCTCTTTTTTCCTTCCCCTTTCATTCCTTTCCTTTCTTCTCTTCTCTCCTCTCCTTTTTTTTCCCTTTTTTTCTCCTTTCATCTACAAATTCTTGTGAAGCATAAATTGTTAGCCAGAGTCAAAGATTTCAGTGATGAACAAGATAGGCAAGGAGATGTCTGATAGGAGGACACACACAATATATAAAGACTTAAATAGTAAACAAGATATTATTTTCTATACTTAGTTTAACAAAAATAAGTTACAGTTCTTTGAAAGCGATTGATGGATGAGAGTAAGGTAGCTATTTTTCTACAGAAAGTAAAGTAAGGCATCTCTCAGCAGGTAGCATCTGAGCTGACACCTAAATAACAAGAAATAGTCAACAACAAGAGGACCTAGGACTCAGTATTTCAGGCAGACAAACAGCAAATGTGAGCTTCACAGGGTTGAAGAACAATCTAGGAACAGTGAATGAAAGGAAAAAGGAAAAGACAGGAGTTTAAAGAGGTAGGCAGGGTTCCGTTCATGTTCACAATGCTGAAGGTCAAGAGGAAGGGGTTAGATTTCATTCCAGTTGTAAGAAGAGACTATTGGAGGATTTTAGGCAGGGAAGTGATGTGATTTGATTTATGTTTTAAAAAGATCACTATGACTTCTGCATAGTGGATGAGGAAAACAAAGCAAGACACATTAAATGGTTTGTCCTAGACTACAAAGTCAGTCACAGAACAAGAACCCTTGTCTTCTGACTCCAAATCCAGCCCTTTTTATCATTTACCTTGTGACTTCATCATTTTCTATTTTTTAAAAATCATTTTGTCCTCCAGACATGATCTTCATTTCTATCTTCTCAGATTATTCTAGCAGTTACTAAATTACGTTTTTATTTATTCTTCTCACGGATTGACCTTGCTAAGTTATGGAGGCATGTTGTATCGTCTTTATTAAGGTATGCCCTTTAGTAAGGGTATGCTTAGGGCAGGTTGTATGTATAATTAAATGTAAAATTATGACTCTGCAATAAAACACAACAGATTAATAACTTTCCTACTGAGAGGAAACTGAAAAGTAGGACAATAGTAAAGGAAAACTAATTCTTTATGTTTGTAAGTGATTTTCATCAATGGCTTCCACCAATTCTATTTAATTTTCCAAATAAATAAAATTTAATTAACGTTTTATTTTCTTTTATAAAGTCAGCTCTTGTCTAGAGAAGTTTGGGGGTGAGGGGGATAATCCATGCATAATTTAAAAAGTGGAAATTTTAGATGAAGCATGGATACTGTGTTTCTATCTTAATTTAGATAAAGTAAAACAATGAAACTGTGACCAGTCTTCGCATTCATTATTTTTTCATTAATTTGTTTACTCATTCATTTCTTCATTCAATAAAACTTTACCACATTCTTATGTGCCAGGCATGGAAACTCTCATGTATTTGACTTCTGACATGCTATTCTTTTTTTCTTTGTCCATTTCTTATTCCATTGGATAATTTACTTCCCTGACTCTTTCATGTGTCCTAACAGTTTAGCTGTGAAGCCCATCTTGCATATCTATGCAGATTAAACTTGTAAAATCATGTTTTCCCCTGTCAATCTCTTCCTATGCTTCCCGAGCTCCCTGTGCCCACACTCCTCTCCTTTTGTTGGAGCAACTTGATCTTTACTGACACATTCAAGCCCAGTTCATTCTCTGAAACTTGTCCTGCCCTTAGTCTAGGGTATTTAAGGAATCCTGTCTGAGTAATTTGCAGGACATGACATCAAAAGTCAACCTTACTGCTACTTCTGCTTGTGGTTCCTTCGTTTTCTGTTTGAAATAATGATGCATTTTCTTTTCTCATTGGCTAGCTCTCCATTTGAAATTCTGTTTTCTCCCAAGTAAAGCATTTCATTAGGCTGATAATCCTAGCTTAAACTGTAGTCTCCTATCTGGGCCAGACTTCTCCATCTAGTCTCTGCACATCATTTATTTTGAACACTTCTGTCTGTGTTTCACTACAGAGATATTACCTTAGGTGAGACACTATTTCTTGCCTGTATAAGCTGAGAAATATTCTAAGGTATTTCTAGACGTTCATCTCCTACTCAGAGGAATTCACTACAATCTGTTCATCTTCCTAGTTCCCTCACCATACAGACACTGACATCTCTAAGATCACAAATTAATTTCTTTTTGGCATATTCAGTGGGCTTTTATCAAAGGCTCCCCTATGTTAGAATCTCTGCACATGTATCTTCTGTAATTCAGGTTTTTTCTGGTTTTCATCTCTCCTCTGGATCCTTCATGGGTTTCATCTGTGTGGTTTTTCCTTTAATATTGATGTTTTCCAGGCTTCTGTCTCTAAGTCATTGGGCAAAATATTTTTTGTTGATACATGATAAATTTAAATGTGTTTGTGGTACATGTGACATTTCGATACATTCACATAATGTGTAATAACCAAATCAGGGTAATTTGGATATCCATCACCTTAAACATTTATATTTTATTTATGCTGGAAACATTGTAATTATTCATTGCTACCTCTTTTGAAATGTACAATAGGTTATTGTTTACTACGATTACCAATTTACTTAATACTAGGGATTATTTCTTCTATCTGACTGTATTTTTATACCTCACTTTATCCCTTTCTTCTCCCTACCCACTTATCATTTTTAATACTCTGTGGGTGATCTTGTCCAGTCTCTTGTTTCAACTGCTGTACAACCCTGCCTTAATCCCCATGCTCTGCATTTATATATTCAACCTTCTGTCAACCACTTATCATCACATGGATCCTAATATTTTGAAATCTGAATGTGTCATCTTCCCTCTAAATTGCTCCTCTTCCTAAATTGCTGTCTAATCCTTTTCCTTTCCCACAGTTCCATATCTACCCATCCATAGTTCTAATACTTTTAATGCTTAAGTGTTTCTCAACCTTTTCTGCTCTTTTTCTTTTATCTCCACTACCTAATTCTGGCTGGATCATCAGAGCTGTCTTTACTACTCTATCTGCCTTTAGTTTTGTCACATTTAAGCCTGTCTTCTACACCTCTGCTTGGCTAAGCTATCCCTTTCCACTGCCTCTATTGCCAGCTCTCTTGTAGTCATCTTCACCTCAATGCCATTTCTCCATTATTCCAAGATGACCACTATGACGCTGGAATTCTTGCCTAATCTCTCCCTGTCATGCTGAGTTAGGCGTCCTTCAGCTATACTCAAGGATATTCCATGAATATCTATATTATCTTAATCATCTGCTCCTTTGCATTTTCAATGTTACCTTGCCTACCACTCCTCACAAAATATAGCTCAGGTATCAT
The DNA here is from genome assembly GCF_049350105.2 of Macaca mulatta. NCBI lineage: Eukaryota > Metazoa > Chordata > Mammalia > Primates > Cercopithecidae > Macaca > Macaca mulatta. Next base: position 32,966,678 of record NC_133408.1, read on the forward strand.
TTGTGGGCTGCTTCATTTTCCACTACGTTTATTTCAATAAGGAGGTAATATGGATGCTCTTAGTATCTTGGCACTTATTTTTCTTATTCTTTTTTTTTTTTTTTTAAGGTGTTTCACTCTTGTTGCCCAGGCTGGAGTGCAGTGGCGCAATCTTGGCTCACTGCAACCTCCATCTCCTGGGTTCAAGCGATTCTCCTGCTTCAGCCTCCTGAGTAGCTGGAATTACAGGCATGTGCCACCATACCCAGCTAATTTTCCATTTTTAGTAGGGATGGGGTTTCACCATGTTGGTCAGGCTGGTCTTGAACTCCTGTCCTCAGGTGATCCACCTGCCTTGGTCTCCTAAAGTGCTGGAATTACAGGCATGAACCACTGTGCCTGGCCTATTTTGCTTATTCATAAACATCCTACTAAACATTTTAGAGCTAGTTGTATTGGGAGGTTTATTTTCTATGTGGATGGAGCAGTTTAAAAAAGCAGAAATAAGTGAAATCTTCCAAGTGATTTAAAAAAATTTTTAAACCCATATTTCCACCTATTACAATGCAAAAATATTTACTATAGATGATGACTAGCCTTCTTTATGACAGTTATTTTAATTTCAAAGGAATTAAAAGAATATAACTTTTCTTGAAACATTTGCACTTAATCATGCTGTCAATTCATTATATGATTTTAGATTACTTGCTTAAAGTTTCTATTTCTTCTCCATTAATACTAATTACTCCTAATAATTATAAGAATTAATATTGTATCAAACTTAGAAATTCTGCTATGGAAGCTATTTTTTATAGTGTATTATGATTAATTCATACCATGCCCATGTAAACTTTTAATTTTTAAATGTGACACTACTTATCTATTGAATACTTGCCATGTGCTGGGCACTGTTCTTGAATGCTTTATGCATAAAAGCACATTTAATCCCATCATAGCCAAAAAGTGTTATTACCTTGATTTTACAAATGAGATAACTCAGATATGCAGACATTGAGTAACTTGGCCAACCATACCTGTTATGGATCGAATTGTGTCCTCCCAATATTCATGTGTTGAATCACTAACCCCTGATGTGACTATATTTGGAGATAGAGTCTATAAGGAGGTTAATATGGTTAAATGAGGTCAGAAGTGTGAGGCTATAATCCAGTAAGACCTATGACCTTCTAATAAGAGGAAGACCCACCAGGCATGCACATGCACAGAAAAGAAGACCGTGTGAGGGCACAGCAAGAAGATGGCCATCGGCAAACTAAGAGGAGAGGCCTCATTAGAACCCAACGCTGCACCATGATCATGGACTTCCAGCCTTCAGAGTTATGAAAATAAAATTCTGTTGTTTGTGCCACCAAATCTGTGCTATTCTCTTATGGAAACCATAGCAAAATTATACAATACCCAACAAGCAAATAGCACAATGGAATTAAACCCATAAAGCATGGCTTCAAAGGCAATGCTTAACCACCATACTGCCTTTAAAAATTGTCCTAACCGTTCAAGTTCAATTACAGAAAGCGTATAATAATTAGATGTTAATACTTTTATGCTTAACTTTGTATTCTATTTTAAATGCTTATTTTCTTTTCAATAGTTAATATTTTCTGGACAGCAATTCTGGACTATTTTCTAAATTCTCTGTTTTCTAAATTCTTATGTCATGCCCTCTGTCATAAGAATGTTTATACCCTTTGATCTTACTTCTAAAAATAAATCCTTAAAAGGTGATATGGTTTGGCTCCGTGTCCCCACCCAAATCTCATGTTAAATTGTAATCCCCATTGTTGGGGGATGGATCCAGAGGAAGGTAATTAGATCGGGGGTTGGATTTTCCCCTTGATGTTCTCACTATAGTGAGTGAGTTCTCAGGAGATCTGGTTGTTTAAAAGATCTGGTTGTTTAGTACTTCCCTGTTTGCTCATTCTCTCTCTGTCTCCTGCTCTGACGTGGTAAGATATCCTTGCTTCCCCTTCACCTTCCACCTTGATTGTAAATTTCTTGAGGCCTCCCAGCCATGCTTCCTGTACAGCCTATGGAGCTGTGAGTCAATTAAACTTCTTTTCTTTATAAATTACTCAGTCTCACATAGATTTTTATAGAAGTGTGAAAATGAACTAATATAAAAACTCGGTACTAGAGGAGCTGGGCATTGCTATAAAGACACCTGAAAATGTGGAAGTGACTTTGGAACTGGATAATGGGCAGAGGTTGGAACAGTTTGGAGGGATCAGAAGAAGACAGGAAGATGAGGGAAAGTTCAGAACTTCCTAGAGATTTGTTGAGTAGTATTGACCAAAACACATGATATGGACGATGAAGTCCAGCTTAAAGTGGTCTCAGATGGTGATGAGGAACTTATTGGGAACTGGAACAAAGGTCACTCTTGCTACGCTTTAGCAAAGAGACTGGCAGCATTTTGCTGCTGCCCTAGAGATCTATGGAACTTTGAACTTGGGAGAGATGATTTGGGGTATCTGGCAGATGTAATTTCTAAGCAGCAAAGCATTCAAGAAGTTACCTGGCTGCTTCTAAAATCCTATGGCCATTTCCATAAGCAAAGATAACTTATATTTAAAAGGGAAGAGGAACATAAAAGTTCGGAAAATTTGCAACCTTACCACGTGGTAGAAAAGAAAAATCAATTTTCAGGGGCTAAATTCGAGCCTGCTACAGAAGTTGCATAAGTAAAGAGGAACAAAATGTTAATAGCCAAGACAGTGGGGAAAATGTCTTCAAGATATTTCAGAGACCTTTAGGGCAGCCCCTTCTATCAAAGGCCTGGAGGCTTAGGAGGGAAAAAAGGTTTCATGGGCCAGGCACAGGACCCTGCTGCTCTATGCAAACTCTGGACAAGGTACCTTGTATCCTAGCTGCTCCAACTCCAGCCATGGCTAAAAGGGGTGAAGGTACAGCTTGGGTCATTGCTTCATGTGTTGTTGGACCTGTGGGTGTACAAAAGGAAAGAGTTGAGGTTTGAAAAACTCCACTTGGATTTTAGAGGACGTATAGAAATTCCTGGATGTCCAGTCAGAAGTTTCCTGCAGGGGCAGAGCCCTCATGGATAACCTCTACTAGGGCAGTACAAAGTGGAAATGTGGGGTTGGAGCCAACACACAGAGTCCCCACTGGGGGACAGCCTAGTGGAGCTGTGGGAAGAGGGCCACTGTCCTCCAGACCCCAGAATGGTAGATCCAATGACAGCTTGCACCACAAATCTGGAAAAGCCACAGGCACTCAATGTCAACTTGAGAAAGCAGCCACAGGGCTATACACTGCAGAGCCATAGGGGCAGAGCTGCCCAAGGCCTTGGAAGCCCATCCCTTGCTTCAGTATGGCCTAGATGAGAGACATGGAGGCAAAGGAGGTTATTCTGGAGCTTTAAGATTTAATGACTGCCCTGATGGATTTGAGACTTGTGTGGGGCCTGTAGCCCCTTTGTTTTGGCCAATTTCTCCCATTTAGAGCAGGAACATTTACCCAAAGCCTGTACCCCCATTGTATTTTGGAAGTAACTTGTTTTTTACTTCACAGGCTCATAGGTAGAAGGGACTTGGCTTGTCTCAGATGAGACTTTGGACTTGGACTTTTGAGTTAATGCTGGGATGATTTAAGACTCTGGGGGACTGTTGAGAAGGCATGATTGATTTTGAAATGTAAGAAGGCCGTGATATTTGGGAGAGGCCACGAGTGGAATAATATGGTTTGTTTCTGTATGTCCGCTCGTTCATGTTGAATTGAAATCTCCAGTGTTGGGGTAGGGACCTAGTAGGAGGTGATCGGATCATGGAGGCAGAATTTCCCCTTGCTGATCTCATGATAGTGAGGGAGTTCTCACAAGATCTGTTTGTTTAAAAGTGTGTAGCACTTCCCCCTTAGCTCTCTTCTCTCTCTCTCTCTCCTGCTTTGCCATGGTAGGATATGCTTGCTTCCCCTTTGCCTTCTGCCATGATTGTAAGCTTCCTAAGGTTTTCCAGTCATGCTTCCTGTATAGCCTGCAGAACTGCTCTTTTCTTATAAATTACCCAGTCTCAGGTAGATTTTTGTTTGTTTTGTTTTTTGTTTTTTGTTTTTTTAAGATGGGGTCTCACTCTGTTGCCCAGGCTGGAGTGCAGTAGTGTGATCTCGGCTCACTGCAACCTCTGCCTACAGGATTCAAGCGATTCTCCTGCCTCAGCCTCCCGAGTAGCCAGGACTACAGGTGCGTGCCACCACGCCTGGCTAATTTTTTTGTATTGTTAGTAGAGATGGGGTTTCACCATGTTAGCCAGGATGGTCTTGATCTCCTAACCTCATGATCCACCCACCTTGGCCTTCCAAAGTGCTGGGATTACAGGCGTGAGCCACTGTGCCCAGCCAGGTAGCAAGAAAATGGACTTATACAAAATTTTATAGCAGTGTGAAAATGGACTATTACAAAAGATAATCAGAGTTTGAAAAAATAATTAATATTTAATTACCTAAATAGTTAAATAAGTTATTATAACTTCATGAATATAATGTAACTATTGAAAACCATCTATTTGGAGACTATTTTATGATATGAGAGATGCTTATAATTTTGTATTTAAAATATTACAATATTGTATATACAGCACCATTCCAATTTTGTTAGTCACCAACAGATATTTGCATAGATGTACACATCTATACATATTTTGCCTAATGTACATATATTTTGCATACACATATTTTATATGCTCATTTATCCATACATAGATGCATAGTAAAAGACTAGAGAAAAATATACCAATATCTGAAAAGTAGTTAACTCTAGTGGTAGATTATGTGTGATTTTTATTATCTTCTTTATAGACTTTTTGTATTTCTCATATTCAGAATAAACAACAAGCTTGTATTAGTCTGGGTCCTTCATAGAAACAGAACAAATAAGATATTGGAGAATACATACATATGTGTGAGTGTGTGTGTAAACTGGCTTACATGATTTTGGAGGCTGAGAAATCCAGACCCAGGAGAGCATATGGTGTAAGTTCCACTATGAGGCTGTGCACAAAGGCAGGAAAAATTTAATGTCCCCAATCAATGACATCCAGGTAAGAGCAAGAGCAAATTCTCCCTTACTCCACCTTTTGTTTTTATTCAGTCTTCCAACATATAGGATGAGGTCCACTCACACTGGGGAGGGTGATCTGCTTTACTCAGTCCACCAAGTCAAATGTTAATTTCATTTAGAAACACCCTCACACAATAACATTTATCCAGATATCTGGGCACTTCTTGGCCCAGTCATGTTCACACATAAAATTAATAATCCCAGTGCTTATATTGTTTTTATAATTAGAAAACTCACTTTACATATTCAGGTGCTTCAGTGTTGGGTGCATCTATATTTATACTTGTATATCTCCTGGATTAATTGACCCCTTTATCATAATATAGAGAACTTCTTTGTCTCTTGTGACAGATTTTGACAGAAAGTCTATTTTATCTTGCACAAATATATCCACCTCTGCTCTCTTTTGTGTACCATTTGCATGGGATATATTCTGCCATTCATTTACTTTCAGTCTACTTACATTCTTAAGGCTAAAGTGCTTCCCTTATAGTTGGCATGTTGTTAAATCTTGTGTTTTGTTTTTTTTTTTTTAACCCCATTCACTACTGTGTCTTTTGATTGATAATTTAATCCATTTACATTTAAGATAATTACTGATCTGCAAGAACTTACTGTTGCCATTTTATTATTGCTATTTCCTTTGTTCCCTTCTACCAATCTTGCTGTCTTCCTTTGTGATTTGATTTGTTGAATTTTTATAGTGTTATGCTTTGATTCCTTTCTTTTTATCTTTTCTGTATCTACTAGAGGTCTTTTCTTGGTGGTTACTGTGGAGTTTATACATAACATTTTATGGTTATAACGTTCTATTATAAGCTAATAACAGCTTAACTTCAATTGCATACAAAGTCTCTACACTTTCACTCTGCACCCCCGCCATATTTTATGCTATTTATGTCACACCTCATATCTTTTAATTTTATAAATCCATTAACAAATTGTTGTAGCTATAGTTATTTTTGATCCTTTTGTCTTTTATCTTTTATACTAGAATCACAAGTTATAGTCTTTGAAATAAAATAGATTCAGCAATTTTTCTCAGTGAGTTTTGAATTCCTCCAAATGAACTCTGTCAGTTTACTGTGAGACAGCCTCAAGCTGCTCTAGGCTCTATGGTTCTGGAACACTAGTAGTTCCTTATTATCTCAGTGAATGTTGTATTTGAAACTAAACCTAAAGGGGGACTTCTGTGTTATTTTCTCCTTCAGATCGTGTAGACTTCAGTTGGCAGAGTTACTCAGTATTATTTACTTGGAAAATCCTCTGTAACCTAAAATTCCTAGCTCTTCTGACACTAAGGATGATAATTGGACACCGAAATCGTAGCTGCCTATGAAGGGCTGTCCCTCTACCCCATCATTCCCTCTGAGTCTGATGCTATTAGCCACTTACAATCTTAATAAACTAAATATTTTTTGGATATTTGGATTAAATTTTACTAAAGTATTTAATAGGGAAGAATAATATACTGCTTTTACAGTTTAAGTATACCTTTTTCATGGTTCTATACCCTAGAAAACCAATTATGTGCCTCTTTTTTAATGTGTTCTTTTCATACAATATAACAGTGAGCATCCCACACCTTGTTTCTTCCTCATGGCATGCATTTTTGAAAGCATAGTTTGTTTTTAATCATATATAGTGTTACTTGAAGAAACTTACTCTTTGCCTATGCTCATCTCCAGCATTTTAAATTCATAACCTTAATGCTACCTTAATGTTGGTTTTCAAAATTCCAAAGTACTGTAAAAAGAAAGCAAGAAAGTAAAAAATAAAATAAAATATACAGAAATGGGGAAGGAAATGCAACCAGTTTGGAGAGAAAACAGGGCATGAGTGTGAGATTTGTAAGAGTAATCTCTAAGAATCCAGCTGTAAAATGGCATGACTGAATATATGATGTACTGGTGATTGAAAATATCATATATTTTACATTAAGAAAATTCAACATAGATATGGGATCAATTTTATTTCTTTTCCTTCCAGGAGATTCATATATCTGTAGAGTTTTTTAGAAAGAAAACAGAGAGAGGAACCAATCTACATTCTAATACTCCTGTTTCTAAGTAATCTAATGACAACTCTTATAATTAAGTTTTTTTAAAAAAGTCAATGTACTGAAATGGGAATCATGAGATCATCCAGCCATTTAACATCTCAGTTACATAAGTGAGACTTCTTCTTAAATTAATTAACCAGGGAGGGTACACACAGAAAGCACAATGAGTCAAATCTTTTCATCACAAACTTAGGTTAGCTGCATAGTTTTGAGCTTTTTGGAAACTTGTCAAAATGAGTTTTTACCTATCACATTATAAGTTGGAAAAAAAACTAGCATTACAGAGTAGCCTCGTTGAAATGAATTTTCAGATAAAAAAGGATTAAATACAACAGTTGGTGAGGAGTTTGCTGAAACTTCTTGAAATTTATTTCTTCAAATTTTTCATGCATTCATTCAATATATTTGAGTGTCCATCATTTATTAATAACCCATTCGTTCATATGTTATATTAATTAGCTGTATTAATTTTTTTAAATGGACTTTACTTCATTATTTGAAATATTTTAGGTGGGGTGTACTAACTGGGAAGGGAATTTAAGTGTGTTTACTGGATAAAGCACTTGCCTTATCAAATACAGCTCACCCAGTACACAGTGCAAGTAACACACAATTAAATACTTCAATCATAGAAAGTGACTTAGATAAGCAGAGATCAGAGAAACAACTCATATGGAATTATTTGTTACACAGAAATTCTATAAGCGAATCAAACAAGCATTGTTTTCCTAGTAAATATCTGCTAAGACATGGAGATAGCTTTGTCATAGAGAATTATCTTAATGGAAATTTCAAGATTTTAAGCTAGAACACAAGCAGGGAGGTAGCAGAAACTTCCAGGAACTTGGAACGAATAAGAGTACCTTTTGTTTATAGAATTTGTACTTTACAAAATGAGTTCACACTCATCGTTTTAACAACACTGCAAAGTAGGCATTGGGAAAGCTAAGCCAGAGATTTTAATTAGAAAGAACAGCATGGGGTAATTTGGTAGTTTTAAAATTGTATTCTAGATCAGTGCTTCTCAAGCTCACTGTGTACACATACCACCTGGGGATCTTGTCACATGGTAGCGTCTGAGTCACTGAACCTGGAATGGGGCCTGAGATTGTTCATGGCTTTCATGCTCTCAGGGGATGCGAATGGCCACTTTGAGGAGGAGCTTTGAAAGAGTCCTAGGAGTCACAGTTTTTATTGCCTGGTGGGGATGGGAAGGGAGGTGGGAGAAGTCAGGTGGAAGTCCCTAAGGTTCTTGCTTCTCTTCACCACAGTGATATCATTTCGATCTGATAATATATTAAAGTTGTACATGGGGCTTTACTTGAGGAATTTTTTTTTATACTTACTATATTTTTTTTCAGTCTTTGAAACCAAAGAATTGTTTTCAAAGTCTTGGGGGAAAAATCACTAGGTTCCCATCATGTCTCTGGCAGTATCTAGCCTCAGACTCACTGAGGGTGTTTGCTCTTCGCTAAAGTGAGTGAAATCAAAAACAAAATCTCGAAGACAATAGCCACCAATATTATAATTTCTACATCACTTCTAAAGTAAAACTGCTAATAAGTAGTAAGTCAGAGGTTAGCCCCAGATCTTCTCTGTCCAGGGATTTTGACACTGTATCACATGTTTATTCAGATGTTTCTATCAGTCAGGAAACAAATCTGGCCCTTTTGTTCCAGATGAGTAATAGAGGAATCATTGCCTTTGCTAGAGGATTTTATTTAAGAAAAAAATTAGAGGGTAGTAGCACCTGTTGGAAAAGAGAATGTGATGAGAAAGGAGAAATGCGTGCCCCTTCCTATTTATAGGTGATTCTTGGTTATCTGGGAAGATGCAACATCAACGAATCATAAATATGGAATGGGGAGGACCTGGAAGATTTTCTAATTTGAGTATAATGTTGTACTTACAGATGTTAAGGAAGTAGTCCCACGGTGACCCAGATAGTTAGTGGCAAATTAGAGTAGGCCTTGGATCTCCTGATTCTTATATGAATTCTTCTGCATCTTTTTTAGTCCTGTAACAAATCTCCCACCAGTACTAGTAATATAAAGTCGTTGTGTTTGGTTGAAGGTTTCATATATTTTGTTTTTCCTTCACCCCCTGCCTCCAGTTCTCCTAGTACGCCTGTTATTTGATGAAGATGATATAAATAGGAGCAGAGCAGCACATAGTGTAACCATGAAAGGCCAAAGAGTATACACTGGGGACCTGAATGTCAACCAAATTGCATAATCCCTGTTTATCTTCGTTGTAGAAATTGCCATAACCATGAGTTCTTTAGATTCCTTGATGTTCTTAGTACATCCTGGTGCAAGAACCCCTCACTGAGATAGTAGGGAAGGAGTAGAATTTTGTGATAGGGTAATGTGAAGCCATGGTGAAAATAAAAGATGGCATTGAAGGAGCTTTTGTATATACAATAAAAAAACTTAATTCAATATTTTAAAATTTTGTTATTAATATACTTATTACTTCAGCAAAGTAGACAGTATTTATTGAGAAGTTAGTACCCAGTAGGCCCTGTTCTAATGCTTTATAGATCTAATATCTTTTAATTCTCAAGTGCATCCAGTTTCAAGTGCGTATATTGACAGAGTGATAGCTAAAAAATATGGAAAAGACACTTCACTCATAGGCTTCTGCCACTACCAGATTGATTTTTCACTGACTCCACAGTTGTTCATCTGACTGCACCAAATCATGTGGTTTCTCGGGCATCCTGTGACCCATCTTGGTCTGTCACGTTAAACCTCTCACCTTTTATCTGGTCTTGAAATATACAGCCTGCAAAGGCCTCTGAGGTCTACGTTTTATTGTTGTTGTTTTGTTGGTTTTTTAGGACACAAAGAACTATTTAAAACACATCACTATTTTCTGTTTGTTTGTTTTTTTTTTCCACACATCCCCTAGATCAAGTACAAACAATAGAGTACATTTTATTTTAGGTGTACTAATTCTCAATTCAGTATTTTTGACATAAATGATTGAAGTGTCCTAGATTTAGCTGTTATTGTTCCACTTTAATTTTTATTTGCTACAGGAGCATGATGGTTCAGGTTAAAGGATCAAACTAGTTGCTTTATCAGATACACCCTTACATTCCCTTTCTCATGCAATACTGAGCTATCAGGCACAAATGTTAAACTTAAAATATCTACGATATGTTTCCTCTGAAAAAAGGAGTTCTATGAGGCTGAGAACTGCTGTGTAAAATACTGTATATTACTAACCTGTCAGAATGTCTATGTGTTTTCTATCTCAAGAATACTGATATTAGAGAATGCCAATCTTCCCTCCATGAAAGTTATTGTATGTAGGTTTTACCTAGGATATATCAGGGACTCAAGATTCAGCACTGAATGCAACAGATGATCCTGCCTTCACAGAGATAACATTCCAGTGAGAAGATATACATTATAATTGTATGGACATGGATCATATTCTTCTTAGTCCTCTCCCTGTTTCCATCTGCTTCTTTGATAAGACATTTTATTTCCTCAAATAAAATTTCCCTGAAGACTCCAGGAATAGTATCAGGTTATCAGTAAGATTCATTTGGAATTTACACATTTGTCATTTTGTGTTGTCGTCTACCTTTTAAAAAATGTGCAAGTGTCCATGTATGTTTATTGTGGCACTATTCATAAGAGCAAAGACTTGGAATCGACTCAAATGCCTGTCAATGACAGACTGGATAAAGAAAATGTGGCACATATACACCATACAGTACTATGCAGCCATAAAAAAGGATGAGTTAATGTCCTTTGCATGGACATGGATGAACTGGAAACCATCATTCTCAGCAAACTAACACAAGAACAGAAAACCAAACACTGCATGTCCTCACTCATAAGTGGGAGTGGAACAAAAAGAACACATAGACACAGGGAGGGGAACATCACACACCAGGGCCTGTCGGGGGTGGGGGACTAGCGGAGGGATAGCATTAGGAGAAATACCTAATGTAGATGAAGTGTTGATGGGTGCAGCAAACCACCGTGGCACACATGTACCTAAGTAACAAACCTGCACTTTATGCACATGTGCCCCAGAACCCAAAGTATAAAATATATATATATATAATTCATATGTAATATGTATTATTCATATATATAATATATATAGATGAATGAAGGTAGATTTTACTTAATAAGCTAATTTCTCATAGTCTATATTATTTCTTATATTTATGTTATTTCTTTTAGTCTATATTATTCTTGTAGTCTATATTATTACAACAATAAAACATATATAAAGTTGAAAAAATGTGCAAGTGTCTTTTCTCCATAATTAGATTTTTTAATTTCTAAGGGCAGGGATCGCCACCTACATGGTTTTATTACATTTTATTTTGCAAATATTTACACATACAAGGAAAGTATAAAGAAAAATAAAGTGAACACCAGCTTAGCAAATAAAACATGGCCTGTACATTTGACGTGCCGTATGTATTCCTCTCTGATCACGTCTCATTTCTTCCTTGCCTCTAGAGGGAGCCACTGGTATTTATCTTCCACTGTGTTTTAGTACAATAATTGCAGGTCCTCTTAGCTGTATATAACATCCTTCTGTAAGTTTTAAAAGTTTATATGCAGAATCTTATACCATATTGTTGTATGTTCATTTGACATTTTCTTCCAACATTTATGTTTACGGGAATCCTACACATTGTCAGTCATGCCTGTAGTATATTGCTTTTCTCTGCTACATATTATGTCATTATTTGAGCATAGCATAAATTATTTATTCTCCTGTTCTTGGACATTTGGATGTTTTCCTATAATTTTCTAATCTTCTAAGTCTTTATATCCATAATGTCTTGTGGGTGAAAGATATTAAAGACCACTACATGATTTTTATTCCAAATTGTAAGCCATCATCGTATTACCTTCTCCTGTTATGGAGATCAGTTCATCTCATTTAGTTTACTGGATGTTTTTCAGTTTAAATATGTCTCCATGGTAAACCGGAATAATGCCAAATCCAGTCACATTCCTCTACAGTTTCTAATAGTTAGATTTCAAGCTGAGATCACAAGCAGGAAGGGTGACAGCTAGAGTAGACATAACATTTTCAGGGTCATTTCAGAAAAGGAAAGGTCCAAATAGAATTGGATTAGGAATTGAAATATGGTGCCTAACCTGTAGTGAACCACTGCTGCTGAATGTCCTTTTTAGGCAAACAAACATTGTTATTGTGCAGTATTTCAGCATCACCTTCTGGACAAGACTGAACTCGTGAGTTATTTGTAAATGAATTACAACATTCACAGGTCTTTTTTTCTATAAGGAAACCTTCCAGAATTGTTTTAGAGGCAGCCGTTGGCTCATGGTTCATGTAACTCAGTGCTCTAGAGGACAAACTCATAGGCGCCAAAGGACAAGGGAAGCTGGTTTCCACTCCATTGTGTGGGAGATGGGTAAATGTCTGGGTTTTCCGGCGCAACTTGATTTAACCTACTGGGCAAGCCACAGAATTGGCTTAGGACTGTCAGAGTTTCTCAATATTAAATACAAATCTTGTAGAAAATATAAAAGTGCCAAGAAAACAAAGTAGTTTCATTAATGACTGGTGTCCTCCTTTCCTTATATTTCAAAGTTGTGATACAAATCAAACAGACAATGTAGAAATTCAGATGCCAGTGTGATGTTTTTGTTTGGCATTTATCTCAGCAAATGAGGGAGTGATGTCATATCACAAGAGAGGTGCAATGATAAGTGTGAGAGCAAGTCATCCCTTAACTAGGGAAGATTAATATGCTGTTCCAAAATTGAACTATTATACATGCTGTTTACTCAATAGAAGTATGAAAAGTGAACAAATGGAGCTGTCAGACAAAGTGCTGATGACATACAAAATATTGAAATAAACAGCTGATGATGCACGAAGCATTGAAAGACACATTGATACCCCTGTCAGCTTCACTGCTCATTTATTTCCATGTAGTTGTCCTCTTCTGAATGTGATACAGCTTTTGCCGTTAAGAACCTTCCATACTGGGTCTTTAGAGTGACAAAGTCAGAAAGTTGGGCAACTTTCCATTGGCTATAAATTAATAGAGATAAATGAAAAGATTTAAAAAAGATAAGTCAAATCAATTATCATGGTTTATGAGGAACAATTTTAACTGGCAATTAATTATATAAGCAAGAATGGTAATAGAAGTAATAGGCTAGCTGCCGAGAAACCTGTTGTCTTTTTCAGTGCACTCAGGACGAATACATTTCTTAGAATTCTTTGCAGTTGAGTTAGGGCCATGTGCCTAGTTCAGACAAGAACTGAAAGTCAAACCCAGGCTTAGTACCTAATATCTCTCATGAGGTCTTTCATTTGCTTGCTCTGTGTGTTTGGAAGTGAAACCCTCCCAACTGGCAGAACCTTATAATGAAGGAACTTAGATTCCTCCGGTATCCTTTGAAGGAGCGACATCTCCGAAAGCTGCCCAATACCTTTGGACTTCCTATGAGCAATAAATAAAATGTTATTTTATTAAAACTGAGATATAGGTATTTGTCAGAGCAGCTAACATTTCTATCTTAATATAGTAACCAAATAAAGTTCATTCAAACTCATATTTTTGTCTTAGACTATCTGTAAATTCATTTAGCTACTATAATTTTAACTGGGTCTTCCTACATTTGAATTGAAATAAATCACAAGTAAAATTTAAGAAAAATGGAAAATGGATTTAAGAAACAGGACCTTCCCACTCATCTGAGAGTTTTAATTTCTGTTTCTCAGAAAACTTATAGTTTCTTAGAATTTAGACCACTCCTTCGTAAATAATTTTTTGAAGTTTCTAAATCATTTTGGCCTCTAAAATAGAATATAAAGTTAAAAATGAATGCTAGTTTAAAAATTTTTTGTTATGGATAAAGGAAGAAATCATGAAAGACTTTAAAATGTGCCGAAAAGGTTATGTTTACTCACACATTCTGGGTTCTCCTGTTCCATGACTATTCATGGATTGTCTGTACCTTTTGTTGTCTTTGAGCTAATTTACAACTCTTTCAATTGTATGTGACTGACAGCAGTGCAAACGATTCTTATCCATAGCCATACAAATAAATTTTGTCCATTGTAAATACAATTAATCTCCTTCTCCAAATCCTTTTCTCGCTCCCACAGAATGAGTCATTTTGTATTCACTTGTGCATTTATTTAAGCATTTTTTTTGTACGTGTAGTACTTTGATTTCGTCTTTGAAGGGCTTGTGACATTGTAGAGGTTTCCTCATTAATTGGTAAATTAAATAAAATCTTTTATATATGTTTATCTTATTGTATTGGATGGATTAAACAACAGAAATTTCTTTTTTCAAGTTCTGGAGACTAGAATTCTGAAATCAAGGTGTTGACAGGGCCATGTTCCTTTTGAAACCTAAAGAACCTTCTGTTGCTTCTAGCTTCTGCTATTTGCTGGCTGTCCTTGGCTTACAGATGCATCATTCCAATCGTTCTCTGCCTCCATTATCATAGGGCCATCTTCTCCCTATGTTTTCTCTGTCTCTTCTCTTAAATGTACTATTTATATTGGATCAAGGGCCCACTCTACTCCAGCAAGATCTCATCTTAACTAATTACATCTGCAATGACGCTATTCCCAAATAAGTCCACTTTCTGAGGTGCTGGAGCTTAGGACTTCAACAAACATTTTGGGGGGACACAATTCAACCTGTAACAATTTCTTACACTAGAAACTTGGTTCATACAATCTGTTTCTTTCCATTGCAATGTAAGAAAATAATTTAAATGACAACCTCACAGACACTAAGTCTGATAGTGTCTCCCTGATTTTGATCTAATAAAAATCTTGGTTGTACTTGACATATGATTTTGTTTGCATCCACTTTTATATAGAAACTGTCTTTTACATTATTACTAAAGTAACCATCTTTTGATCACAGTTCATTCTAAATTTCTTAGAATGTTTCTTGCTCAGTCTACTAAACTGAGATGTAAACCCAGCAACTGCTGTGGACTCTGCTTTACAATATGGCTTGGGGACGAGAAGGCACCTGTGGTTCTGTGCTAACACAGTAGCCACGAGCCCCATGTGGCTACTGAGCATTTGAAATATGACTAGTATGACCACATTTTAAATATTGTTTATTTTTTATTAATTTAAGTTTAAATAGCTACATGTGGCTGATGGCTGCTGTATTGGACAGCACCTCCTAGAGTAGTGCTGCCTTATGGCACTGGTAAAAATGCTTCCTAAATGAAGTAACTGAAACCTGACTCAAACTATGTAAAAAGAAAGAAGAAAGAAGAAGAAGGAGGAGGAGGAGGAGGAGGAGGAGGAGGAGGTGGAGGAGGAGGAGGAGGAGGAGGAGGAGAAGAAGAAGAAGAAGAAGAAGAAGAAGAAGAAGAAGAAGAAGAAGAAGAAGAAGGAGGAGGAGGAGGAGGAGGAGGAGGAGGAGGAGGAGGAGGAGGAGGAGGAGGAGGAGGAGGAGGAGGAGAAGAGGAGGAGGAAGAGGAAGGGGAAGGGGAAGGGGAAGAGGAAGAAAAAGAAGAAGAAGAAGAAGTTGTCAGGATATATAGTGAGTCACAGACCTCAAGAACAGAAATTTATCTGGGACCAGGAATAATTAAAACCCGGTACTCAAATGTCATCAAGACTCTTGGCTCTGCTCGCTGAGCATCTGTTCACTTGATATTTGTACGAGAGTGATGATTGTGTCCTCTTTTAAAAATTACCCTTTAATAGTTTTGAAGTTTCCACCAAGATGCCCAGTGAATTCACATAACATAGTCTGGTAGGCCACACTGCTGGAGAAGTGCACCTCACAGGTGCGGTGTCTCTCTTCTTGATTCCCAGAAGCGACTCATAAGCAGCAATAGAACTATACATTTACTTAGCCTCTGTTTCTGTAATTCTTTTTCCTTTCTAATGATTTCTTGTTTTGTTTTTGTTTCTGGTCTGTGCATGGCCATTGAGTTATGCACTGGTGGTAGCAATAATTGGGATTTTGTTTTTACGGTCTGATTATTTGTGATCTCTGAAGATGGTAGATAGAGATATATTCTCTGTTGGGTAAGAGACAAGAGGTAAACTAGTTTACTAATGTTTTTGCTTGTTTGTTAATTTGTTTATTTCTGTGCTTAGAATATTTAAGAATTTTTTGCTCACTAGAAAGGAGTACAGCTATTTGATATCCGGACTGGGATTTTTGTGTTTCTCTGTTTACAGTTGACCTGTGGCTAAAGTTTTAAATCTGAAACTATACAATCTCGGAGACTCTGTATGTTTATATTGCTATAATTCAGAAAAAAACTTTAACTCTTTGTGCTAATGTAAAAGATTTTCCTATCTTTAGATGATATTTAATTAATTAGACTGCAAAGCCTCTAAAGTTACAGGAGCTGTATTCTGAGTAGATTAAAGTTACATGAAAATGAATATTACTAAAATGTCTAGGAAAATAATAAAAAATAAACTTCTAATAATTTAAATGTGCTTGAATTAAAGCATTCTTACATGAGTTAACTTGGAAATGGTGTAAGAACTCCGATTTCTATAATAAAGGTAAATCTTTAGTGAATGAAACTAGATCTACAATTTTAGTTTACTAGCAATAGAGGTCTCCTTTTTATCAATGCTAAGTAATGTATAAGCATGCATTTTACTCTATTTAGGTTTGTTTTTCTTAAACTTACCCAAGTTTACTGATCAAATAAGTTAACATTACTATTATATAATGTTTAATATTGTAAAAAGGACGCATTTGTATATATTTCATTATTCTAACAAAGTTTTATTTGAACAGTAATTGTGTTATAATGTGCCAGCTGGAAGACAATTTCCAAGCTCTTGGACTGAGTGGATTGCATTAAATTGATTAAATTGGATTGATTTGTGTGGATAATCTTTGGATACCCAGAAATTTTCAAGTAATGTGGAATATTGAAATAATGGTTACCAAGCATAACTGTATGTGCATTCCTTTTTAATGCTACAGAAAGGCTATTATCTTTGTCCCTGTTAATGGAGGTATTCACTTTTGTCTAACTAAGAAAGTGTAAACTGGGTGAGGTGGCTCATGTCTATAATCCCAGCACTTTGGAGGTTAAGGCAGGAGGATCATTTGAGTCCAGGAATTTGAGATGAGCCTGGGCAACATAGGTAGACCCCATCTCTACAAAAATTAAAAAATTAGTTGTGCTTGGTGGTGCAGGCATGTGGTACCAACTCCTTAGGAGGCTGAGATGGAAGGATTGCTTGAGCCTGGGGGATTGAGGCTACCGTGAGCCATGATTGAGCCACGAACCACTGCACTCCAGTTTGGGTGACAGACCAAGATCCTGTCTCAAAAAAAAAAAAAAAAAAAGAAAAAAAGAAAAAAGTATAAAAGGTATTTGTGTGGCTGTTGAAAGACATATTCTGTGTGCCCATGAGCTTCGCTAATTGGCTAAAATACTTATATATGACAGACACTCAGCTACTCTAGCTTTCTCTGTGAGAATTTATTAAATGTTAAAATTAACACAAGTAATAGAAACTGCCCTTGAAACGATGATGACCCAAAAATGAGCTGTGCATGGATTTTAGAAGAAAAAAAGAGGACTTTTGTTTTAAGGTAACAGTTCTCAGGCTTTTGAAACCTACTGAGGAACTCAGAGAACTTTTGCTTCTGTGAGCTATACATATCAATATTTATCATATTCAAAATTTAAACAACTTTAGACATTTATGGATTCATTTAAATATAGCCATGATGAATACATTGCATGCTAACATAAATATCTTAGTATTATTATGAAATAAGTTTTTACTCATGAGCCTCCTGAGATGTGTCCTAAAGTAAAATGCCAATTTATTCCAGAATGTGAAAGAATATAAAGAAGATTGAAATTTGAGAAGTGATTTTTTTAGGCCGAGCACGGTGGCTCACGCCTGTAATCTCAGCACTTCTGGGAGGCCGAGGGGAGTGGATCATGAGGTCAGGGGATTGAGACCATCCTGTCTAACACGGTGAAACCCCGTCTCTACTGAAAATACAAAAAAGGCCGGGCGCGGTGGCTCAAGCCTGTAATCCCAGCACTTTGGGAGGCCGAGACGGGCGGATCACGAGGTCAGAAGATCGAGACCATCCTGGCTAACACGGTGAAACCCCGTCTCTACTAAAAAATACAAAAAACTAGCCAGGTGAGGTGGCGGGCGCCTGTAGTCCCAGCTACTCGGGAGGCTGAGGCAGGAGAATGGCGTAAACCCGGGAGGCAGAGCTTGCAGTGAGCCGAGATCCGGCCACTGCACTCCAGCCTGGGCGACAGAGCAAGACTCTGTCTCAAAAAAAAAAAAAAAAAAGAAAATACAAAAAATTAGCTGGGCATGGTGGTGGACACCTGTAGTCCCAGCTACTTGGGAGGCTGAGGCAGGAGAATCACCTGAACCCAGGAGGCAGAGGATGCAGTGAGCTGAGATCTCGCCACTGCACTCCAGTCTGGGTGACAGAGCAAGACTCCATCTCAAAAAAAAAAAAAAAAAAAAGAAAGAAAAGAAAAGTGATTTTTTTCCTTATGGTTCCTAATACTTGAGCGTAAAACAAGCTATTGAAAGTGTTGAAATTTTAACAAAATATACTAAATTTTGATGAGTTTCCTTTTTAGGTTACTGATTATCTTTGCCAGCAATCTGAAAGGTTCTTTTTGACCTTCTGTGTAATTCATGTGGATAGCAGCAGAGATTCTCTATTGTACCAGCATTATTTTATGTGCTTTATGTTGACTAAATTTCTTGATTATGTAATATGAAAAAAAAGGAAGAAAAGTTCCTCACTTATAATAGAACTAAGTTTTTGTTTTTTTTTTTTTTTTGAGATGGAGTCTTGCTCTGTCAACCCAGGCTGGAGTGCAGTGGCATGATCTCAGCTCACTGCAACCTCCGCCTCCCAGGTTCAAGTTTTTCCCTTGTCTCAGCTTCCCAAGTAGCTGGGACTGCAGGAGCACACTACCACGCTCAGCTAATTTTTGTATTTTTAGTACAGACAGGGTTTCACCATATTAGTCAAGCTGGTCTTGAACTCCCGACCTAAGGTGATCCACACGCTTTGACCTCCCAAAGTGCTGGCATTACAGGCATGAGCCACCATGCCGAGCCTAGAACTAAGGTTTTCACCACCCTGCTAATTTCGATGTTTATTTTTGTTTTATTGTCATTTTACTTAAATAGGTAACTAATTATTATTTCTCAGGCACCCATCATCTTATCCCAATCTTGGTTCCAAATCTCAAGACATTATGATTTTAGCCTTCTCAAATTCAGGTCCTAAGTATAGAAAGAATAAAATAAAAATTCAGACTATCTTTTACATGCAAACTATCTTTGAGGTTTCCCAGAGGGCTCCTAGAAAACAATCACAAAAATTTGTTCTTTTGTTCATAAAAAGAGGCATTAGAAATACTGAGTTTTGTTTGATTTGCTACTGTTATAACAATTGCATGGGAAAATTGTCAAATTTGGAAAGGCACACTTTTCTCTAGGTTAAGTTTGTAAACGTTAATGTTATTAATCCAAATATTTCAGAAATTGTATGCTTTATGTGAAGTCCTTGGAGATTTGTCAATGCCTTGCTTTCCATAATATATTTCAGCTCTGGGGAAACCCTGATCAAGATCATTATGAAATAGTTCTGTCGGATTTTTGAGTGTTTGTCAGAATCCTATTGTGCTTATGTGATGACATTAAGCAATATACACTTACCTGTTATAATTTCAGTTTTTACTTCAAATGCTCACTTGTCTGCAACCTTGCTTTTTTCGTTTGAGTCTGTTGGGAGACATGGCGTTTATGGGCTTCTCATACTCCTTGCCGAGATTTCAAGGACCTGGTTGCTGTTTTACCTGGGCCAGTTCCCAAGGCTGTGTTCTCATAAGTTTCTTTGAGGGATGAAATAAAACTTCCATCTGAGGCAGAGATTAGGCTTGCTTACTGCTTACTACAGAAGTGATGAATTTCCTCAAACTCAGTGTTCTTCAGCCTGTGACATAAACCCTATGCATGCACAGCATCTATCTGGACCCTCTCTGTCACCCCTGTGAGACTTAGGTACAAAAGAAACTAAATTCAACTATATTCGTTTACGTCGCTTGCTGTGATGTAAGTAATAAAGTCCTCTGTCTCTGATCCAGGAGTCTCATGTCTTCTGTTCGTACCCAAGAAACAGTAAGAGCATATCTTAGAGCTATCTTAGTGGTTTGTAAGTAGAGTAAAATCAATTCCCA
The DNA here is from genome assembly GCF_049350105.2 of Macaca mulatta. Lineage (NCBI taxonomy): Eukaryota > Metazoa > Chordata > Mammalia > Primates > Cercopithecidae > Macaca > Macaca mulatta. The sequence continues at coordinate 32,987,037 of NC_133408.1, forward strand.
CACCCAACAAAAGCTAGAGTCTTCTAGGCTAGTGCTTCTACACTGGAGGTGCAGATTGGATTGCCCAAGAGTTTTCTACATGCTTAGGCCCCACTCCAGACCTACTGAATCTCTTTACTTGACATTCTTGGCATATTATGTATATTACATGCTATATTTCAAGATTTTTTCTCATTAAAACCATTCATCCAATTTTGTAAATCAGATATAACATTCCGTGATGTTTCTGAAAATAGATTTGATCATTTTTCTCAGGAACTTTTTTTTGGAATGGTTTTATTATCTTTGTTTTTCATGTCACTGAAATAATCATATACTCCTGTCAACTGCATTATTCAACTCTACAGTTGTTCTATACTAGGTAGAAAAATCTCATAAAATTTTCACGTTTGAAAATTATTAGTAAGAAATTAACTACAGCCATTAATTCTCTTCTGTCTTCAGATAGTATTTGTTTTACTCTGATGATCACACGGAGTCTCTGCTATAAGCTACAAGGAAGATTTTGTGAGTTCAGCTAAGAACGAGAGCTTTGGAGCCTTCAGGAAAAGGCTTGAACTGCAACCTGTTAACTTATCAAAGCTGATCTTGTATTGATTAGAGCAGGGATCAGCAAAGGATGGCCTGCTTCCCCAGAAAGACACTGCCTGTTTTTGTAAATGTTTTATTGAAACACAACATGTCCACTTATATTTGTATTGTCTTTTGTGACTTTTCTTTTGCTAAAATGGCAGAGCTCAGTAGTTGTGACAGAGAGTATCTGGCCTGCAAATTATTATTTTTTTCTTTTTCTCTTGTCCATACTGCAGTGCAGTCACAGCTCACCATAGCCTTGAACTCCTGGTCTCAAGAGATCCTCCTGCCTCAGCCTCCTGAGTGGCCAGGATTGTAGGCACATGCCAGCATGCTCAGATAATTTTTTGATTTTTTTGTAGAAACTGAATTTTGCTTTGTTGTCCAGGCTAGTCTCGAACTCCTGGGCTCAAGGTATTCTCCCACTTCAGCCTCCCAAAGCTCCTGGCCTGGCCTGCAAATTCTAAAATAGTTAGATAAACTGAGATTTTATAGAGATAATTTGCTTTCAGATTCTACCAGTGGATGGGACTGGGTTTCCCGTATTATTTTAGGTTGAAAACTAGACAGCTTCATGAAACTGGTAACACAAGATTCAGCAGTGCAAGAAATAATTAAATAGATCTAAATGAGCTAATGAGGAAATTTTTATTATAGTAATTTGTTTGTTTGAAATAGTGTTGTTTTTTCTATTTTTTGAATATATGAGGAAGTCCTATCTTTTCTAAGCCATTAACAACCCACAGAAGTTTAATAAACTGCCTTTGTAAACTGAAAAAAAATTTGTAAATGGTAGCTGATTTATAATGACTTTTGTATTTCAAAGCTTTTACTAAGTATCATTACTTTTCATAGTAACATAGTTACGTAAATAGATTCAGTACAATCTGTCCTCTGTTTTACCAGGTTATGTTTGGACAAATCAACTATGCAACCAAGGTGAATATCATCTTTGAAAATAGTACAAATATAATTTGATAGGATAAGTCACTTTTAAGGAACTAATGTTGATTTTATGTGTGGAGTTGATGCCTACAAAACCTGCCCGGAAATACTGGCTTACAGGGTTTTGGTCTTACAGATGGCAAGGTGGTCACTTCTTTGTAGAGTAAAAGCTTTAAACCATTTGAGGGACCCCTAGAAGAGAGGAATTCCCTCAAATCTGTAAGTTACTACAGTTGAAATTTGATGTAGGTATTTGCTTGGTCTTGATTTTCCAGTCTTAGGAGAACGAATAAGAGATGTTTCTAAATGCACAAATACAATAGTTGATACAGAGAAATCCAGAAATTAGTCCTATGTTAAATAATCCCGATATAATGAGATAAATGTTGGTACTTGCATGAGGCAGAAAATATTGAGAAAGAAATTATTTCTTATGGAAACTTACAGACAGAAGTGAAGTTTGTGTTCTCACTGGTTGTTACACATTACATAGCTCTAGATTCTCAAAACAGTCTCGAAGAGATTTGTCAACACTCTTGCTACATCTTATTAGCAATCAATCAGGCTAAAAATTGTGGGTGGAACCAATTATTTTGGTGATCAAGAATACTCCTTATTTGAGATAAATATGATCTTAAAATTGAGCGTCGTTGGAGACTGTATTAATTTCTTATGCTACTATAAAAAATTACTACTAACTTAATGGCTCAAAACAACATGAATTTATTATCCTGCAGTTCTGAGGTCAGAAATCAGAAATGGGTCTCACTGAGACCATTTTGCAGAGGGCAGACCTGCATTCTTCTGGAAGCCCTAGAGGAGAATTGGTTTCCTTGACTTTTGCAGTTTCTAGAAGCTACCTGCCTTCCTGCACTCGTGGCCTATCTTCTCCATTTTCAAAGTCAGCAATTGCATAAATTCAGTCTCTCCTTCCATTATCACATGTCCTTCTCTTACTTTGACTTTCCTGTGTTTTCTTTCAATATAAGGATTTCTGTGATTACATTGGGCCTATCCAGATAATCCAGGATAATCTCCCAACCTCAAGATCCTCAATTTAATCACAACTGCATAGTCTCATTTGCCATGTAAATTAACATATTCACAGGCTCTGGGGGTTGTGGAGAGTGGGCATTATTCTGCCTAGCACAGAGATGATAGGAAACAGTGAGAAAGACTGAAAAGATTACTGAAAAGTGAGAAAGAATGAAAAGTAAGTGCTGCCTAAACATATTTTTTCAGGTCATCTGATTCTATGGTGTTTCTACAACTTTCATTGCCTTTAAGCTTTTTAACCACTCTGTAAATTGCAAATAAGTGATACCAACAAAGGATTCCTGACTATAGACATGTAAATATATTTTGTCCAGAGGAAATATAATTCCTTTCCTGTTACCACCAGCACAACCACACCCTTCATAGAATAAGTGAGATTTGTAAATTCATTTCTACACACATTTAATGCTTACAAGGATTTATTTGAAATCTCCTATAAACTGTATAATCTCCTTAAAAATTAATAGTAACATCTTATTGTTTTCCTTATAAATTAATAAACTACAAACAATCTTTGACCTAGGTTCATTTAATAGTTTTATAGAAGTCATGATTATACCCTCTCTTAAAACTTATCCTTCAACATAGGGACTTTTAATCACATACAAAAGGAGATAGCATAGTATTGTGTTGGTGCAAAGATAATTGTGGTTTTTGTCTACTTTAATGGCAAAAACCACAATTACTTTCACATCAACCTAATATAATGAAGTCCCATCACTCAGCTCCAAGAAACATGAGGCTAAGGCCAATGTTGCCTCTCTATACTTTCTTCCATTTTCTCCCTCCTATTATCCTGAAGTGAATTGTGAAGACCATATTATCTCATCCATAAATATTTATTGTGATTCTTTAATAAGGACTCCCTTAATATAGCCAAAATATTAGTATCTCACCTAAAGTTAATAATTTCTTAACATAATCAAATATCCAGTGTTCAAATTCTCAATTGTCTCATAAAAGTCATGAATGCATTTTTTTGTGAATTGCAAATTTCTAATGTATCATTCATTTGTTCTTTATTAGTTAGAATATCTGTGTAAAGAAAAACATCTCCTGATCTTTTATTCTTTTATTAGATTATCCAGCGGTATAATTTATGTAGACAAGGCAAACAAATGCCTTATTTCTTTTCTTTATTTACTGTATCCCAAAATAATAAATTATTTCCCTAGAATCTGGTAAGTATGACACAATAGATGTTTTCTCCCCTCCCTCCCTATGGTTCTCTCTCTCTCTCACTGTGCATGTGTGTGCGTGTATTTTGCCATCATTATGAACGCATGAACAAACATATTTAATGTATTTGAATCATTTGCAGTTTTTGTTCTTTTACATAACAATCTTTGGCCAGTGGGAGTCCTTTTAAGTCAGCTCCTGAATCCTCTTGATGTGATCCTAGTCACATATAATAGTGTTCTTGTTCTATGGTATGATAAAGTATCCAGGCTCATCTTGTACTTTTTCCGCCCCAGGTCTGGAATCAGCCTGTAGGAAATGGTATGTGTAGACCATGATAGAGGTGTTTTTAATTATTTCTTAATTTTTTGTAGAGATAGGATCTTGCTATGTTGCCCAGGCTGATCTCAAACTCCTGACCTCAAGTGATTCTCCTGCCTCAGCCTCCCAAAGTGCTAGATTACAGTCATGAGCCACTATGCCTGGCCTGATAGAGGTAGTTATTGCTACCAGATGGGCCATTTTTTTCTAGGCAGTTTCAGAGTTATTAAATATATATGTATTTTTGATACATATATATTATATATTATACATATTTTAAGCACAAAACACATTAAGAATTTATACTTTTACCTCTAATTCAAATTCACAGTTATTAGTTTATATGTAACCTATTCTATCTGAACTATATATTTTCTTTATCCCGCACAGAGAATCCTAGTTCTTAGGTATATTACAGATGCTATAATCAAAATACCATGAGCAAAATCCAAATACCACAAGCAAAAGACCAATTAGTCTTTTTTCTTTATCCTGCATTACCCAGAAAGCAATCTGAGAGGAGCAATATAATATTAGCAATGATATGCGTATAGAAATAGGTTATAAATTATTTTGAAGAAAGCTATTTTTCTTGTCTGTACCAAAATATATCATGTATCCCATAAATATATACACATATTACGTACTCACAAAAATTAAAAATAAAAATAAGTAGATAAAAAGAAAGATCTTTTTGACCTTAGGGCATACAGCCCTAGGAACGTACAAATTACTGTATTTTTAAAACTCTTAGGAAACTTTCCATTTTGTAACTATAGAGTCAACAGAATATTCACATATGTCAGAGTCCTGAAAGTTATCTTGGAAAACAAATATAAAATTGACAGAACCGTGAGACAGAAGTCATCAGGAACTCTGATAATTTTTTTGTACCCTCTCTAAGCAAATAATGACTAGCTATATATGGATTTTCTTTTTCACATTGCAGGGAAAGAAACTTCTATTTTGTTTAAGCTGTGCTACTTTTTGTTAGTGTATTATATACAGTAGAAACTAATTCTATTGGATACAAAAGATAAGAAAATCAAATGGAATTTAATAATAATAGATAAAAGAGGAATTATTAACTAAGATAAAGATACACCAAAAAATTATTGAAACACAGTTTGATCTGTAACGTAGAATTTGAGATGTGTGTGATTTTCTAATTCTTTTTGTTTTTTTTTGTTTTTTTTTTTTTTTTTGAGACAGAGTCTCTCTCTGTCACCAGGCTGGAGTGCAGTGGCATGATCTCTGCTCACTGCAACCTCTGCCTCCCGGGTTCAAGCAATTCTCCTGCCTCAGCCTCCCGAGTAGTTGAAACTACAGGCGTGTGCCAGCGCACCCAGCTAATTTTTTGTATTTTTACTAGAGATGGGGTTTAACCATGTTGTCCAGGGTGGTCTTGATCTCTTGACCTTGTGATACTCCCGCCTTGGCCTCCCAAAGTGCTGGGATTACAGGTATGAGTCACCACACCCGGCCCTAATTCTAAATGTATTTAAATTAGAAATTGACAAACAATAACTAGAGGAAAAAAGAAGTCTTTGAGATGTTAGAAATTAATTGTTAAACTTTCCTAGTTGCCTTTTATGTTGATTTTCATGTTTACCTTATATATATATATATAATTTTTATTATTTTATTTAAATTATGTTTTATAATTCTAACTAATCTTTAGATTTTATGTTAAAATTGAGTGAAGATAAATCCTCATTTTCAGTGAATATCCCTAAAAACTAATAAGGGTGTGCATGTATATTTTTAGTTATCATTTAAAGAATATGTATTTTTTTATTTTCAGCAATTTAATTTCCACTATGTTTAATTCAGTGATGTCAGAATTCTTTTTCACTCTGACTCTAACAAGTATTGACAGTCTTTAAGTTTTACAGTGATATTAGGGATAAGAGTAATGCCAATAACTATTTAATCTCATTTCACTGCAATCTCCACCTCTGAGGTTCAAGCGATTCTCCTGCCTCAGCCTCCAGAGTAGCTGGAATTACAGATGTGCACCACCATGCCCAGCTAATTTTTGTATTTTTAGTAGAGATGGGGTTTCGCCATGTTGACCAGGCTGGTCTCAAACTCCTGACCTCAAGTGATCTGCCTGCCTCGGCCTCCCAAAGTGCTGGGATTACAGGCATGAGCCACCGGACCTGGGCTCAAGTTCCAGTTTAGATATGACTTCCTCCTTCCCATTCCCTGCTTACCCCTTTAGATAACTTCTCATATTCAATTGTAACTGCTTCTTTACCCATCAGTTCTACTTCAGACTGAAACTACACCTTGTTTTCAATGTAAATCTGTGCCTCCTACAGGCCTTGGTAGTAATTGTTGCTTAATTAATAATAACCTGGTAACAATTAGCCAAGGTTGCTGAGCATCTCTGACAGATAGGAAGCCTCCTGAGGATAAGAAATCCATTTCTGGTACCTAACACTTCAGAAAAGGCACTCCGTAAGTATTCAGGAATCATAAAGAAATATAAGGGAAGTCAACTATGGCATCCTCATGGGGTGCTAAAGCCCCAAGCTTTGTTTACATGTAACTTTAGCCAGAGTAAAATTGCTTTCTACTGTTTCAGTTTAATTCATCAAACATTTAGTGAGTGCTGTGGGTTTCTTTAGAATTGCCAAGATAATTAAGAGTAAGAGCCTCCTCTTGAAGCATTTAGACACCGGTATGGAAACTCCTGCAGGTGACCAACCACAAGAAAGTTATCCACCAAAGGCAAAACACATCTAAAGATGAGTGTGGTTTAAGGGGTGTTGCAGCACCTAAGATATTTATTTCAAGGCTACGCCAATTATCATTGCAGACTATCCTGGATCATTTATAGCTGTACCCTGGGAATCCTTCCTCTTTAGGAATTCCAATAAAGCTTGGGCAGTTTTCCAACCAAAAATATCTGGAGTTGATAAAAATTTAAGAAGCTCTTCAGTAGCAACTTTATTTCTCATTAGAAATCGGTTTAGGACAGAAATACCATTTGACCCAGCAATCCCATTACTGGGTATATGCCCAAAGGATTATAAATCATTCTACTATAAAAACACATGCACACATATGTTTATTGCAGCAGTGTTCACAATAGCAAATACTTGGAACCAACCCAGATGCCCATCAATGATAAACTGGATAAAGAAAATGTGACACATATACACCATGAAATACTATGCAGCTGTAAAAAAGAATGAGTTCATGTCCTTTACATGGACACAGATGAAGCTGGAAACCATCATTCTCAGTAAACTAACACAAGAACAGAAAACCAAACACCACATGTTCTCACTCCTAAGTGGGAGTTGTACAATGAGAACATGTGGACACAGGGAGGGAAACATCATATACTAGGGCCTGTTGGGGGGTTGGGGGGGAAAAGGAGGGAGAGCATTTGTACAAATACCTAATGCATGCAGGGCTTCAAACCTAGATGACGGGTTGATAGGTGCAGCAAACTACCATGAAACATGTGTAACAAACCTGCATGTTCTGCACATGTGTCCCAGAACTTAAAGTAAAATAAAATAATATATATTTTTAAAAAAAGAGAGAGGGAGAGAGAGAAATAGGTTCAGGATTGGCCAGACTTAATTAGCATAGAAACCCCTCCCGCTTTTGTCCATCAAGGCAAATTATGTATCATTTCCTGTTGGTCAGTGGATCCATGTGAATCAACAACCATGTGCATTTGGCCCTATGCTGTAAAATTTGAGCACTGCCAGAGGTGCCAGTAAGGATAATGACCTTTATCCTGGCCAGAACCTCCAGTTGCAAATGACTGCAATACCGTAATCTGACTAGAGATTAGAGAATCACGGGGTGCAATTTTCCATAGTACAATTGCATTTTTATTTTTCCTGCCAATGATGAAAGGCTTCTAGTTGTGCCTAATTAGAGAATATGAATTTTCAGTGACCGAAATTTAAATTTATTACCAACAAAACACACATCACCGGTACCCTAAACTGAATTAGAACCTACAGTTCGCCTGGGCAATAAACGAGTTTGCAAACTTATTTTAACTGCTAAGAACTTTTCAGCATAGTTTTTATTTTTTAATGTTAAATTGGGAATTAGATGGGCAGGGTAGTAATTCTTAATAAAAATTGCTTGGCTAACTTCCTATGTTTCACTAAAAATTTATATCCTAATATTATTTTTCTATATTCTGCAGGCATGATATAAACTGAGTTAATTAAGGACCCCTGCTGAAAGGTAGAAATTACCATAGGAGTGTCCCAATTCTTACCCATCCCTAAGGCAGTATATACAAATATAATCTGAAGAGATCAAGAGACAAAGGATTAGGAAAGAGGCAAAGGTTAATACATAATGTTAGCTCGTATGAGCGACAGAATATTTTGCCTTTCTCATCATATAAAGCACCAGCACAGATGTTTCCAAATAATGGCTTGTTCCACAAAAAATGTGTTCCTTTAATAGTGAGAGCCATATTTTTGTGTTATGCTGGCTTACCGCACATTTAAAATTGGCATACATTGGAGCACTTCAAATTTATATCTTCATTTCGGCCATTCATTTAGTAGGTCAAATCATCATTATATTTCACTGGGATGGGGGATTTTAATTCATTTAACATTTTAATCTTTCATCAGTTTTTCATTTCAGGGGATTTCACAGCATATACGGGATTTGTATAAATTTGGGTGCAGTAAATTTATTCTTTTAACAGTTTTATTCTTTCATCAGAAATTCATTTAAATGGATTCCACTATATATCACTTCCACTTCCAGTGCAGCTTTAGGTCAGGCTGTAATTGATGCAAAAGCAATGAGGTATTAAAAGAGATAGGAAATATCTGAAATTGGAAAGGGTTCAAGAAGTGGGCTATTGTAAGGGCATTACACTCCTCAGATAAGGTGGGGAGGAGAGAATAATATAGCATTTTGATCTGAAGCCTTGCATGCTTTATAATTTCAATTCTCAACAAAGTCAAAAAGATCTATTTTATCTAAGCTTGTGTCTTTAAAACAAAATTAACTGCTTCAGTGCCCTGAAACAGCCCCCATATGGCAATGTGAATGTACATGCTTGTCTTTACTATCCATTTGAATTAATAGCACAGCTTCTTTCCGTGAACATTCTATCTTCTCCCTCCCCCCGCCGACATTCATTAAATGACATCCAAGTGATAAACATTAATATAATAAACACAGTAGCTCTGGAAATAACCCAGGGAAGAGGCGCACTCTATCATGTGTTCATATAGAGGTAGATGAAAATCACCAGTAGTGCATTATAGTCAGCGATGGAAAACTGCAGTATGAGAGATGCTTTTACCAAAGAGCAAAGGTGCTAGTGCTTGTTTTGTGTGCATCAGAAAAGTGAAGGGTGACCTTGAGAAAGTCCTCTTTGCTCTCTAGGTCTCTGAAAAGGAAGTGACTGCTTTTATAGTATCTACTCTAAGAGGGTGTTGATGTCTTAGATTGGCAAATGAAATGTGCTATAGAAATGACAGGTTGAAGTCAACCTTGATTTGAATTTGTTAATGTCACTTTGGAGAATATAATACCTCAGGAAGAAAAGAAAAGAACAAAAATAAGAAGGAAAGAAGGAAAGGAAGAGAAAAGGAGGAAAGAAAGGAGGAGAACGGGGTTTATCTTGTGATATTGTCATTGTTGCATTTACTACATTCCTTTATAAGATTGACAGCTACTTATAGTCTTCCCCTAGTTTATTGGCACCGTGGAGTGCCTGTTAGGTCGAGTGTCTAATAAACATTTGTTGAATTGAATGAAATTGTACTGAATTAGAAGAATATCAATAAGGCTGAGAAAGATTATGCAAGCCCATCCTTTGCTACCCCTACCCCAAACCACTGCAAGGTCATTGTATAATCTAGTGTTAGAAATATGAAGTCAATTGACTTATCACTCTGTTCATAGCAAATGTCCTTTTACTGCATCTGGCTACAGAGAGAAGGTGGCTGAGAGAAAAAAGGATGCAGTCAGATTAAACATCTAAATTAATATTTCTCATGATAATGCTGATGGATCATGCAAGATCGTGGGAGGGATATATGAGGGAGGGGCATATCTTATTTCCACACTATGTCACACTGAGCTCTCTTGTGGCTCCTGTTACCATATTATAGAGGGTCTAGTTCAGGGCCATCTATAGGTTTGTATTTATGGCACTTTTACATAGAGGTTTACAAGTAAGTTGGGAGCAATCAAAAGATTTGCTGATACATTCAGGGTAACTCTGGTTGGTTCTAGATTCCACAAAACATCCTAAAATTGCCCCAAATATAGAAAGTATGGTATATTTCATTTTATGTTAAAAAAAGAAGCTACCCTTTTCAACAATGGCCTAGAAGAGAAAGGGAGAATGCCAAAGATAATAATGGTTTTGTTTTTTGTTCACCCCACCCCCAGGGCTTCAGGCACATTTGTGGACTGCATGCTGTCAAGTCTGGTCAACAGTTTTTCAAGTCTGTTTGGGTGAGGCTCCTGGTCCTCCAAAGGACACCATATGTCCCAGGAAGTTTATTACAGTAACGTGAGAGCACCTAACTGAAGGCTAATTTTATTTGGATTTAGCTTATCAACGTAGCTGTCAAGCTACAACTCGGAAGGTGAATTTCACTGTGTGGACAATTTTGTAACCTTTCAAATGATAATTGCCTGAATTCTTATGCAGGCATATATTGATGGAGGCTGACAGATGTTAAAAAGAGCAGAACCACAAGCCACACCATCGAACTGAAGATAAAAAAATTATCTTTCCACTTATCCTTTCTCTATTGCTATTTTTGTAATGTATGAATTTTTTCTTTTAAATGCAAAATATGAAGCAGGGCCCCCATTCATCTAACTGATCTTGCCTGTATGTTTTCTTTCACTTTGGCTGCTCTTCCGATCTGCAATCTCCCACCAGCAATTTCAGATCAGTGTGCTTCTCTAGATAATTGTCCAGCTATTACTCTTTAAAAAATATTTTGTTAAGATCTTCCATTAATATTTGAGTAATCTGGTTCAGGAAGAGCTAAGAAAGTCTGACAAACAGTAATCATCAACTTCAAAAAGGCTAAGACTCACTGTGTATTAAAGTGAGCATCATGAGTGTGTAAGGAATCAAAGAATTCCTTCTGAGCTCTTGAAAATTCACAACTGCATGGTGCATCTCTTTCTATCCTTTTACTTTCAACCTGCATATGTTATTTTTAAACTGAGTTTCTTGTAGATAGCATCTAGTTGAGTCATATGTTTTATTCATTCTGCCAATCTCTGTTACTATATTGTATATTTAAATTATTTACACCATAGGTAATGTGATAGGGCTTAAGTCTGCTATACTCTTTTTGTTTTGTTTTGTTTTGTTTTGCTTCTATTCCATCTGTTTCTCATCCCCGCATCTCCCTTTTCTTGCCTTCCTGTGAGTTAGTTTGCCATTTAGGGAGGATTTCGTTTTGATTTATCTAAGTTTTTGAGTAGATTTGCTATGGATTGAATTGAGTCCTCTCCAATTTATATATTGAAGCTCTGGCCTTCAATGTGATGGCATTTGGAGATGGGACTTTGGGGAAGTCATTAGATTTAGAGAAGGTCATGAAGGTGACAACGCGCTCACGATGGGATTAGTGCCCTAATACAAGAGGAAGAGAGACAGCTGTCTTTCTGTCTCTCAGGTCTTGCACAAAGAAGAAGTCACATTAATACACAGCAAGATGATCACTGCCTACAAACCAAGAGAAGAGTGAAACCTCAGAATGCAATCTACCTTGCTGGCACCTTGATCTTGGACTCCCCAGTTTCCGGAACTGTAAGAAATAAATTCATGTTGTTTAAGCCACCTAGTCTATGGTATTTTGTTATGGCATCCAGTGCTGACTAATGCAATATTTCTTTGCATAGTTTTTCTTTCTTTCTTCTTCTTCTTTTTTTTTTTTTTTTTTTCCTTAAAGTTTCTCATGGTCTGGCTCTATTGCCCAAGCTGGAGTGCAGTGGCATGATCACAACTCACTGAAACCTCTGCCTCCCAGGCTTAAGCCATCCTCCCACCTCAGCTTCCTGAGTAGCTGGGACTAAAGGTGCACACCACCTCTCCCATCTACTTTTTGTATTTTTTGTAGAGATGGGGTATCGCCATGTTGCTGAGGCTTGTCACGAACTTTTGAGCTCAAGCAATCCTCCCACCTTGGCCTCCTAAAGTGCTGGGATTACTGGCGTGAGCCACTGAATTCAGCTAATGTATAGTTTTCTTAGTGATTGCTCTAGGTATTATAATCGGCATATAAAAGTTAACCCAGTCCACTGGTATTGACATGTTACTACTTCCAGCGAAATGTAGAAACCGTATTTCCACTTAGGTCTCTTTAGCCTCCCACATTGAAAATACAATTAACTTGAATATTTTCTCTTTATTAATTGGATTTTTGCTTCGATCATCAAATATGATTTTAAAAACTCATGAGGAGGCTGGTCTACTTACTCTTATTTTCACTCATTGCATTTTTTGTTTCTTTCTGGAGTTCCAAATCTTACTTTGTTATCATTGCCCTTCTGTCTGGAGAACTTCCTTTAACCATTCTTTAAGGATAAGTCTGCTGATGACAACTTTTCTTAGATTGCCTTTGTCTGAGAATGTATTTATTTCCCCATTCATTCTTGAAGGATATATTTGGGGTTGACAGTTCTTTCCTCTAGGCACTTGAAGAACATCAGACTTCTCCCTGGTCTCCATGGTTTCAGATGAGAAAGCTGTCATTCTAATTGTTGTTCCACTATGGTAATGCGCTGTTTCTCTCTAGCTACTTTCAAGATTTTTTCTTTGTTTTTACTTTTCAGAACTTCAATTATATGTGTCTTGGTGTGGAGTGCTTTGAGTTTATTCTACTTGGGGTTTTCTTAGCTTGTTGAAACTGTTGATAGATGTTTTACACAAAATTTAAAAAAATTTTAGCTCTTATATCTTCACATACTTTTTTCATTCCACTCTCTTTCTTCTCCTCTTATGAGGTTCTGATGACACGAACGCTGGATCTTTCATTATTGTCACACAGATGTCTGAAGCTTTGTGTGTGTATGCAAGTATGTACATGTTAGTTTTCTCTCTGTTGTTCAGATTGAGTAATTTGTTGTTCTATTTTCAAATTTATTTATTCTGTCCTCTGTCATGCTTATTCTGCTACTGAGCACTGCCAGAGAAATTTTTATTTCAGTTATTGTACTTTTTAGTTCTATAATTTCCATTTAGTCTTTTGATTTGTAGTTACATATTTTGTTTTATTTTCATTTGCTTCAAGGGTATTCATAACTGTTTTCTGAATAACCTTTATGATGACTAAGAGAAAATTCTTATTAGTTAATTCTAATATCCTACTTTTCTCAGTGTTGGCAACTGCTGTCGTTTCTCATTCAAGTCATGATTTTTCTGTTACTCTTGCTTAGTATTGCTGGTGATTTTTAATTATATCCTGTGTATTTTGGTGGTTATGTTAGAATACTCTGGATCCTATTTAAGTTTTATGCTATATTAAGCAGTTATCCTCTATAAGTGATAGGCCCTAGCCTACATTTAGTGGGCTACAGTTACTCTCCCAACTTAGCTTTTTGAGCCTTTATAGTCAATTTTGGTCTCCTTGGTTTGCTTGGTGCTAGTGGACCTCCTGAGATTCTCTTTGTGCTGGCCACCAGGCCAGGCCACCTAGAGTCTTTAAGCAAGGAGAGGGAGACCCCGGGTTATGGGTTTGATACAGTTTCATAGGATTTCTGTTGTTGGTAGGGTACCCATTTAATTTCTGCCTGACATGATTGCCTGGTATCTCTTAGTGGGGGGTCAGGAAGAGGGAAGAAGGAAAGTCTTGATCATGGAAGCAGAGGACAATTTCCAAGGCTGCTTATTGTTGGCAAGACTCTTATTTAATCTGCAGGGAGTCGGGGAAGGAATCTACTTACTTGGACAACATTCTGCCACTGGTTTAGGTCAGAGGATGTTGGGTCTGGGTTCTCCTCCTGCAAATGGAATGAAGGATGTGGTGTTCAGAAGATGCCAGGTTGCTGTGTTTTTCCTTCATTCCTGGGGCCCCTAGCCAGTTCACCCTTCTTTCATCATTTTTCAGTGTCCTTCTATGGTTGCTCTATATAAATTTCAGGGTTTGTAATTGTACTTAGGGAGAAATAGAGAAGGAAGAATCTGCACCATCTTGTTCATATCAGATGTTTTCCTTCTGCATTTTTAAATGTTCTTGAATACATATTTTGATAAGTCAGAAGTCATCTTTTAGGTTTTCATTACAAACCCTTTGCTTTTAGGTACTTAGAGATTTTGAATTAAGAATAGGCTTGTTAGGAAAAGACTGAGAAGAAATCTCATCAAAACTTTTTAGTAGTTTTCATTTGGGTGGTGAAATTGTGGGTTATGCTTATTTTCTACACACTAAAATTTTTAAAAATTCTATGAACAATATTACTTATTTCACTAGTAAAATGTTATTTAGCAAAAGTAAAAGAGGAAACATGAAAAGAGAAAAACATTTATTAAGCATGGTTATACTATAAAGCACTGAGAAACAGAAATAATTACAGGATTTTTTTTCTGGCACTAGACTCCTGGCTTTCTGTACATCCATGCTTACAAGATAACATCTCTAGAACTAGAGTTGGCCAAATAAAAGAGGATAAATAAATTAAACAACAAAAGTGTTACTAGAAGTCAATGGGGGAAAAAATAACCATGTTATAACTGGTGCTTGGTCAATTGGATATTTATCTAAATGCAAGTCTCTACACAGACCTCTCATTACACATAAAAAAATTCTAGATGAAATGCTGACTTGTGTGTAAAAGGCAGAACAATAAGTCTTTTAGAAGAAGTGTAAAAGAATATACTAAAGATCTTTGATTAAGCAAATATTTCTTAAAGAAAGACCAGAATCAATAAACACAAAAGAAAAAGAATGATAACTGTTACCATTTTAGGAATATCTGTTTACCAAAGAAGACCATTTGGAAAACAAAAGTCAATCTACAGACTGGGAAAAATATTTGCAAATCAATAAGTAAAAGGCAGAAAATCCACATGTAAAAATGAGCATCCAGAAAAGAAGACCCGTAATGATTAGTAAACATATGATATGGTGTCCAACTTTGTCAGTCATTAGAGAAACACAAATGAAAAATCACAATTTGATACTACAACATGCCTATAAGAATGGCTAAAATGATAAACAGATAATGCCAAATATTAGTGAGCAAATAGAGCAACTAACTGTCATATATTGCTAGCAGGGTGTCTATCAGTGCAACTACTTTGGGGAATATTTGATAGTATTAATTAAAGTTGAACATTTGTGTATCCTATGACCCAACGGTTTTAATCCTAGTCAGATACTAAAGAAAAATGTGTACATATATCCACCAAAAGATACTAAAAGAAATTCATAGCAGCATTACTAATAATAGCCTCAATCTGGAAACCTCCAAATATCTATCAATTATAGAACTAATAAATACATTATGGTATAATCACATAATGGGATTCTATACAGCAATAAGAATGAGCAAACTACAACTACAGCCTCAATATGGATGTACTGTATAAACATGGAATCAAATGAAAGAAGCCAGACACAAAGAAGCACGTACTATACAATTACATTATGTAGTATTTAGAAACAGACAAATACTGATAGCATTAGAAGTCTGGATAGTGGTTATCCTTTGAGGGAAATAATGAATGAAAGAGTGGATAAGAGTATAGGTCCTGAAATATTGATAATGTTCCATTTCTTAATCTGAGTGTTGGTTACATTAGTGTATCACACTTTTAATTGAGCTTACATTTGTTTTGTTTTATTTTTTGTACACAAGTGATTGTTTAATAAGAAGACTATTATATTCTAAAATATAATCAAATTTTATTTAATGATAAAAACAACTACATTTTAGACAGAATGTATAATCAATTTTACCTGTTTATGAAGTTTCTGTTTCCAAGGCCACAGCAAAAGAAGGGACATTAATCAAGACATAGGAATTGGTGGCAGATGCTCCTTGGTCTCTGAACCAGTACTGTAGAATGAAGTAATCAATAGCTTAGAAACTATGTTTCATGCTTCTTCTTTACCTTGAATGGCTTCAAATAAAATCTCTTTTGTCCAATATTAGTATAGCCACTCCAGCTTTCTTCTAGTTACTGTTTACATGGTATGCCCTTTTATTTTCAACCTATTTGTGTCTTTGAATCTAAGGAGTGTCTTTGTAGACAGCAGACAGGTGGATCATTTTTTGGCCATCTCCCAATCTCGAACTTTTTATTGGAGTGTTTAGTCCATTTACCTTTAATGTAATTACTAATATGGTAAGATTTATGTCTGAGGTTTTGGTAGTGGTTTTCCATGTCTTCTAGCTCCTTTATTCCTATATTACTGCCCTCTTTTGTGTTAAGTAGATATTTTCTAGTGTACCATTTTAATTCTCCTGTCATTTCTTTCATTATATTTTTTGATTCACTTTCTCAGTGATTTCCTGAGGATTACAAAGAACACTTAATTTATAATAATCTAGTTAAGATTAGTGTCATCTTGAGGGGAAGGGAAAAAGATTAGTGTCTGTTTAATTTCAATAGTATAAAAAACTTTGCTCCTATTTGGCTCTGTTCCCTCACATTTCTTTGTGGTATTATCACGAAGTTGTATCTTCACACATTATAAACCTATCAACTGAGTTTTATAATTATTGATTTGCATAGTTATCTTTTACATTAAATAGGAGAAGAAAAAATGTAAACATATCAAATATATACTCTCTTTGATATTTACCTATACAGTTACCTTAACCAGGGCTTTTTATTGCTTCATGTGAATTCACATTACAATCTAATGTCCTTTTATTTCAGCCTGAGGGACTTTCTTTAGAATTTCTTGTGCAATAGTAATAAATTATCTCAGGTTTTGTTTATCTGGGACTGTGTTGATTTCTTACTTACATTTGAAAAGTAGGTTTGCTGGATACAGACTTCTTGGCTGACAATCTTTTACTTTCAGCACTTTGAATATGTCATCCCAGTGCCTTCCGGCCTCCATGGTTTCTGAATAATTTAGCTGTTAATCTTAATGCATATCTCTTGTACTTAATGAGTTATTTCTGAATGCTCGTCTTTCAACAGTTGTTATGATCTACATAAGTGTGGTCATCTAACATGGCCAACAAAACTTGTGTTGACCACTAATTTTACTATGGAACACCAACAAGGTTACAGCTCTTTTCATTAAGGTCAAGGGTAGCTTTACATTCCTTCGGGCCTAAGTATATAAATATGTCTGTGTCTTTCCTCAATGACATATAAATAGCATCTGTCTGATCTGACCACATCTGTTGACCCAGGATATATGTCAGTTCCTTTGATTTTCACGTACCATCTGGGTTATTTTCCTCATCGTATTCAGACTGTTTTTAATCTCTCCTCTTGGTGGAGTTTCAGTGATTTGTCCTGCAAAATTTTCTTTGCCATTCTTCCAAGAAAAATCAAATGTCCTTGTGCAAATAAAACTTACGGCGTCATGCTCAGTATTATGGAAGTAAGCCAGTGACTTTCTTTCTCTCATTGACTACCTTTCCCTCAGGTTCTTTCTTGCATTGATAAAGAAGGTGATAAGTTCAAGAGCTAGAGGACTTATTGAAGTGATTGAGATTACTATGCATTAACACAACATGATTATGTTGCCAAAGAGATTAGAATGTATCACAGTAGTAAAGAGACATGAACTGGGGAGAAGGATGGGAACATCTGTTTTTGGTCTTCATTGACTGGCTTTCGTTTCCTCTCTTCTTGCCAACAGCAGACTTCAGTGTGGCCATATTCTGGTAAACTCTCTTTGGAAATAACTGTGCTAAATGATGCATCCAACTTTAAAATTAACTCCCATTTGGAACAAGAGGGTTTATAATAAGTGGCATGGAACTTTGAGTATAACTGATTCTCACAAATGAAAAGATAAACAGGTTTGGATGAGTTTGTTCCGATATGCTGATCCAAGGCATTGGTTTATAGAGCACATAGTTCTGTAGTGGTCTTTTGTCACTTTCCTTAGGGAGGTGGGATATGTTCAGAGGACTAGTATTTCCTGCCTTTCAGGGAATACTAGTACATGAGAGAACAAAAAACAACCAGGCAACTGAATGAGAATGTGGGTCATGGGACTCTCTTCCATTTGACTCTCATATTTGTTTTGTCTTATTTTAACTGCATTAGTGATTATTTCCAATTGACCACATTATTAAAAAACTTAATAAAAATATGAGAGTAAGAAGTACCAAGCTGTGGTACCATATTAACAGAGAAGAATACATTAGATTTTCTGTCTTTTTGTTAGATTCAGGATTCTTTCAGAGAAAGATCCAATTACTAAGGGAGAAGCCTAGAACGGTTAAACACTGACAGTTGATCTCTGAATTGGAAAACTTGTATGTATGTTTTTGTAATCCTTTGTTCTAGTAGATGATCTAATATTGCTGCTTGAACTTCCCTACCTTCCGGTAGTTAGCAAAATATTCTGTTACCAAAACTGTTATCTTTAAACAGACCTTGGTTTGTAAACTTGGTATGCGAACCAGAGAGTGTTCAAATACTGTCTTAACTGGCATAATTGCAATAGTCATTATAAAAACTCTAGATTTTCCATTTATGATTTTGGCATTAATCTTTTTATTAAGATTAAGGTGTCATTTAAAAATACAGTCAAGGGCCGGGCCTGGTGGCTCATGCCTGTAATCCCAGCACTTTGGGAGGCGGAGGCGGGCGGATGGCGAGGTCAGGAGGTCGAGACCATCCTGACTAACCTGGTGAAATCCCGTCTCTATTAAAATACAAAAAATTAGCCAGGCGTGGTGGTGGGTGCCTGTAGTCCCAGCTACTTGGGAGACTGAGGCAAGAGAATGGTGTGAACCCAGGAGGCGGAGCTTGCAGTGAGCTGAGATCTTGCCACTGCACTCTAGCCTGGGCGACAGAGCGAGACTCCATCTCTAAAACCAAAACAAACCAAAACAAAAAAACAAAAACAAAAAGCAAACAAACAAAAAATAGCCAAGAAAGAACACTTAAATTATATTCTAGTACTTCTTCAGATAAATATTATTGTTCACCACATTGCTACAGATGTGAATATACTGAAGAGAACATTGGAGAGAACAATGAAAATGATTAAAGGGATGAAAACAGATCTTACTTGTAAAGATGAAAGGAATGGGGTTTATTTAGTTTAGAGATAAGAAACCCAAGGGAAGTGTTGATCACTACTTTAAAATTTATTAAGGTCTGTTTAAGAGGGACACACCTAACAGGTATTCTTTCTGTCCATAAAGGACAGAACGAGAAAACAGATCTAACACTTTATTATTATTATTTGACTTGCTGATTAACTACTTAGCAAGATATTAATGGAATTTATTTTCCACTACCTACATCAATCCCTGGCAGTAATTGAAACTCTTAGAGTTGTACATTAATTTTTTCAGGGCCCAGGGGCACCATATAGTACTCTTGAGCAATAGTGTTATGTACTAATGAGTGCAGGATGACCTAAAGCTGGCTCACTGATCACTGAGTTATAGATCAAAAAATGACTCTAAGAGATCATCTGGCCCAGGCTCCTGAGGGGAATAATAACATAATAGAAAACAGGGGTTTTATTCACTTCATGAAGCTCTCCAGTGATGAGCACTCTATACGCTTTCTCATCAATGAGAAGGAAACACACACACATACACTAACGCACTCACACACATACACTCATTATATACATTTCCTGAACACATGAAAGCAGGTTGTTAGATGCTGG
Source organism: Macaca mulatta (assembly GCF_049350105.2). Taxonomy (NCBI): domain Eukaryota; kingdom Metazoa; phylum Chordata; class Mammalia; order Primates; family Cercopithecidae; genus Macaca; species Macaca mulatta. The sequence goes on from NC_133408.1 coordinate 33,006,923, forward strand.
AGGGTTAGAGTGTGAGAAGTGGAGGGTGTTGACAAAGAAGAATCTGTTGATTCTTTTAAAAAAAGAGACAAGTTAATAAAGAGTTAAGGTAGAAGAAATGATTTGCGAAGCTCATAAGTCTAATTTTTAGTTCTTTCCACATTATACAAATTTATGTAAATGATTTAAGAAACTTTGATTCATAATTAGGTACAAATCAGTGTTACATGCTATGCTCACATATCTCCTTGAACTGGTCAAAAGAACAGGTCAAAGTTCAAACAGCAAAAATAACTAGTGTTATCATGATTAGTAGTAGAGCTTTAAGGGCACTGGTAGACCCTCCTTCTGAAGAGAGTTGAGCCACTGGATTTCATTTTATAACTCATTAATATCTGTGTTTTTCAATAAGATAAATGTGAGATTAATTTAGAGTGCAAGGGGGAAATGAGCTCTGGTAAATTTTGATATCTTCAATCATAAATCCATTTTTAAAAGTTTAAAATACTATTAAGAATCTCTTGCATTATGACTTGAAAATCACTGTTCTGTACCATCATTATTTCTTCTCCTATTTATGAATGAATGTAGGTGGTATCTATAATTCTCACTTTCTGCTTTGGGACTTATACCTCCAGGCTGATATGCCATCTCAGTATGTCACAGAACGAGTTCCTAGCTTGCTGCACTCAATTTCTTTCTGACAGCCAAGAAATGTGATTTTATAATGAGGTGTAAATCATAGAAAAGGGTTGTCTATAAAATATTGTGGTAGAAATAAGAGCAGGAGTATAAGGGTTTGTATCAATGGTGCTGTAGGTTAAAAAAAGAACATCACAATTAAGGACACCATTGAAGATGAAGTGGTCTTCAGGCCACATGTGTATCTTGTATCGGTATTTCATGTACAGTGATGGCAAAAATTAACCATGGTTTAATTTATATTTCAATCAACTTTTTCTATGATGGTAGTCAAGTGGGTTGCTTGACAGAAGCATGACATAATCCATGTGATAATATTTGACATCCTTCTGTGACTTCCCACAAGGCAAGGAGAAGGTGACTGGGAAATATTCTCCCTTCCCACTCAGTCACAATTGAACTTAATGATAGAAAGACATCATTGCAAGGACCCTAGACAAGTAGAACTAAAATGCAGAAATTAGGATTGTGGCATAATTGAAGAGGGAAAGTTGCTTCTGTCCTTCTGTCCTAACTGATGGAGAATAGAAAGGTTTTATTTCAGAACTTGATATTGTTACTTTGGGCATCTGGTCAGCTTCTTGTTTCATTATCTTTGTGTTCTTTTTCATCGTGTTTGATATCCTGAGGGTGGATAGAAAGAAATTTATCAAATGAGATGTACACTCAGTGTTCCCATTCTGCTTCCTTCGCCCCCTAGGTCTCTTTAGAAGCTGGCAAAGGAAGCAGAATTGTTATCAGATAATACTGGCTTGTATTGTTATCAAATAATACTGGTTCAGTGAATTGTTATCAGATAATACTGGTTCAGCATCTAAATGGGGCCAATATACCCCTGATCATGCTTATCTCTAATTTACCAATCAAAAAAATTTTAATATTTACTCATAAAAATAAATACGACATGATCATGGATGTATAATATTACAGTTATATAATTCCAGAAAGCCAAATAAAATATTGGTCCAAAATGCATATTCAAGTACTGTACACAAAGTATGAAACATGCATGAGAATGATAAACTGCAGTTAAATATCTGAATATTTTACTTGTATAACATCAAACATTCAGATATTTAAGAAATATCCAGCTGATTGGATGTTTTCATCTTCAATGCAGATATGTGGCAATATTTATTGATGGGCTTGCTCATGTAACAATTACATAGTGATATGGTTTGGCTCTGTCCCCACCCAAATCTCACCTTGAATTTTAATAATCCCCACATGTCAAGGACAGGGCCAGGTAGAGATAATTGAATCATAGAGGTGGATTACCCCATACCATTCTCGTGGTAGTGAATAAGTCTCATAAAGTCTGATGGTTTACAAATGGGGGTTCCCCTGAACAAGCTCTTTCTGGCCTGCTGCCATGTATGATGTGTCTTCCTTCTCCTCTGACTTCTGACATGATTGTGAGGCCTCCCTAGCCATGTGGAAATGTAAGTCCATTAAACTCCTTTCTTTTATAATTACCCAGTCTTGCATATGTCTTTATTAGCAGTGTAAGAATGGACTAATACACATGGCGATACACAGTCCTTTATCATTTGAGGTAAGTTTGGCTAGCAATGGGGATGTAAGTCTTAGGAAATTATATGCATTTTCTCTTTCCATTATATGCCTCGCATGTTGCCGATTATTATTTCGCTATAGTCAGGTTTTAAGAATGTTGTTCTATCAGTCAAGATTAAGGCTAGGTGCAGGAAGTCGGGATGATTCATGGGTATAAAACATCCTCTATCTTATATTGAGCTTATATCATCACCTGGATTAATTTCAAGCCCACTGACTTGAATGCTTTATCTATAGATTTATTTGATTCTTAAATAACAGTTTGAGAAACTCTAATGTCGCTGATGAGGCTTGTAAGGATGATTCACAAGAAAACCTATTTGTTTCTCTATATTTGCTTGTTTGCACATCATTCCTCCTGTTGGATTAGTGAGCAGAAGGAATTGTAAAACCACAGGGGAACGGTTTAAACGGGATAATGCAGGCATTGGAGAATGATTAACAGTAATTTCACAAAGGTAGAAGGTAAGCTGCTCATTTTTATGGAATGGAACAAATGTGTTTGGAATGATTAACAAAATAAGACACGAAAAAATAGAAAAATGTAGCCACTCAGTTCCACTTGGGCAACAAACCATATGAGATACAAATGCAAATGCCCCCCTTGTCCCGCCCCCAATTCACATGCTTAACATTATTTACCGCTAAACTTCTGTTGGACTATGGCAGACAACCACTACGGAACATGAAGACCACAATGCTTATATGACAGCTTTCCCCAGCCGTGAAAAGGCAGCTTATTCGATTTTGTACTTTTCTAAAATCTTTTTATCCTACACAAGCCAGTGTAACTCAGTGCTTAACAATAGCATTTCAACAAAGTGTAAACATTCTTCCCTAAGTAATAGGTCAGACAATTCACTTATATCCTGAAAGCTCCCAATTATCTTGTTAAATAAAGACAATTCATTCAGTCGTTCATTATTAATTCCACATATGTGTAGCCTCTAAGTGGAACACTATCCTAAGTATTGCAAAAAATGAAAAGGAATCTACATACAGTTTTGTCCTACGGAAGCTGGGCAAGGACATCTCTATTCAAAGAAAGTTTGTTACTAGAGATCCTTGTTTCTCCGTCACTTAGGCCAGGTTGGTGCCAGCTTTTACTTCCTGAGAGTTGCTACTGAAACTTTTTGAAACAACTTCCAATATCATCCAAGGACCTCTTCCTCTTTATTTCCTTGCCTCTGTTTAGAGGCAGACAAACCGCACAAATTTCTTTGAAAGTATAGTCTCTAGATTTTCCTAGCGTAGCACCCCACATATTTAGCTTTATTCCATGTTTACCCTACCCTGATCCATGGATCAGAGGAACTTGGTAAGTACACTCTGGAGCTTTGGTAATGTGAGGGAAGTTCATTCCTAGGAAGGGTCGGCATTGTTATTGAACCTTAAACCCTTGCTAATAAAATTGTGGCCTATGGACCAGTAGCATGGGCATCACTTGAAGTCCTCTAAATCAGAATCTGCATCCATATGCACACTGAAGTTTGAGAAGCATTGTACTACACTACTAAAAGATAAATGAATTAAAAGAATCCTCTCTTATATTCTTAATTTGAATTCAGATGAATTAAGAGAGAGTTGGCCAGATTATGATAAACAAAGTCTTGAGTTCAATATCATACAGTCATTTAAGGTAGAAATTATATCTTTCAGCAAAGTTTCTGAAATACCCAGAATGGTGCTGATATGAAGTAAACATTAAATAAGTACGTGTTGAATGAATTTACACGTCCTGTCCATCATCAAGTGTAGAGTTCTCTCTCTATGTGGCACTGTATACACTTGTTAAATACATATTTGTAGATACAAATTTGGTATTTCAATTCCCATTCCTCAATCTCTAAGAATCTATTATCTTCATCCAAATGAATTATTACATAAATGCATTTTATTCAGTCAATCTGTAATATTTATTGAGTTTTTATATTCTCCCTTTTGCCAGAAAATCGGAATTAAAGGGAAAACATTTTTCTTGCCCTCATAATGTTGAAAGCCTGGTTCATTGACAGTTACAAAAATATACGCTATGGTAAAGGGATATATAAAATTCAACAGAAATGTAGGAAGATAATTTAACTTTTCTGAAGTACACTAAGAATGACTTCACAGAAGCAATGTTTGAATTGAAACTTAATGAATGACTAGTATTTAAAGGTAGGAAAATTTGAGAGTATCCTAGACAAAAGAATCAAGGTGTAATAGAGCTTGTAAAGTAACTTGTTTCTGGAGAAAGAATAGGAAGGGACTATGAGACTGAGCAAGAAGGCAATGACCTCACCAAACAAACCCTTGCATGGCTTCCTAAGGAGAAGTCTGTGTATCATTGGGGGGACAATGTGAGAGACATAGAATAATTCTGAATTTCTGAATAGAGTATGACATAGTTAGATGTATATTTTTGACAGTGTGATGAGTGAAGAAGAACTACAACCACAGTCAGAGAGACCAATTAGAAGACTATGGTAATAGTCTATATTACAACTCAGACTCTGGCAATGGAGAGGGGGAAATAAAAGAGATTATCTCCTTGTTTAAACATTACTCAAGCTTCTCTCAACTCTTTTTTCAACTAGGCCTTAACTTTTGGACTCTGTGGTTGCCTCTGTGTTGTCTAATTTTAGCAAGAATACTAAAAAACCAGTTTATTCATCCTTGATATGTATCTGACCACCCTTGATTTCTGATCAAATTCCTTATCCTCCACCCTCCCCAGGGTGATGTCTGTCTTCAGGAAGCATCCTGTGAGGTTGGTTTAGCCAGAATTTCTTCTTTACTCTGATATTTTCTTTAAGTAATTTTTGATGTACTGGCCTCCACCTTAATCTTTGGCTATAAATTCCCATTTTTTCTTGTTATATTTAGAGTTGAGCCCAGTCTCTCCCCTCATTGCAAAGGCCCATTCCAATGAGCCTTACACCTATCAAAACAGTCTCCCTCTGAATAAAATCGGCTTTACCATTTTTAACAAGTGTCCACTGAGTATTTTTTTCCTTAACAAAAAAGAGAGAAAATATTCTCAGGAAGTATTCAGGTGTAAGGATGAAGGGGATTGCTGTAGACTTGTCTATATTCATTCAGCTTGGGCAAAGTGAGAGTGAATTGCTCTTGATAGAATTCTTTTCACTACTTTATTAAATAATTACTTGTCATGTCCATAAAGTAAGAAGAGTGAGTAGTCTTCTGTACATCAAAATTATGTTTGGTCTGAGAACCTAGAGAAGAATTATATCGAGAATTTCAGAATAAATATGGAGAAACCCAGGCTAGTCTTCATTAAAGCCTATGCAGAGAAATGATTCTGAAAACTACTGTTAAGACTGGTCTATGATATAAGAGAATTGCCTATGAGTTATGACCAATTTATTCCCCCTCTAAAGAAAGTAGATATAAACAACACATTCCTTGCATGTGGATAGGATGAATTGTTGCCTATATCATATGGTTTAGAGAGCAACTTAAAAACTCTTTCCTGGCCGGGCATGGTGGCTCACACCTGTAATCCCAGCATATTGGGAGGCCGAGGCGGGCAGATCACGAGGTCAGGAGATTGAGACCATCCTGGCTAACACAGTGAAACCATTTCTACTAAAAATACAAAAAATTAGCCAGGTATGGTGGTGGGCGCCTGTAGTCCCAGCTACTTGGGAGGCTGAGGCAGGAGAATGGTGTGAACCCGGGAGGTGGAGGTTGCAGTGAGCCAAGATTGCGCCACTGCACTCCAGCCTGGGTAACAAAGCGAGACTCCGTTTCAAAAACAAATAGACAAACAAACAAAAAACCCTTTCCTGCCCCTGTTCTTACTGGTGTCTGAAAATTCTCACCATTGTAGTAGAACCTTGCATTTGGGGTAAGAAGTTGCCTATGTCAGGAGAAGACACTGAAGATATTGCTGCTCTCTTTAGACAAAATGAAGAGTTAGGAAAGATGAGGTCAAGTCTCATTGAGAGTACAGAAACCTACATGAGTATGAGGAGCCCCTTTGCTGAATTTCCAATTTGAGTGTGGTTTAGTGAGCAGACAGTCGGTCACATTATGGCTTACTGAGATCGAATCCCAAGATTCTCAAATGCTAATGTCTTTACAAATATCTGATGATCTTATTAAAATGCAGGTTTTGATTTGGTAGGTTAGAGATGGGACCCACCACTCCGTATTTCTAACAAGTATTACACTGTAGTTGTTATTGGTGGATATTACACTGTAAACACTGGTCTAAAACAGGAGCACTTCCAGGAAATGTGGAATAAGGAGACCAGAAGTTAGGAAACGGATCACCCCACAGGGTTCTGAAGGAATGAGACACAAGGGTGGTAATTTGGGGGCTTGTCAGTTACAGAAAATTTTATGTGTCTTCTTATATAAAGGATGCCTCTGAATGTCATTCATCTGTATGACAAAGAGAAACTGGTTCCTTTGACCAAAGCTTTATTTCTGTGAACATTGCCAACAAGTTATGTAAAGCATACCTGCCATGCATTCTCAGAAACCTTCACTTCTCTGAGAGTAGAGGTTTAAAGGCATAGAGAAACTCCCTGTATTTGTAAACAAAAATGCCCTCATGATGACTTAAAAAAGGTCTGTAGCCAGATCCACAAATCCACAAACTATAAGAAATTTGAAACGAAGAGAAACAATTTACAAACGTAAGATTCAAAGAATTCTCATCTCACAAATACTTCATTCTACTCCAATTACTTGCATATTTTCAGTTGAATGTGCTTTTAGTTTTTTTGAACAATCTAAATAATTGCTCACATTTTCCACTTCATGTAGACACATCCTGATTATAATTAGAAGAAAAAAATGCATCTGGTTGAATATAATCCAAGGCGTAAAGCTGAAGTGAAGACATTAGGGATAGGTGACAGAACACTTAAGGTACAATTAAAAGATTGGCTCTGGCTGTATTTATCATTGTCCCTTCTTGCATTAAAAAAATGGTTTATTTTTAATGAAAGATTAAAATTTTACAAAACATTGGCACTTTGGACAACAACATTGCAAACAAGTGGAAATTTTATCTTGCCTGAATTCAGCCTTAAAAAAAACAACCTCTTATTCATTGTTTAAGGACAACAATTACTTTAGTTAGGCCAGTTTATTTAGTTATTTTATATTTTAACTAGATTTAGAATATACGACCATGTATTATTATCTGGTTTTGAAAATTAAGCCTGTGGCTCTGTGTCTGCTAAACAGCAGCTCCCTGAACTTGTTCCACAGGCAGACAGGCAGAGTATAAAAAGAGGATTAAAACTGCTTTCTGTATCCTCAACTTTATCAAGGATAGCACAGAAATCTCCAACATTCATATTGCCTTGAGAGTTCTAAAGCATTAAAAATTTATCTAGTTTATATATAATAAAAGCTATAAAGTATATATTTTTAATGCCAATCACCAAGTCCAACTATAATGCAAAAAGTGGTAAGGCAAGTTTAATTGGTACAATTCCTGCTGAACGAGTAAAATACAACATGCTTGTAGAAAAGCTAGTGTCCAATAAACTTGACAATAAAAATCTCGTCCAAAGGCGTTAAAAAAGGTACCTGGAGAAACAGGCCTCTTTGCAAGTAAGGTACTGTCTTTGATATGTAAATATGGTCTTTTTTTTTTTTTGAATTTGTCAAGATGAACAACATAAGGCATTGGCTTTTGCTAGAAAAAAGTTGTTAACAGTTACTTTAGACACACACATATATCTATATATACACACATATGTATAAAAGACATTACTTGCAATATTCCTGGAGTTATTTCACCTTTCATTATCAATTGTTCAGAAGAACTGCTTAAGAGCTTAGTGCAAACAGGGCTCACAGTGCAAGTCCTAGGCAAACTGTCAAGAAGGAAAATTTGCTGTCCAATAACCTACAAAATTCCTTCTCATCATATCCTCTCTTTTTACTCACTTTCTAGCCCTCAGTGTAAATCTTGTCAGGAAGATGGGTGGGGGGGGTCTATTTTTCTTCATTTACTATGAAAATCCATATGTTTTTTGCAGGAAAGAAGAAGCTATTTTTGACATCATCCATATAATAAGCTGATTAACAGAAAGCATCTCCTAAACCAAATTAATGCTTGACAAATTGACTACATTTTCTTCAGGGATCATTATTCTTATTGCATAATGATTATAATTTATGTTTTATGTATTATTAATAAATTAGTGTTGCCAAAAATATTATTTTTAAGGAAGTCTCTCCCAAAAGCCTAGTTAAAACTAGTTTTCAATACAAACACAAAAAATTAATGTAAAAGATACAAATATATTATCATTATTCATAAAATACAGAAAACATACCAGATTAATAAAATTAGGCAAGATGAAACTCTCTCTTTCTCTCTCTTCCCGCCTTTCTCCATTCTTATTGATATTCTTAAAGTTGAAAAAAGGACAAGATGAAAAAGAAGACAGTCAAATAAACATAAAACTTATCAAAAGAAAGTTGAATTTTAGATAAAATTTTCATTAAGTGAACTGACCAGTAGTAGAAATGGTCTTAAGTGACTGGACTTTAGATACTACGTAGATTCAGAGAATGTGGGCCATGATCCCCTTGCAACATTATGTGGCATTCAGATGCCTGAGCCCTGCCACAGACTTCCGAATCAGTCTCTGGAAGATGGGCCTTTATCCTCATTTTAAACAAGTCCACTGAAAATTCTAATAGACATCATTGTTTGGAAACCTCTCCATGCTCCCACTGTAGAACCAGTGGGTCTTGCGTGGGTTTGACCTCTGGACAGTAACTAGGGCCAATTAATCTTCTTTTCCTTGCATTGTAGAAGTGTAAAGATGTCACGTTGCTTTACAAAGCACCAGACAACAGTTCACCTTTTCTCAAAATGTCACTGAAACTATTCAAGAGCTAGGAAGGCACAACTTAGCGTTTGCAGAAGGCTTCTCAGTTTCATGAATTTGATCACATTGTGGTATTCCTTAAATCTACCACGTGTAAAATAAAAATAAAACACACACACACACACACAAAATATGTTGGCAAACAAAACTAAGTTGATTTACTTAGTAGAGTAAGAGAGAGCATTACTTTATTGAGGCTTAGTATGCTTCAAGAAGGCAAATGTCAGGAGAGGATATTTATAGAGTTTGGATAGAATCTGGGCTTAAGTGGGTCTTAGGGTATGTGGTTTAAGATGGAGAACTGATTATGCCTAGGAAATATTTGTGTCATAATATTTTCATATTGGTGACTCAAGACGGGAGAGTCTTAAACGTGAATCCTGATAAGTAAACTGAAGTTGGATAAGTGATTTGTTTGCCCAGGTGAGCAATCTACTGTCCTGATAGGAGAGCAAAATATTTGCCCAGACAAGTTGGTTTGCAGGAATTTTCCTAAAGCAAATAGCGAAGTTATTTATTGATTTATAACCTTATATTCTTGAGCAAGAATTTCCAGGAACAAATATTTGTCATGTTAATGCAGGTGGCTTCAGTTCTTACTGACAATTGCTAGGCTCTGTGGACAAAGGTGGTGTCATTTCTCAAACCAAAAGAGACTCAAAGAGCCTTTTCCTAGGATCTCTTTATTCTAAATTCTTGTTGAACTTCACTCAACAAACATGTGTTAAATATACAATGAAAGATGGAAAATTCCAGGCACAGATACTGCTACTGTCCTCTACCCACTGCCCATGACAGACATTAATAATCAATCACAACATTCCTGCCCACTCGACCCTAACTTGGCCTCATGATCTTTTTCAAAGTAGCATTGAAGGCAACAGTTTCAGTTGATCAGAGTAGTTACACAAATGGCCAGAGAAGGAAGTGGGGACTGTGAAGGTGAATCAGGCACACATTTTGTTCTCAAAGAGTTTGGAGTTAAGAAATCATAGGGAGTACCCTGGCGACATTGCCGTGTGTTTAATTAGAACAAAGCTAACATGAATGTGAGTAGCTGAAAGTAAGTCCAGATAGAGAGCTGCTGGCAGTTGTAAGTGGCCTTTGATGTGAGACCAAAGCATGTGACACTTATGTGATAGGGAACGGGGAATGACTGACTCATGAAAAACTGAGAATAAAAGAATTGCAACTGTGCTTCAAGAACATTAATAATTTGGAAGTACATAAGAGATTCTATAAATGTAGAGAACATACAGGAGGCTATTGCAGGAATTTAGAAAAAAATATACTGTAGGAACAGATTAGGGCACATATAGGTAGACTAGAAAGGAAGAGGGTGGGTAAAAGAAACTCATTACACATGTACAATTGACAGGTTTTGACCCCGGGGGTTAGTTGTAGGGGAGCAATCAGGGGAGAGGAAAGAAGAAATGATGTTAAAAATACAATTAAATTGTTAAACAACAACTAAAAGAAACAATTTCAGCCAAAATTCAACACTTATGAGGAGAAAGACATTTGAGAGGGATTTGAGCATTGTAAAGGATAGCTTTTATTACTGTCTTCTTACTTTCTCTTCTTTTGGGAAATTACTTCTCCATGTGATTTTTTTGGAGAACAAAACTTGAGACCCTGTCCCTCTTGACCACAGAGCAGGCCACACAGCCTACACTAGACCAGTGACTGGCATCCTACTGAGAATGTGATCCTTAAACTCAGACACTCAGGGATGAAAGGTGGTAAGAACCGAGGCTCCAGATGGTGGAGTCCTAGAGATTTTTTGAGAGTTAATGCCATTGTGTTCCTTAAGATACCCCAGTTCCTAAACTTCTGGAAATCAGTTTTTTCTTCATTCCTTTGAATCTCTACGCTATTTATTGAGAACTAAAGCCAACATAATTCCCTGTGACTGCATTAGGCAGTACTGATGTGGAACAAATATTGCTTAGCTGCTTGCTCCAGTGTATTTGTCTCCAGAAAATAAGATTGTAAGACAATTAAAACCAAGACTAACAGCTCCCAGATCAAAGCTCGTTTTAAGGCCCTTGCCTCACTGTCCCCACCAACCTATTACAAATTCTAATCGAACAATTCCCTGCCTTCATGACTTCCTTTAAAATGACTATACCCGGGCCCTAAAATCTCATATTTAAACTCCCTTGAAGATATCCCTTCAGTGATAATACTAACATGCTATCAAGTTGTTGACTTTTTTTAGTACAGGAGATACGATAAACTTAGCTTTGCTTGATCTATGGGTTTTTCTGGTGGTCTTTTGGGGATCCAAGAGTCAGCACAAGTAAACAACCAATAAACTCTTTTTAATTTTCTGGATAAATTAGATGAAAATTAAATTCTGTAGCCTGCAAGTAAAAAATTGCTAATTATATCATGAATTATCATGCATGCTTATGGAAGGTCATTTTATGTGTAACTTGTCCCATAAAATTAGCCTATACCTTTCTGAAAGGCAGAAAATTTGTCATGTTGGGGCTACTGTTAAATAATGTAGAAATAAACAAGCTTTTCACTTTGATCTATCCCTTGTCTTTCGGTTACTAGCATATTAATCTTTATTGTTTAACAATAGCTACATTTATTGTGCTAATTACATATGGTTCTTAATTTTTATAAAGATAAAAGATTGCAGAAGACATCATCAGAATGTCACCCTTCCTCTTGGTTCCTCTTTTTTATCTCAGTAGAAATAACACCACCAGCAGTTTTGTTACACAGCTACCCTTGGGAATTTGAAGTAGGGGTCTAAAGCATTAAAAAAGAGGAATTTATTGGTAGTATTGACAGATAACTGGTGTTGGCTTCCAGGCTGGTTGCCAAAGACTTGTCTAATTTGTTTTTGTCTATCAAGTTACTAGTGCAATGTATAGTCAGTTCAGGCAATTACAACAAATTATCACAGACGAGATGGCTTAAACAACAAGCATTTCTCACAGTTCTGGAGGCTGGAAGTCTGAGATCAGGATGCCAGCCTAGTTGAGTTTCGGTAAGGATCTTCTTCCTTGTCGCAGATGACTGTCCTTTCCTTGCATCTTGACATGGAGGAAATAGGGTCAAAGAGTTCTCAGCCTCTTTTAAATAAGGGCACTAATCCCATCATGGGGGCTCCATCCTCATGACCTAATTACCTCCTGTGATGGTTAGCACTGAGTGTCAACTTGCTTGGATTGAAGGATACAAAATATTCATCCTGGATGTGTCTGTGAGGGTGTTGTCAAAGGAGATTAATATTTGAGTCAGTGGACTGGGAAAGGCCCACCCACCCTTAACCTAGGTGGGCACCATCTAATCAGCCTCCAGAGGGGTTATAACATAAGTAGGCAGAAAAATGTGAAAAGAGAAACTGGTCTTGCCTCCCAGCCTACATCTTTCTCCTGTGCAGGATGCTTCCTGCCCTCAAAAACCGGGCTCCAACTTCTTCCGTTTTGGAACTCAGACTGTCATTCCTTGCTCCTTAGCCTGCAAATGGCCTGTTGTGGGACCTTGTGATCATGAGTTAATACTTAATAAACACCCCTTTTTATATATATATATGTGTGTGTGTGTGTGTGTGTGTGTGTATACATGTATGTGTACATATGTGTATATATATATGAAAAGGAGTTTATATGTATATAAGTATATATTTATATATATTCCATTAGTTCTGTCCCTCTAGAGAACCCTGAATGATATACCTCCCAAAGATTCTACCTCCAAATTTCATCACATTCAGGATTAGATTTCAACATAGAAATTTAGGGGGCACACAAACATTCATTCCATAACTCCTATTGATTAAGCACAGTTAAGTGTGCATATAATCCTTGCCTCAGGGTCTGCAACTGGAGAGAAGCCAACTAAAACATAGACTTGTTAGGAAAGCATGTTGTTTTCATCCTTTAGTGGTAAAACTGCTCCTAGAATTGCACCAAGCATAAGTTTTGGTGAAGAGTCTGTAAAATTGTACATACATACCAAGACTGGTGCTTAATTTGTCTTGTCTATGGAGTTAGTACTACAGTGTCTATCTCAGAGTAGGTTATCAATACAGGGAACAGATCACAATGGTCTAAATAACATGGTTGCAAGGTCTGATAATTCCAGGGTTAAGACAGTCACAGCAGACTAGAGTTGATCCATGTGGAGGGATTAAAGAAGCATTTGTTCAATAAGTATTTCAGCCAACCTGTACTTTATAACCAGAACTGATGCCCAGCTAGCATGCACTGGGACAGCTGGACCAGTTCTTCATTGTTGGTGTCAGTTCTGAAAGCTCATTTTGTCTGTCCCAATTGGTGCATGCCCATCCTTTTCTAGTTGTTACTTATTTTAATTATTACCTCCATTCACAGCCATTTTAATTAGCTACTTTTTTTTCCAGGGGTGCTTGAATCTTGGTCTTGAATGCTATCATCTTCTCGCATGATCCTTAATCTTAATGTCTCTTCTTATCAGTTCTGTAGCATTTCAAGGAGAGACATAGTCTTGGTCAAAAACATTGTTTATTTCTGAAGCATATGTACCTGATCAGCCATCCATGTAAGCATTTGTTTTCCTCCTCAGGAATTATATTTCTTACCATCACTGATTGCATTGGCCTGGTGCCAATCTACTGCATGCCCAGTTAGACAGCACTAAATATTAGTTTTGGTTGATACCATGGAACATTACTTATAATAACCTGGACAGTTTTAAGTCAGTGCTTAAAACCAATCAATCAGAAAATAGTGTTTCAGTATCTAATGTACATAAAGCACCATTAAAGTGGCCAAGGGGATAGGCAAAAATTCCAACAATGATCCCTGCCTTCTAAATATATACAATTCCAATTCAGGTCTAGTACACAGTATTTACGTAGTTCTAGGCAAGTAACTTAACTTTTGTGCCTCATTTACTCATTTGAAGAATAAGGATAATAATCGTTGTGCCAATTTCATGTAAAAATTTAAAATATCCCTTAGCATATAAATAGGCGTTCAGAAGTGGTATCTATGAAAACTTTCAGTCTAACTGCAAAGTTGAGATGAAAGACACCTGTAATAGTATGTAATACCACCTTGTAGATATCAAAAGGCAAGGTAAAATTTTTACATGCGAAGGACTTACAGTCCTGGGGAAGCAGCCATTCTGAGCTGAAGAGGTAGCTATTCTGAGCTGGAGAAACCTGGGAAAGCTTTTTGGAGTGTAAGTGGAATTAGAGTGAAGCACTGAAGAAGAGGTAGACTTTGAACAAACATTCTCAATGCCTCAAGATGAGACAGTGTAAAGTGTGCCACAGCACCTGGAACAGGTGCCACACTGTATGAAGCCCAGGGGCTCAAGGACTGGGGTGAAGGACAAAAAGGGCTTACAACTTCACTCCCTGCCCATAAAGAAATCAGATTAAGGAGGTGAAAATTTTACTATAATCATCATACAATGAAGGTGAAAAACAGATCGTAGTAGACCAAATTTTGAAAGGAAACAGGCAGGGTAGGGGCAGAGGCTGAGAATGTTTCCTGATGAGGTCATGGTTTATTCAAAGATGCTGTGAATATGCTCAATATCTATTTATTAAAAATCAACATTTATCTACCTCTATTCATTTTTTCTGAGATAAGCAAATATAGAGAGTGAAAATGAATATTAAATGTTGCTTTTTCTAAAGGTTTATTTAAAAACAATATAGATATAGCTATTATACAAATGGAGAATCATTTTCTAACTCTTCTGCCTGTTTCATGCTAAGCTTTTTTTTTTTTTTTTTTTCCTGCCTTGATTATACTGTGGTGCAATCTCAGCTCACTGCAACCTCTGCCTTCTGGGTTCAAGCAATTCTCCAACCTCAGCCTCCCAAGTAGCTGGGATTACAGGCCCCCTCCACCACGCCTGGCTAATTTTTGTTGTTTTTTTTTTTTTTTTTTTGAGATGGAGTCTCACTCTGTCGCCCAGGCTGGAGTGCAGTGGTGCGATCTCGGCTCACTGCAAGCTCCGCCTCACGGGTTCACGCCATTCTCCTGCCTCAGCCTCCCGAGTAGCTGGGACTACAGGCGCCCACAACCGCGCCCGGCTAATTTTTTGTATTTTTAGTAGAGACGGGGTTTCACCGTGGTCTCGATCTCCTGACCTTGTGATCCGCCCGCCTCGGCCTCCCAAAATGCTGGGATTACAGGCGTGAGCCACCGCACCCGGCCAATTTTTGTATTTTTAGTAGAGACTGAGTTTCACCGTGTTGGCCAGACTGATCTTGAACTCCTGACCTCAAGTGATCCACCCACTTCAGCCTCCCAAAGTGCTGGGATTGCAGGCATGAGAGAATAGTATTTTAAATTATTTATTTACAGGATACAGAAAATATTTGATAGTTTCTATTTTTTAACTGTCTTAAGTTTACCACATTTTAAAGAAAATTGACAGAGTCTACTACTTAAAAAATTGAGAAATGACAATAAGGTAAAAGGACAAATATATTCTAGAGTTATTCTTAAAATCGTCATGTGCTAGATAGAGATGAAGGTGTTAACTTCTGTCCTCAGATCCATTTTTATGTTACCAGACGAAACCATTGCCTTCAATGAATTACAGGTGTGAGAGTTATTATCTCCCAGGAGCACCTTGAGAAAGAGAGGTCTAATCTCAATAAACTGATTTTCATATTAAATACATCCCCCATGTTTAGTACTTCTTCGTTCTTAAGTAGAAAATGTCTTATCCCTCCCCTCATTCACCTCTTCTAATCTCAAAAAGAAAAGAATCTCAAAAGAAATGTGCATTTCTACTAACCAGAATTGATTTTGTTTTCTTCCTATTTGGTATTCTTCGTCACTTTGCTTGTGTGTGTGTGTTATATAATGGATGAAGAGAGTCGGGAGAATCAGTTTGCTGGCCAAATGTTTACTATATAAACTATTTTTCTTCATATTGACTTCACTCTCCGTCTCGTATACTAACACGCGTGCTTATGAAGAAAGCAATTAGTCTAATAAGCCTAGTTTAATCAACACACCTCTGTGCAATATGTGGAAAATGCCTGAGAAAGCATTTAGCAGGGATTATGAAAGGCCCAGGATACTTTTCACTACTGCTTTGCAGATGAGCTGCACCAGAGAGGGGCAGCGCGGGGAGGCCTTCCTTTTTTTCTTAAAAAAATTTCAACTCTACGTACATTCAGTGAGAGCTACACTAATAATAATGTGTGCCTTGATATTTTCAGGAAAGTCGTGGACCGTATCTGTTCTAATTTGGCATCAATACTGCATGTTCTCCTTTCTAATGGCATGAGCTGTGGTTAATGAATTATATAGAATTATCATTTGAACAATCAAAAGCAAATAAAATTTTTTTTCTGTAAATTTGACTTTGGATTGCTTCTCTTTCTCTCTTCATTCACACTGATGTAGTCACTTCTCCTCACCCCCTGCCAAATATACAACCTCTTGAATGGATCAAAAATAGATACGGATTTTTTTTTTTTTTTTTAAAAAGATGCTGGGTGCTACAGCTCACACCTGAAATGCCAGTACTTTGAGGTTGAGGTGGGCAGATCACTCAAGCCCAGGAGTTTGAGACCTGCCTGGCCAACATGGCAAAACTCTACAAAAAAACCCACAAAAAATTAGCCAGGCATGGTGGTGCATGCCTGTAATCCCAGCTACTTGGGAGGCTGATGTGGGAGGATCACTTGAGCCTGGGAGGTCAACGATGCAGAGGGCTGTCATTGTGCCATGGCACCCCAGCCTGCGTGAAGGAGTGAGACCTTGTCTGAAAAAATTAAAATAAAATAAATTTTTAAAATTAAAAAAATAACAAGAGAAGAAAGAAAAGGAAAATCGCACATTCATATTAGCGTTCCCAACCAATGTCTTGGTTTTTTGAATGATGATAAAGTTTTATTTTTATGTTATTCATTTATATTTTTACTGTTATGGAGAGGTAAACAACTCACACACGCATAGCAGTAATGTAAAATTTTAAATATTACTAAATGTCTAAGATTCAGGGTGTTGTAATTACACAATTCTTGTATAAATGGCATAGACGTTATTTTGTATTTTAAATTAAATATGACATTATTCAGTTTGAAAAATTCAGAGACAAGGTTTCCTTGAGTCATAATTTTAGAGCTAGAAGTGGTAATCAATATTATTTGGTCCAACTTTCTGTATTGAAACAAAGGGTTACAGAGATAACTTGCACTAGGCTCTTATTAAGGGAAAAGGCAAGAGTAGAGTCCATATCCTCAGTAAACTTTACAGTGATCATACTTTCCCTTTAATCAGTATCCAAATAGTATCCTATAGCACTAACTTTCCTTATATACACAGAACCTTAAATATTTAACACTGATGGACATGGACCGATCAGCATAAACACTCTTACCTGAATGCCACCCTGGTACTTACTAACTGAATATCAGCCCTGCTTGGAAACTGTTAATGAGAATTTCTTCATTTCCTGACATGCTGTTTTTCTATTAATACAGCTAAGCACCGTGCTTCTCTTAGTTACACTGCCATGTTATTATGCCACGTTTGAAGTGGGGTCAGCTCTGACTTCAGATGCCTGTCTGGCTTAGACAAGTCAGTCTAAAACTCTCTCTGGATCTTTTACTTTTTTCTACCTAATTGACGTGAGCTGCACCTGGCACTATATTATTACTTCATCCTCTTTAGACCCACAGGCGATTTCAGCTTATAAAGGTCATGTCTTATTTTAGCTGTTATCAGCTAATTCATCACCATCAGAAAATTAATTAGCGAGCAGATTTACTGAAGACTGTATGTATACGACAACCAAACTTTCAGCTAATTCTGTCAAATTGGTGAAAAATCAGTCCAGCCAGTATTTTGGGGTGTGTGTGTGTGTGTGTGTGTGTTTGAGCCAAACAACTAGTTAATTTATTGTGTCACTTTTCAGTAATCCATGAACTGGGTTAATTAAAAAATGACATTATATAAAGGACTTACATATGTAGAATTTTGCCAGAATTTTGACTGCTTGGATCAGAAATACCCATTAGTAAAATCCTCCTTGGGAATGACCCCTAGAAGTTTTACAGTCACCTGCTGATAATTTGATTTAAATAACACTTTCTCAATCTGTTGGTGAGTACCATATGCCATTTAGGATAGAATAAAGAGGGATATTTTGGTGAGACGTATTGTATCTATTTCCTCCCCCAGCCTATCAAGTTTGTCAATGTAACAGGAAAAGAATATCTTCTACAGATTTTTAGAACTTGGTGTTTGAAAGTCTTTGTTAATTGGGTTCAATAATTTTTAACAGAGGCCACATGGTGGACAGAAAGCTGTAGCAACCAACTTGAGCATGATGGAAAGTAACGTTCTTTTAAATAATTAATAGCTGGTAAAAGGCCCCATGTATTATGGAGGGGAGAGAAGAGCAGATTTAATCAGAGGATTCAGGAAGGAGCGCTGATGAGAGAGATTAATCACACTAGAGCATGGTCATACAAGGCACAGATCAGATCATTCACTCACCTAAGGAAGAGCAGAGAAAGCAGAGAGTGGGGGAGGGTGACATGGTGGAGAAAGACACATATGCCATGGTAGTCAAATGTCAAACCTCATTAGAAAAGTTGTCCAAAACATCTCTAATGAGCTGGAAACAATGTGCAACTCACCTGGTTAGAGGCTTTTTTGCACAAATTCAAACTCAGGCCAGGTTGCTCAATGGGTCTTCAGAGAAATTACAAACACTGGAGTGAATCCCAGCCAAGGGGAGCTGTGTTAACAGACTCTTCTCAGCCACCAAACTTTGGCAATTGAGACAAAGATGAAGCATTTCATCTCTTCGAGGTAATGTTGAATTGGCTTCATCTATATGTTGCCACTAATAATTGTTATAGAAGACATTAAGATTAGAGAAACCAAAATAACCACCACAACAAACAACACAGTTTTTCCAAAGCGTCAAGATCAAGCAAGGCTGGGGGCCAGATATCAGTGAGCAGAGAAGGATATGATGGAAATCTCTGTTCCTCTGCCAAAGGAGAGGAGTTAACTACACTGAGCCACCTAAGCCATCTGTATATGCAGAATGACCTTGGCAGAAGTGGAACACATTATTTGTTTCCATGGAAGAAGAGTTTTTCTGCTGGGTTTTTTTTTTTTTTTTTTTTCAATCAGGCGACATGGTCTGGTGCAGAGGTGTCCTCACTTTTCCTGCCAAGACCTCCTGGGCATCTGATGAAATGTTGTGAACTTCTTTCAAGTTTTTGATCTAACTTTGTCCTCCGTGGATTCCTTAAAATTAATGGATTAAAAACGTCAGTAGACCTCAACTCTTTTTTTTTACTTTTCCCCCTCCAATTATAAGTAGAAGGAATGATCTTCTGCAATCATCCTTTTGATTGTGTCACTGTCTTGAAATAACTTGAAAAGAACTCTTAGTTTTAATTTGCATCAAAATAAAATGTTCTGACTCTCTTTCTTTGTTCATCCTGTACCTTGCTGTTCTTATTTTGTGTTGCGCACTGCTCTCACCTCCTGTCTGCAGCCAAGCATAAACTATGCCATCCTGCTTGCCTTATTATTTTCCTACTTTAAGATTTGCCACTGCCCTCACTTAAAACATCGCCCACACCCCTTTCCATGAAACCAGGCCACTTATTTCTGTCCAAACTTTGTTTAATTTTTACAACTTCATTGCCACTGTCCTATGTTATATGCACATACCTGTTTCTGACACTTTTGTAATCTACATGCATGTATGTGGTCTTCACCACCAATAGTTTGCAAGTTTCTTAAAAACAGGGGCCCTATATACTTCTTTTTTGTCACTTTCTCAGAACAAGGCTTATCATTGTTAGTTGATTACTGGTTCCATTTACATATCAATGAATACCATGCGATATGGTTTGGCTGCGTCCCCACCCAAATCTCATCTTGAATTGTAGCTCCCATAATCCCCATGTGTTGTGGGAGGGACCTGGTGGGAGGTAATTGAATCATAGAGGTGGGTTTTTCCCATGCTGCTCTTGTGGTAGCAAATAAGTCTCACAAAATCAAATTTATAAAGGGCAGTTCCCCTGCACACCCTCTTGCCTGCTGCCATGTAAGATAAGTCTTTGTTCTTCCTTTGCCTTCTGCCATGATTGTGAGGCCTCGCCAGCCATGTGGAGCTGTGAGTCCATTAAGCCTCTTTCCTTTATAAATTACCCAGTCTCAGGTATGTCTTTGTTAGCAACATGAGAATGGACTAGTACACCATGCTACTTTGATTTTCACTCGAGCCTGGGCAGACTGTATCACTTTGTTCTCCAATTTTTTTTTTCCCTTTTCTATTTGTTCAGATTTCAAGTCTTAAAATATTTCCCTTGAAATAACAATAAGGGGCCGGGCGCGGTGGCTCAAGCCTGTAATCCCAGCACTTTGGGAGGCCGAGGCGGGCGGTTCACAAGGTCAGGAGATCGAGACCACAGTGAAACCCCGTCTCTACTAAAAATACAAAAAATTAGCCGGGCGCGGTGGCTGGCGCCTGTAGTCCCAGCTACTCAGGAGGCTGAGGCAGGAGAATGGCGGGAACCCGGGAGGCGGAGCTTGCAGTGAGCCGAGATCGCGCCACTGCACTCCAGCCTGGGCAGCAGCGTGAGACTCCGTCTCAAAAAAAAAAAATAAAAAAAAAAAAAAAATAACAATAAGGGTGGTCTCTTTAGGCACACAGTGGATGGATTCAAGTGTGCCAGGTCACACTTTGGAAAGTGTAGCGAGTGTCTGGAAAGTAGTAAATCCACAGCTTCCTTGTCGTCCATCCATTCAACAGACACTTGACTCTGTATTTACATTCATAATGTTAGGTTCTTTCTTATTTACATATTTGTCAGTAGCCAGTGTGTCTGTTAACTTTGTTTATAGCATAGCCTTCCAGAGCTGTCACTTTTCTATAGATTAATTTACATTTTCTAATTCCTACTATAGTTCTACGTACCCAGTCTCTCTCAAGTACTTTTTGATGATAATTAAACCACCAAACATATTTTCTTTAATTAATATTTCCAAAGAAGAAAAATTGTAAATAATGATATTTTCCACATAAGCCAGAGACTTGAGTGTCAGCCATAATCTTGTCACTTGTTATGAGAGCCAGATCTACTAGCAAAAAAGCCTCAGAGGTGAGCATTGGAACCCTGTAGACCTTTGAATATGGAGAATTTGGGCCTAAATGTGTATCTTTGGGCATGTGAAATATCACTGGTTTTTAGGATGTCTCATATTGACCCCAGACAACTTTTCAGTGGAAGCCTGTCCTCAAAGGCTAGTATCAGTCATAGAATGGCTCTGCAGTCACCTTGCCTGTCATGATGTGAGCCCTACTCTGAGATCATTGTCCTAATTTAGAGTATTTGAAAACAAGCAAAAAGAATAGACTTGAAGATATATTGACTAAGTCTCTAGCCCAGGAGGTAAAAAATCTTCCATTGTGCTGAAAATGTCAAATTTAGCCCTTCAACATGTCTCTAAACAGTTCTCTGCAATTAAGTCTCACTAACAAAAATAACCAAAAGTCGAGAAAGAGTTGACAGAATTAAGTTTTGCAGGAGGAGAATACTACTCTTACATTTCATTAGAATTCTGGCTGGAAAAAAACATGGTGCCGATGGGATCCCTGAGGCATGTGAGTTAGACAGCACCGGTAACATCACTTTCTGAAGCGTGTGTAGGTGGGGGAAATTTGGGCTCAAATGATAAAGGTGACAAACTGATATGAGCTTATTATTTATATTTCTAATTTGAACATTATGTAAGACTGCCTCCCTCAGAATCAACAGCAGCTTGTTAAAAATGCCCCACAGCCCTGCTGGGTCATTCTCCTCTGGGGGTTGTATTCAGGGAATTCATCTTTTTAAACAAGCTCTGCCAAGTGATTCTCATGTTCAGTAAAGTTTGAGGGCCGCTGATATACGCTAAAATAGGAAATCAGAAACATTCACTGAATGCTGTGCACTGGGCTAGGTGCTGAAATACAAGAGTAAACAGACTCACTTCAAGAATTCCCAAAGGCGAATCATGACCCCAAAGTGATGTATTCCTACAGAGTGCATGCAAACTGTAAAGCCTGAGGTCTGAGTTTTCAAGTAGGTTACTTTTAGTTTCTGTAAATGGAAATGCATTTTCTTATCAATTAAGCTAAAAAAAAATAGTTAAATTTATTTAAGACATTCGTAAACTATTCTCTTAGCTGATGAAAACATTGTGAAAAGTTATTTTCTTAAGCCAGTCTGAAATGTTCTGGTAGAACTGGTAGACAAAGTGATAGTTTGGGGCCCCAGCTTCTCCTTTCTTTGCCTGTTACATCTCCGTGGTGCTTCTTCAAGGAACCCCTGGCCTCCTGGCCTTTCTTCTGCTTTCCTGTTGTAACCACTCTAATGACATGAATGTAATGGAGAGTGCTAAGCTGATAGTCACAAGAAATGGGTTTGTGACTCTGATACTAAATACGTGATGTGGCTTTAAGCAAATTCTTTAAACTCTTTCAGTTCCTTTATTTGCAGAAATAAAGCGTAAGGTTATAGGAGCCCTGATATTCTCCCTGGTCCTCTTTCCTCAGTTTTGGGGTGCAGACAGTAATGATAACTATTCCCCTAGTATCACTGTTGGCTTTACCCAGGAGGATTAGCGGATGTGTTTAAGGCATATGCTGGGCATTCCGTAACTGTTTATTCATTCGCTATGAAGAAACAATTTACTCAACGCTTCACTTTACCTGCCCAAAGTTGAGCTATTTATTTATTTTGCAAGCGTACACAGGGCCTTGTGATGTTCCAGGAACTGATCTAAGAGCTTCGCTTAGAGTGAACAGTAACTATTCATTTTTATAACAAGCCTAGGAGGAACTATTATTGTCCCCATTAGACAGATGGAAGAATGCAAAGCACACAACCTGCTCATGGTCATGGACACCGGAAACCAGGCAGTCTGGCTCCCAGAGTCTGCATTCTCAACCATTGTTCTGTGGTCTGTGCTGAAGGTCAGAGGGCAGGGAATGGAGCGGAATGTGGGCAGATCTACTATATTCTTTGCCAGGGACTCTGCATAAATTTGATGTGGCAGAAGAGATCACAATAACTCTGAAAACATTTCAAACAATAAATGATCATGTACACTAATTCCAGCCATTGGGTAATGCTTTGGAAGACATATCAGTCTGGCGTCATACAGAAACCAGAGTGAGAACACTGAGAATGTGAAAATGAAATTTGCAACACTTCTTAAACATCCTCTTTCCCACGCCTGCCTAAAATCTTTCTCATAGAAAGGTAGCTCCTGCTCTAGTTCCAGCTCCTAAAAACTTTCCCCAGCTCAGCTGAAATCCATCCTAACTGCAGCCTCGGATGCTATCCTGATCTTCTCTGTCTTAATTATTTAGATCCATATACATTTACCTTTTTACAGTTTTAATAAAATCCCCTTTACAAGGTGTAAGAGAGTACAAATGTAATGTGTGGTTGGGATACATGTTGTTATAGAAATCATCACTAAGGCTTGTTTCTCATCTCGTGTCCCTCACGCTGGGGCCTGGAATCTTGATTGTGATAGTCAGGTTTTCTTTTAACTGAAGATTTTATAAGACCACAAACAACAAAATGGTTAATTCAGAATAATTATGTCAAGCCTGTAATCCCAGCACATTGGGAGGCCGAGGTGGGCGGATAACAAGGTCAGGAGATCAAGACCATCCTGGCCAACATGGTAAAACCTCAACTCTACTAAAAATACAAAAATTAGCTGAGTGTGGTGGTGCATGCCTGTAATCCCAGCTACGCAAGAGGCTGAGGCACAAGAAGCGCTCGAACCCAGGAGGCGCAGGTTGCAGTGAGCCAAGATCACACCACTGCACTCTCAGCCTTGTGACAGAGCAAGACACCGTCTCAAAAAACAAAAAAAACAAAGAATAATGATGGATTGGGAATAACTGTATCTGCAACTCAATATACAATAAAATCCAGTATAATTATTTGCTATAAATGGAATGATAGGTGTTTCTAATATTCATTTCCAATTCTGCCTTGTGAGAAAATGGTTACATATAGCCCAATGGAACTAAGAAAAGAATTCTATTCAGGGTTGGTTTCCATTGCTAAGTTTTTCTACTGCTAAAATTCTGCTGAACTTCTTAAGTAACATGTGATTTCACCCTGGGATGTCACTTCCTTATTTCAAGTTCCTTTTGCTAGATGCAGACCATTCTCAGCTTTTGCTCAAGTAATTTGTCAGTGCATAATGTAACTAAAAACTTCCTATCATTCCGATTTTAAAGGGGTTCACGCTCAGCAACTTGCCTCTACCAAACGCCTGCTATTAATTAGTTATTGCCCCGGGGATGGTTTTCATAAATGAAATATGGCCCTGAAGTTTTCCGTTTCCATCAAAAGTCTCTGTCTTCTTGCTCAGCTGACTTTATGCTCTTTCCCTCATCCAAGTTTGAGCACCTACCAGTGTTAGACACTGCTGGGCTCTGAGATTACCAACAAGAATAAAATACATCTTCTTTTTTTCTGGTAGCTCACTCTTCAAAGTGGACCAGCTGCATACACACCTACAATATTATTTGAAAAGTGTCATGATAGAGATATGCCCAGGTACCACGGCAAACTAAGAGAAAGCTATCAACTGCATACTAGCATAGCGGAGGCCAAGAAAGTTTCACAGAAAAAGTGACTTCTAAGTTGATTTTGAAAAGGGAGTTGAAGTTGGACAATAAATGATACGGAAGAGTCCAAAATACAAGGAGAAGCAGCATGTGCAAAAACATGGAAAAGTTAGAAAGTTGGTACAGTTAGAGGACCTTAAAAGGAGTTTGATATGGCTGGGCATTAAGTGTTCAGGGCAGATGGTGACCCTGGGATGGCAGAGGTCTTTTGGAGTTAGATCATAAAAAGTCTTGCAGTCGGCCGGACGCAGTGGCTCACACCTGTAATCTCAGTGCTTTGGGAGGCCGAGGTGGGCGGATCACAAGGTCAGGAGTTCGAGACCATTCTGGCCAACATGGAGAGACCCCGTCTCTACTAAAAATACAAAAATTAACTGGGCTTGGTGGCGCATGCCTGTAGTCCCAGATACTCTGGCGGCTGAGGCAGGAAAATCGATTGAACCCGGGTGGCCCGAGATCGTGCCACTGCACTCCAGCCTGGGCAACAAGAGTGAAACTTCATCTCAAAAAAAAAAAAAAAAAAAAAAAAAAAAGGCTTGCGGTCTATGCTACAGTCTTTGGCTTTGTTCTGAAGATATTCATCTTGAATGAATCCCAGGCCTGTTTTAGAATATGAAGGATGCAGTGCATCGTCAACCAAGAAAAATATGCATTGATGCAGAAAAACTCAAATTTATATAGATTTTAGAAGGTATTTCAAGACTCAGACCCAAGATTAACATGTGGTACTTTAGATGAAGAAAAAGCACTGACTTAGGTAGGGGAGTGGCGTATCCACATCTGCCAGCAAGGGAGTGAGTTTGTTGGTGCTAAAGTAAGTGGCATGCAGTGAGCCTGGTAAGTAATTATAGAGCCGGCCAGTAAGGCACTGGATGTTGAAAATGAGGTGGGAGTGATGGTGGCTTCTGATGTGAGTTTTATTATTCAATGTGGTATTACTAGAAAGTATTGATTAATTAGATATAGTGGAGAGGTGAAGTGGTCAAGAAAAGAGGAAGTGAAATTAACTGACTTCAAGGTGCCACAAGAAGTCAGCTCAGTGTAGCCCAGACTGAGACCCCAGATGGGTCAGAAGACCAGTGTTCGGCTAGTCAGTGTTTCGCCCTTTTGTGTTTTATTTAGATTTCAAAAGGCCCTTGCTACATTTAAGAAATTGATTCCTCCCAGCCTGGTGTGATGGCTCATGCCTGGAATCTCAGCACTTTTGGAGGCCTGGGTGGGCGAATCACCTGAGGTCAGGAGTTCAAGACCAGCCTGGCCAACATGGTAAAACCTTGTCTCTACTAAAAATACAAAAATTAGCCGGGTAAGGCATGGTGGCGTGCAGCTATAATCCTAGCTACTCGGGAGACTGAGGCGTGCGAATTGCTTGAACCCAGGAGGCAGAGTTTGCAGTGAGTAGAGATCGCATCACAGCACTCCGGCCCGGGCGACAGAGTGACTGAGACTCCATCTCAAAAAAAGAAGAAAAGAAATAGATTCCTCCCCTCTACCCTCCTTCCTTCTCTCCTTCCTTTCTTCCTCCCTGCCTCCCTCCCTCTTGCTTATTTTTTTTCCCCTTCCCTTCCTTCCTTCCCTCCCTCCCTCTCTCCCTCCCTTCCTTCCTTCCTTCCTTCTCCCCCTCGCCCCCCTTTCCTCTTTTGCTTTCTCCGTTCAGGCTGCTATACCAAAACACCTTAGACTGGGTCATTTATAAACAACAGAAATTTATTGCTCATGCTTCTGGAGACTGGGAGGTCCAAGATCAAGGTGCCAGCAGAGTCAGTGTCTGATAAGGGCCTGTTTCTCATAGATGGCACCTTCTCTGTGTCCTAACTTGGTAAAGGGGCCAAACAGGATCCCTCAAGCCTTGTTTTATAAGCACTAATCCAATTTAAGAGGTAATCTAATCACCTCCTAAAGGCCTCATTTCCTAATGCTCTCACATTGGGTATTAGGTCCTAACACAAATTTTGGGGGGACACTAACATTCAGACCATAGCACTTCCTTCCTTTCTTTCCTCTCTCCCTGTTCCCTCCCTTTCTTCCTCATTTCCTTTCATTCTTCTGCTTTTTGCTAATAGGAAGAGGAATCTACACATTAGTTAAGCTAAAAATGTATCCCTACCATTGTCTAAAATTATAGATAAATAAATTTAATTAGCTAAAACAGTTTTTATAACCATTTTATAGCCACATTATTAATTCTAAATATTCAGACACTAAAGTATTACATATGTAATATATTATTTCCTTGTCATATATTTTTCCCCCTACTTAATCCACATTTTGTAGGTTTATTTTTAAGGCAAATTTAAAGAACTAAAAGTGTTTTCAGTTTTCTACTGAATGTTTCTGTATAAACTTTTAGTCAGAACTTCCTTTTCTAATTCTATATTACAATAACATATTAATGTCTTTGAAGTGTCTATTCAATTTGAACATTGGTTCAATGGTACCCGTACAACTGTGTTTATGTACAGACATGTTAGATACACTCAGTCATCTAGGCTGTAAAACAAAAGCCTTTCTTTAGAGCTTTCACTTATAATATGACAACTTTTTGAAACAGTAGATATTTGGCCTAGTTTTAAAGGCTTGGCAAAAACTAGATGTGGAGATGCATGATCAGCCTTTTATCTAGCAATCTATTATTTCCTGTGTCACTACACAGAATTCTAGGTCAGGGATAGCACAGCTGTGAAAAAGACAATGTTAAACTCACATAAATCTCACTTGTATATCTGACAGAATAATTAATAGCATTTTTGTTCCTAAATGATCTTCTCCCATATTCTTTACAAAACAATAGAGTTTTCCATGTGCCACACAATATCCACCCAACTTGCATATAGTAAGGTAGAGAATTTTCAGAAAGTATGAGTGGAGAATTACTTTTGTGAAAACATGGGCAGAGAATAATGACTCCTTAAGCCCAAGCCAGACAATGATACGCAGAAGTTCTTTGCAGGAGAATGAATCAGGCCTGTCATCTGAATAGGAGTACTGGGAAGACCACAACCATCACACATTCTAAGACTGTGCTCTAGTTTGTTCCTGAATGGAAATTATTTTAATGGGAAATTCTAAAAGGCATTAAATTATCTGTATTTTCCTTTGATTGAAAAATTAACATATACTGTTTCAGAAAATTTTAAAACACAGCAATTAGAAAGTAGAAAATTAAATCCACAATTCTATCATTTAGAGGGAGAAAAATGTAAACATATCCTTAAATACAAACACACATATCGACAAAGAATACTATATACAGAGCTGTACAAACCATTTATAAGATAAAAATGCACATTTATCTATTTTAATAATCTCAGTTAAAATATACACACAGGGAAACATTGAAGGAGCACACACACACACACAAACTGATTTGTGGTTTACCCAGATTACCATTGTGAAATCTGGTGGGTTGGCAGAAATGATTTTTTTTTTTTACTTAATTTTTTTTAAAAGAGTGAGCATTACTATTTTTTGTTAAACAGGGACCACTGAAAGTAAATTTTCTAGCAACAGAATTTATCCCAAGAAGGCATATTATGAAACAGACTCAAAGATTTTTATGAGATATGGACATAGTGGTTCTTGATTTTCTTATTTTATTTTATTTTACTTTATTAAGTTCCAGAATACAGGTGCAGAACCTGCAGGTTTGTTACATAGGTATACATGTGCCATGGGGGTTTGCTGCACCTATCAACCCGTCATCTAGGTTTTAAGCCCCACATGCATTAGGTATTTGTCCTAATGCTCTCCCTCCCCTTGCTCTCCTCCCCCACGACAGGCCCTGGTGTGTGTTGTTCCCCTCCCTGTGTCCATGTGTTCTCCTTGTTCAACTCCCACTTATAAGTGAGAACACACAGTGTTTAGTTTTCTGTTCCTGTGTTTGTTTGCTGAGGATGATGGTTTCTATTTCATCCATGTCCCTGCAAAAGACATGAACTCATTCTTTTTTATGGCTGCATAGTATTCCATGGTTCTCGATTTTTCTAAGGCAACACGATTAATCATTTTTTCATTACTTTGTATTTTGTCTTTGTTTCAAAAGGATTTGTGGTTTCTTAAAATAATACATAGATTTATTTTGAAACAAGCATTAAAGATGAGGAGCTAAATTATATTATAAATGAGTGCATGTAATATGAAAAAATAATAACTAAGTTCAGTAAAGTTACTACCAATTTATAGCTTGGTGCCCTGTTCTGACCTTCCTGTTAACCACCTTTGATGGGAAAGAAACAATAAGCTATCGCACATCTTTCATAGACTAATAGACGTTGATATGGTCAAGATATTTTCTAGTCTTAAATCCTGAGAATGATTTTTTTTTAATTGATACAATCTTTTCCAGGTTTTTCTCTATTTGCTTACATATTTTCAAATTTTCAGAAAGTCTGTTTATACAGCCAGCCTTTCCTGAGTGCTATTGTACATGAGACGTTATACTAGAGCTTTACGTCGGTATTCCGATTTTTTCCTCCCAACAGCTCATTGCTATAGGTACTACTATTACTCTCATTTAAAGCTGAGAAAAGTCACACTTGGAGACTTTTAAGAACTTCCTGAACGTAACCTCTATAGCAAATGGGCAAAGCTGGTTTGGAATCTACGACTTTTGAATTCTAAATCACATATAGCCCACTCTTTTCATTGGGGATTCTGTAGTGAACTTTAGTAAAAGTATAAGGTTAGGGATAATATCTATGTGAGGTTTTTAGCTATCTCTCTGGGGAGCTAGAATATAGATTAAAACATGCAGATAAAGAATCAGTGAAAATAGGTGGACATGGGTCCTCAAACTTTAGTATTAGTATTACCTGGAGAGTCGTTAAAACACAGCTTTCTGGACACCACCCACAGAATTTTTGTTTCAGTGAGTCTGGGATGGTGCCCAAGAATTTGCATTTCT
Source organism: Macaca mulatta (assembly GCF_049350105.2). Lineage (NCBI taxonomy): Eukaryota > Metazoa > Chordata > Mammalia > Primates > Cercopithecidae > Macaca > Macaca mulatta. The sequence goes on from NC_133408.1 coordinate 33,036,605, forward strand.
AACGAGTTGTCAGGCGATGCCGATGCCACTGGGTCAGCGGTTCATAAACTTGAAGTCACATTGGAATCACCTGGAGGGAATTTTAAAATTCCTGGGCCTTATCTCTTTTAATTAATCTTGGATAGGTCCAGGCATCCATAGGTTTTATGAGTTCCCCAGGTGATTCTAATGTGCAGTGAGCTTGCATACCATTGTCTTACACTTTCCCTATTTAATGTCACTTGCTTGACAGGACATTGAAAAAAAGACAACTTAAAATTGGGTCCTTGACCAGTTCCTAAAAGGAAGGGATTATGCTATTGATTGAAAGGAGTTGGCAGGCAAGTAGGTGCCAAGGTCATTGATATGGTTTGGCTCTGTGTCCCCACCTAAACCTCACCTTGAATTTTAATAATTCCCACGTGTCATGGGAGAGACCCAGTGGGAGGTAACTGAATCATGGGGGTGGATCTTTTGCATGCACTCCTCGTGAAAATGAATACATCTCACAGGATCCAATGGTTTTATAAGGGGGAATTCCCCTCCACACTTTCTTGCCTGCTGCCATGTAAGATGCCCCTTTGTTTTTCCTTCCTCTTCTGCCATGATTGTGAGGCCTCCCCAGCCATGTGGAGCTGTGAGTCCATTAAACCTCTTTCCTTTGTAAATTACCCAGTCTCAGGTTATTTCTTACAGCAGCACGAGAAGGGACTAATGCAATCCTCTACTGCAAGTTTAACGTTCTTTCCATTGTACTTTGAAGGCCCTGAGAATCCATAAGATTAGTTCAAAATATGCCCTCCCAACATGCAAAAGAGGTAATTCAATTAAAAAAATGTGTTTACCCTCTTATTATCCAGTTTTTCTCAAATTGTTGTTTTTGACTTTGGCTTCAAGAGGCCATGCTGATCTTTTTGTTCTAACAGTAATAATTTGACAAGCTTCTAATCTCCAGAGACTCCTCCAAGTGCTGTTTGCTGTACCAACATTCAATTTTGACACAAGCCGCTTTTTCATACATTTTACTGAAATGCCCCTGATCCATCTTGCATGTGTCAAATGCAGAATGCATGTCATCCTCTAACTAAGGAATATCTCCAGCCCTTGTGAAGTAGGGCTGTCCCAGAGTCATGAGTTTCTTTCGGTCTACACCATCATTGTCTTGTATGTACTGTAGTGTGGGTGTGTGGGTAGGGGTGGAGATTGGCCAATTATGTCAACATTTTTTATTGTTGCATTTTTTTAGTATGTCATAAAAGTGGGTGTTTCCAAAGGGCAAAGTATAATCGGCAATTCTATAAAATGTTTTAACTCTTGGGATGAAACTCTTCTTATAATGTCCAACTCTATTGTTTGACTTTTATACCTTTGAATTTTAGTCACATGTTCAGGGGTTTACTTTGCTCAACAAGGTAAATCAGTATAGTAGGCATCTCCACTACAACTAGTTATGGAAGTAGCTGCTCACCTGAAATACATGATCTTATTTTTATGTTTGGATTTTCTGTGACCTAAATTCACTGCTTTGACACCAAAGGCATATTTAGCAGCATACACCAAAATAACTTGCAGGGAAGTGTTCAAGGTTGTAGTATTGATATGCACACAGCAGGAGGGAATGAAATCATGAATATAGCACATGGGAATTCAAGGGAAGCGTTAGTTAGTACCCATGGGAATGTCAGGACGGGCATTGTGACAGAGGTAACAATTGAGATGGTTGTTAAACTATCAGGTGTTGACCAGTGAGAAAGGAGGAGAAGGGCATTCTAGAGATGCATAGACCAGAGCAGAGCAATACATCACACAAGATCAAAGATTTTCCCTATGGTGTGTGCAAGAAGGTGAGCCAGGGTGCCACAAGAGATAGGGTAAGATAATGTGAAATACATACAATTTGTAAGCCATGTGTTGGAGATACTGTCAGAGTCTCACCATACCTTTGTAACTTGCCCGGTTCACTGTGCTCCAGGGCCAACTTCGAGCTGTCCCTTGGGGCTTTGTTGGATCTCTAGAAGGTTCTCTGGCCATTCTTGGCAGGTCAGAAGTGCTGAGGGAAGTGAGTTCCCCCATCCCATTCCCGGAAGTGCTGCGGAAGTGAATGCCCCCATCCCCATGAGTAAAATGACCAGATTTGTTGTATATGTATCCTAGAACCTTCCCCCTTCATTAGAATAACTCAGAGACATGAGTTTCATAGCAATTCCACAGGATATTCTAGCAGGATTAAGCTCTAGTCTTCCCTGCCTTCCTGTCTCTGTATCAGTTCCCCATTCTGTTGTTGGTGTTCTTTGTGCTCCCACATAAACTATCAGCATGTAAACCCTTATTCAGGGTTGCCACTGGGGAAATTTGTGCAAAGGGAGCACGCTAAGGAGTTCCAGGAAGGAGTTTAAAGGTTTTAGATAAAAGTACTTGCATCATATTTTGAGAGATCACGCTGACAGTGAGGAGATAGATGAAGTGGATGTGAAAGAGAATAGAGGCAGCGAGACCAGTGAGGAGAAAATTGCCAGAGTAAAGGGAAGATTTCAAAGACTAGTTTCAAGGACTGGAGATCAAGGAGTGGAGATAGATAGCAGTGGTGGCTCTGGGATGTTAAGCAGTAGACAGGGAGGAAGTTGAATTGAGGCCTTAGGGAAGACTGATAGCAAACGGTCCAAGAGATAGCAGAAGACCAGGAGAATGGTTTATCCATTCAAAGGAGGAGCCAGGCTCTAGGAGTAAAGAAACTGTTTCTCAACTGTGTTACTAGCTCCAGATAGATGGTGTTCACAATAAGTGTACTAGATTGGAAAAATTTGAATCGTTAATAACCTTCAGTAAATCACGTTCCATAGAATGATGGGACATAATTCTAATTATGGTAGATTGAACAATAAGCTCAGTGACCAAGTGATTATAAATTAGTCTTTGCAAGAACATGGCTTTCAAGGGAAGGAAAAAGAGAATGATGGTTAATGGAGGAAGGCTTAAGGTCTGAGATGGTGTTTTTTAAAGACAGGAATGGCTTGAGCTGATTCAATGGCTTGAGTAGATGGCAGTGATAGAACAGGTAGAGACAAAGAGGCTGAAAATTCATCAACTAATAGTATAAGGTCTTTGTTCTGAAAGAGATAGCAGGAAGGAATGAGATCATGAACAGAGCAAGAAGTTTAACCTCACATTGTCAAGTGTTGTTGACATACCAGACCCATGAAGAGATGAAGGATGTCAGGAAGCTGATTTAAGAGGGATGTGATATTTGTAATCTCTTACTATTTTTTTTTATAGGCATTCCTCTAAACTTATACTCATGAAGAAATTCAGAGTGCTTGTTGCAGGTGCAATGCTAGGTCTTCAGCCATGTGCTGTAAAAACAGAAGGTGACAAATATGACCAAGGACTGGGAGGAGAAAAAGAAGAAAGCCAATTTGGGAAATGGGACTGTAAAGTTTATAATGCTACTGATTTTCAAACAGTTTCAGAAGCAATGGAAAGAAGAATGTGAACAAAATGAGTTTATTTTCCAAAAATGGGTTTTTTTTGTCGTTGTTGTTTTGCATTTTCCCTTTGTTAACGTCATATAGGTTATGGGGGTTTCTATTTTGAAAAAATAAATACTGCACCATGTGTGGATTGCTACTCATCACTCAGCGATAAACAAGTCAATGAATGCTCTAGGTTTTAATGAATTCAGTTTTACTTCTTTACAACTACTTAGTAATTTCTCTACCTAAGATGTATACACTAATGACTCTGACATCCAGGCTTTCCTGCAAATTAAAAACAACAACAGCAACACAGAAAACAAACAAAAAAACGCCCAGAGTTCTCAAAATTAATTCTAAATACAGTTTTGCCTGGCCTCTGTGTGCAATGTACATGCTTAGCAGGTTTTAGTTTTTCAGGTCTTCTTTCTGGTGTCTAATTTCCTGAAGTTGAAGAGACAGCTGTCTGGGAGCCTGAGAGCTAAGATGATGAACATGCAGATATCAAGGAAATGGTTTCCTTACAGCAACAGCTCCATTTAGATCTGAGCATTTCCTCATTCTTGCCTGACTGCAGAGCATTACAAGTTTCTATTTGTGCTACATTCAGATATATTCTTTCTTATTGGTGGAGGCAGTTAGGGTTAACGTCTTTTAGCCTGCTTTATGCAAGGCAAAATTTAATCAAAGTAATCTCCAGATTCCAGTAATTTGACATTTCAACTGTGTATCATGAAGAAAAACAGTGCATACAGATATTTGCAAAGGAAACCAAAGGAAAATACTAAATCTTTATATTTTTCCTTAGCAATCAAAGAAAGCTTGTTTTTATTTCTGAGCAATAACAATTTCTACGTTAGTCACTGTTTCCCCATCAGTCTGAGAGAAGTAAAGCATTTTGTCTTCTCTGGCAGTTGGGGTTTCTAACGAGAGTCTGCTTATCCGCATATTAAAACAGGAAGTGCTGTTGGCTGGTGACTGGCTTCCTTCACTTACTACCTGCTTGGCTAAAGTTTGGGCTTCATAAAATTGGTTGAATCTTTGTGATCCAAGTGAAATAGAAAATGAAGCAATTAACCATTTAATTTAAACAATATTAACAGTCTGAGTCATTCTAATATTGATCACTTTCACACCCTGAATTATTGATGAATAAAAGTCTATAAAGTGGAATATTGGTTATGATCCAATGGCAAGCTGGGCCATTTAGGACATGAAGTGGACAGTTCTGTTTAGTGTTGGCAAACAGCTCAACAAGCAATCTTCAATCATTTGCAACTTGCAATAGTAACTTAATGTTGTTTGATTTTATTTCATCTTCCTATTTCACTTTTTATGCTCTATACGGCATTTTTGTTTTTTAATAAGCGATTTTACACATAATGAAGCAAGTAACATGTCACTTTGTTTATATATATACATTTTTTTGAGATACAAAAAAGTCCTCTAATTTGCCGGTAAGGCAGTTTTGAAAGTTGTTGCCTTAGGAATACAAGAGTGTAAGGAATCCTAGGGAGAAAGTCCTAAGCCATATCTTGGAGATAAAGAAACCGGGGCCAAGAGAAATGAACTGCCTGAAATTATTGGTAGATGTAGGCGGACAACAAAATGGCTGCAATTGTTCTTGCTACCTGTGTCTACATCCACTGCAATGTGACTTTGAATCTGACCATGCACTGTGACTTCCTTTGACTGATTGACAGAATTTGGAGAAAATAAGGATACCAGCTCAGCAGCATAATTATAATATAACTAATGCATAATTTATTTAATTTACCTTTTCTTAAACTCCCAGAATATTTTATAAAACTGGCAGTTCTCATAGGGATTTTTCTTTTCTCAATTTCGGCTTCCAGCTATTTGACACATTTTCAAATATTTGCTTTCTTTGCTTGTATATTGTATAATTTCTTCACATCTTCTATCTCATAAATCCTCCTAAAATGTTCTTTCCTCTCCTTTTTGTTTTTAAGTTTTTAGAAACATCTTTGGCTGAGGTGGAATTTCTGACTATGTTATTGGGCACTACTTTGTGGCACAAAGATTTAATCCATTTACTAGCTTCCAGCACATTTACTTTTTTGGCAGGCAGGTGATGCTGTCAGCTATGTCCACACCAGCAGGCAAACTTGCAATAAGCAAGCAACTCTTGGAATGAATAAAAAAAATCCTTAACCAAGTGGGAGGTCAACTTGTTTTTGATAAATTTCAGTTTGCTGTCACCTGAAGCTATGCATGTTAGCATAAGGCATTGTCATATTTGCAGCCCAAATAGAATCATATTATCTGATGTCCTCTTTTTATTTTGGATGATTTGCTCATTCTTATAAGAAAGGCAATAAAATGTAATAAAATGAGCACTGAACTTTATGGTAAGAAGCATGAATTCGAATTCTAGATTATCCACTCATTAACTGTGCCACTTTGGAGAAGTCACTCAACTTTTCTTAACCCCCGTTTTTTTTAATTAGTTATTTTAGAAAATAAGGTAAAACATTGTAATGCATTTTGTAAGCTGCAAACTCCAGTATCTACTTTTCTTCTGAGCTCCATACATTTTCAATTGCCTGTTAAACATTCATGGCTAGATGTCCCGTCCAAAATGCATTTTGATATGCAGTACTCAAGCTTTCATTTTCTTCTGAATTCTCTAATTCTATTAAATCATGCTAACAATTTGCCAGTTACCCAGGTTGCAAATGTTTAAATATGGTTTTGTTGCCTCTCTCTCATTTATCCCTTATAAGTTATTCATTTATTTATTAATTTTTGCATCCAGCAAATGCCTATTAATCACCTGCTGCCTTTTCTGTGGCTGTACATCCTCCCTCTTTCAATCCCATCTCTGCATTTCACACCAGGCTCTGCTCCATTTCATCTCCCTGTTTCACACTCTGCTCCTCTGGCTTTGGCGTCTATCTTATACCTCTCAGCCTAGACCTTGACCTGATTGTATCACTTCTTGCTTAGTCTGCTTCTCTGGCCCCAATGCCTCTTGTCTCTGATAAGAAGCACTCCTTTGTTCCTAGTCTGTGCCCTGTATGACCTCCTCCTCCCCATCCCAATAGTCAACTGAGCCCTCTGAGCCAGTTTGTTAGCATCCCCATTTCCATGATGGAAGAAAAGGCTCAGATGCTACAAGTGACACTGAGGATGTTACCTAATTTTAATAAACATCATTTCCTCATTTTAAAAATGAGACGGATGTACCTCACAGGGCTATTGTGAAATGCGAGAACACATGACTGGCACAGAAGAGGTACTCACAACCTAAGTGTTCTTCCCAAAGTCCTAGCTATACTTGCATAATACTAAACTCAGTACTCCACATCTGACCATTCAAAATAGAGGCTTAGAGTCTAAGTGGGGAGATAAGAATAAAATGTTTAATAAATTTGTGTATGGGGATAGACTATGTAATGCAGTGCAGGTGGATGAATATAAAGTAAAAAAGTGAGTAGAAAAAAGTTACTCAAGAAAGACAGGCAGATATGATTTGTAAAGAAACTATTAGGTGTAAATTGGTGAAAATAAAGCAGGAGAATATTTTAGGCATGAGGAATTAGGAAAATTTTGGGAGCAAAACAAAGTGTGGCTTTGTGGTATAAATCTGGTAAAATGAAGAGGATGGGTTTGAGGTTAAAGATCCTATTTAGAGAGGTAGAATGGTGCCGATTATTGCAGACTTTCGTTTTTGTCCTAGGAATAGAGAAATATATGTGAACCAGTGTTTTTAATATTATTAGAATTTTACTTCCAATAAAAGCAATGCATTTTTTTTGTCACATTTTAAAGAAGCAATTAGAAATGTAATGAATTTGTAAATCTGTTGATATTATATTAAACAAGTGGTCTCTAAACCCACTTTCAAAATGCATTATTTTAAATATGAAATAACATTCGTGAAGAAAAAAATTGACTGCATTTAGGCCATCATCCTTTCAATGGAGGTTTCCTGTGGTTTATTTATGAATATTAGTTGCCGTCCTATTCTGTGTGAATTGGGCCAGAAAATCACAAATGCAAAAGTCTTTGGGATTGGATTGTGTAAATCAAGCACTGTACATTTTACAAGTGAGGAAACAGAAAGGGAAGTTAAATTATCTTTCATGAGGTCATGTGTAGTCAGTGGCTAAATGAAACTTAAACTTTCCTATAGATTTTTAATCTAATGCTTTAAAAATATATACTTAAGAACCTAAGATAGCCAAGATATTATCAAGGAAAAAGAGCAGAGCTGTACCAGATAGGAGGACTTACTCTAAAGCTGTAGTAATTAAGAAAGTATAATATTTGCACAAAGATAGACCGTGGAATTATGGATATTCCAGAAATATATCCACACTAAAATAGTGCCTTGATATGATAAGCGTGTCATGAATTTCTATAGGAATCAATGGTCTTCTTAAAAAATTGTGCTGCGTTAATTGGATATATCAATGAAAAACAAAAAAGAACCTCAACTCCTACCTCACATCAAACACAGAAATGAATTTGAGATGGATCACAGACCTAAAGTGTAAAAGCTAAATCAATAAAGCTTCTAGAATAAAGCATGGAGAATATCTTCATGACTTCGAAATGAGTAAAGATTTCTTAACAAGACACCAAAAAATGCAAAAAAAAAAAAAAAAAGAAGATTAACAAATTGGATTACATTGAAGTTAAGAACTTCTGTTTATAAAGTGATAAAATTAAGAGGGTGAGAAGTTAGCCACAGGCTGGGAAAACATTTTTGCAACATGTATGTATTTGTCAAATTACTCATCAACAGAATAAGGAAGTCATTCAAATAAAAAAAGGAAGATAACTTAATTACAGATGTGTGATCAATTTGAACACACGTGTCATAGTGTCAAAATGGCTAAGAATCATGTGAAAATGGCATCAATATTGGCAAAGCCCAAAGATACACACATCAGAACAAAACATTAAAGATGAACAATACCAGGGTTTGATGGTGATATGAAACAGCTAGAATTCTCCTTCATTGTTGATGGGATGCAACCACTTTATCTATCTACAAAAGCTAAGCAATTCTACAAAAGCTAAGCATACACCTAACCCATGACCCAATTTTCTATTCTTATATATAGAGGTAGATATATAGATATGTTCTTAGTTTTATATATATATATATATATATATTTGTATAAAACCAAAGAGAAATTGGTGCATATTTCCATCAAAAGATACGCAGGAATGTTCAGAGGAACTTCATTCATGAGGACTGAAATGGGGGAAAATAACCATTCTCCATCAATAGTAGCATGGGTAAATAAATTATGGAATAGTTACATAATAGGATGCCACATCATATGAAGAAGAATATATTAGACCATGAGTGAATCTCAGACATAATGTTGAATACAAGAAGTCAAATTTTTAAAGTATATGCTGCAAGATACAATTTACATTAAAATAAAAATAAAACAATATATGATGATAGAATAGTGATTACCTTGGGTTGGGGGTGGAGATGGTACTAGCTGAGCGGGACACAAGGTGGTCTTCTGAAGCACTGGAAATTCGTATTTTAATTTGGATGGTGGTTCTATAGATGTGTCTCTATGTAAAAAATTATCGAGCTATATTGTACATTTACTATATGTGAGTTTTGTCTCAGTTTTTTTTTTTTTTAAGTGGCAGTGATGTTATTCCCTGAAAAGGAACATTTACCATTAAGAAATTGAGAAGAAAATTGTCTCTCTTTTTTTAATCTAAAAAGTGCTTCAAACATTTGCTCTTCAGAGGTTGTCATCCCAGCACCGTGGCTTCCAATCTTTAATCTCATCCCAGCACATAGACAATCTGACACTTTTATGACACACTGACATATTACACAACCGGAAGCGACAGAGCTAAGATCTCTAGCCCTTCCAGGCTGTGCCTGGTGGCCTGGAAGAATCAATATATCAGTGTGTCAGTATTTGGGTTTGGCCGATTGCATAAAAATATAGACTATTTTAGTTTTATCAAACAAAACATCAGGGTAAAGACTGATACAGTCTGAGGCTGTTCTGCATAACTTGGTTTATAAATGCTGCATCAACAAAAAGAGAAATTTGGAATGCTGACTTTGTTGGTTCTTTCTTTTTGGCATGTCTTTTTTTAAAACCAAATGTGTACTGTACCTAATGCAAAGAGACATTAAAGAGCCATGTGTCCTTCCTAGTGTCATGAAGTCTATATTAGTCTGTCTTCATGCTGCTGACAAGGTCATACTCGAGACTGGGCAATTTACAAAATAAAGAGGTTTACTGGACTTGCAGTTCCACATGGCTGGGGAGGCCTCACAATCATGGTGGAAGGCAAGGAGGAGCAAGTCACATCTTACGTGGATGGCAGCAGGCAAAGAGAGAGCTTGTGCAGAGAAATTCCTATTTTTAAAACCATCAGATCTCGTGAGACCCATTTACTATCATGAGAACAGCACAGGAAAGACCCATCCCCATGATTCAATCAGTTCCCACTGAGTCCCTCCCACAACACGTGGAAATTATGGGAGCTACAAGATGAGATTTGAATGGGGATACAGAGCAAAACCATATCAAAGTCTTATTAGGGAAATAATTTCATTTTAGGTGGAAAAAAATGCACTATCTGGAGCCATCAGCACGATGGAGCTAATATGGAGTGCTCTCTGGGGCTTGTGATCAGGCCTTCTCCTGAAATTTGTTTTGTAGAAGACACTAGTTATACCTGCTGATACCAACTTACATGTATTAAATTCAAACCTTAAAGGGCTACTAATTTTAAAAAATCACAATTTTATTTGTACTCATGTAGCGTTCTTTTAAATTAAATACTTTTTTTATTTAGTTTCATTTATCAGACAGCTTTAAACATGTAATTTATTCTAGTTTGCTTACAAAGTTTAAAGACATCTTTTATTCACTGTAGTTTTCTACAGGAATTTGGAAAAAGAGGTAAAAACCTTGAGATTATCCAGTCCTATGCCATATACTTTTACAGATGAAGTTGAGGCACAGAGGTATCATTATAGACCCTTTCCCTACTAGCAATATTTTTTAAGAAACATTTTTCTTCGCTATTGTATCTAAAACACATTTCTTAAACTTTTAAAAAACTTGGTGATTCCTTAAGGATCTAGAACTAGAAATACCATTTGACCCAGCAACCCCATTACTGGGCATATACCCAAAGGATTACAAATTATTCTACTATAAAGACACATGCACATGTATGCTTATTGCAGCACTATTCACAATAACAAAGACTTGAAACCAACCCAAATGCCCATCAATGATACACTGGGTTAAGAAAATGTGGCACATATACAGCATGGAATACTATGCAGTCATAAAAAGGATGAGTTCATGTCCTTTGCAGGGACATGGATGAAGCTGAAAACCATAATTCTCAGCAAACTATCCTGAGATCAGAAAACCAAACACTGCATTTTCTCACTCACAAGTGCGAGTTGAACAATGAGAACACATGGACACAGGGAAGGGAACATCACACACCGGGGCCTGTTGGGAGTGGGGCTAGGTGAGAAATAACATTAGGAGAAATACCTAATGTAGGTGACGGGTTGATGGGTGCAGCAAACCACCATGGCATGTGTATACCTATGTAACAAAACTGCATGTTCTGCACATGTAACCCAGAACTTAAATTATAATAAAAAAAGGAAGAAAAATATATCCCTTCGTAGCAATTGTGAATGGGAGTTTGCTCATGATTTGGCTCTCTGTTTATCTATTATTGGTGTATAGGAACGCTTGTGAGTTTTGCACGTTGATTTTTTATCCTGAGACTTTGCCAAAGTTGGTTAATCAGCATAAGGAGTTTTGGGACTGAGATCATGGAATTTTCTAAACATATAATCATGTCATCTGCAAACAGAGATAATTTGCTTCCTCTCTTCCTATTTGAATACCCTTTATTTCTTTCTCTTACCTGATTGCCCTGGCCAGAACTTCTAATACTATGTTGAATAGGAGTGGTGAGAGAGGACATCCTTGTCTTGTGCTGGATTTCAATGCTTAAATCTTTTGCCCATTCAGTATGATATTGGCTGTGGGCTTGTCATAAATAGCTCTTATTATTTTGAGATATGTTCCATCAACATCTACTTTATTGAGTGGTTTTAGCATGAAGGGGTGTTTAATTTTATTGAAGGCCTTTTCTGCATCTATTGAGATAATCGTGGTTTTTGTATTGGTTCTGTTTATGTGATGGATTACACTTATTGATTTGTGTATGTTGAACTAGCCTTGCATCCCAGTGATGAAGTCAACTTGATCATGGCTGATAAGCTTTTTAATGTGCTGCTGGATTTGACTTGCCAGTATTTTATTGAGGATTTTCACAACGATGTCAATCAGAGATATTGGCCTGAAATTTTCTTGTTGTTGTTGTGTCTCTGCCAGGTTTTGGTATCAGGATGATGCTGGCCTCATAAAATGGGTTAGAATAAAATACCTGCGAATACAACTTACAAGGGATGTGAAGAACCTTTTCAAGGAGAACTACAAACCACTGCTCAAAGAGATGGAAGAGGCACAAACAAATGGGAAAACATTCCATGCTCATAGATAGGAAGAATTAATATCATGAAAGTACTACCCACAGTAATTTATAGATTCAATGCTATTTCCATCAAGTTGACATTGACTTTCTTCACAGAATTAGAAAAAATTACTTTAAATTTCGTATGAACCAGAAAAAGAGCTTATATAACCAAGACAATCCTAAGCGAAAAGAACAAAGCTGGAGACATCACACTACCTGACTTCAAACTATACTACAAGGCCACAGTAACCAAAGCAGCATGGTACTGGTACCAAAACAGATATATAGACCAATGGAACTGAACAGAGGCCTCAGAAATAACCCCACACATCTACAACTATCTGATATTTGACAAACAACAAAAACAAGCAATGGAGAAAGGATTCCCTATTTAATAAATGGTGTTGGGGAAACTGGCTAGCCATATGCAGAAAGCTGAAACTGTACCCCTTCCTTACACCTTATATAAAAATTAACTCAAGAGTGGTTAAAGATTTAAATGTAACACCTAAATCCATATAAACTCTAGAAGAAAACCTAGGCAATACCATTCAGGACACAGTCATGGGCAAAGACTTCATGACTAAAACACCAAAAGCAATTGCAACAAAAGGCAAAATTGACAAATGGGATCTAATTAAACTAAAGAGCTTCCATAAAACAAAAGAAGATATCATCAGAGTGAACAGGCAACCTACAGAATGGGAGAAAAAATTTGCAATCTATCCATCTGACAAAGGGCTAATATCCAGAATCTACAAGGGACTTAAACAAATTTACAATAAAAAACCAAACAACCCCATCAAAAAGTTGGCAAAGGAGATGAACAGACATTTTTCAAAAGAGGACATTTACATGGCCAACAAACATATGAAAAAAAACTCATCATTTCTGGTCATTAGAGAAATGTAAATCAAAACCACAATGAGATACCATCTCACACCAGTTAGGATGGTGATCATTACAAAGTCAGTTAACAACAGGTGCTGGAGAGGATGTGGAGAAATAGGAACACTTTTACAATGTTGGGAGTGCAAATTTGTTTAATCATTGTGGAAGACAGTGTGGCTACTCCTCAAGAATCTAGAACCAGAAACACCATTTGACCCAGCAATCCCATTACTGGGTATATACCAAAAAAAATTATAAATAATTCTACTATAAAGACACATGCACATGTATGTTTATTGTAGCACTATTCACAATAGTAAAGACTAATGCCCATCAGTGTTAGACTGCATTAAGAAAATGTGGCACATGCACACCATGGAATACTATGCAGCTGTAAAAAAGAATGAGTTCATGTCCTTTGCACAGACATGGATGAAGCTGGAAACCATCATTCTCAGCAAATTAACATAGGAACAGAAAACCAAACACCACATGTTCTCACTCATAAGTGGGAGTTGAACAATGAGAACATATGGGCACAGGGAGGGGAACATCACACACCAGGGCATGTCAGGGGGTGGGGGGCTAGGGGAGGGATAGCATTAGGAAAAATACCTAATATAGATGATGGGTTGATGGGTGCGGCAAACGACCATCGCACATGTATACTTATGTAACAAACCTGCATGTTCTGCACATGTATCCCAGAACTTAAATATATATATTTAAGGGATATATATACACACAAGGGATACATATATATGTGTATATATGTATATGTATATATGTGTATATATGTGTATGTATATATATAAAATACATATATATACATAAATATATATATATATATGTATCCCTTGTCAAATTCTACTTTGGTTGCAAGAAACGGTAAAAGCCATCACTAGATAAAGCTTGAAATTTCAGTATTTCAAAAGCAACGTATTTCTGTAAGTCTTTATAAAACAAATATGTTTCTCCCTGTCATTCAAAATCAGTCTCTGAAAAGGTAAGACACTTGTTGTTCGTCACAAAAATGTGCATGTTGTTAGAGCTTCGCTGTCTCCCTTTCTCTCACTCTGTCTCTCTCTCTCTCCCTTTCGTAGTGGATGTTTAAAAATGGGGATAAAATGTTACCTCGGTTTACTGAACAATAGATAAGATGTTAATCCTTTCTATGAATTATTTCCAAAATAAGTATTTTTGTGTTTCGCTAATTGTGTTTCTAATTGTGCTAATTATGCTTCTTTGAGATTCATAACTTTACATCTATCCTTCAGGAAATTTTGGCAATAGGCTTGAGAAAATAAATGATTACTTATTAAGCTAAGACTCGTTCCTTTGCAATAAAAAGGACTATATGATTTATCTTTTTTTCAATCTAACTTTAGGAAGTGCTATCTGGGGATATGGTGAGGTCTGAGGTCTACGCTATCATTTTGTGCGGCAATCTATAAGATTTGAATATAAAGATTACATTGACCTCTATCTAGCTTGAAAACTGTTCCCTGTTTCCTATTCTAATGTTGCCATTCCCTGCTCTTACATTTCCATCACAAATATCATTGAGCTTCAGATGTCTTCCAGACCAGAGCTTCACAACTTGTATATGGTTACATACAGATATTCCATGAATGGCTGTGGATGTTTTAATATGTCAACTGTTCGGAACTTGGGGATTAATAGTGAGTCCTTTCGACACCTTTCATTTGTTTTATTTTTGTTTGTTTGTTTGTTTGGTTTTTGTGCTGTTATATGACAACTGTTGAGAAAAACTAATTATATCTGTTTTGTTTTATGGACGAAGAGGAAGAAACCCTTTTGAGTTTGGAAGGCTTTGCTACAGAATTCCTTTGATGTAGTGCTAGGTATAGAATCCAGATTTTTGTAGCTTTTGCTCTGCTGTACTTTGGCTGTGACACACTTCTTTCCTTCTCTTTGAATCAGACAGTGGAATTTAATGTCTGCTCTTGGTATCTTAATTTAATTGAAAGATATAACCACACTAATGCATAATAACAGTTTGTTAAATTTTTCCTGAAATTTGCTTTATATACATTGCGGTCAATTTTTATAAAAGGCTTCAAAATAGATGTACCTTTTTTTTTAAAATAAAAGTGGAAATTTACATTTAGAGAAGTTAAGTGACTTGTCAAAGTCTTCATAGTAAGTTGTTGAATTCACACACAGGTCTGCCTGACTCCAAAGCTTGTGGTCTTGTACAACGTCATGACAACAACTTGTTAATATGAAAAGTAATTATCATCTTCCAAGGTATAGGAATTCTTACAAGGTAATGGAAATAGATACAAAATAGTTGATTTTCAGTGTATTAGAAGAGAAGATTGTTAGGAAATGCAATGGGGCATTTGTTGCAGCTACCAGAACTCTTCTCTTTGAATAAGCAATGGCTTTTGAGGAATGGGTATCCGGGAGTAATTTTAAACAAGTCAGAGAATTTTGCAAAAATAATATTTGGATATTTATTGTTTGTATAGTCCCTACCAGGCACAGAAGTCAGGAAAAATTCAAGTTGCAAAATAACTACAGGGAAATAAATGTTTACAAAGATTTTTAAAGTTGGCTACTGTAGTATTATCTCTACCAATAGCTACCACCTCCCAAATGACAGTAGTGCACATTAAGAAAGGATTATAAGAAGTTATCACTTATTCAATATTAACCAAAGGTCTTGTCTTATTCTTTATTATTCCATATTCATTTTTCCACTAATAGATGGTTTAATGAAATAAGCTCTTTAAAACATACATGAGGCTGTGTATGTGAGAAAAAAAGTGATATTCTTAAGACACTGAAGTGAGAATCAGAGCAAACAAAAAACAGCTAAATCCCATGGCACACAGACTTGGCCTTTCAGAAACTATTAAAATAGTTTAGACTTTTTTGATTGGTTGACTGACTCTAGATCTGAAGAAGAAAACTTACAAAATGAGGCTGAGACATCCTGTTGTGCTAGAATTCAAGAAACTCAAAGAACAATAAGTTGGTTCAAAGGGTCATAGGAACCCACTCACTGAAAGTCAATCAATGGCCAAATAAGACAAAATTGAGCATCATGAAAAATACGGATGTATTAATTGAAGCACATTGCACATATAAAAGTCTATAAGCTCATATTGTCATGACATGCAGACAGAGAGAGGGAGACAAACAAGAGGGAAGAAGAAGACGAGGATGAGGAGAAAAAGCAATTTATTGGACACCATTGAAAAAATGACCAGAGCACTGATATGATTTGGTTCTGTGTCCCCACCCAAATCTCACCTCAAATTGTAATCCTCACATGTCCAGGGAGGGACCTTCTGGGAGGTGATTGTTTCATGGGGGCAGTTTCCCCTATGCTGTTCTTGTGAGAGCGAGTGAGTTCTCACAAGATCTGATGTTTTAAAAGTGGTACTTCTCCCTTTGTTCTTGCTCTCTCCTGCTGCCTTGTGAAGAAGGTGCTTGCTTCTCTTTAGCCTTCACCATGATTGTCAGTTCACTGAGGCCTCCCCAGCCATGTGAAACTGTGAGTCAATTAAACCTCCTTTTTTCTTCAATAATTACCCAGTCTCAGGTGTTCTTTATAGCAGTGTGGAAACAGGCTTATCCAAGCACCAACTTTTTGAAAATTGTCACGTTATAATTTTTCCTCTATAAACTGTATTTTAGGTTAATCATAGCACTAGTTGATTAGAAAAATTTCTACTTTACCAAAATTTCCAGGTAATTGATGTGCAATCACTTCCATAATTAAAAGAAAACATTCTGGGCCGGATGCAGTGGCTCACGCCTGTAATCCCAGCGTTTTGGGAGGCTGAGGCGGTAGGATCACGAGGTCAGGAGTTTGAGACCAGCCCAGCCAACATGATGAAAGCCCGCCTCTACTAAAAATACAAAAATTAGCCCGGCGTGGTGGCAAGCGCCTGTAATCCCAGATACTCAGGAGGCTAAGGCAGGAGAATTGCTGGAAGCCGGGAGGCAGAAGTTGCAGTAAGCCGAGATTGAGCCATTGCACTCCAATCTGGGCCACAGATCAAGACTCTGTCTCAAAAAACGAAACAAAACAAAAACCATCATGTTGTAGCTCCTAATGAGGCAATTTAAGTCAAGGTAATTAGTAGTTGAAAGTATCTTAGTATTAATACATAAGGGAAATATTGGGTGCTTCCTGATATGATGCCAAGTACAGTACCCGATACTTATGAAAAGTTTTTGCACCTTTTAAGATTGACTCAGAATCAAATCAACTTCCATTTAGGAAAGAGTTAATTTCCATTTATAGTGCATTCCAGAGATAGAAGAAGAAGTTAAGTGATATACAAAGAAGGAAACTGGAAAAAAATTCAGGATGTACATTTTACAAGACCTATCCTTTGCAAAAAATTAATGAGAAAGAAGAGAGAGTGAGAGTTCTGAATTACAGAGACTTGAGGTGCATGCTAACCAAGTGTCAAATGTGATCATTGTTTGGATTTTGATTCACATGGAGCAAATGAGAAGATTTTTCTTCCTTTTCTTCTTCCCCTTCCTCCTCCTTCTGGTCTTTCTTGTTTTCTTTAAGGTCATCGAAGAATTTTAATTACAGACAGTTTTTTTTTATTTTATCACATAACAAACCATCCCGGTACTTAGTGACTTAAAATAACAATCATTTATTTTCTCACAATTTTTCAATTTGATCGGGACTCACAGGGGTTGGGGGTGGGGTTCCTCTGGCATCAGCTAAGGTGGCTCATCTGGGGCTTACTTCCAAGATGACCTCATTGCCAGGGCGAGCACACTGGGGCCCATGTCATCATGGAGACCAGATGGGACAGACACTGGAGCTCTCAATTCTCCTTTATGTGGGTCTGTTTACACGCTGCTTGGGCTCCTCACGATAAGACAACTGGGTTCCAAAGAGGAGAAAATAGAAGCCAGAAGTTTTCTTAAAAGCTAGGCTTAACTGAAACTTTGTAATAAGTTCTGGAGATCTATTGTACAGCATGATGATTATAGTTAATAATAATTGTGCTGTATATTTAAAATTTGCTAAGGGATTAGATTTTAAATGTTTTCACCATAAAATCTGGTAAGTATTTGAGGCGATGGATATGTTACTAGTTTTTTTATTTCACAATGTATACATATGCCAAAACATCACATTGGACACCATAAATGCACACAATTTTTATTTTTCAATTCAAAGAAAGGCATAAAGGGAAGAAGGTAGGTTTACAACTAGTGCAGTGATATTTCTGCCATAGTCCCATTTTCAATGTAGTCATAGTCTCAGCTGACATTCAAGAGATTGGAGAAAGAGATCCTACCTTTCTGTGAGGGGAATGACAAAGGCAGGTATTTGAAGTAATCAGGAAACAATTTTTAGATTTATGAATGGCATTCACATTGTCTAAAAAAAGTCAAAAAATTTAGAGATAGATGAAGTATGTAGGATTGAAATAACATGATGCTGAGACTTGCTTTAAGATACTTTAGCGGGAAAGAAAAAGGGGATAAAACAGGACAGATGAAGTAACTTTTGCAATATCTTGATAATTATTGAATATAGGTGAAGGGCATATAAAGGAATTATTGTAGTCCACTTTTGAGTATGTGTGAAATTTTTTAAGTCTTTTTTGAATCAGAATTTGAAATAATATTATAACTCCTAAAATAAAAAATTATAAAGAAGAAACCCAAAGTCCTAGTTTCATCTAGTTTAGCTTTTGATTAAATTTTAATATTGTATCTCAAAATATTTCTTAAATAATACACTTCAAAAGTACTAACTTGGAAAAGTATGAAGAAATAGTGAAACCTACAGGGGTACTGAGGCTCTGGGGAGGCACAATGGAAGGGAGGCCAAACAGGAACGTCTGCTTGACATTGGTGCATATGATGTCTGTTTCCAGTGTTTGAAAGCAACCGTGTGAGGATTTAATGCTATGAACTTCTGCAGCCATCTTCAAATCATGAAAGGAAGGGCCAGGGAACTATAGACAGTACTCATGACTGATCTCACTGACCCTCTCCTTCAGTGACAACAATTGTCGATCCATAGACCTGTTCTTATATGTGAACAATAACCTTTCTTGATTAATCACTCTCAGTCACGTAGTCTATTACCTGCAACTCAAAAGCACTCTTAACCAATAACACTTTAAAGCAGAAGGTGCCAGTGTAAATCTCCATTTAATTTGCTAATTAAAATCAAGGGGCTATAGATACCCTCCCCTAGAATATCTTATTTCTAATAAGGGTATTGGAAATAAATGTTATTTAATGAAAAGTAAGTCCAGGACCAAGTTATGAAGAAACTTATTTGCAAGATCTAAATTTAACTTTAATTGTTTATTCATCTGTTGATGGACACTTAAGTTGATTCCATACCTTGGCAACCAGAAATAATGCTGCAATGAACATGGAGGTGCAAATATCTCTCTGACATACAGACTTCATTTCCTTTGGATATATACCCAGTAGTGGGATTGCTGGAAAATGTGGTATTTATGCACAATGAAATACTATTCAGTTTTTAAAATGAAGGAAATCCTGTTATTTGTGACAACATCGAGGAGTCTGGAGGGCATTACGTTAAGTGAAATAAACCAGAAACAGAGAGATAAACACTGCATGTTTTCACTAATGTGGAATCTAAAAAAGTTGAATTCATAGAAGCAAAGAGTAGAATGATGATTACAAGGCTCTGGGGAACTTGGAGAGTAATTGGAGGAGATGATGTTCAAAAGATAAAAAATTTTAGTTAGGAAGAATAAGTTCAGGAGATCTATTGTACAACATGGTGCTTTTAGTTAACAACAATATATTGTACAGTTGAAAAGTGCTAAGAGAGTAGATTTTAAGTGTTCTCATCACAAATAAATATGTAAGGTGATGCATATGTTAGTTTAATTTAACCATTTCACATACATATTTCAAAGCATCATGTTGTATACCATACACACAATTTTCATTTGTTAATTAAAAAATGAAGAGAAATAGTAAAAATTTAAAAAATAAATTTAACTTTCAGAACTGTTAGTGCATTTTAAAAATAATTAGATCAAGCATATCTAGAAATAAAATACCTAAATTAATATCAAAGAATCACCTAGTCTTAGCTGATGTTTTCAAATACCTAGGTTTAACACGCCCTTGTACAGATGAATTTACTGAAAACGCAAGGGCTAAGTATTATCCTGAAGTTTACAAAGGATGATATAGTTAGTATAAAAAGCATAAAATTTGGAACTAGATATTCCCGGACTAGATCCCAGAATTTACCATTTTCTAATTTTGACCTTGGCAAGTTGCTTATTCTTCTGAGCCTCAATTTTCTTATCAAAAAAACAAAGTAAAACAAATGAACATTTTTCAAGATTTTTTTTTTTTAAGGAGTAAGATAATTTGCAAAAGTCCTTAATTTCAAAACTTACTTTGAAGCATACAGTAATCAAAACAGTGTGATACTGGCATAGAAACAGACATGTAGACCAATGCAATAGAATGGAGACTCCAGAAATAAACTCTCATTTACATGGTCAAATGATTGTCAGCAAATCTGTCAAGACCATTCAATGGGTAAAGTACAGTCTTTCAACAAATGGTGTTGGACAAATGGAATATACACACACAAAACAATAAAGTTGGACCCTTACATTGCAACATACACAAAGAGTAATTAAAAATTGACAAAGCCCTAAAGAGCTAAAACTATAAGTTATTAGAAGAAAACATTGGGAAAAATCATCTTGATGTTGGATTTGGCAATGATGTATTTAACACCAAAAACACAGGTAACAACAACAAAAATAGATAATTTAGACTTTACCAAATTAAAAAGAAAAAAACTTCTGTGCATTAAAGGACACTATTCCCAAAGTAAAAAAGTAACTCATTGAATAGGAGAAATTATTTGCAAATCGCATATCTGAGAAGAGATATCCAGAATGTGTAAAGAACACCTACAACTCAACAATAACAAAACCAAAAACCAAACTAACCCAATTTTAAAAATGGGCAAAGGACTGGTATAAACATTTATCCAAAGAAAATACATAAATGGCTAATAAATAAAAAGATGCTCATCACCACTAATCACTAGGCAAATGCAAATCAAAACCATGAGATACCATTTCACACTCATTAGGGTAGCCACTATTAAAAAAAACACACACACAAAAACAAACAAACAAAAAAAAAACAGAAAATAACAAAGGCTAGCAAAGATGCAAAGAAAATTGAACCTGTGTGTACTGTAGGTGAGAATGTAAATGATGCAGTCAATAAGAAAAACAGTATGGTGGTTCCTCATTAACATGGAATTAACAAAGGATCCAACAATTCCCTTCTCGATATATACCCAAAAGAATTGAAAGCAAGGACTCAAACAGATATTTGTACATCTATATTCATAGCAGTCTTATTCACAATAGTCAAAGGTAGAAGTAATCCAAGTGTTTATCAACAAACAAGTGGATAAGCAAATTGTGGTATATACACAAAAAGGAATCTTATTCAGCCTTAAAAATGAAGGAAATTCTGGCACATGCTATTACATGGATGCACCTTGAAGACATTATACTAAGTGAGGTAAGTCAGTCACCAGATGGTATATATTGATTGCACTTACAGAAAGCATGTAGAGTAGTCAAATTTAGAGAAAGAAAGTAGAAAGGCTGTTTCCAGGGGCTGAGAGGCAGGGGAAACGGGTAGGGTAGTTAGTGTTTAATGGGTATGGGATTTGAGTAGGAAAGATTAGGAAAGACGAAATGGTTCTGGAGATGCATGGTGGTGATAGTTGCACAACAGTGTAGAGGTACTTAATGTTACTGAACTGTTTACTTAAAAGTGGTTAAAGTGGTACATTGTAGATTTATGCACTTTGCATATTTTGCCATCGTAAAAATGTGTGTGTCTCTATATCTTGTCATGTAGGGAATCAAATGTTTTGTTAATTGTTGAAAGAGAAAATAGGAATGGGAGATGGGAAGGAATGTGACATGGACCCTTGACCCACCACCTTTAAAAGGAAGATGTTACTTTTATCCTGAAGAATAATATTTCCTCCAGGTTTGCCTGTAGTTGTTTTCAATGCATTTTCACTGCAGGTTTTAGGACTATCATTGCCACCTTTGAAATCTGTTTACACAGATCGTGGTAAGTCTCATTCTCTCATTTTATGAGTCAGGGTTCTTCATTAATTTAGAAAATTGTTTGTTCAATAAAGGCCTATATTATTTGATAATGGTCTCTGAATCCCCTGGATTATGGCAGGGATTTTACTTTGTAATAATCTCCCATGAGAACTGGCCAAACAGCTGTGAAGGCAAGAGAGAGCTACAAGAGGCAATCGTAGTTTTCAAAGCAGAGCAGCAAGAGAGTGAAGCTGGTCAAAATGAATCTTTTTTGCATTTCGCTGGTAAGTTCTTTTATTTGCACCATTTATGTTCTCATTTTAATTTTACTGTGTCAAATAAAAGGAATGAAATTAGGATATATTCTAAACTTCCTATGTGATGATATTAATACACTTAGCATCTCAGAAAGTTCCCATCAAAAAGAATAGTGAGAAAGGATGCTTTCATTAAAGCACTTAAGCCAACTCTACTCAAAAACAAGTAATAAAAAAAACCTGCAACAATTACTATTTATTTAACATTTTGATGCTGAATTTTTAAGTACAATATTCTGGGAACAGTATTTTTGAGAAATAATTTTCTTCTATTTGTTATGAGTATGAGACAAAATTTTGCAAACCCTGCAGCCTTTGTGTTGCTTGCTTTGCTTTGAGACATCCCAGGAATCAAAATTTCTTCTTTGTTCTTTGAGTAATGAATTCCTTTCAATGTTGGCTTGGTTAAACTTCCATGGAGATAGTTTTCTGAGTTGCACCACACTGTAAACGCAAGGTACAATAGATTAATTCAGTCCTGGAGATGTGCTTACTCAAGGGTATAAGCACCTCTCAAATTCTTTTTCACATTATTACTTTTTTTTTCCCCTTAGACTGAAGTGGATCAGTGAAAGTTATCAGGTAGTCATGGATCTGAAAATACTTTATAACTCTAACCTGCAGTTGTGACCATCTGCCAATGCTTAAAAATGGATTTCAAAAATAATTTTATTCATTTCTATCTGTGTTTACAGCAGGGCATTATGTCTATTCATTGGTTTTTCAAGATGTCGATGGGTGATCCCTCTCATTTGGGAAAATAAAATAGCCTAGTTCTGATGTTTGTTTTCTTTCCAAATTGCACATAAGATTAACATAAGCAGTAGAGATGGTGCTGACATACGTTGTAATACCTAAACAGGAGGCATTTTAAACCAAGATAAGGGATTTAATCTTAGAGCATCTTGAAAAATAAAATGCAATTGTGAGTTGTGGGAGGCTGAATCATCGAGTTCTTGTTGCCTATATAGTCCAATTTACAAAATAACTGCCAGCTCTCAACTTTGCTTTGTGCCGTATAAATCTGACGGCAGAAATCCCATTTCAGGTGATTTAAGTGGTATTGTGCATACTTTTCTAGTTGATCTAAAAGAGCTATATGTGGTTTATATGAATATACTTCCCATGGAAATAGGCAGTGTGGCACCAAAGACGATTGCTTTCTGAAATCATTTTGAATGGTAATATAATCAGTATGCTAATGTTTCTATAACATAGCATGGTTCAGCGTGGGTTGACATACGTTCGTAATGCTGCTGCTAAAGACATATAACCATATAATGAGCTTGATTGTCTTCCTCTCTGATATAGGGAAGGGAGCACATACTTAAAAAGGATTGCCTGAAAGTCCTGGCTCATGGACTCAATATGACTGTAACTCTTTTCTGTCTGTTAAAGTTGTCCTTAAGAAGTTACTTGCTCAGAAACATATTTGATTAGACGAAACCATCAAGAACCCTAGTCTTTTGTTGAATCATTGCAAAGTTTATGTTATCAAATTCAATTGCTTTAATAAGAAAATGTGTACAAGGTACTTAAAAAATAAACATTATCTTAGGTGTTTTTTATTCCTTCTTGTGGAATAAATACATAAAATAATTTAGTGTAGGTTCTCAACCAGAGTGTTGTGACACCCTACTGTGCTGTTATAACCTTTGAAAAAGGGGTGGGGTTACAGCTTGCCAGGAATTTATGCAAAATCCAAAATATATTTTATCCATGGCTGTAGGAATGTGAACACATGGGACACTGCATTTAAGAAAAGAGAATAAAAACCACTGGTTTAATGGAAAGATTCTTGAATTTAAAAAAATGAAAAAGTAAATACACTGACCTTTAAATCTCTGGGAAGCAGGTGATTTTAAACATTATGTGTCACATAAAGATTACCACTAAAGAAAGAATGAAAGAGTTAAACATCTCTCATTTAAGTGTAGGGGAAAATTGTAAATCTTTCAGTAAATGGGGTTTTTAAGAGAAATATAAAGGCAGAAACTTAATGAACTACCCATTCTGAACCAAGGATACTATAAATAATCCATTAAAGGTGATTGCTATTATTTTGGATCTATAAACTTGAAATGGGGTCTATCTTTCAAAAGGGAGGCAGAACTATCCTTTTATATATGCTACTCTGACTCCACAATTTTTCTTAGAGTTTTACGTGGTGATGAGGCTTTTAGAAAACTTGCTCATTTGAAGTACACTGATTTTTCTTGTTGAGCTCATCTTACAGTTATTGCGTTTAACATGTCTTTGTAACCCGTGAGGTTACAAAGCAATTATCCCTGCACAATTTCTCCAATAATTTGAAATGCTGCCTCTGTCTTTATTTGGATTCTCTATTCTAACCCATTGGTTCATTTCTATCCCTTTCCTTTTACTCGTTCTTTTAAGTACTTTTTAAAATATTAATAATTCTACTGCCATGTAAGTCTTACTCAGAAGAATACCCTGCTCCCCATTTGTCCTTCTTCAAAGTTTGGACTTCGTCTTTTTTCTATATAAACTTAGGTTCATATTGTCAAATTATATGAATACTTTTGATGGGATTTTGATTGAAATAAATTTGAATTTTACACCATTTTTAGGGGAAATTGACTTCATTAAGTGTTAGGTCTTTTCCTCCACAAACATAGATAATGCTTTATTCAATTCTTTCGTAGCCTTCAATAATATTTTATAATTTCGCCTATGATATCTTGCACAGCTTTTGTTAAATTTATTGTTAGGCGTCTAAGAATTTGGGACGCCATTGTGAATTTTTCTCCAAGTTTGTTGATGCTGATTTAGAGATACATTATTAGCATATTGATATCCAAAAAAAAATTTTTGCTGATCTCGAAGAATTCTGAGACATACTCTGTGGTTTTCTCAGGTTTTCTGTGCAAATAATCTATAAATTATGCCTCTCCTTAGCATTTATATTATTCTCAACTTCTTTATCTTCCATAATATTGAAAAATAGGAATGCTATGATAGCAGTCATCCTACTCTTATTTCCAATGCTCATGTAATTATTCATGAAGAAATTTTTTTTTTTTTTTTTTTTTTTTGAGACGGAGTCTCACTCTGTCGCCCAAGGTGGAGTACAGTGGCCGGATCTCAGCTCACTGCAAGCTCCGCCTCCTGGGTTTACGCCATTCTCCTGCCTCAGCCTCCTGAGTAGCTGGGACTACAGGTGCCCGCCACCTCGCCCGGCTAGTTTTTTGTATTTTTTAGTAGAGACGGGGTTTCACCGGGTTAGCCAGGATGGTCTCGATATCCTGACCTCGTGATCCACCCGTCTCGGCCTCCCAAGGAAATTTTTTTTTAAATAACTCTAACCAGGTTAAGGAAGTCCTGCCTTTTCCCAATTAGCTAAAATTTTGACGTGGGTAAACATTAAAAATTTTCAAGTGCCTTAAACATTTATTGAGATTAACTTCCTTTTAAATATTTTAACCTATATTTAAATATTGAAGCATTGTTACATTTCTATATTACACACTAATTGGTCATAATGTAGTTTTATATGTACTATTTGATTTTGTTGATTTTTTTTAGGATTTAAAAATCTATGTTAATACCTAAAATTGGTCTGTTGTTTTCTTGCATTAATAAGAAAATTCCATCATTTTCTTTTTCTAGAATTCCCATTAATAGTATTTTATCATCTTTTAATATATCTTCCAACCTTTTACCTGTGTGTATCATGTTTTCTATTTATCCTTCTGTGCTGCACCCTAAGTGAACTCAGCATTTTCTAATTCTCTCTTATGAAAGGTCTAGAGTTCAATTTTTGATTATTTAATATAAATTTCTGTGATTATATTATTTATTTTCAAGACTTTGTAATTGTTCTTTGCTCCTATTTAATGATTTCTGTTTCATTTCTGTTTTGTTTTCATCATAAATTATTTCTTTTTAATCGAATATTACTTTTTTATTTAGCTCTGAAGATCATATATATCCTTTCTTAAATTATCTCTCCATCTGTTTTATGATTTTAATTTCATCTGGAAGGAAATGGTTTAGCTTTCTGACCGTCAATTCAGTTGGCTCTCTTTCTCAGCATTTGATCTCTTCATAGTGCTTTGGCTAATTTAGAATGACAACCGTTTTTCTTTCTCTCTTTCTCTTTCTTTCTTTCTTTCCTGGCTTCTTCACCTTGCTTTATCTACTAGTGAGGCAAAAATCTCTCGTCTTCGGGATGCCCCAGTGAAAAACCAGGGCTTGCATTGCTGGTCCAGAGATCTTATTCCAAGCAGATATATGGACTATGACTAATCTAGACACTGAACCATTGGTAGTTTGTTTCATATTCTGTTTTGCTGGCTGTGTTGTTAAATTTTGCTTTTCTGGCCCATACCTTCCTGTAAGCAAGAGCCCTAGCAGCTGTTGACAGAAGCTTTTTTCAGTCCCCTTTTATAGCAGTGGTTGCTACCATAGGCCCTGTATTTCCATCATGGAGTTTGTCTTACGTAGAGGACATCTATTGTATGCTACCCTTTAAGGCTTAAGATCTGCCCAATGCGGCCGGGCGAGGTGGCTCAAGCCTGTAATCCCAGCACTTTGGGAGGCCGAGACGGGCGGATTACAAGGTCAGGAGTTCGAGACCATCCTGGCTAACACGGTAAAACCCCGTCTCTACTAAAAAATACAAAAAACTAGCCGGGCGAGGTGGCGGGCGCCTGTAGTCCCAGCTACTCGGGAGGCTGAGGCAGGAGAACGGCGTAAACCCAGGAGGCGGAGCTTGCAGGGAGCTGAGATACGGCCACTGCACTCCAGCGCGGGCGACAGAGCAAGACTCCGTCTCAAAAAAAAAAAAAAAAAAAAAAAAGATCTGCCCAATGCTGTCTATTTTTGGATGGGAGCTTAATAGGTCTAAAGTTTTAGTTTCACTCACTACTTTGTATTTCTGTTAGGTTTCCCTACATGTTTATGTATTTTAAAGCACTCATAACATACTTAGTTCTTAATCATTTTATCAATAGTTTGTAATGTGCTTGGAACAAGGGTTACTTAAAAGAGGAAACAGCAAATCATATTGGCCGAAAGTTCTAAAGGTAGACAAGGCATCCAATCTTCACTTTGCTTATATGTTAATATACTTAGAACTTTTCAATATGCTAAGTGTATACTGTATACCTCTCTCCTTTAAGACTGCTTCTAGATGATGTCATAACTAGACTAATTATATCTTTTTTAAAAAGTCAATTTGATTAATAAGTTTGCTTTCCAAATATAAAGAAGTTATAATACATTACACAATGATTTTAAATCCAAACTCACGTATTTTAAGTTCATTTTTTCATACAAGGATAAAAATGAATAAATAATATTTTATTGTCTGTGTTCTAAACAGTAATATTAATTCCTTGAATGTACTTGTAAAATATTTTTGCTATTTCAAAACATGCCTTGAATTTATTTTATCCTTATAGCTTCTTGGTAAGGTGAATGAAACTGCTGTGTGTGTGTGTGTGTGTGTTGCACTGTGTATCATTTGTCCTTGATGCTTTTTCATTCTTTCAAATTTTTAAAATTTCTGTAGGTACCTAGTAGGTATATATATTTATGCGGTACATGAGATGACTTGAAACAGACATGCAATGTGAAATAAGCACATCATGGAGAATGGGGTATCAATCTCCACAAGCATTTATCCTTTGAGTTAAAAACATTCCAGTTACACCCTTTAAATTATTTTAAAATGTACAATTAAGTTATTATTGACTATAGTCACCCTATTGTGCTATCAAATAGTAGGTTACATTCATTCTTTCTATTGTTTTGTACCCATTCCCCCCAGAACCCCACTACTCTTCCTAGCCTCTGGTAACCATCCTTCTAATCTCCATGAACACGAGTTCAATTGTTTTGATTTTTAGATTCCACAGATAAGTGAGAATATGCGATGTTTGTCTTTCAGTGACTGAGTTATTTCACTCAACATAATCATCTCCAGTTCTATTTATGTTGTTGCAAATGACTGGATTTCATTCTTTTTTTATGGCTGAACCATACTCCATTGTGTATATGTACCTTATTTTCTTTATCCATTCATCTGTTGATAGACACTTAGGTTGTGTCCAAATCTTAGCTATTGTAACAGTGCTGCAACAAATTTAGGAGTTCAGATATCTGTTTGATATACTGTATATACTGTTTTCCTTTTTGGGAAGTATCTACCCAGCAGTGAGAGTGCTGGATCATATGTTAGCTCAATTTTTCGTTTTTTGGGAAACCTCCAAAGTGTTCTCCATAGTGGTTGTGCTAATTTATATTCCCACCAACAGTGTAATAGGGTTCCTTTTTCTCCACATCTTCACCAGCATTTACTAGTACCTGTCTTTTGGATATGAGCCATTTTAACTAGGCTCAGACAACATCTCATTGTAGTTCTGATTTGAATTTCTCTGATGATCAATGATGTTGAGCACTTTTTCACATGCCTGTTTGCCGTTCATATGTCTTCTTTTGGAAATGTCTATTCAAATTCTTTTGCCCATTTTTTGATCAGACTATTAGACTTTTTCCTATGGAGTTGCTTAAGTTCCACGTATATTCTGGTTATTAATCTCATGTCAGATAGATATTGTGCAAATGTTTTCTCCCATTCTGTGGGTTGTTTCTTACCTTTGTTGATTATATCTTATGTTGTGCAGAAGCTTTTCAACATATGAGACCATTTGTTTCATTTTGCTTTGGTTGCCTATAGTTGTGGGGAATTGCTCAATAAATCCTTTCCCAGACCAATGTCTTGAAGATTTTCTCTAATGTTTTCTTGTAGTTTCATAGTTTGAGGTCTTAGATTTAAGTCTTAAATCCACTTTGATTTTATTTATATATATGGTGATAGATGGGGGCCTAATTTCATTCTTCTGCATTTGAATAGTTTTTCCAGCACTATTTATTGAAGAGACTGTCTTTTCCCCAGTGTATATTCTTAACACCTTTGTCAAAAATGAGTTCACCATAGGTATGCTGATTTGTTTCTGAGTTCTCTATTTTTTACATTGGTCTATGTGTCTGTTTTTATGCCAGTACCATTCTGTTTAGGTTACTATAGCTCTGTAGTCTAATTTGAAGTCAGGTAATGTGATTTATCCAGTTTTGTTCTTTTTGCTTAGAATAGCTTTGACTTTTATGGTCCCATATAAATTTTAGGATTTTTTTTCTATTTCTGTGAAGAATGTCACTGGTATTTTGACTGAGGTTGCATTGAATCTGTAGTTTGCTTTGAGTAGTACGGACATTTTAACAAAATTGTCTTTCATTCCATGAGCCTATATTATTTTTCAATAAATCCATGAATATAAACTATTTTTCAATAAATATTTTCAAATTTTTGATGTCCTTCTCCATTTCTTTCATCAATATCTTATAGCTTTTGTGATAGAGATCTTTCACTTTGGTTAATTCCTAGGGATTTAATTTTATGTGTGGCTAGTGTAAATAGGATTACTTTTTAATTTCCTTTTTATGTTGTTCCCTGTTCTCATAGAAATGCTACTGATATTTGTATGCTGAAATTGTATCTTGCAACATTACTAAATTTGTTTATTAGTTCTAATAGTTTTCCTGTGTAATTTTTAGGGTTTTCCAAATATAATATCATATCATCTGCAAACAAGTATAATTTGACTTTTTTGTTTCCCATTTGGATGCCATGTATATCTTTCCTTGTCTAATTTCCCTAGCTAGGACTTCCAGTACTATGTTGAATAACAGTGGTGAGCCATGTTGTATTCCAGATCTTAGAGGGAAGGCTTTCATCTTTTCCCCAGTCCATATGATACTAGCTGTAGGTCTGTTTATTATGTTGAGGTATGTTCCCTCTAGACTCAGGATTTTTAGGTATTTTTTTTTATCATGAAGGAGTGTCAAATTTTATTAAATGATTTTTTAGTATAAATTTATATAATAATATGGTTTTTAAACTTCATTCTGTTGATATGATGTATCACACTGATTGATTTGAGTATGTTCAACTATCCTTGCATCCCTAGGATAAATCTCACTTGGATGATGAATGATCTTTCTAATATATTGTTGAATTTAGTTTGGTAGTATTTTGTTCAGGAGTTTTGCATCAATATTCATTAGAGATATTGGCCTGTAGTTTGTTTTGTTTGTTTGTTTGTTTTTGATGTGTCTTTGTCTGGTTTTGGTATCAGAGTAATATTGGCTTCATAGAATGAGTTTGGAAGTATTCCCCTCTCCTCCACTTTTTGGAATAGTTTGAGTAAGTTTGGTATTAATTCTTCTTTAAAGGTTTGGTAGAATTCAGAAGTGAAGCTCTCAGGTTCTGAGCTTTTCTTTAGTGGGAGATTTCTTTTTTTATGGCTTTGATGTTGTAACTTGTTATTGGTCTTTTCAGGTTTTGGATTTCCTCTTGGTTCAATCTTGGTACTTTGTATGCATCTAGGAATTTGTCCATTTCTTCTAGATTTTTAAATTTATTGGTGTATAGTTGCTCCTAATAGTCACTAATGATGCTTTGAGTTTCTGCAGTATCAGTTGTAGTGTCCACTTTTTCTTTTCTGATTTTATTTATTTGAACCTTATCCCTTTTTTTTTAGTCTGTCTAAAATTTGTCAGTTTGGTTTAACTTTTCAAAAAAACAACTTTTTGTATCATTAATCTTTTGTATTTTTTTAAAATTTCAATTTCATGTATTTCTGCTCAGACCTTTATTATTTCTTTTCTTCTACTAATTTGGCATTTGGTTGGCTCTTACTTTTCTAGTTCCTTAGGATGCATTGTTAGGTTGTTCATTTGAAGTTATTCCTCTTTTTTGATGTAGTCATTTATAGCTATAAACTTCCCTCTTAGTACTGCCTTTGGTGTATCCCATAGGTTTGGGTATGTTTTGTTTCTATTATCACGTCTTTCAAGAAATTTTCCAATTTCCTTCTTAATCTCTTCCTTGACCACTGGTCACTCAGGAGTGTATTGTTTAATTCTCATGTTGTATAGTTTCCAAAATTCCTATTCTTATTAGTTTTTAGTTTTATTCCATTGTGGTAACAGAAGATGCTTTATATTATTTCAATTTATTTCATGTTTTAATACTTTTTTGTTTTACATATATTTTATTCTTGAGAATGCTACATTTTCTAGGGAAAAGAATGTGTATTCTGCAGCTTTTGGCTGAAATGTTCTGTAAATATCTATTAGATCAACTTACTCTATAGTGAAGATTCAGTCTGATGTTTCTTTGTTGATTTTCTGTCTGGAAGATCTTTCCTAAGCTGAAAATGGGATGTTAAAGTCTCTAGCTATTATTGTATTCAGTCCTATCTCCCTCTTTATCTCTAAAAATATTTCCTTTATTTGCCTAAATACTCCAGTGTTGGGTGTATATATATTTAAAATGTTTATATAATCTTGCTGAATTGATCCCTTTATCATTAAATAGTGACCTTCTTTGCCTCTTACAGATTTTGTGTTGAAATCTATTTTATCTGATATAAGTTTAGTGACTTCTATCCTTTTTTGGTTTTCATTGGCATAGAATATCTTTTTCCATCCCTTTATTTTCTCTCTTTCTGTGTGTGTGTGTGTGTGTGTGTGTGTGTGTATGTGTTTTGAGACAGTGTTTCACTCTGTCACCCAGGGTGGAGTGCAATGGTGTGATCTTGGCTCACTGCAACCTCTGCCTCTTGAGTTCAAGAGATTCTCCTGCCTCAGCCTCCCGAGTAGCTGAGATTACAGGTGTGTGCCATCACACCTGACTACTATTTGTATTTTTAGTAGACATGGGGTTTCACCAGGTTTTTCAGACTGGTCTCAAACTCCTGACCTCAGGTGATCCATCCACCTTGGCCTTTCAAAGTGCTGGGATCACAGGAGTGACCCACCACACCCAGTCCATCTATATGTGTGTTTGTAGTTAAAGTGTGTTTCTTGCAGGGAGCAGATTAATGGGTTATGTTTTTTCATTCATGCAGCCTGTCTATGTCTTTTGATTGGAGATTTTAGTCCATTTAAATTTAATGTTATTATTGATAATTGAGGACTTACTCTTGCCATTTATTACTTGTTTTCTGGTCTTATCTTCCTTCTTTCTCTCCTTCCTGTCTTTCTCTACTGAAGGTAACTTTGTCTGGAGACATGGTTTAGTTTCTTGCTTTTTACTTCTTGTCTTTTCATTGTATGTTTTTCGGTTTGAGTTTATCATGAGGTTTGCAAATATTATGACTCATCATTTTAACCTGCTAACAACTTAACATTATTTGCATAAACAAACAAGCAAAAATAAAACTAACAAAAACTCAATACATTGACACTGTCTCCCTGCTTTTTAACTTTTCATTGCTTCTATTTATGTCTTATTGTGCTGACAGTGTCTTGAAAAGCTGTTGTAGTTATTATTTTTCATTGGTTCATTTTTTAGTCTTCCTACTTAAGAGTAGTTTACACACCACAGTTAAAGTGTTATAATATTCTGTGTATTTCTGTGTACTTACTATTACCAGTGAGTTTTGTACCTTCAGGTGATTATTTATTGCTCATTACTGTCCTTTTCTTTCTGTTTGAAGTACTCCCTTTAGCATTTCTTATAGGACTGGCCTGGCATTGTTGAAATCCCTCAGCTTTTGTTTGTCTGGGAAAGTCTTTATTCCTTCATGTTTGAAAGATATTTTCACCAGATACATTATTCTAGGGTAAAAATTATTTTCCTTAAGCACTTTGAATATGTCATGCTACTCTCTCCTGGCCTGTAAGGTTTCTACTGAAAAGTCTGTTGCCAGACGTATAGGAGCTCCATTGTATATTATTTGTTTCTTTTCTCTTGTGGCTTTTAGAGTTCTTTCTTTATCCTTGACAATTGGGAATTTGATTATTAAATACCTTGAGGTAGTTTTCTTAGGGTTAAATCTGCTTGGTGTTCTATAACCTTCTTGTACTTGGCTACTGATATCTTTCTCTAGGTTTGGGAAGTTCTCTGTCATTATTCTTTTGAATAAACTTTCTACCCCTATCTCTTTACCTACATCCTCTTTAAGGCCAATGACTCTTAGATTTGCCCTTTTGAGGCAATTTTCTAGATCTGGTAGGTGTGCTACATTGTTTTTTGTTCTTTTTTCTTTGTCTCCTCTGACTATGTATTTTAAAATAGCCTGTCTTTAGGCTCACTAATTCTTTCTTCTGCTTATGCATTCTGCTATTAAAGGACTCTGATGCATTTTTCAGCTTCAGGATTTCTGCTTGATTTTTTTTAATCATTTCAATTTATTTGTTAATTTATTGGATAGAATTCTGAATTCCTTCTCTGTGTTATTTTGAATTTCCTTGAGTTTCCTCAACACCTCTATTTCGAATTATCTGAAAGGTCACATATCTCTTTCTCCAAGATTGCTCCCTGATGCCTTATTTAGTTTACTTGGTGAGGTCCTGATTTTCTGGATGGTGTTGATGCTAGTAGACGTTCTTTGGTGTCTGGGCATTAAGGAGTTAAGTATTTATTTTAGTGTTCACTGTCTTGGATTATTCGTAGCTGTCCTTCTTGGGGAGGCTTTCCAGATATTTGAAAGGACTTGTGTTTTGTAATCTAAGCTGTGCCTGCTTTAGGGGATATCCCAAGCCCAGTAGCACTGTGGTTCTTGCAGATCGAAGTACCTCCCTGATGGTTTTCGACCAGATATGGGAGATTCTCTGGATTACCAGTCAGAAACTCTTGTTCTCTTTTATGACTTTCTCCAAAACATACAGAGTCTCCCTCTGTGTTATGAGTTACTGGAAGCTGGAGGTGGAGTGACAGTGGCACCCCTGTAGCTACCACTACTGTGACTGTGCTGGGTCAGACCTGAAGCCAGCACAGCACTGGGTCTTGCCCGAGGCCTGCTATAACCACCCCCTAGCTACTGCCTGTGTTCACTCAAAGCACTCGGGCTCTACAGTTAGCAGGGGGCAAATCCAGTCATGCCTCTGTCCTTCCCTTCAGGGCACTGAGGGCCCCCAGGTCCTGGGTGAGTCCAGAAGTGCAGTCCAGGAGTCAGGGACTAGAGTCTGAAACCTTAAAAGTCTACCTGGTGTTCTATTGTATTACAGCTGAGCTGACACTCAAACCACACCATCCTTCCCACTCTTCTGTCCAGTTTTTAAAGACAGAGGAGCCTCACTCTGTAGCCACATCACCCTAGGTACAAGGAGTACTGTGAGACTACCACATGTGTTCTCTTAAGGCTCAAGGTCTCTTAATCAGCTTTTTGTGAGTGCTACCTGGCCTGGGACTTACCTTGCAGGGCACTGGAGTCCCCTTTGGCCCAGGGCATGTCCAGAAATGCCATCCAAGCATACAGTCCTGGAATAAGAGACTACAAGAGCCCAGTCGGTGCTCTACCCCCATGTGGCTGTGCTGATACCTAAGATTCAAGATAAGGTCCCCTTTGCATTTCCCTCTGATTTTCTCAAACAGAAGCAGTTTTGCTCTGTAGCCACCACAGCCAGAGTATCTGGGTATCACTGCTGGCTATTCAGGGCCCAAGTGCTCTTCAGTTAGCAGGTAATGAATACTGCCAGGACTGAATCCTTTCCTTCAGGGCGGCGGTTTCCTTCTGGCCTAGGGTTGCCTAGAAATGTCATCTGGGAGCTAGGGCCCAGAGAGGGGGTACCTTATGACTCTCACCAGTGCCCTATTATGCTGTGGCTGAGCTGGTACCCTAGATGCAAGACAAAGGCCTCCCTACACTTCCTTCTCTCCTCAAGCAGAAGGAAGGGGTCTCTTTTGGAGCCTCAAGCTATGCAACTTGAGGTTAGGGGCAGGGTGATGCCTGCACTCCTTTGGCTGCCCCAACCGGTGTCTCAGTGTGTCACATGCCCCCTCAGTCTACAGTCTCTGAGCTTAGTTCACACTGGGATGCCCACAGGAGTTGCAGTCCTTGTGTCCTAGACTGCCTTTTGAGTTTACTGGAGACACAGAGTGCTGTAGCCGTGGGTGGCAAGGTTTGCAGGCACTCAAGTTTGGACCATTGCAATCGGAGATTCCCTTCTGGCTAGGGCTGGTTTAAATGCTCCCTCTATGGCTGGGCATCAACTGAGTTTGGTCTGGGTTTTTTTATTCTCTAACAGGACAGCACTAAGTTCAATGCCTCACAATGGCTGTGTTCTCCCTTCCCCAGAGCCCAGAGATGCTCTCCACACCAGGCCGCAGATGCCACGGTAGGGGAGGAGTGGCGTCAGAGATTCGGGACTGTTTTTTCTATCTCTTCAGTGCCTCTTTTAGTGATTTGATGTTAAAACCAGGTACTAGGAGTGCTCACCTGAATTTTGATTCTTATGAGGGGGTAGTTTCTCTGTGTAGATAGTTGCTAACTTGGGGTCCTTGCTGTGGGGAAACGATCACCGGAACTTTCTATTCTGTCATCTTGCTTCGCGTCCTCTGCCCTAGAAACTGCTACTTTACAGTTGAGAAAACTAAGATCAGCAGATTGTATTTCTTATAAAAGGAGGTGGTACCAATTAGAGACATACATGTAACTCAAATCTGTGACCAACACAGTTTATTGGTGTCTCAAATAGGCATTTATTTAGTTTTTCGAACTTCATGTCTTCAACATACCTCTTGAGGAATTCCCTCATTGTGTGCCTGCCTCTGCAACACTTAGACTCTTGTTTAAATTCTTGGCTCTGTAATAATGGTGGGAACAATAATTCCTGGCTGGGTAATAATTCCTGGCTTTACTGTATTGTTCACTGTTGAAAATTAGCATCTTGTAAACTCTTAATCATATCCCCAGGATAATTTAAATAAAGTACTATAAAAAGGTGGGTGGATAAATTAGGTATCTTTTCAAGGAAAATTATTATTCTGTTATACCTTGACTCATACATCTCCCTGTTGCAGGAAGGCTCTATGGATAGCTTATATGAGCCGATCCCAGAGCAACAAGCTAACCAAGAAAACAAGTCTAGTAGAACTGATTCTCCTATCCCACCCTTCGGAGAGAGTGAACAAACACCGAACAGTCTCTTCATGGTGAGTGAAGCATTAACTGGAGTGGATTTTTTTTTCTCTATTATAGATCTAGAATCTCTTGCCTAATGATACCTGTTAATGCAGCAAAAATTCACTATTCTCAGAAGGTTATTCCTTTAGTTTTTGATTTTCTCTTTCTTGTTGTCTTTTTTATGATTTTGGCTTATTAAAATGACCACCATTTATTGAATGTGCACTGGATGATTATATAAGTTAACTTAATCCTCAAAGCTACCTTATGACTATAAATAATTATATCATTTTCTAGATCTGGGAGTTGCAAGAAAGAAAGGCAAGATAAGATACTAAAGGCTATAAACTATTAAGTGTTAAAGTTGGCATTTAAACAAATGTATATCTGAATCAGTAGTTTCTGGCAAACCAGGTGGTGGTTGCAAGGGAGACCTAGATTGATAGCATTTGTCAATTTCCACCGTGTAAATGCTCCACCATGGCCAATTTCAAGCTACCCATAGTTTAACTACAGGTTTGCAGTATCTGAATATTTAGTTAATAATTATCTCAAGTGCTGATTCTGGCACATCACTGGCTGCTTTCAAAGTTTATGCTCTAACCACTGTAATAAACTGTTTCTTGAATTTATGGATACACACCATCATTTCTAAAAGGTAAGTGTTAGAAAAATGCAAATGCAAATTGTTTTGTGAATTATCTTTAAAATTGCTAGAGATAGAGTTCTCTGCATTACACAGAATCGTACCTGTCCCTGTTCAACAGTGCTGGCTATCCTAACTCTTAGGCAATTGACCTGTATTTAAAATACAGTCGACCCTTGAACAACATGGATTCAAGCTGTGCAGGTCCACTTATACACAGATTTTCTTTTGCCTCTGCCACAACTGCTCCGATTCCTCCTCCTCCTCAGCCTACTCAGTGTGAAGATGACAGGAATAGAGACCTTTATGATGATCCACTTCCACGTAGTGAATAATAAATGTGTTTTCTCTCACTCTTGTTCTTATTAACATTTTCTTTTCTCTAGCTTACTTACTTGTAAGAATACAGTATGTAATACATATAACATACAACAGGTGTATTGATTGACTATTGATGTTATCAGTAAGTCTTCCAGTCAACAGTAGGCTATTAGTAAAGTTTTTTGGGAGTCAAAAGTTATATGAACATTTTGTACTACATGGGGCGTCAGCAACCCTAACCTCCATGTTGTTGAAGTCAACTATAATTTAATACATATGAACTTATTTTACATTTGTTGTGGCTTAGGAAAATATAAAACAGCCTATGTCTACTACAGAAAAAGAGCATCCGTATACTTACAGATTTAGATGTCACTTCCTGTCCTTATAATCACACTTTTCCGGTTAACACACAAAAAATCATTTTTTCAGTGCCTTATTTTTGTAAGGTAATATATGTATACATGAAATTATGTATGTTTATTCTCACAACAATTTTAGAGAGATTTAGAAAGGTGCAAAAGGTTAGATAACTTGTCCACTCAAAAAGA
Source organism: Macaca mulatta (assembly GCF_049350105.2). Classification (NCBI taxonomy): domain Eukaryota; kingdom Metazoa; phylum Chordata; class Mammalia; order Primates; family Cercopithecidae; genus Macaca; species Macaca mulatta. Next base: position 33,074,380 of record NC_133408.1, read on the forward strand.
GGATGCACCAGGATTCAAACTCAGAGCTTTTTTGCTTCAGAGAAAGGGTAACAGCAAATTACTTTTAAGTTTTGCACTTACCTTCACACATACCTATTTTGTTCTTTGGGTATATTAAAAACGGCTTATTACCATAGCTTCCAAAGTTTTGGCTTCTTGAAAGCTTGGAGCAATTAGAAAGCAATGTTGGAAAGCAAACTTAATAATAAATCTCAGTAACATAAAAATAATACAAAAATATTTTTTAATTCAGCGGAAACTCTTCCCTTAAATTTACACCTTTTTGAACGTCCCTAAGATGCTGGTATTGCTAGATATGCAAAAGAGGGAGCAATAATACTTTGCACATATTAATGTGAGAGAGATAAACCATTCACATGGAGGCTGTGAATTGACATTGCAAATTGTTCATAAGCATTTTCACCCCATAATTAAAAAGAAAAATCGAATAGGTTGAAGAGCCTGAAGATATTTCCTTAAATGTGTGAGTTTAGTAAACATGCATAAAAATTGAACCATTTCATGGCCAACTAGTCTACTAAAATTTTTTCAATCTTCATTTATATTGCAAAAGAAGACGAGAATGATAAAAACATGATTTCAATTGCTATAGCTCTGTCTCTCTCTGTAATTTCTCAGCATTTAATTAAAAATATATGTATACATACAAACATATACGTATGTATACATGCATACTGAAAAGTCAGTTCAACCCTTGATTTCACCTTTTAGTTGTTGAATTATGCCATTCCGATCAAATTATTATTAACACTTATTATATTCCTAATGAAAATTATTTCACAACTTAGATGAATAAAGTCATTTTTTTAAATAATTAAATCAAAAGATTTTAAGTACCTGCTTTCTTAGTATCCCCAGTTAATGGTTTGGAGCTTTCCTAAATTTCCTTCTCAGCCTTTGAGGAATAGATTTTTTTCTTTTTCTCCTGGTATTGGCACTTCCTTCCCCCATCTTGATGTAAGAAAAAAAAGTTTCGGACCTAACTTAACAGTACCAGAAACAAATATTATTCCATTTGGACTCATTCTTCAGACATACACTGAAATCACCCTAAAGCTAATGGAGTTCTGGCTCAAGCTCCCAGTCCTCAATCCGGGTATTTGTAACCTTTCCAGAGAAGACAGGTACTCCCAGAATCTCTAGAACCAACCTGACAATACATCTATTTGTTATGGAGGAAACTATAGCCCATAATAAAAATAATGTCAGTTGCCACATGAATTGAAAAGGAAAATCAAAATGAGAGAAGAATCCTTGGTTTCCCTTATAAAATATATTATTTATTCATACACACTAGGAATTTTACCCTTTGGATATCACGACTTTGAACATAGTGGGAGTCCCATAGATGAACATAAGATCATCAATATTCTCAAAGGAGATGATCCAGTGTAGCTCATATGTATCATTATGGGTAGTAGAGGCATTGAACAGAAAGAGGTTTATTCGGGAGTTTTAAATGAAGAATATCATACATCATCATAAATATCTAGTTTGTATTTTAATTGCAATTTCAGGAAGGATTGATAATGGATGGCTTGTCCAAAGAGAAACCAGTTTAAGATATGGGACATTATTAAATGTTTAAAAGAGAAATAATAAGTGACCCACTTGCAGTATATTAGGAAAGGCATAAGTGTTGGAGGACAACTGCCAAAAACTAGCGGGAGTGAACAAGCATGCGGCTAAGTAAATGTGCTGAAAAAAAAAAATAAGCTAACATATTAGCCTAAGGACTGATCAATCCATAATGTTATTTTAAAAGTAGCCTGTAACTGCTTGATTCTGTATCTATTTTAGTTCCTCCTTATGTCTGAAGCTAAATAAGTATTTGAATTAGAAAAAGTGAGAATGCTACGGTTCGAATGTTTCTCTTAAAAAGTTCATGTGTTGGAATTTAAACCCCCAGTGCAATCATACTGACAGGTGGGGTCTTTAAGAAGCAATTAATAGATCATGAGAGCTCTAACCTACAAATGGATGAATGTCGTTATCGTCAGAGTAAGTTTGTTATCGAGGGTAGGTTTGTCATAAAAGCCAAGTTTGGCCCTCTCTTGTTCTCTTTGTTTTGCCCTCTCTTGCTTGCCCTTTTGCTTTCTGCCATGGAATGACACAGTAAGAAGGTCCTCATGAGATGTGGCCCCTCTGTTTTGGACTTCTCAGCTTCCAGAACTGTGATCCAATAAATTCCTGTTTGCTATAAATTACCCAGTCTCAGGTATTCTGTTATAGCAACACAAAACAGATTAAGACAGAGAACATAAAATGTTTGTATCTCTGCCAATTTGGGGTTAACTGGATCAAGTCTGAATTATCTGACTTGCTGTCTATATTGATTGAAGCAAACAAATAATTGTCAGTTTTCCACTTCATTTTGTATCTCATAAATTGATAGAAAACTTGAGCCTTTTAAAAAATGTGCTTAAATGTGGGTCAAAGGCAATGCTCCTATTATTCATATCTTGTGCATAGTTGTCATTCAATAAATATTTGTAAGCTAAATAAATGGATCAGTGAAGGTTCATTACTCAAGCTAAAGAAAGTCTTAATAATAATGGAGAGCCAATGATGCAGCAGATGAAATTGTCAGCTTTGGAGTTGAGCAGTTATGGATTCTCTTTCTAGTTCTGTCGCTTAGAAGGTATATGACCTTGGAAAGTTGCTTAAAGTCTTGCAGTCTCCGTTTCCTTACACTGTAGAACAAGGTGAGTAATGTTCTGTATAAATTTGCCAAATTCAATTGTAGAAAACAGAAGCAACTCTTGCTACTAGAAGCAGGCAGGATTTAGCATAGAAGTTAGAGAACCCTCAGAAGGGCTGATTTTTATACTCTAGAGCAGGGACTGAAAATCATAGCCTGAGGCAGCCTGTAATTGTATCATGCATGAACTAAAAATGGCTTTTATATTTTTAAAAGTATCTTTAAAAACAGAAACAAAAATAAAGGAGACAATAGAATGCAATAGAAACTGTGTCTCACAAACCTAAAATATTTCTATCTGACTTTTCACAGAAAAAGTGTGCTAACCCCTGCCCTAGAGCTACAGGGTACAACCTCTGGTGGCAACTGAGTACTTGAAAAGTGGCTAGTGCAAATGCAGATGGACAACAGGCGTAAAATATATAACGTATTCTAAAGACTTCATATAAAAAATGAGTAAAATATAGGTTATTAATAATTTTGTAACGATGATTTGATGAAGTGATAGTATTTGATATATTTTAGATAAAAAGGAAATTTTTTTTGTTTTGTTTTGTTTGGAGACAGAGTCTCGCTCTGTCGCCCAGGCTGGAGTGCAGTGGCGCCATCTCAGCTCACTGCAAGCTCCGCCTCCCGGGTTCTGGCCATTCTCCTGCCTCAGCCTCCCGAGTAGCTGGGACTACAGGCGCCCGCCACCTCGCCCGGCTAGTTTTTTGTATTTTTTAGTAGAGACAGGGTTTCGCCGTGTTAGCCAGGATGGTCTCGATCTGCTGACCTCGTGATCCGCCCGTCTCGGCCTCCCAAAGTGCTGGGATTACAGGCTTGAGCCACTGCGTCCGGCCTGATAAAAAGGAAATTTTACTCATTTCCTTTAACATGGCTACTGGAGGTGACCTCCACTTTCACATCCCACTTTCCAAATTTCACATGGATGCATATAATCTGCCAAGTCTAAATCATATCTGCTATCCAAGCTTTGCGGGAATGTATATAATGTGGTTTTTAGCCTTCTGGTTTTTGCATAGAGAAAGACACACCAGAAGGTACATGGGGGAATGTTAAGGGGAATTCTACTATGTCCACCACTCTCCCCTCGCAGGGTCTTTAATCCTTATTGTAAGTGGTGTCACTACACTCTAACCAAAACACACACATACACAAACAGTGCCGTCTCACCACTGGAACGCCTTTGCAGTGTATGTGAAGGATGTTTGCCTTTCAGAAGGTGACTCTCCTTTGTCTCTAGAGAATATAATTTGTGTTAAGCTGGTCCCAGGCACAGTTTTATGATAACATTTAAAATGAGTTGGATATAACAATCCCTCCGCAATACTTGGGTCCTGTAAACTATTAATAGATTAAGACCTTTTTTTTTTCCCCCCAGTTAATATACAGATAGATGACCAAAGAAAGCAAGATTATTTAATCACATTATTTTAGAGAATAAATCACAAACAAAGGAGTTGATACACAAAATTGCTGCTGCATCTTCAAGCAGATGACATTCTCAATAGCAGCTAAGTTTAAGGATTACCTGAAGACAGATACCCAAACCCCGTCTTGGAGCTATTACAATTACAGCAGCCCTGTCCATTGGAAATATAATGTGACTCACACATTTTAGTTATTCTGGTTGTCAAAATAAAATGTTTTAAAAAGAGAGACAGGTTAAATTAATTTTAATAATATATCAAATTAAGCCAATATATCTAAAGTATTATCATTTCAACATGTAATTAATACAAAATTAATGAGATTTTTGTATTCTTGTTTCTAAACTAACACTGAAATCTGATGTGTATTTTATAGTAAAGAGCACATTTCAGTTCAGATGCTGAAACTTCAGTGGTTAAAGTGCAATCAGTTCCAGCGAAACAATCTCACCTTTGGTTTTAAATTAAAATTAAATTAAATTAAAATTCACTTTCTAAGTTGTATCAGCCACATATTAAGTACTCAATAGCCACTTGAGACTATGGATGACTGCCATATTGGACAAGGTAGGACTGAAGGCTTGAAATTGCTGATGGTGCAGAGGCATAAAAGTAACCAGAAAATATCAATTCTCCACTTCACTTAGGGAAGTATAGATGTTAAAGTATAAAAATGTTTGATGATAGGCAATTAGTTATATACTTTTCGAAAGAGCATAGATGTTAAAATATAACAATACTTGATAATAAAACAGTTACACACTTTTTGTTTGTTTGTTTGTTTGAGACAGAGTCTCGCTCTGTCGCGCAGGCTGGAGTGCAGTGGCGCGATCTCGGCTCACTGCAAGCTCCACCTCCCGGCTTCAAGCGATTTCCCCGCCCCAGCCCCACCCCACACCTCGGCCTCCCCAGTAGTTGGGACTACAGGTGTGCACCACCATGCCCTGCTAATTTTTTGTATTTTAATAGAGACAGGGTTTCACCATGTTGGCCAGGATGGTCTCAATCTCCTGATCTCGTGGCCTCGTGATCCGCCCGCCTCGGCCTCCTAAAGTCCTGGGATTACAAGCGTGAGCCACTGCGCCCGGCCAGTTACACACTTAGAGATAAAATTATAGGAAACACATCAGTTTACCAATGAGGAAGCTGAGATTAGTGACTTGACTGCAGTGACAGATGGAGTCTAGGCTGGAGTTCTGGATCCCAAATAGTAGTCCTGTTTTTTTGGTTTCTCTGCCACAAGCGTAGCGTGTGTGGCGGCAGTGCGGTGGGGGGTTACGTGCATGTACGTGTACACAAGAGTGAGAGAGATCAAGAGGGGAGGATTAGGCCGGGCGCGGTGGCTCAAGCCTGTAATCCCAGCACTTTGGGAGGTCGAGACGGGCGGATCACGAGGTCAGGAGATCGAGACCATCCTGGCTAACCCAGTGAAATCCCGTCTCTACTAAAAAAATACAAAAAACTAGCCAGGCGCGGTGGCGGCGCCTGGGAGGCTGAGGCAGGAGAATGGTGGGAACCCGGGAGGCGGAGCTTGCAGTGAGCTGAGATCACGCCACTGCACTCCAGCCTGGGCGACAGAGTGAAACTCCGTCTCACAAAAAAAAAAAAAAAAAAAAAAAAAAAAAAAAAAAAAAAAAAAGGGAGGGGGATGATTAGAAGAGTGTCTTTTTGGGAGATGAGGAGTGAGGAAGAGGAAACGTTGGTAGGAAAAATAACCCAACCTTATAATATACGTGCTAAATATATTCTGATATCTAGAGAACATAGTGAAAAGAACTTGAGATGGGTGAATAGACTTACATTTTATTCCTGCTCTCAGACTGGGAGCTGTGTCTTTGGGAATGTGATTGAACTTCTCTCACCCTAAGTTTTCTGAGCAATAGAATATGGATAAAAATTTCTGTCTCTTGCAGAAAACCAAACACCGCATGTTCTCACTCATAGGTGGGAATTGAACAATGAGATCACTTGGACACAGGGCAGGGAACATCACACACCAGGGCCTGTCGGGGAGTGGGGGCCTGGGGGAGGGACAGCATTGGGAGAAATACCTAATGTAAATGATGAGCTGATGGGTGCAGCAAACCAACATGGCACATGTATACCTATGTGACAAACCTGCACATTGTGCACATGTACTCTAGAACTTAAAGTATAAGAAAAAAAACAAAAATCTGTCTCCTGGCTTACAGTGAGCATCAAATGTTGTAACCCACTTTAAGCACCTGGTATGGTGCATGTTAATGATCATCACCTTTCCTTCTGCAAACCGCCACACCAGGGCACAGCAATCTTTTAATTTAGTATCCTTGATTAAATGACTTTAAGTCAAACTCTCACTTAATCTTGGATGTTATTTTAAAATAACTGCTTAAAATAATTTGTAATCAATGCTTCTTATCTAAAAGTATTGATTTTTACCGGACAAGAAGAAGCAACAGGATTTATTGTTGATGTGCATTAGAAAACCCAAGATTTTAATCTCCACAAATCGCCTCAAACACCTGGGTGTAGTGCAGTGTTTGACAATTCAGCCTTAGATTTCCCACCAAATGTAGACAGCTGTAAACAAGAACATCTATAATAGTGGTATTTTTTCACCTACTAATTCAAATTTCAGGGTTTTCTTTTCCTTTTAATTTTTTTTTTTTTTTTTTTTTTTTTTTTTTTTGAGATGGAGTCTTGCTCTGTCGCCCAGGCTGGGGTGCAGTGACCGGATCTCAGCTCACTGCAAGCTCCACCTCCTGGGTTCCGGCCATTCTCCTGCCTCAGCCTCCCGAGTAGCTGGGACTACAGGCGCCCGCCACCTCGCCCGGCTAGTTTTTTGTATTTTTTAGTAGATATGGGGTTTCACCGTGTTAGCCAGGATGTTCTTGATCTCCTGACCTCGTGATCCACCCGTCTCAGCCTCCCAAAGTGCTGGGATTACAGGCTTGAGCCACCGCACCCGGCCTAATTTTTTTTAAAATTTTTTTCACTTTAAGTTCCGGGATACAAATGCAGAACGTGCAGGGTTGTTACATAGGTACATGTGTGCCATGGTGTTTTGCTGCACCTATCAACCTGCCATCTAGGTGTTAAGTCCCACATGCATTAGCTATTTGTCCTGATGCTCTCCCTCCCCTAGCCATTGCACCCTAACAGGCCCTGGTGTGTGTTGTTCCCCTCCCTGTGTCCATGTGTTCTCATTGTTCAACTCCCATTTATGAGTGAGAACATGTGGTGTTTGGTTTTCTGTTCCTGTGTTAGTTTGCTGAGGATAATGGCTTCCGGCTTCATCCATGTCCCTGCAAAGGACGTGATCTCATTCCTTTTTACGGCTGCCTAGTATTTCATGGTGTATATGTACCACATTTTCTTTTCCAGTCTATCATTGATGGGCATTTAGGTTGGTTCCATGTCTTTGCTATTGTGAATAGTGCTGCAGTAAACATAAGTGTGCATGTATCTTTATAATAGAATGATTTATATTCCTTTGGGTATATACCCAGTAATGGGATATGTGAGTCAAATGGTATTTCTGGGTCAAATGGTATTTCTGGTTCCAGATCCTTGATGTATCACCACACTGTCTTTCACAATGGATGAACTAATTCACATTTCCGCTAACAGTGTAACAGCATTCGTATTTCTCCACATCCTCTCCAGCATCTGTTGTTTCTTGATTTTTTAATAATCACCATCTGACTGGCATGAGATGGTATCTCATTGTGGTTTTGATTTGCATTTCTCTAATGATCAGTGATGTTGAGCTTTTCCTCGTGTTTGTTGGCTGCATAAATATCTTCTTTTGAGAAGTATCTGTTCATCTCCTTTGCCCACTTTTTAATGGGGCTTTTTTCTTTTTTTCTTGGAAATTTGTTTAAGTTCCTTGTAAATTCTGGATATCAGACCTTTGTCGCGTGGTAGATTGCAAAATTTTCTCCCATTCTGTAGATTGCCTTTTCACGCTGATGATAGTTTCTTTTGCTGTGCGGAAGCTCTTTAGTTTAATTAGATCCCATTTGTCAATTTTAGCTTTTGTTGCAATTGCTTTTGGTGATTTCATCATAAAATCTTTGCCCATGCCTATGTTCTGAATGATATTGCCTACGTTTTCTTCTAGGGTTTTTTTTTTTATAGTTTTGGGTTTTTAAATTTAAGTCTTTAATCCATCTTGAGTTAATTTTTGTATAAGGTGTAAGAAAGGGGTCCAGTTTCAGTTTTCTGCATATAGTTAGCCAGTTTTCCCAGCACCATTTATTAAATAGGGATGATAATAATAAAATTAAATATTTTAAAAATCCAAGTTTAATTTTTTATATACTTACTCATCAACATTTTGTACTGATAAAAGTCACTGGAAAAATTGATTAAAACATTCCCAGCTACTAGATGTTAATGAAAAAGTAATATAGCAGATTCAAGCATAGTTTTAAAGACAAACAATATGATATGCGTCTAACAGTTGGTTAGAGCTCAGCACTAATGAGGCCAAGGTCAGGGGTTAATCCCCTCATGGCTAGTTAGTTTTGTTCTATTTCATAGCCAATGGCAGCATCCATGACTTCAGATAGCTGACTTGGATATGCATGCTATTGATCATTAGGGAGTCTGGGCTGAAGGATAGAGGGCACCAACAGAAAACCATTGCCCATTATGGGAAGAACAACTGAAGGGTAGAACTACCCTGCTCCATTTGTCCATGAAGATTTTCTTTTGCTCTAATCAGTATTAGGCCACCAGGTATAATTCTCCACTTTCAGCTTGGGATAACTTATCAGACAATAGTAAGAGCATTAAAATAGAAAACTGAGCTCTCCTTCTGGCTTGGTTTCTAAATAGAACTTGATTAAGTCATTACCCAATCCAGAACCCAGTTTTTACCTCTAAAAACTAACAGAGTTAGACCAGATGTTTTTTAAGGTCCTTTGCTGCACTAAAATGGCTCTATAAATACATTTAAGATTTTTTTTGGAGTGGAGGGTTGTCCAACATTAAACTCTATTACCTTCCTTTTGGTACTGCAGAAGGCAAAACTTTAAGAGGACCTCAATGAACCCCACTGTATTAATCAGGGTTCTCTAGAGAAACAGAACTAATAGGGTGTGCATGGTGTGTGTGTGTATGTGTGTGTGTGTGTGTGTGTGTGTGTGGAGAGAGAGAGAGAGAGAGAGAAAGCAACATCTAGACTGGTGTTTCACTAAATATCTGGGTACTGTGGCCTAGCCATGTTGACACATAAAATAAACTAACCATAACATCTGCCTTTTGGTATTTATGTCCTTGTGTAATCTTCATCCTTGCATGTTACTTGATTCCAATAGAGAAGGGCAAAGGTGACAGGAAGTCACTTCTGTGGTTAGCATATAAAAGACTTGCTAGCAGGCTGCCTCTGTTGCTTTCTTGTTTTGCACACTATGATGAAGCCAGATTCCACTCCACGTGGAAGAGACACGCATGATAAGGAACTAGGAAAGGCATTCAGTCTATAGCCAACAATGAAGTAAGGCCTCCAGCCCAACAGCCTTCAGGAAATTGAATGCTGCCAACAATCACTGAGTAAAATTAAAGGAGAATCCTTTCCCTAGCTGAACCATCAGATGAAACCTTAGACCTTTGGGCCAACAATTGATTACAATCCTGTGAGTGACCATGGAATAGAGAACTCATCTAAGTCAGGCCCATATTCTTAACCCACAGAAACTCTGAGATAATAAATGTGTATTTTTTAAGCCATTAAATTTGGGAGTAATTTGTTGCACAACAATAAATAACTGATACAGGAACTAAAATTAATGTGACAAGATATTGATCACGGTTATTTGCAGATAAACAAATGAATGCTAGTTAATTTAAGCAGAAAGGAATATACTACAGGTTATAGAAAGCCCAGAATTATTGGGAACTGAAAACACATACTCTAAGCTTGCAGGAATTACGCCGAGAAGGCACACTATAAACCAGCCACCAAAGATTGCTGCTGCTTCTATCACAGTCAGGAAGTGGCCAAATCCAGAAGCTACTACCACAATGGCTGGCTCCAGAACCACACTCTCTCCACTGAAGTTTGTGACCTTAAAAATAGATGCACACACCTTGCTGTTTCCCTATGTTAGTCAGGTTTTGTATCAGTGTCTCAAGTTAGCATCTGTGATACATATGACCTAAACAACATACCTTATTCTAGTAGCAAGAGAAGTTAGAAAATGTGTTTCTTTCCTTCTTTCCTTTCCTTTTTTCCTTCTTTCCTTCCTTCCTTCCTTCCTTCCTTCCTTCCTTCCTTTCTTCCTTCCTTCTTCCTTTTTTCTTCCTACTTCTCTTTTCTCCTCTCTTCCTCTTCTTATTCCTTCTTCTACACATTGATTTTCAGATCAATGAAAGACAGATGTCCACTTCAGCAAGAAAATATATATTCAAAATATCTAGAGAGTAACATAAGTAACTGTGATTAAATTCTGATTTATAAGTATCAAGCCTAACTTCTATAAGAATCCCCAGAAGGAATTCCTAAAAATAATGCAATACAGTAATTAGAAGCACAAGATTTGGGGGAGGAAGTCAAACAAACATTATAAAAATCCCATCTTGGGTGGGGCACAGTGGCTCTCGCCTGTAATCCCAGCACCTTGGGAGGCGGAGGTGGGCAGATCACAAAGTCAGGAGTTTGAGACCAGTCTGGCCAATATGGTGAAACCCTGTCTCTATTAAAAATACAAAAAATTAGCCAGGTGTGGTGGTGGGCACCTGTAATCCCAGCTACTCAGGAGGCTGAGGCAGGAGTATGGCGTGAACCTGGGAAGCAGAGCTTGAAGTGAGCTGAGATCCTGCCACTGCACTCCAGCCTGGGTGACAGAACAAGACTCTGTTTCAAAGAAAAAAAAAATCCCATCTTGGACAAGTTCCTAAAACTCTTTACGCCCTTGTTTCTTCTCCTATAAAATGAGAAAACTATTTGTTACTTAATTATCAGGTGAGAATAAAAAGTGACAACGTATTTTATACTTTTAGCTAGAAGACTCAGACAAAGTAAATGATCAATAATCAGTGTTAACTCTAAGTACATAACTGTGGTTCGTAGTTTAATGGTACAAGTCCTGTGAAGAACGTGAGATTTAAGGTCAGCTTAAAAAGGAAGAACTAGAGGTAAAAATGACGAAAGAGAGGTGTTTAAGATGTTATCACTGCACAGTGTCCCAGAACCTTTCAAAAAAGGTCTTAAAAAACCACTTAGAGTCTAGTGTCTTATAAATGGGTAAATGGACACATTGAAATGTGACATGTCATCTTAGAATAGGTGAGTAATGGAGAAGTCAAAGTAGGTGACTCCCAAGTTGGTATTCTAACCACTTAACTGCATTTCTTACTTGACTTAAACTATTAAAATTGAGAGTTTTTTGTTCTGTCTTATATTATCATCAGCATTGACATAGCTATTAATAATATAGACACTAAAGGAAGAAAATGAGATTAACAATGGCATCCATCAGCTAGGTCTTCATCAAACTATGAACAAGAGGAGTCAATGTCAAAACAGTGCACGTAATCCTTTTCTTGACTTTGAGATTGTATAATGACTCATAACAAGCCAATATGTAAAACATAGATTATGTTGACTAAAAAGGCTGCACTTTTCCTTCATTTTTATTGTTTCCTGTTATATCTATGATTACATACAGCTGTTCTTCTGCCACCAATTCATACATGAACACCTTTTGGTAGTTTTAATTGGTTTCCTCCCGTAAATAGAGACTTATGTTAAAATAAAATGAAATCAATAGATTAAGGTTAATTGTGCTCTGTTCTTTTTTTTATTTCCTAGGCTTACGGGAGAACTACTAATTGAATCTGATGAAAGCCATGGTTATCTCTTTAATCATTTAAAAAAAAAAAGCTGTAAAGCAAAAAAGCCCATTCCTACTTTAATTTTCTCTTAAAAGCATTTGTCATCACTACTGACATTGGACTGAACTACTATAGATCAGGAACCATGGATTGTTTCTACAGAAAGGGATTTTAAAATTCTTGTTCATCAGCCTTGGTTTTATACATGGATACCTGATTGAGCTCTGAGAGGGTTCCTGGGTCTTGCCCAGTTTAGTAGCAGCCCTGGGAGAGCAAGCCAGGTTCTGGAACAAGCCAGGTTCTGGGGTACCAGTTCAGTGCTTTTCCATTGCAAAGATGGAATTTGACATTTTCACCCATCGGATTTCCTATCACATTTTTGTGCAAGTTTGTGTGTCTTGCTCTTGTTTCATTCGTGGCTATGAAGATTAAAGAAGATAATAGGTGGCAGGAAACATGGCACTTAGTAAACATTAGTTGTTCTTTCCTTTTCTAAAACCTTGTGTAAATATAATTTTATAAATCACATTTAAGGACGCTTAAGAGAGCTCTGTTTTAAGACATCTGGAAGGGAATCTTTTTGAAAAGGAGGAATCTTTTATAATGCAAATAGCCATCCCCTAGGTAACCTGTTTTGCCATCCTGGATATTTATAGTGCTCTGAGAAGAGTTTGTTGCTTTAGGATTGATATAAAGCTCTCTTCGCACACTAGTAGACACATGGCAAAGTTCGTGCAATTTGCCAGCTCTCTTCCTGATGGATTATGGCCGCTGTGCATTCTCCAGGCACTATAAGCTACAGGACCTGCCCTGCGATGAGAGGCTGTGTGTGGATGCTGTACACCACCCTCTTAGAGAAACCAGAATTCATTAGCTGTATGAGGTTGTTACTTGAAGACAGGAGCTGAACAGGCTGGCAAGAAAGCCTCACTTTTGCCATCAGAAAGAGCTGTTGCTTTTCCTTCTTCATTTTATTCTCACAGGAGGATAAAATCTGTTTTCCCTGAGAACCATAACATTATTACAGTAATATGCTTGGGCAGCGGGGGGGAGCCTCTAATGCACAAACTGCCACCTAAATTCATTGGTTCCTGAAGTGCCCGCTTTTAATTAAATGTGCTGTCATAAATTGCTGGGCATTCTCTGATGATGATGATGGCAGCTACAAAATGATTAATACCTTTAAAACACATCAGTGTGCTGTCTACACACTTGTCTTCAAATAGTACTAACTTATTAGTATTAGTGCTTGAAGAAGGGTGTTCTTTCTGAGGTGTTTATTTAGTAGTGACATGTGGTATTACATTTCTCTGCATTTTTGTAGCTAATCTCCCTTCTGGCCAATAGCGCTTCTTTGTGAAATTTCTGACCTAGATGATAGGTAGATTTTGTATCTATGCCGTCAAGCATAGAAGTAGTATCAGGAAGTAGTGAAGACACTGTAAAGTTGAACTGAGGCTGGAGCCGAACCAGGAATGAAGACACAAGGCAAATGGCAGTGAGAATAGCCTTTTATTAGGGCCTGTGGGCAAGGTTCCTCGGTCAAAGGCATGGGCCGAGGAAGTCGCGCTGAGGGAGGAAGGTAGGGGCTTCGTATAGCCTGAGAGGTAAGGAAGCTAATTGTGCAAACAGGGCCTGGGGGGTCTTGAAACTAGTAGGGCAGGAGCTGAGTAAGGGTCATGAGGAAGGGGTCTTTGGAAATTGTCAGCCGAAACTGCTGTTTACGAACTTGTGGAATGCAGGTGAGCTGCAGGTCACGGGGGAGTGTGACTGCCCACCTGGAACCTCTGATGTATGTAAGTCTGAGGGTGTGTTCAAAGAGGGAGGGAAGTCTCGAAACAAAGGGCCTGCTGGAACAAAGGGCCTGCTACGCCGAGTGGTGCTGCCATGTCGGGTCCAGGTCCCTGCCTAACAGACACCACGCACAAAACCCTAGTTTTATCACTTACTAGTTGTGTGAGCTTAGGCAAGAATATTGACTGCTCTGTGTCTCTGTTTACCTATCTATAAATTGAGGTTAATTGTAATAGTATCAATCCTACAGATTGTTGTGAGGATTAAATTAATTACTACACATAAAGCATTTAGAACTATGCTTGATACTGTATGTATTCCACTGTTATTATTCTGCAAATAATATTCTGCAAAAAAAAAATCAAGAAATCACAAAAGGGATAGGATTTTATCCTTGTTGTTCTTATTAACCTGCTTTTTAACTGACTGGGCTCTGATATTTACCAACATTCCCCTTTGCCGTAGTGATCTCATTCATAACTTGGGAGACTTCTCCTTCATTGGATTTTTTCCATACATTTGCAATCAGGTATGGAGGAAGGCAGTAGGACTTCTTCACATTTGTGATCATTTGTTACTGGTCACATAAATCTTCTTGTTTTGAGAATACAGTTGATAGTTCAATATGTATTTTTTCATCTTTCTGATTGCCTTAGACACACTGAAAAATTAGTCTATTAACTTTGAAGTTTCATAATCATCCTCTTTGCCATATGTCTATTGGAATTTTAAAAATGAACTGTCATGTCTTCTTTGAACATCTGTAGGAACTTTGTTCAAACATAGGAAGCCAAGAAATGTCCAGAGACATACTTATTCAGTTTGCGTGCGGCATTCTTGGAATCACTGTATTTTAATATTAATATAACCGTTTTAGTTATGCAAGTGAACAATCTTCATTTTTGCAAGAGAATGAATTAAGCAAACTACAAATTAAATTAGTTTATTTTAATAGGAATTTACATGTTATACATATTTACGTATGTGTTTGTACCCATGTTCAATTCACTTCAAAATCAGAATTCTATGTAACTATTAATAAACAATTTATCTAATGAGAAATATCATCTATATGTATCTCCAATGTGTTTGACATCATGTAAGGATTTTACATAAGTTAACTCATTTAACCTTTAAAGCTAAAAAAATGGAATTTAATAGGATTCTGAGATCAACAGTTATTGGTGATAGATAATTGAGAGAAAGACTACTTGCAATTCTTTTTTGCCTCTAAAACAATGAGGGGCACATGAAATGCTACCTTAAAATATGACACATTGGCATACTGAATGTATTAGACCATGTTCACACTGCTATAAAGAAATACCCAGAACTGGGCAATCTGTAGAGAGGAAAGAGGTTTAATGGACTCTTAGTCAAACCGCTGCGAGGGAGGCCTCAGGAAACTTATAATCATGACAGAAGGGGAAGCAGGCAGAAAGTACCTTCTTCACATGGTGGCAGGAGAGAGAAATGCATGTGTAGGAGGAACTGTTAACCACTTATGAAACCATCACATCTTGTGAGAACTCACTCAGCATCACGAGAACAGCATAGTGAAAACCACCCCCATGACCCAGTTCCCTCCCTCTAAATTCCTCCCTCAACACCTGGGGATTACAATTCAAGATTAGATTTGGGTGGGGACACAAAGCCTAACCCTATTACTGAGTATCTTAAAGTCAAGGAAATGAAGAAAACAGCAGAAGCAGGAAGATATCTCTGACCTTCTCTTGCCCCTTCTCTCCTAAAGTGGACCATAGAAACTGAAATTTCTGTTGCCCCTTTCTCCCCTGAAACAGGCCATAGAATTATAATTCCCCCTCTCTCCTTCTACCCGGAATCAGGCCATAAAATCTAAGAAGATCGCGTCTGTGAATTACCCTCCCCTTCTCCTCCTCTGAGGGCTCTCTCATGACAGGTATTCTGCCCTATACTCAGAGAAAAGGGATGTCCCACAGAGAGACCAAGAAGAAGCTGAACAAACAGGCCTTGCTAAATTCCCTCCAGTTTATTACCATCAGATCATACCTTTTGTCCTCCAATCATATTTCTGCATGGCAATTCAAAAAAAATACACTTTTCTCTGAGCTTTAGAGTCTTCATTTCTGAAGGTTCATGCCACATAAAACTTTTATTAAATAAGTGTATATTATCGTCTCCTGCTAATGTCTCTTTTGTTATAGGAATATCAGCCATGAACTTTGTGATAGGTGAGGAAAGAAATCTTTTCTCCCCTACCACAGTGTCTGGTACATAGTAGATGTTCAATAAGTGTTTGTTGAATAAAATGTGAATGTAGAAATGAATGACTTGTACGATTCCAAAAAAAAAAATGTATTCGAAATTTTTTAAATCCACCAGTATTTAATTAAGGTAAAGCACAATATGCTTGATCCTAAATGAGTCCATTTATCATTTTGAGCCTCAAGTTTTTCATTTTCAAATCAAAGTTTGCATCAGCTCTACAGTCTTAAAAATTCACCATGGGATTTGCATCATCGATTACTGCCAATCAGTTTTCTCTGGTGCAGAATCACCTTTCACATTTCCATTAGCTAGGCAACAACTCCTGACATATTCATATTTTTCCTTTTGACTTTGTAATTTGAAAGTGAGGTTTAAAAACCAATAAAGCAAGAAACAGGCACATATTAGGCTCAATCCCAAAGGATAGTCATCTGTAACCTCTGCATGAGAATAGAAATATATTTGATATCTACAATTTATCTGTTCTTTTAAGGTACATCTTCTCTTTCTATTTTTTAAAACTTTGACCTAATTTTATACATGAAAGTGCTTTGCTCTTAGAGCCTTCCTTCATTTACCTTAAAAATAACACAGCCTGGAAATGTTTCTTAGTTTCTATTGGTTCATTTGTAATAATTTTTTTACATTTCACTTTTTAATTTCAAACAATTGCTAGGGAGAAAAATAAAATTAAGCCACACATTCCCTAGTGAATGAAAGGTAAGACAAATGATTACTGCCTAACTTAGGGGTACTGAAGTGAAGGCTAACAGGAGTAAGTTTTACCCGGTATTCATGGCAAATTAATGGACTAGACATTCATTTCACTGAAATAACTCTCTGAAGTGGTATCTTCCTTTTGGAATTCAGAGTAGAATACACACAAACACACACACACACACACAGCTGTGGTTCTAAAAATAAAACTGCATGTAGTCTTTCTTTGACTTGCCCCTCTAGGAATAAAGTACCCAGGGTATGAACTCCAATGTACGTGACAGTCTGCTTATGTACGCAGCAGTCAGAATTGAAAGCCATTTACATTTTCCACAGCTGCTTTGAGTCTGGTATAAGCAGTACTAAAAATTGCTTAACCAGTTCAATAGTAATCTACAACTAGGCAACACCGAGGGAATAGACCTATTATTCTAATTAAGTAGATGTTGGCCTGTTTAAGTAATCCCTGTTCCTCACATAATCACACTCCAGACCCACATTTAATGTGCTTGACTCTCCCTACCTTGTAGGAAGCAGGTCGCCTAAGGAGAACTACACTAACTCTTTCATCTTAATAGAGATTAAAAAGAAGTTTCAGCTCAATTTTTTGCCCAAAATATTCATTACAAGAAAGTCTTTTAACAAAATTTCCCAAACCTAAACTGATTCATCATGAGGAAAAATTGGATGACCCCCATTCCAGTAAAACCAGAACAAAGTGGATAGTCCCTAGAGAATATTGTGACAACATGCATAGCAAAAGTAACCAATCTCAATTTGTGGTCTTAGGAAATTCTTTTAATCTCAGTCCAGATGTCTCCGAACTTCAAACCAGAAGCAAATTATGTTCCTCTCACCACAATCAGCTGTTACAAGTGTTTAAGCTTTGTGTGGGTCCCGTAGCTAATTGTATTAACAAAAGCTTCACCCAGGTGACACAGGAGACTGTGTTTGCATAATACTTCTTCTTTCTAGATTCAAACTCTCTTGCTCAATTGCATATACATTTTGTGAGTCATCTGGAATTAACCTCTTTGATAGCAAAGGCAGAGGAATGCTGATATAAGTTGATTCCAAAATACTGTGACTTGAATAATTAAAAATTAAAAGGTATCGAATGTTTCCCATATTCCTTATTGCAAATCTTGTCTATTCTCACAAAAGGTACACTCTGTTTTGAAGAGGGCAACATTCATAATCCCAAGAGATTTATCTAAACCCATATGACAAACTAATGAGACTCAGGATGATGGATTTTGACTATTAGGACATATTTGGTCCCGATTGCATAGACTGTGGAGCATGGAGCTTGCTTGTTCTTTCCTAGTAAGTTCCAAATATATATAACAGAAAAGCACTACTACAAAGATGGGTGGCTGTCCTCTTTCCTCACGATTGTCACAAAGCTTGTTAAATGTGTGTGGCTACTGATTGCAGGGCAAGGAACACCATTAGCTTCTAATCTGAGGTTTGGAGAGATCTGGCCCAAGACCTAAACAATTTCAAAAAAAGACCTTGAATAGAGATTGTGTACTTCTAGGGTACAGGATGACAAAGCATAGAGAATGGAAGAAGTGGTCCACCTGACCATTAACTCCTCAAAAGCCTGTTGATATCCTAACTCACATTAGGGCGTAATTCATGACTCCCACATCCTTACCTACAACCCCCATCTGCCACCTCTTCCCTACAAGCAATGTCCTGTGGGTTATGCACAAGTATTTCAAACTTGGTAATGTGTGCTCCTCAAGTTCAGGGACTGACTGTTTCAGCACGTGGGATTTTAGTAACGCTCTGCTCAACCGCTAGGAAAATAAGATATCCAAATTGTCCTCTGCAGTTAAAAATCTTGATACAGGCCGGGCGCGGTGGCTCAAGCCTGTAATCCCAGCACTTTGGGAGGCCGAGACGGGCGGATCACGAGGTCAGGAGATCGAGACCATCCTGGCTAACACGGTGAAACCCCGTCTCTACTAAAAAATACAAAAAACTAGCCGGGCGAGGTGGGGCGCCTGTAGTCCCAGCTACTCGGGAGGCTGAGGCAGGAGAATGGCGTAAACCTGGGAGGCGGAGCTTGCAGTGAGCTGAGATTCGGCCACTGCACTCCAGCCCGGGCGACAGAGCAAGACTCTGTCTCAAAAAAAAAAAAAAAAAAAAAAAAAAATCTTGATACAAACAAAATAAAGATTAGATAAATGGCCCCTTCAATCACTATCTTGGGGAAAGGTTATCTTAGATTTCACTGTGCTCAGGCTGGTACTATTAACACTGGAATAATCAAATCAAACTTCCTTTTTTCGGTTTACATTCACCATTCCTCTTAGCCTTAGCATTTGTGTTTTTTCCTCTCAGAAGTGGAATATTGGTTGCAATTTTCTTTAGTATGTAAATTCCTGCCATGCCCAACAAATGAGCCTCTGCAGAACACAATTGGTTACCTTTCATGTAGATATTCAGTAAATGTTTTTTAAATGGAGGAGTAGATGAATAAAAAAGAGAGAATCTGAAGGGCTTTTAAAGGTGCCTAGGGCAGTTTAAGCTCTTTCAAGGATGGTGAAAAATGTGATAAATTCTTTCCCCAAAGTTTAAGGGATTTTACACAACTGTCACTGGGTCTGAAGAAAAAGGTCAGATGAATCACAGATATATTTCAACACCCTCAGGGTATTGTGATAAGCTACTTTCCATCTTTCTCAAATGAAGGCACTCTATGATATAACTAACACACCGTGGTATGTATCTGTCTCCTTGGTTTTGGTGGATTGATGGAGGGACAGAAGGTTTAGATAATGAGGATTTAATTGGGTGTTTTAATTTAAAAGACCTGTTGTTGTTTTTTTAAACTGGCAAGGGCTTTTTTAAACTGGCAATAGCTTAAAATAACGTATAAGCCCTAGGTAATAAAGGAAACATCCTATCTTTCTCAAAGTTACAAAGACGAAAGGAAAAAAAAAGTGAAAATTTGAGCCAAACTTCTGTGACACATTACTAAAATACAACGGGGAACATATCAGTCTTTTTGCTAGGGAAGAGGCTAAATGAACTGCATTTGGATTATAGTGGAAAATGAATGAATTCTCTTTCGGATCTCTTGGTACAGTTTTGTCTTATATTATTTATTTTATTTTATTTTATTTTATTTTATTTTATTTTACAGGGGGTTTCTAATTTGGAGAATGCAAAACCAAAAAAGAGAAAGTAAGTCAAATTGACTTTGTAAACTTCATGTTCCCTTAGTTCTGTAATGTTGAATGTGAATTTTTAGTGGACTTCGTGCCAAAGTACTTTTTTTTTTTTTTTTTTTTGCAGCTGTCAAGTACAAATCTAGATGTGGATTGCTTTGCTACCATTTCTCTGTTTATGCTGATGCATGGGAAAGCTATGTTGTGACATTCCAGTAGACAGGGATGTGAAAATTAAATTTTCAGAAGAAACGTGTCTAAACCAGGCCTAGATTAAAGTGGGAGCATACATAAAAACATATTTCTGTCAGTGACCTATAAATCTTCCGAAGTATGTTTCTAATCCACATAAAAATGTGTTTGCAAAGAGTCTCAGGTTATTTAGGTCAGTCTGGCTTTACATTCAGCACATCCAGCTACCAGAGGACATGACATACACATGTTGCATAAGGTAATGGGATTTTAATTGATAAGTAGGAAATACACAGGGGCAGGAAGCCGGTTTATGGGGAAACTTTCAGATTGCTTGCCGAGGATGCAGAAGAATGGCTTCCTTGCACCCTGAATTGGTCTGAAGCCAAATTGTGAATTATGTGACGTTCTCTCTGGGTGTCCCTTTTCTCAAAAACTCTTACTCTATTCCCACCCGGGCACTCTGTGCTTTTTCATATTCTTTCCATTTTTGTCCGCCCCCCCCACCCCCCCCCACCCCGCTCAAAGCTTTCTCCCAGTTAAAAATATAAAACACATCCATAGTAAGTAGGTAATTGGGTGATTAACAGCTTAAGGACCTGTCAGGGTGGCGTAGTTGTATTTTAGTTACAATTAACTATTTAAACTACAACACTGGCATTTTAAGCATGAGGTGGAGTAAAGAAGGGATTTCGGGAGGACCTTTCTCAGTCTTATCGCCACGTATGTGAGGCTGTTTATTCTGACCATGAATAAGAAATTCACTAATTCCAAGGCACGTACTTAAACAAAATAGTAGCTGTTGGCTTGTGATTGATGCTTCCACAGAATATAGGCTACCAAAATATAGATGACAGGAGGATTGAATTAAAGGGAAAGTGTCTGATGCTGACCAATTTACAATTTTTCTAACATAAACCAGATCAGTGAAGGTGCGCCTCAGATTCCAAGCAATTAAAATAAAATTGAAGTCTCCATTGAGTTCCTTAGTTTTTTTTTTTTTTTTTTTTTTTTTTTTTTTTTTTTTTGCCCACCACTCTCCTGATGGAAATGATGTCTCATGTTGTTATACACCTACCTCACTTTACAGTATTACAAACAGATTTATTTGTTTGGAATTCTTGCTATATGCCAAGAGATGTCCTAAGCATTTTGCATTAAAAAATTAAAAACAAACAAAAGATTAAGAAAAAGGAAACCTTATATATGCATGTTTTTGCTTACAATTTTGAGCTTAAAAAGGATAACCTTCGTTTTAGTTTGATGACTGTCAAGAATATGTATCTGTGTTGCCGAAGTGAGTACATGACTATCAAATATATGAATAGTGGAAAACTCTTTTTTTTTTTTTTTTTTTTTTTGAGACGGAGTCTCGCTGTGTCTCTCAGGCTGGAGTGCAGTGGCGTGATCTCGGCTCACTGCAAGCTCCGCCTCCCGGGTTCCCGCCATTCTCCCGCCTCAGCCTCCCAAGTAGCTGAGACTACAGGCGCCCGCCACCACGCCCGGCTAGTTTTTTGTATTTTTAGTAGAGACGGGGTTTCACCATGTTAGCCAGGATAGTCTCGATCTCCTGACCTCGTGATCCACCCGCCTCGGCCTCCCAAAGTGCTGGGATTACAGGCTTGAGCCACCGCGCCCGGCCAGTGGAAAACTCTTAAGCTGTAACAGTGAGTGATGAGATGTGTGTATGTTTACCCTCACCCATGAACTGATTAGCACGGTCCAGTCAGCATAATCCCATCCTCTGTTTCTGTTTCAAAACATTATGGAAATTTTCAATCATACATAGAGGATGAGTTAATGATAAACTCATATCACCAAACTTAAACAAGGATCAACCTATAGTCAATTTCATTTCTACCCATTCTACTCCCCCAACTGCATCCCCACTGTTTTTGTATTAATAAAGCAGGTGCCAGACACATAATTTCATGCTTCAGTGTATATTATTAAAAAATAAGAATTATTTTTTGAAAAGCATAATCACAATACCATTACTGCACTAGAACAAAACAAGACAAATGGCATTATATTGCCAAATATATAGTCAATATTGAACTATTTCTGACAGACTCGAATGCTTTTTCAGAGTTGGTTTGTTTAAATCAGGATCCAAAAAGCTCAGCTGGATTCAGTTCATGTCCCTTCATTTGTGTCTTTTCATTTATTTGTTGAAGAAACTGGAGTCTGTGTCCTGAAGAATTTCCCAGATTTTTGAATTTTGCTGATTGAATCCTTGTGTTTTTTTAAGCATGTTTGTCTCTACTCTATGTTTCCTGTAAACTTTTAGTTAAATCCCAAAGTGTGATAAGATTCAAATATATATAAAGTATGAAAAGGTCCAAATATATATATATTTATATGTATATTTAAAAGTTGGGGCTGGGCGCGGTGGCTCAAGCCTGTAATCCCAGCACTTTGGGAGGCCGAGACGGGCGGATCACGAGGTCAGGAGATCGAGAGACGATCCCGGCTAACACGGTGAAACCCCGTCTCTACTAAAAAATACAAAAAAAATAGCCGGGCGAGGTGGCGGGCGCCTGTAGTCCCAGCTACTCGGGAGGCTGAGGCAGGAGAATGGCGTAAACCCGGGAGGCGGAGCTTGCAGTGAGCTGAGATCCGGCCACTGCACTCCAGCCTGGGTGACAGAGCAAGACTCCGTCTCAAAAAAAAAAAAAAAAAAAAAAAAAAAAGTTGGTCTTGAGTGACTGCGTACTTTCTCTTTTGTTGTGTTGTAAGCTATATGTCTAGTCTTGCTGTTATTTACCTACCTCACTTTACAATATTATAAATAGCTTATTTGTTTGGAATTGTTTGCTATGTGCCAAGAGATGTCCTAACCATTTTGCATTAAAAAATTAAAAGGAAAAAAAAATTAAGAAAAAGGAAATCTTATCTATGCATGTTTTTGTTCACAATTTCGAGCTTAAAAAAAGGGTAACCTCGGTTTTAATTTAATGACAATGAAGAATATCAATAGTCAAAAACACTTAAGCTATAACAATGTCAGTTATGAGATATGTGTGTTTTCACCCACACACATGAATTGATTAGCACGATCATATTTTTATGACAGTGATATGGCTCAGTGGGTTCAGATGGTATCAGGTGGAGCCATTCGGCATGAAGTTGCCCATCAGCCTTTCAATTAGGCTTTATCAGTAATTGGTGATTATTTTCCAGATCTGTTATTTTATTAGAGATTGCATAATGGTTATATTCAATTTACATCATTCTTTCTGTATTTATTAACATAATTATTTGGAAAAGCACTTTCCCCCCAGTAACTATTTGGTTATCCTGAGATACTTTCATGTAAAATGACTTACCATTTTGTTCAGGTTTTATGAATATCGGTCTCTCCATATAGCATAGAAATTTATAGACCCAAATTATACTTGTATTTACTGTAATTCGCCACCTAGGGTTAGGAAGATTCAAGATCATAGGTAGACCTTAGTTAGAGGTAGAATTCATTCCCGCTCCCAAAGTGTTGCACACATTCTAATTTCTGTTTGATTAAGATATTATTTATTAAATCTAGACTTAAATATTGTTTCTTTTATTCTTCCAGGTTATTCCGGAGATTTATGTCTGAAAATAAAATATTTGGTTAGTGATTCCCAAAGTTACAAGTGTAAATGATGTATTCTGTCTCCCCAAAAGTTCTTTTCTCCTGCTCCTGCCATGAAGCAACAAAACTGATTAATGAAAGTCAAATTGAGTTGTCTTTGAATTATATAGAAGAACATTTTTTAAAAGTGGCTTCATTCTAACTTTAAATGGCTATGACAAAGAACTCATTGATTTATTTGCAATAATTTCCTGTTATATTTAAACAGAATAATCCTCTTTGGTAGTTCATTGGCTGATCATCTTCCAGCTCTCCATGTGTAGCTTGGCTGCTGCATGGCCAAGGTGACTTGTTAGAGATCTTTTTAGATCTGTGAATCTAGGAGACAATAAAAAATTAGCAGAAAGTGGTTTTATTATAAAAGTCTCTTCTACAACATTTCACACACCAGATCTTCTCTTTAGTTTTTGTGATAGCATTCATAGTAATAACACATGCAATCCGTTTGGTTTGTATTTTAATTCTAAAGTAAACATCGATTTCTATTCATTACTTTTAGAAAGTTAATAGATTATCTCTCTTGTTACTTTACAGCAAATAGGGAGTCAGTAATTATAAAACATTCACAATGGTGAAACATCTGGGTCATCCAGTCAATAATTGTATTTATTTATTTATTTTTAAGACGGAGTCTTGCTCTGTTGCCAGGCTGGAGTGCAGTGGTGCGATCTGGGCTCACTGCCACCTCTGCCTCCCGGGTTCAAGCGATTCTTCTGCCTCAGCTCCCAGAGTAGCTGGGACTACAGGTGCGTGTCACCACGCCCAGCTAGTTTTTGTATTCTTAGTAGAGATGGAGTTTCACCATGTTTGCCAGGATGGTCTCCATCTCTTGACCTCATGATCCGCCAGCCTCGGCCTCCCAAAGTGCTGGGATTACAGGCGTGAGCCACCACACTGGGCCTCAATAATTTCTTTTAATGTAGTGTGCCAAACTTGTGGGTACCCTTTTCCCTTTCCTTCTCCCCAGCAGAGGAGTCGGGTGCTAATACCCATTTCCTTCTTTTTAAAAAACCAATTTTCTGGTAGGATCTGAAAAGCTCATTGTGACTAAGGTGATACCCCACAATGGGTACAACTTTGAAGGATATCTGCGTTTTAATTAGGTTTCAATTCTCCCAGCAGTAACATCTACAGGTGCTGGATCCTATCAGGGTCCTGCAGTCACTCGCTGTTAAATATTTTGAATATCAGCCCTGATTTGAATAGCGCATAGTCTTAAATAAAAGGAAGTAAGGCAAAATTTTCTTTTTCATCTAGATCCATTCTCAGTCTATTCAGCACGTACATACGATACAACCAATATTTCTATCCTAACACAATTCTTGATGATCAACTGCCTTTTCTATAATCAAAACATATGAGCAAATAGTGACTTTAGAAACAACACAGCATGCTGAGTTTGTCTTCACGCTATGCATTGGTGGCATTATTTAACATTTGTTTTATCAATGTAGGATAGAACATGTAGAAAGATTTATCTGTAGTAAGTAATTTAGAAAGGACTCCAATTTTCCATTTGGTACAATTCATTTCTTCACACGTCCAGGCCCTGCTTTAGATGTTGGGAGGACAAAGTTAAGCAAATCATTTACCTTCCATTCAAGGATCTTAGAGTTTCTTGAAACCATCACAGCTCAGTGTTCTTTCTACACAATTAGTTTGTTAGAAATGATGGGGAATCTTGAGGGTAAGGATACTTTAACCTTTTAAGGATGCATGAAAATAATTGATTATGACCCTGTCTCTACATATATATATATATATATATATATATATATATATGCCTATCATGGTGGCACATGCCTGTAGTTTCAGCTACTTGGGAAATTGAGGCAGGAGGATAGCTATGGCCCAGGAATTTGAGGCTGCAATGAGCTATGATCACACCACTGTACTCCAACCTGGGCAACAGAGTAAGACCGTAAGACCCTGTCTTAAAAAAGTAATAATAATAATAATTGGTTCTGAATGCAAGAAAACTACTACAAAGAATAATGCAATCATAAGTTGTCAAGAGACATTAGAGTAACAGCATTCTATCATATATGGTGAGGTGCCTATGTAGTTCATGGGAATAAGTGGGTAGCCCACAGGATACCTGCAGTTGTCCATGAGGGACTACAACTCCCTAGAACTAGAGCTCTCTTAAGATATCACTTACCAAGTTAGAACTCCCGTGCTGAACTTGTTTTGATTTCAAATGTCTTATACTTACTGGACAAATGTTACTGTGAATTCTAACTAATTCTCTGCTTCGCTTTAGAAGGAAAAACTGTGAATGACAAAATCTGGCAGGAACACAGCAAGCATAAGAATGATTCCCACATCAGAAGGCCCTGTCAGCTAAAAGGTAATTGCTAAATTTAGTTCAGCTGACTTTGCATTTTCTCAAAGTAGTTTAAAGGGCAGGTAAGAAAAATTTACATCTTTCACCATGAAAATAAGCGGAATATTCTGGTCTACTTAAAAAGGAAAACCAAATAAGATAGAATAGAATATGCATTATTATAAACTATTACTATATACATGTATACATATACATATGTGTATAAACATCACATAGACACATGTACAGAAAGGAAGTGGGATCTAGTTAAGTTGCCTGCTGAAGCAAATAAGCAATTGAAAAGAAAACTAAAAGTTTTAATGTACAAAAGAATTTGAAAATATATTAAAAATTAGGCTGGGCGCGGTGGCTCAAGCCTGCAATCCCAGCACTTTGGGAGGCCGAGATGGGCGGATCACGAGGTCAGGAGATCGAGACCATCCTGGCGAACACAATGAAACCCCATCTCTACTAAAAAATACAAAAAACTAGTCGGGCGAGGTAGCTGGCGCCTGTAGTCCCAGCTACTCGGGAGGCTGAGGCAGGAGAATGGCATGAACCCGGGAGGCAGAGCTTGCAGAGAGCTAAGATCCGGCCACTGCACTCCAGCCTGGGCGACAGAGACTCCGTCTCAAAAATAAATAAATAAAAAATAAAATAAAAATTAGAGCACAAATAAACTCTAAAGATAACATCGATATGTTAATAGTTATGTTTAGGTCTTCTTAAAAAATGTAAGAGAAATAACCTTGATTATGAATATATAATTAGGTCTTTTTATAATTTAAAAATTTCCAGGAGAGTAAATTAGCAGTCAGGTGTAGAATAACATATTAATAGTAAGTGATTTCATAATTAAAATTACTTAACTTTGGGAAGACAAGTAATCAAACAGAAAGTCTTAAGAGTTTACAAAGATGAAAAACAGTATCAAAAGTTGATCTGCTTGGTATTCACCCCCAAGGGTTATCGGAATGACAAAAACAATTGATTATATTAGCTATTGATGATTCAAGAGTCTAGAAATTTCACCTGGGAGTGAAGAATGGATTGGGAACCTTAGGAGTCTGCCTAGTGCTCTATTCTATGGTTGCAAGACAAAGTCCTTTTTACTCTCCTGTGTCCTCTCTTTATGCGGAAGGAAGGAGTCTTTCCTGGGGCTGCAAGCTGTGTTGCCTGGGATTGGGAAAGGGGTGATGAAAGCATTCCTTTGGCCATCCCTACCGATGTCTTACTGGATCATGTGCACCTCTGTTCCACTGGCTTTGAGCCTAGCACAGCACCAGGACTTGCCCAGGAATTTCAGGTCCTGTGGTCTGGACTGCCTTTCAAGTTTACTTAGGACCCTAAAGTGCTTCAGCCCACTCTGGAGGGGCTAGTCAGAATTTGGGGGTGAGTCTATATGCTCCCCCTGTAGTAGATAACTGAATTTTGCCCTGTGTTGCTTTCCACTGTGAGAGACAGCACTGAGGTCAATGCAAAGTCCCACAATAACTTGGCTGTCCCTTCCCCATGCACAAAGATTCTCTCTCAGCACCATGAGGATGCCACCAGGGATAGAGGAGGGCAGTGGAGTCAGCAATCCCAAACTGCCTTTCCTACTTTTTTAGTACCTCTTTCAAGGAGATGATGTTAGAACCAGGTATTGTGATCACTCACCCGATTTTTACTTACTTACGGAGGTGCTCTCTTGTGTGAAGAGCTATTCAAGTTGGTATTCCTGTGAGACGGCTGATTACTGAGGGTTCTGTTCAGCCACCTTGCTCCACCTCCCTCTCTATCATGTTTGGATTGGACTGTCTTTACCACACGGATGCCAGCTATAAGCATCCACACCTTCAGTCAGTTAATCAAACTCTCGTCTATCAGTTTCTCTAATCATCCACCATTCCGTTTATCTATTAATCCTTCTATAAGCACCTGTTTTATTTTAGATTATTGTATATCGATCTATGGATAAAGAAGGTATAACGGTGTTAAAGAGTATTGTAGATATAAATTTTTCCGTAAATTTCTTCAAGTATTCTATTTCCTAAAACTACCTTTCTCTCATGTACGTTTTTTGTTTTGTGTTGTTAGTTTGGGAATAAAAGGCAGGGAATCCTATTATAGCTACACTGAAAAAGCAGCAAAGAATCCTGGCCTTAGGTGAGTTACTTCTGGTGGCTTTGTCAGTGAAGGAAGAAAGAAAGCCTTTACAGAATTTTTCCCAGCTTTGATATTTCTCAGGGTCTTGAGTGACCGTGTGTGTTCAGCGAGTGCGTGTGCATGTGTGTGTGTCCAAGAACCTCAGCAGACATTTCAGTAGCAGCAGTTGAGTCACTGGACATTTCCTAGAGATTAATGCCATACTAGGAAGAGTTGATGGCCAGAGACCAAGGCTGTCTGTAACATTATAAATTGAAGGGAGAAATTCAAGGCCACAAGTTGTAGGCTCTAATTTTATGGGTATAGTGGTTTCATTTGGAAGGTTCAGAGTATTTCTAAGTAATTAGTGACCTACGTATCAACCTAAAATATTTCTTTCTCATTTTAAACACTCCTTTTTAGCTGTTAATTGCATAATTACTTAGGGTTAGTTTACTGTGCCTGAGGATAGACAGTCTGTGGAGTTCAGTGAGATGAAGATGGGAAAGTGCATCATTGTTGTCATCCACAGCCCACATGATTTTACAAGATACTAATGATGAAATTGTAAAGATAGCTTCAATAAACTAGAAGAAAATATATAGGGAAATAAACTGTAGGAGTGACATTAAGTCCTAAGCAATCGTATAAAATTCAAGGCCAAAAAAAGGCAATTTTCCTCAATTTCAATTTCAAAATGATATTTTGACACTAACACATTATATTAATAGCATTTCAGCCCTAAAGAATATTGGGACCTGATGAAAAGATTCCACAGGCTATATTTAGCTAAGATTTGTGTCTGGTATATTAATCCATAGCTCAACAACATGACTGTACTATATAGGTTAAGGCCAAATTTGTCAGAATAAGTTGAGTTCCAGATGCATAATATTTTTAATTTATCCAGTCCATTTCCTTCTTCTAAGGAGATTTTTATCTAAGCCTACATCTGTTCTATTAAAAGAGACTGCATCTGTAAAATAATGTAGAATACATTGAGTGCTTAGGACTTTACAACTAAAAAATTGGCATAGCTTAGGTGTGAGGAGAAATTAATCTATAATTCAGGTTAATTGTTAAATTTTCGGCATTATAAATAGGAAGAATATTTGTAATATTTATTTTAGTAAGTTAAAGTCCATTTTAAAATATTTAAATTTATTCGACTTTACTAAAAAGAATTGAGAAGAACAAACTTTTGAATCTGTGAATTGGAGTTTACCTAAGATCAAGTTATGATTTAATTAAAGATAATTTCAAGAATAGGATTTTCATATTTTATACCAGAAAGTACAAAGAATAAAAATAAATCAACTTTTAAAAAATAATAAAAAGGAAACAAAACTTATTTGGAGATTCAGAAATTTTTCAATCAATCAGTGTAACTGTGACAGACTATTCTACAAGAAAAGGCTGGGGAAAAATGGCATATATTACTAAGGGAAGTGAGGGACCAGACAAAGTCAGAAAACAATGTTAGTAATAAGAGAAACATTAACTTCACCTATACTGCTGCAAACTTACTTTAAAAATAAATCTTCTTTACATGTGGCTTTGATGAGATTAATTATAAAAGGAGGAACGCAGAGGGAAAGAAGAGGTGTGCTTAAGGATTTCTACTCTAGTCCACCATTTCAATTACCATTGGTTTGAAACCTAATTTCTCTCCTGACTTCTGGTCAATATCATTATTTGTCCAGCCTCTTCAATGTAAGCTTATCAATATTTTGGCTTAATTTTTCAAGATCTTATTAATTATTTTTCTTCATTGGCCTGAGGCCAAGTAGCTTAATTTTAAGATGGCAAAAGATGGTATAAATTCACAAATATATTCACCATTCTGGTTAATTTTCGGGAAACACACATTTAATTTTAGAAAAACGTGTTTCCCAAGGGCAGGTAATTTAACTTTGGCCAAACTGGACTACATGAGGAACACCAGAGGGAAATCCTACTTCACACCTCTAAATGCTTGCTTACAAGGTGGGAAAAAAGTCCCTGAGGAAAGGGTACCCACTGCATGGTTTGATGCCTCATATATCCAAGGAAGTGCTTTCTGAATTCAATGATGAGACCACTTAGACTTCTAGTGTTTTATTCAAATGAATCTTCAGATCCTTTAATTCTTTAGAGGAGTTCTTACTGAGATTAGAGTTGCCTGTTTGAAAAGTAATATAGTCAGAAGTATCTATGTTAGAAAACCTAAAAACTGATTAAAAACAAAAACTTTTTTTTACATCCCTTTTATTCCTTTTACTGCCTCTGTATTTGAAGGGCAGTTGTAATCTCAATTTTTATGCTGGATGGCATATTTTTGTGCACATTGATGTTGGTAATCTACGATGTAGTTCTTGAATGTTCTGATAATCTATTGCAGCAAACAAACCATTCCAATAGTTAGTAGTATAACAGAACATCTTATTAGGCTCATACATTTGCAGGTCAGTAATTCAGTTGCGGAACTGGTCCGCAATGAGATGTCAGAGGCTTCATTTGGGAAGACTTGAATGACTGGGGAGGACTTAAACATCTGGTAGCTGGAGTCATATAGAGGCTCCTTCACTTACATGTCTGACAACTAGTCTAGGTTAGGCTCGGCTCAGCTGGGCAGCCAACTAAAGAACCTATATGTGGCCTTCTCATGTCCCTCCAGCTTCTCCCAGCCTCAGGGTTGGGTTTCAAGTGTGTGCAACATGCAAGGGAGCTTCACACATCACAGGAAGAAGTGTCTAGGAATGAAGATCCCAACAGCCCAAGGCAGAAGCTGCACGGTTTCTTGTTTTGTAATTTTGTTTGTTTGTTTTTTGCTTTTTGAGACAAGGCCTGACTCTGTTGCCCAAGCTGATCTTAAACTCCTGGCCTCAAGCAATCCTCTGCCTCAGCCTCCCAAGCAGCTGGGATGTAGGTGCTCCACTGCCCCCGGCTTATGCAAGGCTTCTTTAACCTAACCTTGGAAATCACAAAATATTACTTCCACTGCACTCTACTGTGACAAGTGAGTCACTAAGATTACCCCAGAGTCAACAGGAGAAGAATTAGACTCAATTTCTTGATGGAATGGGAAGGCATGGTTGTGGCCAACTTTGGAAAATACAGCCCACATATTGTGTAATTCAACTCCTGCCTTTGCTGCTACTTAGGACCAAATAGATTCTGTCTTTATAAAGCACTTTTTGGAGGGTAATATTTGGGAATCATAAATAAATAAAAACGTATAAGACCAGACACCAAAGGTTTAAGTTTGCCTAATTTAGTCCCAACCCTTAAAGGTCCCCCATTTTCTACGGCAGGGCCTGTGAAATGGTACCTCTATAGCTGAATTTATTCAGAAGAAAAGCTTGGTGGGGCCATATGATGTTTTAAAAATCAGGACATTTTACATGAAAATCCATACGTTTGTATACCCTTGAAAAACACGAGGGAAAGTGCCAGTCCAGGACCCAAAGTCTCGGGTGACTTCAACTGAGAGAGCTCAGAGCCATGGCTACCCTGTAGCTGGGGAGCTGGATCTTAAGCTCACTGTAGGATCCCCATTGCCTTCTTGATCGAATTAACTTCATTTAGTTATATATTTGATTCCTGTTGATATTTATATTTACAACATTGGTCTAATGGTTTATGCTCAAATTCTTCCACCTGGTACTCAGGGCCCATTACAATTGGGCCTCAGTCACCTATCCAGCCCTACCTCCTCTTACTCTGTATCCAGAATCGCCCTCTGGCCTAACCAGCCTCAATCTCTACACTTAATTAAACATGTTCCATTTATGCTGCATAATAGGCCAGAGTTCATGGCATCACTGCTAAATTTACACCTTTTCCTTTCCTTCCACTTTTTCAAACTGTATCCATTCTTCAAGCTTCCGTTCTGGCCCTGTCTCTTCCACAAGTTCTGGGAGTCGTAGTGATCTCTCTCCATCGTATTGTGTATGAATCCCTCATTTTTCTGCCTTGTGTCGTTATGTAAGTGCATTGCACATATTCGTATCTTATTTTCTAAGCTTGATTCCAGACTCTAGAACACAGGAGGCCACTTTACTGTTCTTTTTCTATACCCAGAAGAATGGCTATAGAAGGAGTAATTCAAAATTCCTGTAAAAAGGTGACTAAAAGAGACAACACGGGAAGAAATAAAAGAAGGGAGGCAATATTTCTTTTTCTCAATACAGAAACTAAAAACCAAGCTGCAAAAACTCAGCTTCTAGCAGCCTGACCCTGTGACATAAATTCTTGATTCAAAGAACCAGATCACAAAATTGGCTCCTTTTAAAATTTAGGTACTTTCTGGAATCCTGTTGTATGGTTAGTCTCATTTTAAATACTAAGTTATTGGTGCAAGTAACTTTGAGACTGAGCTGTGAATTTAACATATCTTTTAACTAGAGCTATGATGGAGATCTGGAGAAAAATCTGTACCTGTTTTTCACTGTGTATGGAAGATAGGACTTGCCTGTCCTTGCTTCCACTGCAGAATATGAGAATGAGGAATAGTAGAAAACTGAAGCAATGGTTGCAAGTAAATAGGAGTGAAAGTGAAAGGAAACGTCACTGGCCTGGTGACGAGGTGATGTTGGGTCGCACTTTCCTCATCTGTAAAATAAGAGGCTTGGATTAAGTGACCCATAAAGTCTTGTCCTCTTTTAACATACCATGTATTTCAGACTTAAATAAATGAAGCTCCCATTTACAGGAGCTAAAAGGGAAGTGCTGCTACATTTGAAAAGGTTTCATTTAGCTGCAAGCAAATGGATGCTACATTGCAAAGCTTTTACTAAAGCATGCATAGAACAATTTCAGCATAAATAATTCATGTTGAGAAGACCTAAGCTAATGAAGCTCAAAATGCCAGGGGTGGAAGGCTTAGTTTAATAGAAACAGGTGAGGTGATAACTGCATGGAGTCATAGCATTTTGAAGTTAGAAGTGGCTTTTGTAGCTAGTCCACAATCCTATTATTACCAAGAAAGGGAATCACAGTGAATTTCCATCACTTCCTCAGGGACACAGATGGTCAGCAGCATACCTATTTTGTTAAATTTCTATTTTATTTTGATCTTTTTCTTGTAGAAAAAAAAAAAAAAGCATATATTTAAGAAAAAAACATTTTTGACCTGTCCAATGTAATGTCTTACAGACTAAATAAAAACATGAGTGTTACATTGTACCTAAACTTCCTAAATCATGTAATTTCTGATATTCTGTATGTAACAGTTATCTCTTTTCTTAGATCTAAATGAAGATGATTTTCTAAGTAACAACATACATACTCATCAAGGAAAAACTCTACAAGGAACTTCCTATCAGGTAATGTGAATAATCAGCATTTACGTGTTTTGGGAAAATCGTCTTGTTACTCAGCTCTGTAATATATTAGACATAGTGGACAATATATACACAGCCTTGTAGCTATTTTGTATTTAGTTATTATAGGGTTGTCTTGTAACTGATATGCTTATGTCCCTGTGAACTGAAATATAAATGAAAAAAATTCGATGATGACAAGATAATAAACTACTTTGATTTTGCAAAACATCATATTGTACAGCCTTTTGATAAGTAACTCTGGGAATATTAAATTAATATACTGGGATGTTCTCTGTCAAGACCTATGCTAAACACTTATATAAAAACATAAACTGTGAGTCCTGACCAATCCCTTTCAAAATTGCATTAATTAGCCCAGGAGTTTGGACAATTAAAACTGTCTGAATGTTTGGCCTCACTAACAATTGTAACGTAACATTAATCAATAGCCAAATACTTGCTCTTCGCCCTGTAAAAAGAGAGGATATATGAGTCAACAAGGCCAATTCAGGCATCGGACTGACTTTTGATATTTTTTCTGACAGCCATGAGGTTCTCTTTAATCATTCTGATAGTTTCATTAGAAATTTAGAACTGAACTTCTTTGGTGCAGTAGATAGAAGGTACATAGCATATGAATTGTAAAGTGTTGATTTGGTGAGTAAGGGGGCCTCACATTCCTAAATCCAGCCTGATTCCTGAGGCTATTGGAGACCCTCCAATAAATTGGATGGTAGGTTGTGATTTTGATCCACTACAGTTTCTGCTGGCTGCTCTGATGCTACCAGAGTGATAGGCCTATGCTACAAGACGTGGTAACACATTGCCCGAGTACTGTCTCCCAGTGGGTTCTCCCACAGTGCATGGATGAGAGCTCTGATATCAGACAGAGCTCACTTTGAATCTTGCTTTGACTGTTAGTAGCTATGTGGCATTGTGCAATTTACTTAGACTCTCTCTGCCTTGGTTTTTATTATCTGTAAAATACATCTATAAAAAATATCTCAGAACTTTCATGGGATTCAGTGAGACATGTCATTAAAACACTGTAGTTCTATGTCTGATAGTTAAGACATACTTTTAAAAATTCATTTGTTGTCATTGCTCCTCCTCTTTTCTCCCCTTCTCCCTCACCCTCCTTCTCCTCTTACTCTTTCAAGGACTTAATGAGACTTGCACAAGCACAGCTGGAAGATTATCTCTGAAACAAGCAGTCTCATTTTCCTAAATTCAGATGAGACCTCAGATATAATATCTAAGTGAAGCTTTGTCTGATAGCCAGGAGAAAAATAACAGCTGGTTTACTGGAATAGCTCCCTAGGCATGCCTTGTGCCAAGAGAAATCCTTCTGTAGGTTTTTAGTAGAAAAATAGACCCGTTTCTTGGAAAGAAGAAAGTAACATAGAAAGTTCTTTGAAGAAAATGGTTAAAGATAAATCTTTACCCTAAGAACAATTCTTCTGAAGGTTAAAATTGGCCAAGAAATGGTGCTTCCAAATGGTAACCATTCAATTGTGCCATGTAGTGTATCACTAAAAACCGAAGGAATTCATACCTAGTGGCAGACAAGCAGGAGCCATCTAATCTAAAAATCCTCATTTGGGAGGAGGCACTGGTCTTATCTAAATTTTATTCACAGTAGACATTCAATTGAATTTAACTAAGAAACACTTATCTATATGACAGAATAGTTTAACAAGGAGTATTATGCAAAATATTAATGTATTAACTCCTTGTGACTGAGGAGAAGGAGATGCAATTTATCTGTTGAAAGATGGGGAAGACAGTGAACCACTGTCAAATGGAGAAGCTGGTGTGAGTAGCAAAGTGGCTTGTCAGTGGGCATAAGAGTGGACTATGGCATGAAATTTGGCCTTCCATCAGTGAACAAATGACTATCAGATAAGTGTTTTTCCAAGCCTACCTGGGAACTGTCTGTATCAGACTCAACGGGAGTATTACTTAAAAAGGCAGACTTTTGGTGCCATATTCCTGTTCACCTGGATCGTCATGACTGGAGCCTAGGAAGTGGTATTTTTATGTGACAATGTTCACTACATAAACCATGAAACTCTTGAATTCAAGAGAGTTGGTGAGTGTCTTAGTCCATTTTGTGTTGCAATAATACAACACAAAATAAAGAAACAATAATAAACACAAAATAAAGAAATACCTAAGACCGGGTAGTTTATAAAGAAAAAGGTTTATTTGGGCTGCAATTATGATGGCTGAAAATTTAAAGATTGGGCATCTGCATTTGGTGAAGGTCTCAGGCTGCTTCCACTCATGGCTGAAGGTGAAGGGGGCCCAGAGATTCCATGGCAAAAGAGGAAGCAAGGCAGGGGGAGGTACGTGCCAAGCTCTTTGAAACAACCGGCTCTCACAAGAACTAATAGAGTGAGAACTCACCATTGAGGGAGAACATTAATCTATTGTAGAGGGATCCAGCCCCATAACCCAAACACCTGCCATTAGGCCCCATGTATTAGTCCGCTCTCACAACGCTGTGAAGAAATACCCAAGGCCGGGTAATTTATAAAGGAAAGAGGTTTAATTGACACAGTTCCCCATTGCTGGGGAGGCCTCAGGAAACTTACAACCATGGTGGAAGGCAAAGGAGAAGAAGGCACCTTCTTCACAGGGTGGCAGGACAAAGTGAGTGCGAGCAGGGGCAATGCCAGATGCTTATAAAACCATCAGATCCTGTGAGAGTCACTCATTGTTACAAGAGGAGCATGGGGGAAACTGCCTCCATGATCCAGTTACCTCCACCTGATCCCGCCCTTGCATGTGGGAATTATAGGTATTATAATTCAAGATGAAAGTTTTTGTGAGGACACAATGAAACCATATCACCCCACATCCAATATTGAGGGTCAAATTTCAACATGAAGTTTGGAGACAACAAACATCCAAATTATAGCCATGAATACGTGTTCACAGATGGGATATCTCATGATTTTAACTCTATAAACCCAAACTTGGTTTAATTATGGTCTTGGAAGACAACAGCCTCCTGGAAAAAGTGAAGTCGATTTTTGTTCCCTATTATGGAGATGATATAAATTCATTGTAGAATTTCTTAAAACTATGTATAAATAGAAACAGTTAAAATATTGAACAGTATCCTAGTGTAAATATTTTCCTATGATCATTTCCTGAATATTAGTAACATGGGATAAAGTTTGTAGAATGTAAAACATTTTATAGTTATAATTATCATTTGACTATGCATGCAAAATATATTTCAGACACTAAAAATGATCAGAATTAAATATTTAATTCCTAATCAGAATGTACTTAAGCAAGCATGTTTCCTTCATGTTCTCAAAATAGAAGAGAAGATCTCAGGCATGGAAGAAGTTACAAAGAATCAGATAGCAGGGGCAAGAGAAGGAGTTCAGGGAATGCTTTCTCCAGTACCCACTTTGCCCCATGTACATTTCTGCATAGATAGCCTGGGATAAACTTCCTGGAGAACCAGGCTTATGGAATAGAGCTGGAAGCAAATTGGTCTGCTTAGCACTGTGATCATACCAACCATAAAGAACATCTTGTGAAAACTTGACTCCCAGCATTTATTTTTGCATTCTTGTACTTGTTTGTTCTTCTCTGGCAGCATTCAGTTGATGGCTCAAACCTTTTGTAGCATATTAAAAGGGGAATAAAATATGCAGTAATACAGACTTTGGGCTAATATATTTTCAAAAGTGTTGCATGCCTCATTTCTCACGTAAATTCCTAGGTTGCATTCAGCCTTCAGAGTATCATTCATATTCATGATAGAAAAGAGAGATAATATTTATTACCTTCAGTGCTGGTGATATTAAGCGCTGTCCAGCATCCCTACCCAGGACTGAACCAAAACATTTTCTTTCTGAGCTCCTTCACTGAGAAAAAGTGTTGCTAATTGAATTAATTAACCCATTTCAATCAATTTCTTTCTTCATGTCTTTCACTATGGAGACTGCAATTTTCAGCATTTGAATTCTCAGCCTACCCGGTAGTTAGGGGTGGTCATGGAATCCAGTTCTGGCCAATGAAATACAGTCAGAAATTCCTGAGGAGGACTTTCTTTTTCTGGAAAATAAAAAATAAGACAGAGTCTTATAAGGACAAAGCTTTGTTTTTTGCTCTCTTTCCTGCCTGGAGCTGGATGTAATACCTGGTAAATCAGCAGCTGTCTTCCAGCCGTGAGGCAAAGGCAGACATGAAAGACAGTGGAGCAGGCACATGCAAAGAGCCTGATTCACTGAGGATATCCTTGAGAAGCTGCACCCAGGTTGGAAACTCTATGTCTGCACTTCTATTTTACAGAAACATAAGCCCCATACTTGTTTAAGCAACCACTGTTGGTTATTCTCTTCCTCAAAGCTGAGTACCTTCCTGATACCTTATTTTTAAAACAGTCACTTTTGCTAATGCTGAACTCTGCTCTATGTAAGCAATCAGACAAAACTGTGCCCACAGTTAAACAGTGTCTAGACTCACCTCTTATTGCACAAACTAGACTAGTCTCCTTCAGCTCTCATGTAGTGTAAACAGCATTTAGAGTTAGTCATTTAATCCTTAAGATGAAAATTGGATTACTAACAAATAAAATATTAGCTATACACATCCCATTGGCTATATACAGAATTAAAACTATATCCAACATAGCACACAATTTTTGGGAAATGCACGTAGAATGGACAAAACGAGACCAATTTTTCATGAGCTTAACCGAGGTCACAACACTGGGTCACTGGATAAATAATTTGAGGTTATGCTGTCATATATTAACAAGCAGGAGAGACAGGTCTTTCACTAGGTTTTATCAGACAGATTTGAGGCAGTTCTAAACAAAAGTGTGAACAATCTAAAAGGTAGAAAACAAACAAACAAAAAGAGTTCAAAATGACAGTGTCAACCAAATGATAGTCTATGTATGAAGTGACTATATTATGATGAAATAATGATATTGTGTCTTGATCAATGTTTCTTATTTCAAGCACTTTCTTATCCATTGTATGACTTTTAACTATCGTATTATATATCTATTGATGCATAACAAATTACTTTAAAATTTAGGGGCTTAAAACAAACAAAAAAATTTTTTCATAGTCCCTGTGGGTCAGGAGTTGGGAAGTGGTATAGCTGGGCATTTCTAGCTTAGAGTCTCTCATGTGTTTATAATCGCAGGTGGTTAGTGTCTCTCAAGGTGTTATCTGAAGGCTTGACTGGGGCTGAAAGGTTTGTTGCTAACTCCCTCTCATGGCTGTAGGCAGGTGACCTCAGTTTTTTGATGGGAGTTGACTGCAGGGATAGGTCCCTTGCCACTTTGGTCTATCCATGAGGCTGAGTGTCTTCATAGAATGTCATTTGGTTTCCCCAGAGTGAGCATCTAAGACACAGAACAAGAAGAGGCCACAATTCCTTTTAAGACCTAATTTCAGAAGTTAAACATCATTACTTCCATTTTATTCTGTGTGTTAGAAGCAACTCACTAAATCCAGCTCACACTAAGGGTGGGGGGGCAGTATTATGATCCACCTTCTGAAGACCTCTTCTGTAAAAGAATTTGTGAGCATATTTTAAAACCATTAGAACTCTACTAGTTTGAGGTTATAGATGGAGAAGTTTCCTGCTTCCAAAGGGCAAGATTATAACTTATTTTGCAGGTAGAAAGAATATAGGGCTGTATTTTGTTATCTTGAAAAAAAAAATCTAATCTCCTCTCTTTAACAGTAAATGACTTTCAAGAGTGGCTTCTGTTGGTATTAAAGAAACATAGGATGTTAACATGGAATCCAAATCTCTTGTTTCTGGTGAAATAAAATTAAGATCATATTGGATTTTCTCATTTTCTTATCCAAAGTTATACTGCATTTATGATAAGTATACTTTCACTTTTAAAAAAAAGAGTTTAAGCAACTCTACATTTAACTTTTATTTTAAAAAGAGGAAATACTTGATTCTAACAAATGATTTTTATGAATGAACTCCACATATGTATGGGTGTTTTCTTTTTGGATTGCCCTAAAAGGTTGAGAGGACTTATTTGGTATTCCTTAGCATCATTCTCACTCATTTTTAAAAAGGAATTTTGCAACCCAGAAAATGGCTAGTAAATGCACTCTTATATACTGTGTCAAGCCCTGGGTACTAGGTAGCATCCTTAAAATGTAACAAACCTGAACATATGGGCCCAGTCCTTTAAGAATCCGCAGGCTACACACTGTGGCAAAAATAAAATCCAACCGCTTGGCACTTGTTTCAGTCACTTCAGCTACTTTGTCAGTTTTCTGCTTCAAAACTCTTGTTCTTTGGCTATATTTTATGAGCTAGAACTACAGAATTCTGCTGGGGTTTAGACTTTATGGAAACCAAACTTGCCTTACCTTTATATGAGTAAAAACACTGGACTTTAAACTTGCTGCTTAAACTCTCTGTGCTTCAATTTCCAGATGTGTAAAATAGTGATAATAAAACTTCTTGTGATTGTCATAAATATTTAAATAAAGGAGCATACTCCCTCAAGATGTTTAATGAATATTCATATTGCCCTGTCTCTACATTCTTCTTAATCTCATTGCAGACTCCCCTCAGAATAAAATTTGAAATCACTTTGTCTTAGTTCTTGCAGGCAGCTATAGCAAAGTACCTTAGGCTGGATAATTTGTAAACAACAGAAATGTATTTCTCACAGCTCTAGAGGCTGAAAAGTCCAAGACAAGGCACCAGCTGATTCAGTGTCTGCTTCAAAAAGGGAGCAAGGCAACTCCCCTCAACCTCTTCTATAAGGGCTCTAATTCCGTTCATGAGGGCAAAAACGTTATGGCTTAGTTACTTCCCCAAAAGTCCCACCCCTTGATACTATCTGATATAATTTGGATAAGTGTTCCTGCCCAAATTCCTGTTGAATTGTGATTCCCAGTGTTGGAGGTGGGGCCTGGTAGGAGGTGATTAGATCATGGGATTGGATTTCTCATGAATGGTTTAGCATTACCCTATTGGTGCTGTTTTCATGATAATAAGTGAGTTCTCATGAGAGCTGTTGTTTAAAAGTGTGTAGCATCTCCCCCTTCATTCTTTTGCTCTTGCTCCTGACACGTAAGAATGTCTGCTCCCCCTTTGCCTTCCACGGTGATTGGAGGCTTCCTGAGGCCTCCCCCAAGGCAGAAGCCACTATGTTTCTTGTACAGCCTGTAGAACTGTGTGCAAATTCAACTTCTTTTCTTTGTAAATTACCCAGTCTTAGGTATTTATTTTTTTTATTTATTTATTTTTTTTTGAGACAGAGTCTCGCTCTGTCACCCAGGCTGGAGTGCAGTGGCCGGATCTCAGCTCACTGCAAGCTCCGCCTCCCGGATTTAGCCATTCTCCTGGCTCAGCCTCCCGAGTAGCTGGGACTACAGGCGCCCGCCACTTCGCCCGGCTAGTTTTTTGTATTTTTTAGTAGAGACGGGGTTTCACCGTGTTAGCCAGGATGGTCTCGATCTCCTGACCTCGTGATCCGCCCGTCTCGGCCTCCCAAAGTGCTGGGATTACAGGCTTGAGCCACCGCGCCCGGCCTTCTTAGGTATTTCTTTACAGCAATGTGAAAATGGACAAATACACTATCACTTTGCGTATTACATTCCAGTATATGAATTTGGGAGCAACACAAATGTTCAGACCACAGCACCCTTTTATTACCTTTTATAGACTCCATCAAATGCCCTTTGCTGCAGTCCTGAAGTGCCCTAGGTAGAAATTGTTTGATATCAGGTACATAAAGTTTTCAAAAGGAGTAGAAGCTGAGAGTAAGAAGGTTACACTGACAGGCGCCAAATGTAATAAAAGATATCCCACACTATAACTTGAGATATTACTCCAAATGTATATTTGGTTTGAGTTTAAACTCAATCAGCGTTTCTAAAACGGATGCCCATTATATACTTAATGTAGAGCACTAAGAAATTACAGTGGGCTGTTTCACAAAACTTTCCTGATCCCCTCTTTCCACCAACTCTTCTAAATGTGAGATCATGGATTGGGATTCCCCTATGTGAGGGCTGAGGAGTGAATCTAATACACATAGACACATACACATATCACACACACATATATGGATATATAATGTGTGTATACTGTATATACCTACACATATTCCATATTTGTCTATATATGTGTATATATGCAGATGAAGTCACTGATGAAACATTAATCAGTGTACTTTGATAACAAGATAATTATTTCTAATTAAGACAATGAATCCTTTCCCAATTAGTTTGGTAGCTTTGTGGAGTTTTGTTTTGTTTTGTTTTTTAAAGAATGTTAACATTAGTTGTCTCTTTTTCCTTTTCTAATTTCGAAGGTGACCACTGAATGCTGGAGTCCATTTCATTATCAAAGACAAGCTGAACCTACTGTTGATGAAATGGTGAGACTTTTCTTCCCTGATATAACTATTGAAGTGGATTTCCCATCTCTTTTCCAATCATGTTAATGCCACAAGCACTGTTTTCTATGGTTCTTTATTACATTTGTTTTCAGCTGCCACATAGAAGACTCTCTAAAGAATATAAAAAGAGACTTGTCCTTATTGAGTGGTTTTCTGAACCGGAAGGACCATAAAGCATTTCCTTTAAAGAAGGATATGTAGTTATATAAAAAATTTTCCATAAAATTTAGCAACTTTTCCAGACATAGGAAAAAATTTATAATGTTAAAAAGCATTATCTTCTGGTTTGGGGGAAATAGGTGCTATCTCATGTTTCTGAGAGAAGTGTACATCATTGTAGCATTGCTAAAAAAAAGAGAGAACTTGGAAACAGTATGAGTGTGTGATAACAGGAAATCAATTAATTAATTGGATTATAGTCCATCGAATGAAATATAATAAAACCGTTTTTAAAAAAGTCTCTCTGTGTGCCAGCAGTCCCTTATGATATTAAAATCACATCAACTGCCTTCTTTTCCTTGTTCAGATATTGCTAAACCGAGGTTCATGGAAAGGACATGGTTTAGAAGGTCTGGCAAATTTCCAGGATATTCACGTACATCGCCAAGTATTATAGCATTATTGATATGAAACAACTATAAGTCCTATTTGTAGTTCTTGTTCTAGATGGTTTCGGAACACGACAAGCTAATGTTTGCAACTTATTTGACTATTGTTTCCCAAAATGTAATCGTAATTTTGTGACAAATAACTACTCTTGGTAAATCATCTTTCTTTATGTAGGTATGAATATGAGAGTTGTTTTTTTTTTTTTTTTTTTCGAGGCAGAGTTTCACTCTTATTGCCCAGGCTGGAGTGCAATGGCACCATCTCGGCTCACCGCAACCTCCGCCTCCCAGGTTCAAGCAATTCTCCTGCCTCAGCCTTCCTAGTAGCTGGGATTATAAGCATGTGCCACCAGGCCCAGCTAATTTTGTATTTTTAGTAGAGACGGGGTTTCCCATGTTGGTCAGGCCGGTCTCGAACTCCCGACCTCAGGTGATCCACCCGCCTCGGCCTCCCAAAGTGCTGGGATTACAGGCTTGAGCCACTGCGCCCGGCCAAATACGAAAGTTTTGATATCTTTATTTATAGCTCTCTCTCCCCCAATATTAGTAACATGTTATTAACATCTAAGTTTTTATAATAGTTTTCTTTTCAACTATTTTTTTTTCTTTTTGTCTAAGAGATGTCTAAATTGTGCCAGGTAGGCGGAAGAGGTGACGGAAAGTTGTGATTTAAGTATTACTTCTGTTCCCTAAAAAAGATTTATTGAGCTCTGCCCTTGCTATTTCGCATGCTATCTAAGTTCTTAATGACTAGTTAAATGTCAAAGAGCTGTGGGAAACAAACAAATGAACCTCAGTCAATACAAAAAGGACTTTCAGATGAAAATAAAGCTATACATTTGGGAGGATTATGAAATGCCTTAATTAGAAACAGAAGCAAGAGAACTGGATGGCAGGAATTGGATCTACCACCGACTGTGCTCTTAGGCCTCTAAACTCATATTTCTGCATTTCCGTTTCCACATTTTTAAAGTAAAATGTTGGACTAGAGAATATTTCTTCAGACTCTGATCATCTGTGATTAACAGTAGGTCATTCCCACTTTTTCCTTGATATTTTTTCTAAGGCACAAGAATTTATGTAAAGTAACAAAAGAAGACACTTATCTAGTCAAATGTCCCCAAGGACATGTGAGGAACAATGAATTCCTATGATCCAATCCTTCAATTTAAAGATGAAGGGCTGAAGTGCAGAGAGGTGAAGTGGCTCACTCAAGTTCACATGGCTAGTCACAGAGCAGATTTTCAAAGCAGAACAATCATTCGTCCGCACACAAGGGCAGGTTCTTACTCTAGGTTTTCTTAACATTTCTT
This sequence comes from Macaca mulatta, assembly GCF_049350105.2. NCBI lineage: Eukaryota > Metazoa > Chordata > Mammalia > Primates > Cercopithecidae > Macaca > Macaca mulatta. Next base: position 33,118,233 of record NC_133408.1, read on the forward strand.
GTGGATTTGAAATTATAAATACTAGATAAAAACTTTTTTTTTTTTTACTGTGTAATTTTCCATCCATAGCTCGTCTTCTTGCTAAGAATCCAATAGATACTTAATAAAAATTAATTTGCATACTGGCTCTTAAATTTCCTATTGTTCATAAATTTCGGTCAGCTAGGAGGTGTACCCAAAAAGAGAAATGTTCTTATGAGTAGTTCTAGAAACTTCTTCAAAATTTCAGAGCAGAGGATATTACACAGGAAGTAAGAAAGATGTGGCTTCTGTGGCCTTTTCTCTTAAATCAACACAACCCCCATTTGCAACTCTGGTTTGTGTAATCCTGGCAACTCCCAGCTAGCTTGGCAGTGTGTCCACATTCAAAGACTGACCCTCAGCTATAGGTCAGTGAGCAAAAAGCAGTCTTGGCTTCCCCTGCCGAAGTGGAGAAATGGCCGTGACGTTGCGACTTCATTACACTATGGAAAATTGGGCCTGTGTGGCTTCTGAAAGACTCATTTCTGTTTTTACTGTGTTCTCAGAGGGCACATTATTCCAAGACCAGACATACACATGTCAAAATCTGCTTGAGAGGAAGGAGGAGCTAGAATATTGTATTAGGACTTGAAAGGGTTTTAGTGTTTATATAGTAGAAGTAGACTATTACATAAATGGCATTGTTAGACATCCTAAATTATACTGCTTAGCTTCTTAAATACCTGCTAATCCTCTAGCCAAGCACATTTCTCCTCCCTATTCCCACCTTATGCAATCTTTCCTGTGAATAATCATTGAATTTTATTTGTAGTTCTCATATGACACACATCAACTTTTTCCTCCAGATGTATTTTTGGCCAGCTGTTCAGATTGAATATATTCATTGATGATACTGACTCTAAGAAGTGATATGTGTGAAACAGTACTAGAACCCCAAAGAGATCACCTTGCAGTGAGGGGGACAGGAACAGAAACAGATGACTATTTTTCTTAGTATTCATGTTAAGCAATGTGCATCACAGGCAGACACAACGTTTCATTCTTCTTTGCACCTCCCATAGATTAGGTCCTCAGTAATAAATTAGGTCCTCATGTGATAAACGAATAAATAAATGTCTTATAAGCCTTCTAGGAGAATATATTTGATTTTGTTAACTAATTCATTCAGTTACTCATCTATTCGATGACCTAAAATTTTGCCTAGCTTTATTGTAAGTGCTTATCCAATCTTAGTTTAAGTTCAGTTTCTATCACTGAAAAATAATAATTTTTAAAATTACAATGATATATGAATATCCAATGTCAACATGGCAATTTTCCCACCAACTGTAATTATTTCTTCAATCAATATTTCATTTGCATAAGTAAATTATCTTAAATCATCTTTTAAATTAATTGTAGTTCCAAGAAAGCAATAAAATAAACCTCTGAAGTGAAATGTATTTGTTTTCATGTGTTTGCATTGATCAATTCTAGTTCATAATCCCATTGGTTTTATTATTGTCCATTGAGTTTCTAAATATTTATTGATCATTGTGACCTTAAAAATTATCTTTTTAGAATATTTTTTAGGTCATGAATAGAGACTAGTCACTTTTATATAGAAGACAATGAAGATATAGATTTAGGAGTTTAATAATTCAACATTTAAAACCTCTTCTTTATTTTGTTTTTAACATGAAAGTAGCTCTCTTCTTCCTGTCTCTAGGCACCTTCCCTTTCAAGTGGCTAAGAACAAATTCTCCGTAGAAAAACTGAGTACTTCTGTCCTTCTTAGCAAGGATAGATTGGATTATTGAAATCTGCCTTCTAAATACATTTTGTAGTTTATAGAATTTCTTCCTACATGTGATGGCTCACGCCTGTAATCCCAGCACTTTGGGAGGCTGAAGCAGGAGGATTGGTTAAGGCCAGGAGTCCAAGACAAGCCTGGGCAACATAGTGAGGCCTCATCTCTACAAAAAATAAAGTAAAATAAATTACTGGGCATGATGGTGCGTGCCTGTAGTCTCAGCACTTTGGGAGGCTGAGATGGGAGGATCACTAGAGCTCAGGAGTTCAAGGCTACAGTGAGCTTTTATCGTGCAAATGCACACCAGCTTCCAGCCTGGTGGACAGAGCAAGACCAACACCCGTGTCTTAAAAAAAAAAAAAAAAAAAATTTCTCCCAATTATGCTAATTACAGAACTAACACATCTTCATTGTAGAAAACTAAGAAGAGTAGAGTATATAAAGAAAGAAAAAGGCCATATATAGTGGTATTTATACTTTTTATACAAATTTACATTCTGGTTTTTCACTTAATACATGTGAGCATTAAAAAATTTCTAAGCCCTGTGCATACACTGGCACAGTTTTAATAATGAAACAACGAGTCATAAGACCAGGAAACTTAGAGAAAACTGTCAATATAATACATATGAAACTACTTGAAGTTTTAGTTTCCATTATAGCTTTCTTTAAAGTTAAACCAAAATATCAATTTTTAAAAATCTCCATTTCTCCTGTTGAAGAAATTATGTGAAATAGACATCAAGTTATTAGGATTTGTTATTTGAATACTTGTTAAATATGACACTAGAGAGGAAAATTTTTCTAAATCAGAAATTAAGAAGAAAAGTAAGAACAAAGTGTTTTCTGTTTTGTTTTGTTTTGTTTTTTGCTTCGTTCAAGTCTGACATGTTATTCAGCTACCTTTTCATTAGTGGAGTGAAGAGGACATAATTCAGACAGATATGCAATCTGGGTTTGGTTAGTCTCCATAAGTCTAAATTTTCCTTCTGTAAAATGAAGTGATAAAATCAGGAGAGATTTAAAAGCTTTAAATGCCTTTCCAGCAAATATGTGTAGGTATATACATACATACACACACATATATTTATATATTTCCATCTTAATTATGTATATTTAAGAGGATAGGCCTATAAATCTGAAAGTGTCTACCTGATACTTATCCTCTGTTTTGGAAAGTCATATTTAACCTCCAAATAAATTCCCTGAATTTGGTTGGTCTTAATTTCACTGTCAATACTAGATAACTAGTAATTATGCTGGCATTTAAAGATCTTGTAAGAAAGAACATTGGATTAAAAGTCAGAATATTTTATTTCCATCCCAACTCTATTATTAATAAATTATCTTTCCTTGAGTAAGCCACTTAACTTCTCTGAGTTTTCTCATTTTTTATATACTCTGGTAGACTAGATGTCTAATAATTTCCATCCCAACTCATAAAATATGATTGTAGAACTAATCCAGTTCAATAATTCAGTGATGCTATCTTCTAAAAATTATTCTTTAATATTAATATTCAAGCAAAGTGTCAGAAAATGAGATATATTTAACCAAGTACTTCTAACAAAATTTTTATATTATTTAAGGAAGCGTGAGCAAAATGAACTAAAAGATATTTCTATTTTTGACATAAATATATGAAATATATAGTATATACATGTTAAATATATACATATGAAAAATTACATTTACATTCACATATAATTACCAGTTCGATGGAAATTTACATCTTTCAAAGCCGACTCTAAATTAGAAAGACAAAAGTGAAAAGAAAATCAATTAGAGACTTGACAGTAGTATCAATGAAAGAAAATTCAACTAGATTGGTAACAACAGAGATGGAGAAAAAGAAACATTCAAGATACATTAGGCCAAACTCTTAGTTATGGAATGTGCACTTGGTGGATGAAGACGGCCTTCACTGAGTTGAAGAAGATGGGATGAGCATCATATTCGGAGCATAGGTCTAGAGGTCAGTTCTGATTGTGCTTAAAAATTGTTTTAAATACATAGCTGGATATGTGAGTCTGAAGCTCTGCAGAGAGGCCTGGGGAAAGAAAGAAATTGGGAGTCATTAGCACATAAGTGGTATTAAAAGTGGTGTGTATGCATGCATGTACATGAGAAGAGAAAGATGGTGATATCAGATAAAAGGCCAGAGTTAATCCTTAAGTAATTTCAAAATTTAATTTCAAGAAAAGGAAGGTGTCAGCATATAGGAGTTATAGAGGGAAGGGCCAAAAAAAGTAAAAGGAAAATCAGAGGAACACGGTGTCACAGAAGCCAAGAAAAGAGAGTGTTTCCAGAAGGTCACTGTGGCCGACATTGCTGAATGTCAAGTAGTAAAGGAGTTTAAGAATGGCTCATTAGATCAAAAGGACAATTTAAAGGGAATGGTAAGATGAAAGCTGATAGATGAGATAGATTAAAAGGATGAGAAGTTAATAGAATTACAGAAAGCATACATAGTTAACGTTTTTGAGACAAATGCCTAGGATAGAAAAAGTGGTAAAGAAAAAGATGGTGAAGTAAAGATGAATGACATAAGGCACATTTGAATGCTATTGGGAAGAGTCCACTGAAATGGAAAATCAAAATTCAATAGAGAGAGAGGAACAAAACTGTAAACCAAGTTGTGTCATCCTCTGATTAGATATTCCATATTCTTCAGTCTGCTCTACAGAAGCCTCCTGGAAGGATCTCTGTTATTCTCTGGGCTCATCTCTTGGTACTCTTCCTTTCTTTCCCTTCATGGGCACGTACTAAGCATTCTTCCAGGGATTCCAGCTTTAGAACCTTGCAAACTGTATTGTGTTCCAAGACTTCTCTTCTCTCTGCTATTTGCCTGGCTGACTTTTTCTCTTATTTAAGTCTCAGGGGAAATATTCTTTCTGACCAACTGCTGAATTCTAAACCCTCTCTAAATCTTCACATATCTGGTTCCTTCTCATCATTCAGGCCTCAGCTTTAGTATCTTCAGTGAAGTTCCTCCTGATCAGTAAATTAATAAACCCTCCTTTTGCATCCTCACTCAATCACCCTGTTAATTATTAATATAGCATTTCTTATGTCACATTCTTATGTTTATATACTTGTTTATATGTTTATCACCCATCACCTCCCTCTAGAATTAGACTTGATAAAAACAGTGATCTCATATTACTTCCTCTATGCCATATCCCCAGAATGTGAGAGAGTGCTTGGCATATAGTAGGTGCTCAACAAAAGTTTATCAATTTGTTGAATGCTAGGTTTAATTTATGGGTCAATCTTCTTAGAACACATTTAGAATTTAAAAGTCATGTTACTGTAAAACATAATCACATTCAGTACAAATATGTAGGTAATAGATAAGAGAAATGAGATAAATAGTGTTATCATTTGAAAAATATTTTAGAGGATTTCTTTTTCTTTCTTTCTTTTTTTGAAATGGAGTCTCACTCTGTCGCCCAGGCTGGAGTTCAGTGGTGCAATGTCGGCTCACTGCAATCTCTGCTTCCCGGGTTCATGCAATTCTCCTGCCTCAGACTCCCAAGTAGCTGGGATTACAGGTGCATGCCACCACACCCAGCTAATTTTTGTGTTTTTAGTAGAGACGGGGTTTCACCATGTTGGCCAGGATGGTCTTGATCTCCTGACCCTGTGATCCACCCACCTCAGCCTCCCAAAGTACTGGGATTACAGGCATGAGTCATCGCACCTGGCTGTATTTTTAATCTGAATACATTTTCTTTTTCATACATAGTTTTAATGATTCTGTATCTTTTATAATAATATTACCTCTAAATTTCATCCCTTGAAGTACCTATTAACAAGAGGAGGTTGTCCAGACATACTTTGCTATTAGAAAGTAAAGAGTCTAGTATCAAAAATGTACTATGGATACTCCATTGTGTACATAAAACATGTATAAAATTAGGATTGTATTTACATTCAGTACACATTTATTAAGCCATGTACAATCTAGACACACAAGATTTAAAAAAATAAATAAAATGCAGTAGACTAATGTCTAGTAACTCAAAGTGAATAAAGATACAAAAAATAACAATATCATGATTTTAAAGGCTATAATAGAGTGTGAACAAAATAATGAAAGGTCAGTTTGTTTTAAAACCTCTAGGCCATGAGATCTTACTTATCTGAATTCAGATACCTTCCAAATGCTTTAGTTCCTCTTGGGGGAAAATCATTTATACAAAGTTCCGTTTCCCTGGTATACAATACCTTTCTCCACATTAAAGCCTTTTTCACAAAGGGAAAAGAGAAGGTGATTTTTGTTGCCAGTGTTTCAGTGGAACAATTAAGCTTTGGCCGTAACAAGAAGTTGACATAAGAGTAGAAGCACAGCAAAGAAAAAATGGTTGTGCAATGTCATCTTATGATTTCTGAAAGGGTCTAAAGAGTAGAAAATAGCCTTTCCTAAGCTGTAAAGCGTCTATAAAACCAAGTAACTCAGAAAGCACTAAAAGAAACCCTGAGAAATAATACAAAAAAGTAAGCAATAGAAATTGTGTTGAACAGAGCACGGCCTTTGGAAAGACAGAGAAGATTTTGCGTTTCTAAGCATATCTCATCACGGTCCTTTCTAAAAGATTAAAATGATTTCAATATTTTCCCATTTATTTAACGCAAAAAGGTATGGCTTCCTCTGACAGAAACGTCACATTTCCTACGTAAGTGCTATTTTGCAGAGACAGAACAACAAGTTTATGCTGGTTGTTCAAAGTCTATCATAAAGACCAAAGATAACAGCTGAGTGTAAGGATTTGAAATGTTTCATGCTGGATATTCTTTACTTCCAAACATTTATTTGGGCTTATAGTCTCTTTCAAAGGCTTGGAAAGCATTATTATAAATGTCTCATTCAAACACTAATGAGGAGGCAATATTCACCTTTTGAAAATTGCAGTGTCTTTGTAGATGTTATTTATCAGCTGTTCAATGGAAAGAATGAGACAAAAGCAGGTGGAGAAATATTTCTGAGTAGAACTTTCTGGATGAAAAAGTATTCCTATATGTATTACATCACATCTAGTGAATTCAACAAAGCACAATGATTTTATCAACTCATGTAAAACTTAGCACACAAAGAGTTAATTTCCAAAGTATTTTGAAATCCTTAAGAGGAACTATCCTTAAGATAATAAGTAAAAGCTATATAAGTACAAATTCAACCGTAAACTAGTGGGAAACATTCCTGAATCTTTTTAAAGAAAACAAGAGTCATTAATGCAATGTTAATTATATTTTATCCATATTTTGTCACAATAAACAAGTGACACATATACTAAAACATAATGTGGTATGCTGTGGCTATCTTTTGTTTCACTTAGTGCATATCTTCTACAAAGTAAGAGGCTATTTTTTTTTTAAAGTATGTTATCTGAAAAATTTTCATACTTGAAACAAATGCTGTTTGCCCACAAATTTCCAAAAAGAAAATGAAGACAATTTACCTTCTTCTTTATCTAATATTAGCAGGTAGACTTTGCATACTATCGGTCTATTCCAACACTAGCAAATAGCAACTTTGAACCTCTTGTTCCATCTATATTACACTGCAAAGATCTTGTTTTTTTCCACTGTTTCACAGTGGGCAGGAGTGAGTCATTTATAGATATTTCTGAATTCAATCCATTTTGCTGTATTTTGAAGTAAAAAAAAATTGGTAAAACCACTCTGCTTTAGTATGACTGGACAGTTGTAACGTATTTCACAATTTTGAACCCAAAAAATGTGGTGTGCTTTCAAGTTATTGCTTAAATGGACTCAGGCTTCAGGTTTTAAGGTCATATTATTAATTTTTCCACATTTATGATCTCAACATATTTTATATTTAATCTTTTGTGCAGAATAATTTGTCTTTACCTTGAGCTGTGTTTGTACTAGGCCATAAAATCGGGTGGTGACCCTGTGGAATCAATGGGGACATTAAAGCGGCTACAGAAACTGGTTTGGACTAAGAAAGCCAGAGTGCAGAGTCTGGATGAGGTGAAACCGACATTAATAAACCTCCGTAAGTAAGAACTCAATAAGCTGTTACAATTCCTTTGAGGGAGAACTAAGGAAGCATATATTAATGAAGCCCATTTTGATAAGGTCTTAAGATAATCATTAAACATTGAGGATTGTTTTTATTGCCAAGTTATTTTGAAACAGACATCCCCATCTATTCCTGAATTTTACCCTGTATTTATGCCCCACCCCATTTCTCCTTCCCTTCAAGACCAGGCTCTGAGACAGAGTGAGAGCGAGAGGCTCAGCAGTGTCCACCGTTCCCATTCTTTGGCCATAGAAAACCATATATTTGAATTTCGACGTAAGCATAGCAAATTAGTGTGTCCATGGCATGCAACTTTGATTTTCATTTATTTATTTATAATGGTATGTCTTAATTAATCAAACTCTTTTTAAAATACTCATTAAACATTTGGATTTAAAGGGATTCCATGACATAGAGCAATTGACTCTGGGTGATATATATTTATATTTTCTGTAACTGTTTTCTATATTACTAGAAATTTCATCAGAGTCTTTGCCACATTGTGTAAATATAGATCTCACAAATGAACTTTATAGTATTACAGATATGCCTTTTTTTTTGGTTTTGTCGTTCTTGCTTTTTAAAAACTATTTCACTATGAGACACACTGCGTGCATAAATCTCATGGCAGATTGGTATTAAAATAGACAATTTCAGAATGCCAGTAGGATTTCAGTCCATATCCACTGAGATTTCATTCTTTTATGTAAGGCATATAATTGTATTTGTTTCCTTATAATTCTTTATTATACACATGACCTTAAAATTAAACATATTTAATAATAGAAACATAAAGGTGCATTTAAAAAAAATTGTATTTTTTTCTCAAATATCTTTCAGCATATTATTTGTATGTGGCCTCCATTCATTCCAGTGAGATAGACTTTAATCAATAGTTATGGTTTCAAACATGTCAGAAAAATGAGACTTTTATAAAACAAAAAATTTTGTATAGCAAAATAACTTACTTTTTAAATAAATGCTGCTGTAAATAATTTTGTAAAATTGAATGACTTCTTGGTTTATCCAGTGCGCTTCATTTATTTCTCTCATAGAAAGGGAAGAATTATAATCATAGTTTTTAACCCATTTCTTTGTCATTCAGAAGATGAAGATGACACATTGATTTCTTGTTTGAAATTAACCAAGTCCCAAGAAAAGAAAGTGAGTAGTGTTAGCACAAGGAGGAAGGAAGAAATGGAGATCAGATTGGATACTCTTTCTGCATCACTGGGCAGATCTAGCACTTTAAATGACTGCAAGTTGGAAGATAAATTAGCTTGGTATGAAGGTGAAGCTTACATGTGGCATCAGTGGAAGCCTTTTCCTGAAAACCCTCTCTGGACATGTGTTGATTTCCAAATAGCACAAGTTGGACCCTGGGGCCACTGCTCCTCTTGTATTCGCCACACAAGTCTCAAGTCTTCCTGCTCAGATATGGATCTTCTACATTCATGGGTAAGTTTGCAAGCTACGGAAATGTGTCATCTTATCTGGGGTTTTGTACTGTCGGGAAAGAAACAGATAGCAAAAGTGCTAATCAGTCAAATTTATCAGTGTCAGAAAAGTTACCAGAGCAAAAGTTGTCTTTTCAAAAAACAACCAAACTCTTGTGACTTTTTCCCATGTTAACATTTCAGATATTCATTTGTGCACAAATTAATGACTGCATAAAATGTTTCCAGGGATTTCTTTTTGATTGAAGGAAGACTTTGTGTGTTGACTGAGATCAAGAAAACGTGAAGTGAATTGTCTAAATTATTGCAATTATAATGAAATTTCACTGAAAAATAATAGCTAATTTTAATGAGCATTTTCTTTGAGCCTGCCATTTTCCTAAGCATTTTGTATGTATTATCTGATTTAAGTCTCACATCAACTCTATAAGGTAAGGACTTACGTTATGAAATACTACCTTAAGAAATATTATTTCCGGCCGGGTGCAGTGGCTCACGCCTGTAATCCCAGCACTTTGGGAGGCCAAGGCAGGCGGATCATGAGGTCAGGAGATCGAGACCATCCTGGCTAACACGGTAAAACCCCGTCTCTACTAAAAATACAAAAAAAAAAAAAAAATTAGCCAGGCATGGTGGCGGGCACCTGTAGTCCCAGCTACTCGGGAGGCTGAGGCAGGAGAATGGCGTGAACCCGGGAGGTGGAGCTTGCAGTGAGCCAAGATCGCGCCACTGCACTCCAGCCTGGGTGACAGAGTGAGACTCCGTCTCAAAGAAAAAGAAAAGAAATATTATTTCCCTTCATTTTACAGTTGAGAAAATGGAGGCATAAAAAGTTAGCAACAGGTGCAAAGTCAGACAGCTAACAGGAGGTAGAGCCAAGACCTACGACCTAGGTCTTGCTTTTAGCTAGAGATCCTGCTTTTAGCTACTGCATGAGAGTGTTTTCCATATACTAGGGCAGACTCTAAGCCTATTATATGATACATGAGAAACAGTATGCTTTCTGGAGTCAAACAAAGTTGGATTTGGATTCTGGCTGTGCTACTTTTTTTTTGGCTTGGATAAGTTATTTAAACCTTTTAATCTTAATTTTCTTAACTAAAAAATGGAAATAGTCAAGAAGCTAAAGTCAAATATTATAAATCTTCTAGTACTTAAGAGTGGCACTTTTTTTTTTTTCAATTTCATTGTAAATTGCTCAAGGCATGTTTTATAACTTTATTTCGCTACAGCTCCTGGTCATGTGTGTTTTCAGTGAATGAATGGGACAATTTTGTGTATCCAGGTAGCCTACGCTACCATTTTCCTCAAAGAATCAGTCTCTTCTTAGACAGAGGCTACATTTTATAACATATTAGAGGTCTCTGAAAAGGCATATTTTCTCTCAGAACTTTTTTTACCTTTTAAGATTTGTGCATTAAATCTCCAAAGACTAGAACCAAAGTAACTTGTGTTTGAAGTATCATGGTAAATATAACAGGTGTCTGATAACAGACTTAGAACTGATGAAACTGACCAATACTAATCATTTCTAAATATCTCTCCTTCTTGTTTTTATATTTTTAATTTTTTTATTGTACTTTAAGTTCTAAGGTACATGTGCACAACGTGTCGGTTTGTTACATATGTATACATGTGCCATGTTGATGTGCTGCACCCATTAACTCGTCATTTACATTAGGTATATCTCCTAATGCTATCCCTCCCCCTACCCCACGACAGGCCCGGGTGTGTGATGCTCCCCCGCCTGTGTCCAAGTGTTCTCATTGTTCAATTCCCACCTATGAGTGAGAACATGCAGTGTCTGGTTTTCTGTTCTTGCGATAGTTTGCTGAGAATGATGGTTTCCAGCTGCATCCATGTCTTTAGTCTTCATCTTCTTTTCTGGGACTGCTGCACTTTGCAGGTTTTCTCTTAGAGTAGCTTCTTGGAGAGTAGCCGATAATATAATTAGGGCATGCTTCTGATGACTCCTTCTGACAGCTTCAGAAGCAGGATCAAGGCTGATGGCTCCTTGGCAAGTGGCTAAGCTGTCGTATAGGCATCTGAACACAAATAGAGTTTCCTTCAAGAATAAAATCTGGACTCCCTATCTTGGCATTTCTGGATTTCATCAGTCTGGACTCAATCTAATTTTTTCAGTCTTGTCTGTGTACTACCCCCACCTTATTGATTTCCTGTGCCGAACTGCCAAACTGAATGATTTGCTATTCCTAAAGGCTGTGTCACACTTTCTTGCCTCTATCTTTGTGACTGTGTGATGGCCTCTGCCTGGTATGTGAATTCTCTCTGTTAGAACCCATCCCGTCAACCCTTAGACTCAGATCAAATACTTCATCATCTAGAAAGCTTTTCGGGTAACACTAGACAGAAGTTGTCCCTCCTTCCTTTGAACTTCTACATTATTTGAGGGCATTATTCTTTCAGTACATATTCATGAAACACATCCTGCCACCTACTATTTGCTATTCACAATATCAGGCACTGGAGATACACAGCCAGATGCTATCTCCACTGCCCTCATCTTCATAGAACTTACCATACTCCACTTGTGCTGGAATTAATTCAGTATTTGTATATTTCTGAGGAATAACTTATCTTTGTATCCTCCATAGTTCCTATAATATAATGGGCCCTCAATGAATACCTGAACAATTGGCCATGTGTGGTGGTTCACACCAATAATCCCAGCACTTTGGGAGGCCAAGGTGGGAGGATCAATTGATCCCAGGAGTTCAAGACCAGCCTGGGAAACAAAGTGAGACCCTGTCTCTAAAAAAAAAAAAAAAAAAAAAAAAAAAAAAAAAAAAAAAAAAAAAAAAAGTAAGCATTTTCTAACATGAAATGCAGAACAGAAAGAAATAAATAAATATCTGGGTAGCACTTGTTGCCTAAATGAATGGAGCTTAGAAACCAATGGACTTTGTTTCCATAGATCCAGATAAAGCATTTCTTCTTGTTTTTCTAGCTGTTCTTATAGCCAAAGCTTTCCTCATTCTAATAAATCCAATTCTACATAAATTAAGTTATTTTGTACATGTGAGTGTTTGTGGATGTGTGTAGATGTAGGGAAATACACAATAGTCATATTTTTCTTTTTTATTTAGATAGTTTTGTCTATTTTAATATATAACTTAAAGATTAAGTGAGTTTTATCTGCAGAAGGTCAAACATACCTACAGAATGCTCAGAATTTCAGATGATAGTGTTCAGCATTCGTGACAGAAAAGCCTCAGTGGACTTGGAGAGGGGGCTCGAGAGCATGTTAGAGTTAAATTGGTTTGGTAAACTTAATGAGACCACTTACACTCTGGGATTTGAGACGCTAAAGTGAAATAAGTCGGATGAGTGCAAATTATTATTTTTGTATTCTACACATATATTCTATAACAACAACAAGTGAAAAATATCCAGTTTCATTTCAGCAGAGCTGGTATTTTTTTCAATAGTAATTGCAGGGTTATTATTTCGGTTATTTAACTTTCATATTATAGAATGTAAAGAAGGCAGTGTTGGGGTTTGAAAAGATATGCTTCTGTAATGAACGTTACTTACCATTAATGGCAGGTAGTCAGAGGCGACATTTTTGCAATTTAAAAGGGTAAGAGTGTGATTATATTTTAAAAAAATATATGTGCCAAGATATGCAGATATGATGGCTCTGGGCCTAAACCCCACATTTCATGGGAAATGAGTCCGATCTACAAGGACACTAGTTTCTCCTTGACTTCAAAAATTTTAGGAATAGTACATTCTGGTGTCTCTCTTTTTTTTTTTCTTAGATTGATTCTCTCCCTTCGCCCAGGCTGGAGTGCAATGGCACGATCTTGGCTCACTACAACCTCTGCCTTTTGGGTTCAAACGATTCTCCTGCCTCAGCCTCCCTAGTAGCTGGGATTATAGGCGCCTGCCACCACGCCTGGCTAATTTTTGTATTTTCAGTAGAGATGGGGTTTCACCATGTTGGCCAGGCTGGTCTCGAACTCCTGACCTTGTGATCCACTTGGTGTCTTTGATTCTATTATTACATCAGAGTTTTTAGGTGGTCTGAAATTAACTCATCTTTGAGAAAGTCCTTGTTCACCCAGGTATGCTTCCTGCTAAGCCCACTGTAGCCTCCCACTCTCAAGGTGGGTGCTGATGGATTTAATGCAGCTCTGACATTGCCAGCTGAGTGAGCTTGAGTAAACTTCTTACCCTCTTTCACCCACTAATTCCGATTCTGTAAGGTAGTTTCAGTCCTACTCACTCTCTTTCTTTCCTCTGAGTAACTCTTTGCATACCAAAAACATCCATTAGTTAAGCAAGTTTACTAGTATCTATTAGAAAAGTTTAATGAAATACTGTTGGGATTCATCTGTAGTAAGAAATATTTATTGCAAAAATCAAAGCACCCAGAGGTCTGTAAGATTGGAACATTTTATTCAGTTGAGATACTATAAACAAACTGAATCAGACAGGGAAATGTATTATTTGTCAAGGGCTCTTCACAGAAATCAACAGAAAAATGAGACACATAGAGATGTTTAACATGAAGTTAAGTTGTTTGTAATGTCTGTGGGATCTGGGAGTGAAGAAATATATGTGATTATGGAATTGATATAAATTGAGAAAGGTAAAAGATCAGATTTACGAAAGGGTATACTCCACAAGAGAAATGGGAAAGGAAAAACTAAGGATGACGATCTTTTCTACCATCTGAGATGAGTGGTGTTGAGAGGGGATTTCAGAGGCATCTTAAGAAAGGGAATAGTGGAGGTGACCAAAAATAATCTTTGAAGCCAAGTGTTTCAAATCAATTTATAAGAAGAATAACTGAAGAGTACTTATGAAGCTCTGCAAGCTAAGAGCATGGAACATCTTAACAAAAGGAGGAAAATGAGCCATAGGCTTGGTAGGGAATGAGGGTAAGAAAGGATAGAGTTTGTGGGCTGTGAAGGAGACAAAATCTTCCTTTCATATAATGTTTTTATAATAACACATATATTTTTCAAAATCTGAGAGACTTTTTCAGATTTATAAGGATAAACAAATTATTTTTATAAGATTAAGAAATGGGGCCAGGCGTGGTGGCTTACACCTGTAATCCCAGCACTTTGGGAGGCTGAGGCAGGCGGATCACGAGGTTAGGAGATCGAGACCATCCTGGCTAACACAGTAAAACCCTGTTTCTACTAAAAAAAAAAAAATATATATATATATATACACACACACACACACACACACACACACACACACACACACACACACACACACATATTAGCCCAGCATGGTGGCATGCACCTGTAATCCCAGTTACTCAGAAGGCTGAAGCAGGAGAATCGCTTGAACCCGGGAGGCGGAGGTTGCAGTGAGCCGAGATTGCACGACTGCCCTCCAGCCTGGGTGACAGAGTAAGATTACGTCGAAAGAAAGAAAGAAAGAGAGAAAGAGAGAAAGAGAGAGCGAGAGAGAGAGAGAGAAAGAAAGAGATACAATCTAGACATGAACAAGGAACAAATATCCATTCCTCCTCTCAAATTTCTAAAATATTTTGAACCTGATTTCATAAAAATAGTGTGAAAATGTTTAAAAAGTGACAGTAAAAAAAGATCTTTCAGGAAGAGGCAAAGTCAAAGACCCAAAAAAACAGAACAGAGATCTGCCTATAGAAGAATTCAAACATAGTATATAGAGAAAAATTTTAATAGTGAGAGACAGAATCATATGACAAAAATCAAAGAAAAATGAGTGGAGTTGATATTACAGCATCTGAAGGTGAGAACATAAACAAGGCTATACTTAAAGGTATCTAAGGCAAGATGAGAAGGCTGTTTTGGAATCTCGCATGAACTCATCACAATGGTGACAACCCGTGTGGATGATGGAAAAATTCTTTACGCAACTGTTTCAGTTGGAGGAACAGGAAGCCTGCTAACTGCTAATTATTGACATGGGAAAGTGCTCTTGGGATACACAGCTTCACTGTTAAGTTGTATAAAGGTTTTAATACGTCTCAAGAAAACCAGACGTCTTTAGGAGACAGACCATGGAACCAGGATAAGCTGTCCGTGCCTGTCCTCCATTTTGTCTCTCTACTCTCTCCCTTGGCAGTCTCTCTCAGTCTCTCTGACCCTGGTCTTCCCCCTTCAATCAACATGACACACCATTATCAGATTAATCTAACAGATTAATTTTCTTGACTATTCTAACTGATAAATGCTACCCTGATTAATGGTCCTGAAGCTCAAATCTAATAATGTCACTGCTCCCCTCACAAACCTTTAAACGCCTCCCCCACAACCTACAGGGTCAAATCTAAACTCATTCACCTACTCTTCCTTCTAACCAGATGCACACAGGTCTTTTTTGCACACTCTTTACTACAGATAAAGTGAGTATCATCTTTTCATCAAGCACAATGATATTTTTTCCATCTTCATATCTTCATATTATTTCCTCATTTTGGCCTTCCTTTTCTTCTCTACCTATCTGGTGAACAGTAGTGAAGTTTCAAAGTGTAGGTGAATGAGTAAGAATCCATGATGTAGACTTTGAAAACTAGAAATATGCAAGGAAAGAATTAAGGCTAGAGAGGAACAGTGAAAAGACAGTGAGTAAGGAGGCACATGGTTTAGGAAAAAGGAAAAACAATTTGCAGATTCTCTTCTCATTTTCTTTGTGCTTTAGTGATGTTAGGCTCCTGCCAAAAAACCTGTGTGTTCCCATTTGTGCTGGGCGGTATTACTTTTGGACCTGGTAAACGATAAGGCATACTAACAAGAAAGCTCACACACCCACCCAGAAGAAGGTAGGCTATGAACTATCAATACATAATTCCTCATAATTTAACACCCTTGTGTTTCATCTCCAACATCAAAAACCGCTTGTTGGAACAGCTTTAAATTTTACTTTTTTGCAGTGGAATTATAGTGGGATGGAAAGGTAAAAAGTTTCAGCAAATATATTTGGACCACTTGTGGAAAAGAAAGCATCATAAATGGCAATCTGGACTGAGAATTTCAAAAAGATAAATAGGAAAATGTGATACAAAAATGCCAAAACATATCTATACTTGCTACAGTCTGTGCTGAAATTAATATACTTGACAATCAAGATTCTAAAAATAATTTTATAAATTTAAAGTGAGCAAGAAAATAATCATTAATTATGACAATTTTATATGATGAAATTTTAATTATGACCAATTTAATGTTTGATGGTAGGAGAATCAGTATTTACCCAAGAGAGAAGAATTTGAAAATTAGGAGATTCTGCAATAGCTTATTCATTCATTTGTCCATTTATTCACTCATTTAGCAAAGTCATGTAAGGTGCCTCCTAAGACATCCAGCCTATGAACTTGGGAGCCTTAGAAGTATGCATGTGTGTTAGGAGAAGGGGTGGACAAGAGAGTTTATGAGATCTTATTAAAAGAAAATGGTAAAATGGAAGAATAAGTAATCGCAATTTTTGGTGTAAAAATTCAGTAAAATGGCAAACACTTTGTAGTACCTGTATATAAAATAAGCTTGAAAAAAGGTCTAGCCAGACATGTGAACACATTTTTTATTAGCTAAAGAAGAGCTTATAGAATAAACACATAAAATATGAGATATTATAATAGTAGAAGATGTCAGGTTTATGGAAATTCCTTAGGTTGAATATGAAGAAAGTAAATCGTAAATGTGCATAAAATGTTTAAGTGTCTTTTCCAATAAAATCTTTTACAATAAAAATAAAGATAAAAGGACAAAATGCAATTTCTCTGTAAGTGTGAAGTATTAGTCTGGAAACCCAAGATAATAGAGATATTATTAGATTAGACTTTTGAGACACAGCATTCAAACCAGTCAAATCGTTTGGGTTGATGTTTGGCTTTTCCCAATTACACAAACTTCATGCATATGTGAAAATAATAGTCCTGTGATCGAGTTATAGAATTGTTATGGAAACCAAGAATCCCTCTTCTTCATGAATTACCCTAAGGATTTTGCTCCTTTTCTCTCTTCGTGTGTTTTTCACCGTGTGCTTGTTTACTCAAGTGCTTCATATTAAGAAGAAAGTTGAATTGATACTCCTTATAGTAAAATCTTCCTAGTCATCATAAAACATTTATAATTTAGATTAGTTCTTATGATCATGAAATAGGATCCATGATAATCAATTATAACTACATTTTGAATTTCACAGCGGAAGTTGGAATTTGTTTCATTGGATTCTCAAATAGAAGGAGGAAGACAATTATGGACAATCTGAGGGGGGCCCAATCTGCTCATTAGCCGTCAGAGACCTAAATGGCCTTTTTACTTAGAGCCTCTCTTTCATGCTTCAACAGAAGGAAGCAAATCACCAAAGCTGGACATCAATCTTTGGCAGGAGAGAAGCCTGAATGTTAGAACATTTGAATGAGCTCATTAGAACATATAATGAGCCTTGGCAGATGCTCCGAGTGTTGCCAAATTTTCTTTTATTGCAAAGAAATATGTTCATAATTCAAATATTGCTAAGCAAACTATAGAAAAGACATATTTTGCATGTGCAACATGGTGTGTTAGAGGCTGTGTTATACCCTCAAAGGAATACTGCTCAAAGCCAGAAGAGTCAGCTGTGAGCTCAGCTCTGTCATAGTAGGATCTTTTTGGGTCAAATTGCTTCATCTCATGGGCTTCTACCTCCTCATCTTTGGAATGGAGGAGAATATTGATCATATTTAAGATCCTTGCTGTCTTCAATAGTTTGGGTCATAAGGATACAATGGGGAAGATAAATTATATGTGCAGAAAAAGACTTGTACATAAAGGTTTTTTTCTAATTTTTCAAAGCCATTTTCTTCAGATGACGCATGTTGGCCTTATTTCTACATTTTTTACCTTTACCTAAGCTGGTTTAGGTTTAGGGTTTTGTTTTGGTTTTTGTTTTGTTTTCTGAACAGCTACACTTTCTCTATCCCATCTACTTTCTCTCTCCCTCATGGTCTTTGGATGCATCAGCCATAACTTAAGCAATGTAAGCCAGAACCAGCAACGATGCATATGAGTTCAGTTCAGGGCTACAGAAACTTCTTCATGAACCAGAATTTTCATTTTCATTCTCAGGAGCTCTCACCATTCAAACCAGAAGCACTTTAAAAATCCTTTTACATGCTATTTCAGAGGAGGAAAGCCTGCTTTGAAAAAATGGATGGGTGAAGTTTAAGTAAGACGGTAGAAGGGAGCAGAAGATCAGGGTCTATGTGATGTAAAGAGTGCTTGGTTGGAGAGAGACGTCTGTTTTGCAACCATCACCCTGACCCCCGCCCATCATCACATACACACTAGGTGCCACCTGGAGTGGTCCATGCCTTTGAAATCTTGTTTTCAGCACAGAGACACATTGTGATAATCACGGTCACCATTGACTTAGCACTTGACTTTATTTCAGGTACTTTTATATATTCTTTTAATTGGGTTATGATTCAGTAAGATGGTATCATGGTATCATTATTTCCATTTTAATGGTAGAAATCTGAAGCTCAAAGAGGATAACTGATTTATGCAGGTGGCAGAGCAGGATTGTAAGCTGAAATATACATAAAATCCAAAGTTTTTCTGCAAAGATCATGGCTTTGTAATTTTTTTTATTATTTATTATTTTTTATTTTTATTATACTTTAAGTTCTAGGGCACATGTGCACAACGTGCAGGTTTGTTACATATGTATACTTGTGCCATGTTGGTGTGCTGCACCCATCAACTCGTCAGCACCCATCAACTCGTCATTTGCATCAGGTATAACTCCCAATGCCATCCCTCCCCTTTCCCCCTCCCCCCTCCCGATAATGGGCCCCGGTGTGTGATGTTCCCCTTCCCATGTCCAAGTGATCTCATTGTTCAATTCCCACCTATGAGCGAGAACATGCAGTGTTTGGTTTTCCGTTCTTGTGACAGTTAGCTTTGTAATTTTTTAGACTAGGTTAGTAACTTACCCTTACTTATCTCATCTAGAAAAATGGAAACATCAGTTCCCAGCTTGCAGTATAAAATGACATCTTGCCTGTGAAAGTGCTGATTAAAAGTAGGGGTTTAACAGCTTGATAATTAGAGACCCTGCCTTCAAGGTGCAATATAGCTTTTCTCACATTTGCTCTTATGCTAACTCTATGAATTAGGCAGAGTATTACTGCCATTTTACAGATAAAGAAACTGAGGTGCATGAAGATTAAGTGAATTACCTGAGATCCCAAAGCACATGATGGCAGAGCTGATGCTGAACATAATCCTCCTAACTCTTAGTCCAGACTTTTCCTGTCATTAAGCTGTCTTTAAATTTTGCAGCAGATATATAAATAACCATGGCAGTAAAGAGAAGCAGCATATGGTGGAAACTCCATGAGTCAAATAAGCCTGGCCTTCAACTGTGGCCTCACCATTGACTGTCTGTGTAACCGTTAAGTCACTTCATTTCTCTGAGTTTCAGTTTCATATCTATCAAATGGAAAACAAAGATTTCTTTGTGGAATTCTAGTAAGAATTGGACTAGATAATGTATGTAACATGTTTAACTGTACCTGACACCTAATTGGAACTTAATGAAGAAAAGCTATTATTTTCAAGGGAAATTATTATCATTTAATTATAATTTATTATGTTTCTAATTATTTGTCATTCAGTAAACAACAGCATAGTATCTATGATATATCAGGTATTTCCCTGAGCTGTGTGGCCACAATGGTGACAAAGATAGGTTCTTGCATTAGGATGTCACCATCGACAATTCCGAGCAATCCTGTATTACATGAGAAAATGTTGCACTGAATTTACGTTGGTGGTTTCCAGTAGTTTTTAAGATTATTTCATATAGTTTGCCCACTTATTTCTCCCTGGAAATAAGAAAACTGGAGCTAACTCACTGAAATGTATACAGTGAGCAATGGGTGAGAATCTACTTTTAGCTTCTTGGGGGTACTTTAGCGACACCGTGCCTGAGTCACTAGGGAAAACAGACAAAAAGAAGAAGAGGCTGGAGTGTATGTGCTGGCATCACCATTGCCCTTTTCTGACCTCCCAAATTATGATTGTATTGACAGTGTCTTGCGTATGTAAAATGAAGTTAGCTTTTTAAAACTCCTCTCATATATTTTATCATAGCCACATCACATATGCATTTCATGCTATTTTATTTCAAAGTCATAATATATCGCTCAGTCATAACCACCTTTTGCAGAAAGAATGAAAAATGAAGGAAAGAAATTCATGTTCCCTCTCCTTCCTGGGAAGTTGTAAAGCAAGTGGTTGAATTCACTCTAAAAACCCTTATGAATATTCAGTGTAAGATCTTTATGCATCTCATGGTTCCCAGTTATTAAATACAACCATACTGATGAATAATTGGACTAGAAATATGGCTTTATTGCAGCTCACATCAAGCCCAACCCCAGTGGAAGCCCATGTCTCACCCATAGAAAGGATTTTTCAGCCAGGGCACAAGATGTGTTAAAATCAAGAACTGATTTATTCATTTACTCAACAATTTGTTTTGAGTATTTACATCATGCCAGATAAGGAGGATAAACTGTTGGGTAGAAGCAGATTATTGTAAACCCCATAGTCTAATTAGAAACAAAAATATATTTAATCACATAAATAAACATGAAATGCCAGATTTGATAAGAGCTATGATTGTTACATGGTTCTGTGAAGGCCAATAATAGGTAAATTTGACCTAGTGAAGGAGTCAGAACATGCTTTCAGGGGTAGTGATGATTGAGTTCAAATGTGATGGAAGAGAAGAGTTAACTAACTCCAAATAAGGAGAACGAGAATTCACAATGGCTGGGAGAGAAAACACGGAGATGTGGGACAAAGTAAAACTGAGGAAGGAGTCAGACCACATATGGTCTTATAGGTTATGCTGTTTTGCTGTGTCTTCCCTAAAAGCAATGAGGAAGCTATGCAAAAACTGCTTTAAGCCAAGGGCTTATTTTGGCATTTCTTGTTGATTTGTTGAGGAGATGAGGCTTAAGTTGATATTTTGGAAAGATCACTCTACATACAGTGAAGAAAATAGATTTGCAGGGAAAACAGATGAAAGATGATGGTGGCGTGAACTATGGTGGTAGAAAGACGGAGATTAATGGAAAGCACTCAGGCTCATAGAATTATGTCTCCAACATATACATTTCTCCAAATGAAAGAAATGTCAGTTTCAAAAGTCACCTCTTGTGATGCCAACCGAAAAGCTCTATTCAATTTAGGGCATATGGTCACAGATGACAGCAGAGAAGTGATACAATGACATGACTGCACATTCCTAATCTGTCCTTTAATTTTTAAAGCTCAGAAACTCATAGCCACCATAGTGGCTTAGTGGAATTACTACCAATGGATAAGGAAATGTCATCCATTTGCCTCCCCTGATTCCACTTGGACATAGGCCATTGTTTCTACAAGGAGTGGCTTGGAGCCATGCAAGGTTTCAAGGGAAATTGGCCTTTTAGAGGGGCATATGAATAGATAATGTATATTGCCACTGTAAAATCTCTAATGAATATTAAGGGTGGCTTTCATTTGTGGTGATTGAAATGAACTCATAAATTCTCTCTCTAGAATGCGGGAATTTTTTCCTCCCTGTGGAGAGATTTAATGGATTTGCGGCATTCTGAATGATTTGGCAAGAAATCAGAGGTACCTGCGCAGTCACCCGCAAAGGGCACTTAGTTTCTTGCATGTGATAGTCAACTACCACAAAATATTTTCTTTATGAATCCAGAGTGATTAATGCAAGCCACTGTAACTCATGACAAAGTGTCAACTGAAAAACTGGGGGGAAAAAGTGGTTAAAGACACCACAGTTTTAAAACCAAATTTGACTTTTGGAGGAGAGTTATTTCCTTTTAGAGAGAAAAAGTTAGGCCTGCCATCTGCAAGAAATTTAGATTAGTTGTTTGTGGCAAGAACCATCATATTTTGAAGCCACTGAGAGCTCCTACTGCTCTCTGTATGGAGTAGATTAAACCGTTCCCATATTGTGATAAATATATTGCAAAAAGCCGTATCAGGAATACAGTAATTGCAGCAGTTAATGATAGAACTTCCAGTTAAAACAATATTCTTTGTGTTTCTTTGGCCAGTTCCCATTTTATGTATGCTATATTTTGATAAGTTAATTTTTCACATTTACAGAATCAATAACTTTCAAAACTTTATACAATTGAAAAGGAAAATTGGCGGCAAGATTCTTGGGAGTTTTGCTGGCTGTGTGGGCTTGGGTTAACAGAAAAAATTCTGGGAAAAAATCTATCAAAAGAGCAGATGAGGGTTCAGATTAAAATATCATCAGCACTAATTTTTTGTACACATCTAAGAAAAATGGGGAAATAACCCAAAACAGCAGTCAGCCAAAATGAATTCATTTATTTTACTGTGGAATGTGGGAGAGAATTATCTTTTCAGAAGAAGTAACTTTCAAATGCAATTTGTTTTTGTTTAGAAACAGGGTCTTGCTCTGTTGCCCAGGCTGCACTGCAACAGTGCAGTCACAGCTCACTGCAGCCTCTATCTGCCTGGCTCAATCCTCCCGCCTCAGCCTCCCAAGTAGACAGGACTATAGGCATGCGACACCATGCCCAGCTTTTTTTTTTTTTTTTTAAATAGAGATGAGGTCTCGCTATGTTACCTAGGCTGGTCTTGAACTCCTGGATTCAAGTGATCCTGTTTCCAGCCTCCCAAACTGCTGAGATTATAGGCATGAAGCTACCATACCTGGCCTTTTTAATGTTTCTTAATGCTGGACTTTCAGGATCTGAAGTAAAATGAATTCTGGTTATTTTGTTATTTTGAAGGAGTGCATTTTTGTGTGAAATGAATCTGTCATCCTGCTTTCTTATATTATCAGTAAGATACTGTGAAGGAGGTGAACCTAAATGTTGTGCACTTATGTACACGAAGGAATTACTACTAATACTATGATTTAAGACACTGGATTCCCTTTTAACACTGGATAGCAAAGTTAGACTCAGTGGGGAAATCTTTTCGAGTGTAGACTTGGCTCTCAATTAGGCTTCCGTTGGAAGGGAAACTTCATTTGTGAAGATTCTGGGTTGGGGGACAAGCCAGCTGACATTAGCTGGGGTTTCTTTAGCTGTAAAATAAATGGATAGTACTAGATGACCACTAAGACCTCTTCCATGAATAAATACTCATGGATCAACTTTATGAAGGAATGAAGAGTAGTTGTGGATTATATTAAGCCATCACGGGGGGGAAGACCCTATGTCCGTGAAAATATTTCCGAATTTAGTACCTTACATGGCAAAATGGTGAACACCTTTTATTACCCAGTTTTAAAATAAGTAGGCAAGAAACAATGTGTGGTGTTTTTCCAATCACCATTCCATAGTTGGCTGCCTTACAGTGGCACACTTATTAGAATTCAGTGCTGCTTAGATGTGAAAGGTTGATACAGTTCTATTCATGAAGGGGACATAGGAAACTCATTCTAATTGAGAATCAGAGGCCTTATAAACCTGAACACTTAAGTGAGAGATACGTCATTAAAGAAAGAATCACTGCATATAATGTTCTCAAATAAAACCAGTATTTGTTTTACAATTTTGATTGAATACTATGTTCTAAAGCTGTATTTCTCAATGTGTGGTTCCATGATAGTAATGTTTGCTTAATCCAGACTTACTGAATCAGAATTTCTAGAATGGACATCATTTCAAAAGCTGCTTAGGTGATATTTTGTTCTCACCAAAGTTTGAGAATAACTTCTGAATAAAGGAACACCATTTATTATTCTCTGATTTTTCAGATTCATTTTCACCTATCCAAGAAGTCTTTTTGAGAATCTCTCATTCATATATATATATATATATATATATATATTATTTTCACAAGTTATTAAATCCAGAAGGCACAACAATCCTGTAAAGCAGGCAACTGAATTTTCCAAATGAGAGACAACAGGGTAGCGAGATTGAGGAACTTGCCCAAGGTCCGTCAGTTTCAGGGCTGAGCTGCGGTTTCAGTCAAGGCCTTCTTAGTCCCATTCTTGCCATACACATCACCTTAGGACCTCACACTAAGAGCACAGAAAAGAGAAAAGGATACCAGGAATGGACTGGGTGTCCCTTAGTAATGCTCAGCACTCAAGACCTTTAGGATCAGCTGGAAGAGTGTACAGAGCCTCTAATGGGTGCAGTGGATAAATCCCCAGAGGTAGTTTTGTGCTTTCTAACCAACTGAGCTAAAAATCCCATTAGAGAGTATTTGGGACTTTTCATAAATCGTGGAGTAGAAAAGTCCCCAAGCAAAGGGTATTAACAAACCACAAGTTCACTTACCATGTATCTTCCAGATTTTACAAAATGCTTTTAAATTAAATAATTTTTATCATTTTAAAATAATCTCTTTTTTTGATATTTATGTAAATAAAATCTGATTCTCTGAACTGGGTCATTTTTTGTATTTTTTTTTTCAAGCTTGCCATCCAAGCTGGATTAAAAACCATTCACCTGACTTATTCGTGCAACTTCCTCTAATTTACGGCTACTCTTTTATGTTCTTTACTTTTATTTTCCTTTCTCTCTTCTGACAATGCCTCCCTGGTATGGATGTTTTAGTGGATTGCCTTCTTGTGGTTCTAGGATCCATGAAACCCTCTGTCAATACCACTCTGTATGACCTAAGGCACCTGACATAGCATTCAACCAATCATTGAGGAGCAAAAGTGATCTCCTCTGTCAGAGGATCAAAGAAAATGCCCAGTTTACTAATCATAAAGCCTACTTACTTTAGTAAGTTTCCAATATTGTTTGGTCATGATCTCTATATCCTAAGATGTTTGAACCATGACAATAGGTCTCTAGGTGGTACACATGTGTGTGTTTCTTTGTACTGGATAACATTAAACACTAACATGGCTCAAAAAGAAATATGAGAAAGGCCAGGTGCGGTGGCTTACCCCTGTATTCCCGGCACTTTGGGAGGCCGATGCGGGCAGATTACTTGTGGTCAGGAGTTCAAGACCAACCTGGCCAATACGGTGAAATCCCATCTCTACTAAAAATACAAAAATTAGCAAGGCATGTTGGTGCACACCTGTAACTCCAGCTACTCGGGAGGTTGAGGCAAGAGAATTGCTTGAACCCGGGAGGCAGAAGTTGTTGCAAGTCAAGATTGTACCACTGCACTATAGCCTGGATGACAAAGTGAGATCTTGTCTCAAAAAAAAAAAAAATATATATATATATATATATATATATATATATATATATGAAGAAGGTTTTATTAGATTTTTCATGGGCCAACCTCCCCCTGCCTTTACCTTTGTAAAATGCAGTAATTTTTAAGTGGTATTATATGGTGGTAGGCTTATATGATGCAAGAGATACTTTAAAAATGTTCCTTTAAATGTCAGAATAGATTGTGGGAAATGAACATCACTGGTGTTAAATGGTAACAAAATTAATGATTTTGAAATACTAATGTTAAAAGGCTTTCTGAAATTGAGTACTTAGCTTTTGTAACGTGCTTTTTCTGATGGTCTTGCAACACTTGGATATCCTTATTCAACACAATTAGTAAATTTGACAGCTATATTTGTTGTGCATTACTTCAATTCACATAAAAGTGGAGAAACGTCTCCTTTGACTAAAACACAACTGACTCTAAATGTGGTTACTGCCAATGAGTTGTCAACTAGAGTAGCAGCTTGCCCTTTGTGGATCTGGGAAAATTGTTAAAAAGGTAAGATTATGTCTTTACTAACAACAAAAACAGAACCAATGAGCAAGTCCATCTGCAGATAGGTAATTGGAAGTGAATAAATTCTTATGTGTTCCTGTTATTTTCATTGTCTAGACATACGTCCCATTGGCAAGCAGACAAAGTACGTTGGTTCGCCTTTTGAAAGTATACAAATCTACCAATCACCAAATATTTATTGAACTCCTAATATCTTCAGAGCATTTTTGCACTTTTATTGTGGCTAGCGTTGTATCTATTCATCATGATGTTGAAAAGTTTATGTAGCATGGTATCAGAGAAAGACCACTAGACTTTAAAGGAAGGAATCCTGAGTTTAAATTTGGAATCCATGACATCCGCAGTCACACTACTGTCCTATCCCCAGTCCCTTTTCTGTGTGGTGGGAAAAATAAAGCTTTCTCCCAGACTTACGGTTAGGATGCTAAGAGATATTTTATGTGCTGGTGCTTAGGTCTCTGCTTGGTATATAGATGGAGGCCAAGAACCCGTGTTAAAAGGAAACAAATATTTCAGAAAGTTGCATCACAAAACTAGCAAGGCAATTGTAGATTTGTGTGTAAGAAATGCATTTTGTTGAGTTCATTGACTTGTTTTGGCAGTTTAACACTGTCTCTGAACTTCTCAGCATGGCTCCTGGTATAAAAGCTAATGTTATCAGTAGAGGATGAGTCATTGACGATATTTTCCCTGCATCTTGGAGGCCTTCTGTGATGTACACAAACCAAAACATGTTTTGTTTGTTTGTTTGTTTGTTTGATAGAGTCTTGCTCTGTTCCCCGGGCTGGAGTGCAGTGCTGTGATCTTAGCTCGCTGCAACCTCTGCCTCCTGGGTTGAAGTGATTCTCCTGCCTTAGCCTCCCAAGTAGCTGGGATTACAGGCACATGCCACCATGCCCGGCTAATTTTTGTATTTTTAAGTAGAGACGAGTTTTCACTATGTTGTCCAGGCTGGTCTTGAACTCCTGACCTCAGGTGATCCACCTACCTCCCCCTCAGTCTCCCAAAGTGCTGGGATTACAGGCGTGAGCCACCGCTCCCAGCCCAAAACATGTTCTTTTTCCTTCTGGGTTTTACAAGCTCCCTGGTGTGCCCATTTTGTTGTCCCTCTGCTCAATTTCAGTTGCTTCTCCATTCCTTTGAAGCCTGAGCCCTGCTTTGGAAATCATGCATGCTGTAACTTTTCCTCCTGAGTGGATTTGGAGTGATCTTCCCCAGCCTTCAGTTTCCTCCTCTGACTGCTCCTGAAAAAATACTCCCTTGGGTCTAAGGAGAAGGTGACAGCATAGTGAGCACTTGGAAAGGAATTACAAAGTAGAAAATGAAATGAAAGAGCCCAGAAGAAGGGAAGGAGGAAAAGGATAAAGAGGCTATCTTCTTTGATTATAAAAATCAAGCTTTAGATGTACAGCCAAGTGCTAAAGAAATGCATGGAGTTGCTTTTGGTTTAGCATCTTTCTCCACTAATTTGCTTGTGAGTTTTATTCTGCACAACAGGTTTGGCTGTGTGGTGTAGTGGTGTCAGACAGGCCTGGGTTTACCTCTTGACTACTAGTTAGCTTTTTGTCTTTAGGTGAGTTCGCTGTTTTGTACCACAGTTTCCTCTTTGCAACACAGGAGACAATAACACTTGATACTGTTGTTAAGAGGATTTAGTGAGATGCAGTAATCTATAGCAGATGATCAATAAATGTTTGCTCATTTTGCTCATTTTTCCCTTCCAAGAAATCTCCCTTCTTCTCATCTACTTCTATGCTTTAATAATGAATGAGACTGAGTATGAGAGTATGGGAAATGGTGGCTTTTAAACATATAATCCATATTCTCCATCTGCGTCTCCATAAAACTCTTCTTCAAGTCGGTATGGAGGCATCTAAGGTCCTCTTAGATTATCTGATTTGAAATCAATGGCATGGGTTCAGAACCAGACATTAGTCATTTAAAAAAATCCAGATAGTCTAAGCAAATCAGACTTTTGAAAAATGAATGTATTTACCAATGCTGAACATATAGTAGGAACTTGAAAATGGTGTTGGCGTAAAGGAATGACAAAATGAATGAATGCCAGTAGGTAGGTAAGTATACCCAACTTGACCACCCCATGCAGATACAAGCGATTTTTGGTTCGCTTTTGCTACTAATCTTAATGGTACCTATATTCTTGTTAAATCTTTTCCTACTGAGATAATTCTACCACTACTTATGCTGACACATATGTCAATTGCTGACATGGGGCATTCACAGCTCCTTCCAAGTATTTTATACCTGTTCTTTCCTTGGAGAACATTTGATTTGCAGGGTAAGAAACTATTGTGCAATTCTGCTTAAGGCCACTCATCTCTCTAAAATATCATTTTTTATGAATCACTAAGTATAGAAAGCACTGTTGTTTTTGTACCCAGGGCTTAGTAACTGGGGAAGAAGGTCACTCATGTGATAAGACTACACTATATTTGTGCCACAAGTGGGACACTTGGGCTCTAGACCCAGTGCTGCTCTCAGCTTTATTTTTTTTTTCCCCCTTAAATTGAGCTTCTTCAGCTCTTCTCTGAGCCTTAACTTTCCCAAATAAGTTTTATGATTTTACATAAAAGTACCAAAGACATCTGAATACTAAATTGTGTACACAAAAGTTTTTCATACTTACAGAGTCTTAATTCAATAATATCACTGTGTAATTTGTGTTCAAAACAAAGTGACATCAGGTTAAATTTCTCCTTCCATATAATTCAATTAGAAACATAGACTTTACATTTTTGGTTATTTCATATAATTAATATTTTGTCATCAGTGTCAGTTTTGGTATTCCAGTAAATGAAATGAAAGATATATTGGGACATATCTTATAGTTGTTAAATTATTTACTCATATATGCAAAGACATGCTGTGTCTCAGGAGGTTATGATGACTTTGCAGAATGTGAATCAGAATGCCTCAGCAGTGTCTCCTTGCTCTCTAGTGAATTTGGTCATTTCAGTAAAGATATATGACTTGTAGAGTGTGTGCATGTGCATTTATGTTGTTTGAAATACTGAAAACATACTCAATTTTTCTGCATTTATAGTAAGAACTATTTAAACTATCCAAGATTAGAAACAGCTAAAGAGTACATAGACTTAGGAAAATCATACCTTGGAATACAACCTACCCAAATTAGACAGAAGTCATTTGCTTTCATTAAAGCTACCAATTATCATAACAGTTCATTACATTGGAGGAAATGCACGTAACAGAAAATTACAGCCCTATTACAGTATCCTTAGTATTGATCTTACTTATAGAATACTTCTTAGCATTTTTGCTTGCATGGGAGTAGATAGTTCAAGATATGGATATGAATTCATTTTTCCAATTAGGATAAAGATCAAGAAAAACAATTCTGGGAAGTCAAATTGCTTGATACTGGAATATTAATTTTATTCATTTCATGGTGATGAGTTTTCAACTGAATTTTTTAATCATAAAAATATCAATATCAAAATCATTTTAAGAGTCCATATTATTATATTAGTACTATCATTTTTCATTGTGACATTCCCATCATTAAGTAAGGGGATCTGGCAGGATTAAATTTCAAAGCATGTGTCTTTCTTTGTTCAGGTAACATTTTGCAGACAGGAGAGCTCTAATATAACGTTTTGGACCAAACTGAGAGAAGAAGAGGGGTGATGTTTTCTGCGTGCTGTATGTCTGTTTCATAGACAAGAAAACACTGAGGAAGTTTAGTGATGAACAAGCTTTGGAAATTTTGAAAATTGGAAGAAGGGTATATCTCTCTATTTCCCATCTCTACTTCATGCTCCACATTTTAGTCAATGCCTTCTATCTAACCACAAATATAAATGTGGCCCTCTCTTGCTTCACAATGGTTTTTCTTTTTTATTTATTTATTTATTTATTTATTTATTTATTTATTTATTATTATACTTTAAGTTGTAGGGTACATGTGCATAATGTGCAGGTTTGTTACATATGTATACTTGTGCCATGTTGGTGTGCTGCACCCATCAACTCGTCATTTACATCAGGTATAACTCCCAATGCAATCCCTCCCCCCTCCCCCCTCCCCATGATAGGCCCCGGTGTGTGATGTTCCCCTTCCCGAGTCCAAGTGATCTCATTGTTCAGTTCCCACCTATGAGTGAGAACATGCGGTGTTTGGTTTTCTGTTCTTGTGATAGTTTGCTAAGAATGATGGTTTTCAGCTGCATCCATGTCCCTACAAAGGACACAAACTCATCCTTTTTTATGGCTGCATAGTATTCCATGGTGTATATGTGCCACATTACAATGGTTTTTCAATGGTTCCCCACCCCATATAAATGTATACATGCTCACCTTACATTCAACTCTACACTATTGAGCATAGTATATTAGTTTTCCAAGGCTGCCACAACAAAGTCATACAAACTGGGTGGCTTGCAGCAGCAGATATTATTGTCTCAGTTCTGGAGGTTAAAAGTCCAAAATCAAGGTATTGGCAGAGTCATGTTCTTTTCAAAGCCTCTAGGGGAGACTCCTTCCTTGTTTCTTCAGCTTCTGATAACCCTGGGCATTAGGCACTCCTTGATTCATGGTGGCATAATTCCACTAACTGCCTCCATCTTCACACGGCCAGTCTCCCTGTTTGTTCTTATATGGTCATCCCTTTGTGCATGTGGGTGTCCAAGTTTCCCTCTCCTTTCAAGGACACTAGTTTTATTGGATTAAGGGTTCACTCTACTTCATATGACCTCATCTTAACTAAACTAATTACATTGCCAACAATTGTATTTCCAAATAAGGTCACAATCTGAGGTGCTGGGGGTCAGAAATTCAACATATCTTTTTTGGCCATACAGTTCAACCAATAACACATGCCTTCCAAATGCTTCAGAATCTGGCTGTAAACTAACACCTGTCATCCCCCTCCCACATCTTTCTCCTTATTTATCATGTACATTTGATGTAGGGAATTATTCCTCAGTTCTAGACCATACTGTATTTGCCCAACAGGTTTTCCTGCCAACTACGCAAACAACATAAATCCACTGAAACTATGGCATTGCAGCAGAGAAGAATTTAATTGATTGAGGCCAGCCCATGCAGAAGAACTAGAGTTATCACTCAACTCGATCTCCCCAAAGGCTTGGAGGTGGTTTTTATGGACAATTTTGTGGGCAGAGGGTAAAGAAATGGCTGCTTCTGATTGTCTGGGGACTGAAATCGCAGGGTGTTGAAAATGGCCCTCGGGCACTGAGTCTGCCTCTGGATGAGGCCACATGACCAGTTGAGTCATGAGTCTAGGTGGGGCAGTGTGAAAGATATCTCAAAAAACTGATCTTAGATTCTACAGTAGCGATATTATCTATAGGAGAAATTGGGGAAGTCACAAATATTGTAACCTCTGGCTACATGACCCTTGAGCAGTAAGGAATTCTAGAAACTGTGTCTATCTTATCAGTGTTGGATTCCCTCTCATAAAAGCCTAACATTGTGGCCTTTCATTAGTTTTACAAAGACAGTTCAGTTTTGGACTTATAGCCTCCAGTACTGAGACAATAATAACATCTGCTGCTGTAAGCCACCCAGTTTGTACGACTTTGTTATGGCAGCCTTGGAAAACTAATATACTATGCTCAATAGTGTAGAGTTGAATGTAAGGTGAGCATGTATACATTTATATGGGGTGGGAAACCGTTGAAGAACCATTGTGAAGCAAGAGAGGGACACAGTTATATTTGTGGTTAGATAGAAGGCATTGACTAAAATGTGGAGCATGAAGCAGAGATGGGAAATAGAGAAATATACCTTTCTTCCAATTTTCAAAAATTCTAAAGCTTCTTGATCACTAAACTTCCTCAGTGTTTTCTTGTCTATGAAACAGACATACAGAATGCAGAACAGATCACCACTCTTCTCTCTCAGTTTGGTCCAAAATGTTATATTAGAGCTCTACTGTCTGCATAGTGTTACCTGAACAAAGAAAGAGACATGCTTTGAGGTTTAATCTTTGCTTTAAGATTAAACTATAAACTAAATTCTTCTCCAAGTTAGCTTGACCTACACTCAGGAATGACCAAGGACACCCTGGAGGTCAGAAGCAAGATGGAGTAAGTTATGTCAGATTTCTTGTTGTCCTAATCTTGCAAAGATGGTTTTAGTACCCATTTCATGCCTCTAATCTTATCATCTACTCTGCCCATTGCTAGATGATGCCCTCCGTTTATCTTGTCCACCTGACAAATTCCTGTTTCACTAAATGTTTTCTCAAGAATTACATTTTTAGTAAAACATTTCCTAACTTCTCCAGGCAAATTAACTATTTATCATCTATGCTTTCACTGCTTATCACATCTCAGATTGATACAGAACATGTTGCATTGGATTCTCACTCTCTGTTGATCTGCCTGTTTTCCCACTAAACTGTGAAATCTTGGAAGGCACAGCTCATACCTTTCATCTTTGGACACCTGATAGAGTCCCAGGCCCGTAATAGACATTTGGTAAATAATTGTTAAACAAATAAGATGAAACTTCCTCCTTCCAAATCTTGCAACAAGAATTCTGGAAGGAGCCCAGAAACAATATATTATGCCTGTGGGGAATTCAAATCCCATTATTTCTTATATCTGTCTGCCTGAAAGAGGGATTTTGGGGCCAAGCTTTGTGGCTTACACCTGTAATTCCAGCACTTTGGGAAGCAGAAGTGGGAGGATAAATTGAGGCCCAGAGTTCAAGACCAGTCTTGGCAACATAGGGATAACCTTGTCTCTACACACCTGTAGTCCTAGCAATACAGGAGGCCTAGAAGGATCTCTGGAGCCCATGAGTTCAATGCTACAGTGAGCCATAATCATGCTATTGAATTACATCCTGGGTAACCCAGAGAGCCCCTGTCTCTGGAAAAAGAAGAGAGACAGAGAGAGATTCTCCCAAGGGCCCTTCACTAGTCAAGACATTAGTCAGTCATAGAAAAAAACTCTTAAACTTGTTAGGGTTTTCCAAGGTGGTGATCAAAGCTGTGCTGGTTTAAAGACCAGCAACAAACTTCTGTAGTTTCCCCATTGCTGCCTTGGTAAGGTGATACTACTGAGTGGATTCTGTTCACCTACTGGTTGCCAGAAGAGATGACCTTTGCTGGCTGAAATAAAGAAGCTGCTTTTGCATGAACCACATGACATACTGATTGTACCATAAACTAGACAAACAAAAGCCCGTGTTTTTCCCCTATGTATTTATTATCTTGTAAAGAAAGTTTCTTTTCTCTTCCAAAGGAGAAGTGTTGATTTTCTAAAGCACTATCTGCACAAACAGGAGTCGGCAAATTCAAGTCAAGTTCTAATATTCAGAGAATTATAGGGCCAGGATTTTAGAGGAGATGGGACCGGCATAATTTCTTTCAGTGGGTAAGGAGATAGTTCATTTCAATGAATGCTTTGCAGGAGAACTCGTGGGTTCAGAATTAGAAGTCCTGGAATCAGGAGCTGAGTCGGTAGAAAAGGAAATTCAAATAGTTTTTCGTAGGCATAAGAATCAGAATAAGTACTTCACGGGAAAGCTGTTAGAATAAAATAATTTATGTTAAAAGATGTTGAAGCCATGGGACAGAATGTTATAAAGATCAATAATAGATCATTATCATCATTAGGAAGGTATTTTGACATATCTTATGAATTTCTCCATACAGCAGAAAGTTTTTATTTTATTTATTTATTTTTTTAGATGGAGTCTTGCTCTGTCGCCCAGGCTGGCATGCAGTGATGTGATCTCGGCTCACTGCAATCTCCGTCTTCTGGGTTGAGACGATTCTCCTGCTTCAGCCTCCCAAGTAGCTGGGACTACAGGTGTGCAACACCACGCCTGGCTAATTTTTTGTATTTTTAGTAAAGACGGGATTTCTCCATGTTGCCCAGACTGCTCTGGAGCTCCTGAGCTCACGTGGATCTACCTGCCTCAGCCTTCCAAAGTGATTGGATTACAGATGTGAGCCACTGTGCCCAGCCGAAAGTTTTTTTTTTTTTTAATAGTTTGTAGTGTGTGTGTTTCCAAATTTTTGCTGAATTTTTTTCTGATATTGTCTAATTCAACATTTGTTCTACCTGCCATCATCCTTTTGAGTTTTGAGGGGTATGGATTCTGCAGTTTTAAACCTGTTACTTGTCAATCCAAGGAGGTGGCCTAAAATGTGCACACCTATACAGTTGAGATGATTCATTTATTCAACAAACATTTCTTGAGCCCCTGTCTGCCAGGTGTTAGCAATAGTCCTAACTTCTGCCTTCCAGTAACCAAAATAAACCAACAACACAAAAAATCATCAAAACAGTAAAAACAATCAAGCACCTATAAGTGCTTGCTTGGAGACAGCCCTTTGTGGAGGTGACATGAAGGCTTATGCCATCACTCCTCTAAAGTCCACATGCTGTCATCACACCACAGGACCTCCATGAACAGGTGGCCTGAAGGAAAGCAGACTTTGATGACAAGGAGCCACCCATGTCAAAAGTAAAGGGAAAAGCAGTTCCAGCAGAAGGAAGAGCTTGAGCAAAATCCCAGGATAGGAAAGAACTGACTGGTGGTCCAAGTGCAGAGACACCAGCGTGACCAGGTCAGAGAAAGAAAGGAGAATGTCATAGATAGGCAAAGGCCAGAAGTGTTCCAGCCTTCCTGGTGATGGAAAAGAGTGTGCAATTTGTGTCAAGTGCAATTGCAAATCCACAGTTAAATGCTAAATCTAAGTGAAAGCAGAAGTGAATTCCCCACAGAAATTTCCCTTAACTGGTAGCCGGGGATAAATAGCATATTCAAATATCGTTATAGCATGTGACGACAAGAAAACACCAGGTTAAAAGAGCAATGATGTGTGTACAGGCTTTGAAAACAGGGGTTGAACATGTTCCCCGGAAGCTGGGTCACACTATGACCACGTCCTGGAGGAAGTATGGGATTTGAATTCCTAGGAATCTCATGCTTTCTACTTTTGTCCCTGAAGGAGAGAGGATGGAATGAGTATTTGTTAAGACTGTCTGTGTGTCAGGAATTTTATGCATATTGCACAATTTAATCCCAACTATAATCTCATGAAAAAAATGTTATTTTCTCCTTTTAATGAGTGAGGAAATTCGAGACTCAGAGAGGACAGGTGTCAGGCTCAAGTTCATGTAGCTTGTCTGAACACAACTCTACATCACTCCTCCAAAGTCCACATGTTCTCTTCACACCACAGGGCCTCTGTGGATGGGTAGGACAAGGAAAAGCAGACTCTTCTGCCAGGCCTGCTCAGCCAAAAACTAATAGTCTGAGTGTTTCACTGCTTGCAAGGGCCACTTCAGGAGGTCAGAATTACATGCCCTTGGAAACATAACAAGAAATCTGATTTCTCTCCAATCAGATATTGGTTTGTAGTTAATCAGTTGTTATTATTATTATTATTATTATTATTATTATTATTCTGGTTGGAGAGAATGTTGCTGGGCACAGATGTTAACTTGGATATTTGATTTATTATATACTCAGTTGACAAAGAAAACCAGATTTTTCTTTCATTTCTCATAAGCATGGCTGCAAATGTTATGGAAAAGTTTTCTTATTAGAGAAAAAAATAGAATTGAGTTGCAGGTAACATGTTTCTAAAATCCTGTAAATGATCACTAGATTTTTGTTTCCTCTTCCCACAAATGACACATGCAAATGCTTTAAAATTAGAATGCAGGTAGGTTTCCGAGGCGGCCCGCCTCGCTATGGCTTTGCACTTCATGTATAAACCTCACTTTGTGTGTTGGGGTGGGAGAAAGCAATGTGCACCTATTTACAATATACTCAGTCTCCTAAGAAGCTCTTTTATTACCCTTCATGTTACAAAGAAAAGGTGGAATTCCATTTAATTGAAACATCCTTATATGTGTATGTGTATGAACACACACATGCATATACACGTACATATATACCTAAGTATATATGCATATTTATGTAATATACATATGAAATTTGATTTTGACTGACATGCAATTGGAGTATTTCATCTTATCATTATATTGTTCTCAGAGTTGATAGCATGAAGATCATATGAGGCTTTTGATTGTTTTAAGAAGTAGACTCTACAGTTACTCTCTCCTATAGCTTTACAACTTTGTAGTTTCAAACGATCAGGCCTGAAAAATAATCTGGTCACTCTGATGAGTGAAAATAGAAAGGAAATAGAAATGATCTTGCTCTTCCTGTTTAAGAATAGCTTTTCTGAGGAAAGGAAGCTCATATATATCTCTTCAATGAAATTCTATTAATTGCCTTTTTCTTCAGTAGGTAGAGACAGGAAATCATGGTCTATTGATCAGTACAATCTGCTTTCCTCTTTGCTTCTGGGGAATAAAGTATGAATTAAGCAGGGGATTTTAATATTATACACGAAGTGTACTATGTTCAGATAAAAGTTAATAACAAAGCACTTCTGTGCAAAATTTAGATCAATTTGTTCTGTCAGTATTGTAATATGGACAGAATTGCCTTTCTGCCAAATGAGGCACGATTCGGTGGTACTGAATAACATTCTAAGTTTAAAAATTATTTTGAAGATTTTTAATAAAAACTTGAGTTTTGGTTGTTTTATCCTGTTTATAAAGAATGAAAAGGCAAACTTCCACAGAATACTGTGTTGTTGTGCTCGTGAGAAGAATATGAAAATGTGGAGAAAGAACAGCCACTTAAATGTAAGAATGGGCTTCAGTGGAAAGGCTTCATGTGTGTGTCTTGCCTTCTTCTTACTGTGTCATTCTGCCATGTCCCTACGCCAGTCTGAAAGCTGTAAGGTAGGGAGAGTATTGATGGGAATCAACACCTGCCATATTTTCATATAATTAGGAGCTGAGCAAATAAGATAGATGTGTGCAAATGTTTTAAAGGGCAGGGTGAAGGAAGAGACTTGGAGTTAATAAAAATGTGAAGGAATAGGCCAGGCGCGGTGGCTCACACCTGTAATCCCAGCACTTTGGGAGGCCGAGGCGGGCGGATCACAAGGTCAGGAGATCGAGACCATCCTGGCTAACAGGGTGAAGCCCTGTCTCTACTAAAAATACAAAAAAGCCGGGCGTAGTGGCAGGCGCCTGTAGTCCCAGCTACTCAGGAGGCTGAGGCAGGAGAATGGCGTGAACCCGGGAGGAGGAGCTTGCAGTGAGCCGAGATCGCGCCACTGCACTCCAGCCTGGGCGACACAGTGAGACTCTGTCTCAAAAAAAATAAAATAAAAAATAAAAAATGTGAAGGAATATAGTTGACAAAAACTAGACTTTGTTTAAATAGCTACATACATTTACCAAGACGATGCAAACCTAAAGAGACAAAGAGATTTGGGAGAAGGATAGAAAGGATGTCAACTAATGTTTTGGAGAATTGGAGCAAGTTGCAATCTCAGAAATTGTAGACGAGGAGGCTGCAATGAAATTAGTCAGTGTGCACTACAGAGGCCCTGAGAGGCTCAGTCTTTGAAGGCAACAAGGAAACTACTTTCTTTTCTCCACAGCCCAGAAGGGCATGGAAAGGTGAGTATGTATAGACCTGAATAGTCACAAAGAAACGAACTCCAGAAACTGGCATTTGAGGGTCTTCTGATGAAAAAGCTTCCTCGGGGTAGGTGTGGTGATTCATGCTTGTAATCCCAGCACTTGGGAGGCCAAGCAGGAGAATTTCTTGAGTCCAGGAGTTCAAGACCAGTCTGAGAAGACAGTGAGAACCCATCTCTACAAGAAATAGAAAATAAGCCAGACATTATGGTGCATGCCTGTAACCCCTGCTAGTTAGGAGGCTGAGTGAGAGGATTGCTTGAGCCTAGGAGGTTAAGGCTGCAGTGAGCCGTGATTATGCCACTGCATTCTAGCCTGGGTGGCAGAGCAAGACTTTGTCTCAAAAAAATAAAAACATTTAAAAAAAAAAAAAAAGAAAGAAAACAAAAAGCTTCCTTGCTACTTGATCACCTGACAAGCCCACCCATTTACATAGAACTTTCAGTTGGGGTTTTTATACCATGATCTTAGTAATGTATCTACAGAGCACAATCTCCAGACACTTGATAACAGCCTAAATATGAAAGACTGAAATCAAAGCAAACAGAAGAAGTCAGAATAAAACAAGAGAATGAAGGGAATAGAAGGAAAATTGTAAAAATGATAATAACTTCAGAAAGATAATAGTATATATTCCAAGTATTTACTTGTTACTATCTAGTGTTTAGTATGTGCCAAGCACTTTTCCAACAACTCCGTAATAGTGTCTCTTTTCATTCTCATAGCCATATCTTTCAAGCATTACTATCATGTGCATTTTATGGAAAGGCTAAATAACTTGTCAAGGGCACCCAGGTAAATGACAGTCAGGATTTGAACCTAGGCAGTGTGGTTAAAGTCCACCCTCGTAACCATTACGTGTCACTGCCTTTCCAAAACTTAAGAACAGAATGTTATGAAAAGGGAAAAATCAGAAAGTATTTATGCAAATTAAAAACCTAGCTAAAATAAAATATTTATTACATTTTTTACAGTAATTAGTAGAAAGAGTAATGGAATTTTATTGGAAAATTAACTGTCAAATAAATGAAAAACAGAGAGCAATGTAATAAAATGAGAGTATCAATCCAGTATGTTGAACATTGGACTAATCAGTTTCCAGAAGGAGAGAACAAAGAGAGATGCAGAACTTATTAAGGTAACATAGGCCTGAAGAGAAGTTTTTAAATAACCCATATCAACACACATAATATGACATTTTAGGATATACCAAAGATGCAAAGAAAATATAGAGGAAAGAGGCAGAGAAAAAGAAAGAGGGAAACAGTCCATACACAACAAACCAGGAATCACAATGGCTTGTGCAGACGTCTCAACACTCTGAAAGCTAGAAGACAATTGGAGAAGCCTTCTGAATATTAAGAAAAAAAGTGATTTCCAGGCTAGAATTTGATTTCAAGTCAATATAGCATTCAAATATGAAGGGTCTAAAAGGATGTAAGTGCCCTTTTTCTGTTACGGAGGTGTGTTTCTGCAAATGAGAGAGCAGACGAAAAGAAACATCATGTGAGACTTAGGCCAAGAGATAATTGGAAGTGATTAAGGAGAAATTCCATTCCATCCTCAATGGAGAACAACTAAGCCACGTTAGAACACATTAGAACAGAAAAAAATGTCTAAGTGTTTGAGCATTTGAAATGACAAGTATGATGTTTGAAATTAAATATTTGAAACAAATCACTTAAAATACCTGCCAGAGCATTTATTGGGGAAATATTAACAGTATATAGAGAACCAATCATATAAAAAGAAAGACAGGAGAAATTCCAAAAATAGGCAACAAAAGGAACATAAAGCATTAAACACTATTTGACTCAGCCATGAATAAATTATTTACATCATGATAATGTAAATAGTGAATAATGATTTAACAAAATAATTATAAAGGAGTTGGGAAGTGAGAAGAGTACAAAATCCTCATGGACAAAAACAGGAATCAGTAGATAATGCCTAATGCATAAATCAAGAAAATACTGGTCTATTATTTAGAAAAAGAAACCTAACCAACTAGAAACTTTTTTTTTTTTTTAATATTGGAAGGATCAGCGAAAGAGTTGAAAGAGGAAGTCCAGGAATAGAGAAGGATGGGAGAGGGTGCTTGTGTTTTCTGACCTTTTTAGTGTAAGTATTTTTATGTTTGTAAAACTTTAAATGACATCTAGAAATGTAGAAAGGAACAATATTGTAGAAATGTGAAGATGATAACCACAACTTGGATTTGATATTGAGGCAAGCAAAAACACAAAATTAAGAGCCAAAGATTGGGAGAATAACAAACACTCTTTAGAAACAGAAATTGGAGAGCTAAACCTCCAACTCAAGGAGAAAACGGAATGTGCTTGTGGTCGTAACTTTACAGATAGATGCCTTAACAAAAACAGGTGACTTAGTCCATTTGGGCTGCTATAATAAAATACCATAAACTTGGGGTAGCTTCCAAACAACAGAAATTCATTTCTCACAGTTTAGAGGCTGGGAAGTCCATGATGAAGGCACCAGGAGATTTCTCTTCTGGTGCGGGCCTGTTTCCTGGGTCATAGATGGCACCTTCTTGCTGTGTCTTCACATTGTGGAAAAGTGGGAGTGAGGGATGTTTCTACAGCCTCTTTTATGAAGGCACTAATGCAATCCATAAAGGTTCTGTCCCCATGACCTAATTCTCCCAAAAGCCCTACCTACTATTACCTTCCACCTTGAGGGTGAGAATTCCAACATATGAATTTTGGGACCACATGAACATTCAGACCATAGCACCAAGGAACTTCATAGAAAGGAATTTCATAAAGTGTGCATAAGTCTCATTTGTGCTTGTACTCTGATTACCTACACCCATTTTTGTAAGCATAAAATTAGAGACAATGATTATTATCAAGGGTAGAACTGAGGGCCCATAAGTGTCACAGCAAGGTAGCTTGGGTTGGAGAGGGGCCTGAAATTCAGACTTGTCCCCATGATACTGAATCTTAATTATAGGAAAGGGTTCTGGATTGGTTGCAGATTTACTCGTTTCAATTTTTTTTACACATGTAATGATTGAACCAATTCTCTTTTCAACCAGCAGCCAGCAACTCAACATCACCCTCCCCCTAGCTCTTAGCATTCCTGACCCCAACAGCCAAATTAATCATTCCCATTTTATGCCAGGTATTTAGGTATGCCAAGACCTACTTATGACATAGAGTGATGGTTATGAGCTGAGGCTTTGGATTGAATCCTGACTCCACCACTTCCTAGCTGTGCAAACTAGACACGCTACCAAACCCCACCAGGAAGTTGAGGATGATAATATTAGTACCAGCTTATGAAGATTTTTGTGAAGATTATATTGAAAATATTTACAAAGCACACAGCATAATTTCTTTTATGTAATAAACACTCAAGATGACAGTCAGTATTATTAATGTTATTAACTTGGAGAAGTATTACTTCATGAATATTGTAACTTTTAATCATATATGGATTAAATTTTATCATTATTTGTTATGTCAACCACATTATGGTCCTTATATGACTTTAAAACCACTTAGAAAGGAAATACTTATAATTTATTGAAGTAATCCGAGTAATTTGCATTTATTTTGAATCTTAAACTTTATCAGCCTCCCTAATTTTTCCAATCACTTTGAACTGATACTACTCATTCTTGGTACTCGGTCTTCTCTTACATTCAAACATCTTGTAAGGCATAGATGTAATTTATGAAGTTCTTTGTCTCTTCAAGGCAGTTTTATCCTGTATGATTCTTTAGGTTCACCATTCATCTTAGATCACTGGTCCTTTTTATTTATCCCAATTATCTGTTTCTTCTATAACCAAGATAACAAGATAATGTGCTACATTATCTCTTTGGAAATTTAAAATAAGCAGTAATTTTTCCAGGCCAGGCTCTCTAAGAGGCTTCCCAAGATATCCAGAGTCTGACTAGCAACTCTAACCTCTCAGAAACATAGTATTTTGAGCACATCAAGGGTAGATCCTTTTCTGGGAATACATTCTAATGAACCACAATGGCAGTATTTAAATTTATAATGAGAAATGGCAATCACAGATTCCAGGTACTTGATGTCCATATGAATACTGCCTTTATCTCCTGTAGACATATCTACCCAAGGAGTTAAATCATCATTTATTCATAGAGCTTAAAATAAAAACAAAGGGAAGTAGTTAAACACATTTTTTGTTTACTGAAATCCAGCTAAAAATGGCATGATGTGTTAATCTCCATGCAATAGATTATCTTGTCTGGAGGATTAAGATACTCAAAGTTGACTAAGCTCTCTTTTTCTTTAACTCACCAACTTGAATGGATACTTCCAGTACTTGTCTGTGTTATTGTCCTTTTCTGTTTGAGGTAAAATTAATTCAGATTCTCCCCAAACTCACTAATTATTTAGAAGTTATTTGGGTATCACCTCATCGTTGTTAGTTGACTTTTTCGGAACTCTGCAATGAAACTCAGGCAAGATCTTATAGGGAGAAATTAACAGGTGAAATATTAATTTCTCATGTAGACTTGAGGCCAGTTTTTAGAAGAAATTAGTCTTTGTGATAGATATGCTTGATTTCACATCTTGTTGGAAACAGCACACCTCAGTAGCTCCCATCTTCTTGCCACTTCCTGTTAACAGAATCAGAATTTTATCTTCCCCTAATCTC
Organism: Macaca mulatta; assembly: GCF_049350105.2. NCBI lineage: Eukaryota > Metazoa > Chordata > Mammalia > Primates > Cercopithecidae > Macaca > Macaca mulatta. The sequence goes on from NC_133408.1 coordinate 33,160,436, forward strand.
CCCAAAACATGAGCTTGTCACTTGCTGGAGCAGGTCACCAGGAGAAGCAGAAAAGTGACTGTACAGCTTTTCTTTTTGTTCTTTTTTCTTTCTTTCTTTCTTTTTTTTTTTTTTTTTTGAGACGGAGTCTCGCTGTGTCGCCCAGGCTGGAGCGCAGTGGCCGGATCTCAGCTCACTGCAAGCTCCGCCTCCCAGGTTTACGCCTTTCTCCTGCCTCAGCCTCCCGAGTAGCTGGGACTACAGGCGCCGCCACCTCGCCCGGCTAATTTTTTTTTTTTTTTTTTTTTTTGTATTTTTAGTAGAGACGGGATTTCACCGTGTTAGCCAGGGTGGTCTGGATCTCCTGACCGCGTGATCTGCCCGTCTCGGCCTCCCAAAGTGCTGGGATTACAGGCTTGAGCCACGGCGCCCGGCCAAAAGTGACTGTACAGCTTTTCAATTAGTAACACATTAGAAGGGATTTCAAGAGCTGGGTAGGGGCTGGGTCCCTTAGAGAAAGGAATCAGTAAACAGGAACTCCAGAGAGAGAATGAGTAAATAACTTTAGAGAGTTAGGAAATACAGGAGATTCACAAGGAAGCAACTATCCCCCCACCCCCCCCCCGCCAACTTCCTTCACCCCTCCCATAGGCCAGGGGGAATATCCATTCCATCATTTCTCTTAAATTCCCAAATCCAAACAAGGAGGTGTTGAGATGTTTAATCCACTTATGGTAAGAATAAGCTAGATAACTAGAGGAGGGTACAACACCAAGACCCCTCTATAGAGCTTGGCACCATCATCTGAATTATTAAATACACAATTGCACAGGACATCATCAGATGCCAGTGTGTACTTATTTCAGGAAACCCTTAGAAAGAAACAGTTTTTTTAATATGTTGTAGGATCTCCACTTCCATGAAGCCACAAACAGGTAGGAACACAATATCCCCACTCAACTTCTTTGAATACAATTCTCTTCCCTGTACTATAGAAAGTAAGCCTTCTCTGAGGGGGCCCAAAAGAAGAGAGGATTTATCAAGGTTAAGTTACTTGTATGAATGACTCCTTTTCTTAATCATAGATGAGTAAATTCTACAGGTTTGAATGGAATACAGTTCTTTTTTTCTATAAAATGATTATTCTTATATTAAATGTTAATTTCAGAGTTGGGCTCTGTGATGACAACCTTATTTTGCTTATTTTCAAATTCTTGAAATTTGTCTCTCTGTTGTCCTCCTGTAACAAAGCACTTGAGGTATAGTCAGGAGGATTTTCAGTTAGAGTTAATAAAATATCCCTTGGTCATGGTTGTCCCAGTAATACATGGAGGCATACATAAGATTGTGCCCAACCAACTCTACAGGTTAGAGAAGTTTTAACTGTTAGAGCAATGCGGAGAATCTAGTTTCATTCTAAAAGACTTGATTTGAAAACCCTTCATCCATTGAACAAGTGTACATGTCCTAAAAAAAAAAAAAATGTAGAGTAGGATTAATCCAAACTACTATCTAATTGTATTCTTCAACCTGATGGTGGAAGGCAGAGAGATGTAGATGGAGATCCTCAATGTCTCAGAATCGAGGACATCACTTTGAATGTCCCATGATCTCTAGTTTCCTTCCACCTATGCTTCGAATTTTATGATTTGTGTTTTAGCAATACACTAAATAAAATATTTGTTGGATTGCTGAAACAATCCTTTTATGGCTCACCTTACTTTCCTGAGAAATACGCCTCAATCTTTGTCATTCAACTGCAATTTCTTTAAAATTTTTACTCATGATTCGTGACACAGAGATTGTACACAAAGTTCCATTCTGTCTGGGATGTAAGACCATTAAGGTATTGTAAAGCACCAAGACTGTGCTTTTGCAATTTCCCTATTTCAGAACACATGTTAAGCAACAGGTTTCCCAGTGGTTTAAACATGGTCAGGAGTTAGGTGTGCTCAGTACTGACTCTACTTCATTCTTGTTCTGTCCATCTGTGACTTTTGAGTTTGCTGGATCACTGTGTCACTCACTGACTATCTTGGTGTCTCCAAATTCCATAAAATAGTAGATAATTGATAAAAACATTTACCACCTTGTCACTTGATCTTTTTGGGGATCAAGAAGTTTCACATAGGTAATGAATGGGACCTCAAATGTCAAATCTGTCTTTTAACCCCCAGAGAACATTTTTCTTGAGTGAAAGAACGATTGGAAAATTCCTTTTCCACCTGTACTTGAAGGAAAATACTTATTTTGTTTACATTTTAAATATTTCTTGTAATGTTAAAGACGGTGAAGTGCCTAGAGATCCATAAATGGATATATATATATATATATATATATATATATTTTTTTTTTTTTTTTTTGCTGGAGTATAATACTTTTAAAAACCGCATCTAGTCCAGACATGGGTCTCATAAATGTAAGTGTTCTCTATTCTTTAGCATTGTATTATAGAAACACTGGAGAAATATAACCTACAGCAAGCACCGCCCCAAACTGTTTGAAACATCATGCCTATTTAGAGTTCACAAACATTTTTTGACACAAAACCTTACTGTAATGATGAATCATCTAATAAGTATGTCCTTTATTGATGTTTCATTTTATTATCAACAAAACTCTGCCATGTAGTAAGTACAAGCATTATCATTGCCATTTTGTTATTGATTCAACTCCATAATTAATTTTTATTCATAGATGAAGAAAAGGGGGTGTTGAGGGTGCAACAGGTTCACTTAAAAAATGTATTTTTTATGACTTTCAATTTGTTAAGAGATGAAACAAAAGATCTGCCTAGCCTACTTTCTTAACCCAAGCCCAAACTGAAAGTCTAAGAGATGTATTTCTAGGGAATTACCCAACCTCAGCATTCTCAGGTTTTCCAGTGTTCTCTGTCTGTGTCAGAATTCGAAAACACTAGCTCAATAATTCTCAAAATTAAAAGTCTGCTTTTATTACCTGGTAATAAAATAATAGGCATATTAACCATAATCTTGAAAAGTATATTCTTTCAATTCTGTTATAGAACAAAAACAGATTGTTTTTAGCTAGTCAAGAGGTTTGAAATATTGTCAGATAGCACAAAATAGACAATCAATTTAATATTTATTAAATGAATTAGTGAAATTTGAATCTCATTTGTTAAATGAATTAGTAAAATTTGGGCCTCAGGGAGTGGGGCTTAGAAGTGTGAGGGAAGTCTGAGAAACAAAGTCAGTGGAAAAGCTGCTGATTAAGAATACGGCACTACTGCTTTTCAATTCAGAGGATTTATAAACAGAAATTTCGGTTTATTTTCTTAATCTGGCTTGCTCAAACAGAACCAGAGTTTCATATATTTTGCAAGTCTCCCTTTGGTAAATCCCTAGTTAACAATAAAGCTTGAACTTCTTCCTTTTACTTCTGGGTATTTTGCTTTTTTCATGATAATAAACAGTTTAAAACCATGAAGAAACTCTTAGTAAGTCATATTAGCTCTACTAGGCCTATTCAATAGAGGCTCTGGGCGTTTCATTTGAAGAAACCATTGATCCATTGACTCATCACCAGGACAGCAATTATCAGAATATGGCATCGTTTGTAGCACAGAGACATATGGTTAACTGGGGGTTCTGTTTAATTGATCTCTTTGTTAACCAGGACTTTACAACATCTTAATACATTAGAAAAGTAACATATGCATAAACATTTACTTTTAGAGTCAGGTTCCCATTTATATTTAGAATGGGTCTAATCCATATTTTAAAATATATGCATACATGCTTCAAGTAGGATTAATATTGTTTAAGGTCTAACTTATTTTGTCGTCTAACAGTTTTTATTTATTTCATCTTCTAACAGTGTTTATTTAGAAATATATCATGCCTGTAATCCCAGCACTTTGGGAGGCTGAGGTGGGCGAATCACGAGGTCAGGAGATCCATCTTGGCTAACATGGTGAAACCCCATCTCTACTAAAAATACAAAAAATTAGCCAGGCATGGTGGCACGTGCCTGTAATTTCAGCTACTCGGGAGGCTGAGGCAGGAGACTCGCTTGAATCCGGGAGGTGGAGGTTGCGGTGAGCCAAGATCATGCCCCTGCACTCCAGCCTGGGTGACAGAGCGAGACTCTGTATCAAAAAAAGAAAAAAAGAAAAAAAAAATGTGTATATGTATATGTAAACTTGACTACCTTGAGTATTCTTTTATTTTTTTTTTAATAATAGAAAGCCAACATCTCAAGTTTTATTTCAGTTATTGTCTCTGATTTTTCTTTTTTCTACCCATGGAATACATTGTAGATTTTTGCTTTTATATAATGAGTTTTGTTTTGAAATCCTTACGGCTCTTGTAACTGCAGGCATATCTAAGTATGAGATTTGGAACATACCTCATAGAATATAGCAGGACAATAAAGAGTTACCAAAGAATTACTGTAAGAAAAAAAAATTACCCATGTAAATGTTGAAGTCATATCCTGACCGAAGGAGGAAGTGGCAGGTCCCTGGGCTCAACCTTATCTGATGCTGTACATTAGACAGCACACTGCTGACTATTTTCAGTTGTTTCTGTAACAGCAGAAAGTGCACTCACTAGGAGTAGTCAGGATTCAAAATGCTCAAGAGAAAGCCATCCAATGTTTCAGAGAAGGAGAAACATCAAAAACCAAAGGTAAGGAAATTTCATACATAGTTAAATAAAATCAAACTATTTAATAGAAAATAAACACATACGTGTGTTTGAACACATACAATGTTCTCATCTGTGAGTCATAAGTCAAACATAGGGTTTAATGCCTCATGGCAAATATGGAAAAATTAAATTGCAAAGTTGGATTTTAAATCACACCTAGCAATTATTGTCTCTGTAATTTTGTCTTATAGTGCATATTGGAACATTTACATCTGTAAGTGAAGTTTGAGTTCAGCTCAACTTCAAAAAAATCAATTTAGTGGTCTCTGAGTGTTTGTTATCATAAAGTCTTCTTGCACGTTTTTAATGACTATGAGATTGTCAATGTCTATTAAACAGTCTACTGAATGAATTTTATCTCTTAAGAGGTTAGCTCTTCAAAATAGAGTTATGAGAAGGTTGTAAAATGGAAATGTTAGGTTAAATATAAGACTTTTCTCATTTTTGAATGTTGTTATGATAGTTTGTTGTAGAGATGTATATTTGCTATTCTCTTGAACTAATGTTATTACTACACAAAAAATTGGGCTGTGTTTCGAGAAGCATCAAAACACCATATACTGGTAACTTGACAAATTGGTAATATTAATATGTAGAATGTTGCTCTGTTCTTTGTCTTGGCAATAAGTGCTACTTTAAAAAAAATAGGTCATGGGATAAAGTTTAGATTCTATTGTAGAACTCTAGATTTATTAATAACATAAAACAACTATTTACAATGTACCAATGTCAGAAAATTTCTCCAATATGTGTACATTTCTTTTCTTAGGTAAATAAAATTTTTAATCTCTTTCCGAGATAAACAATAGCTGAGTCCAGTTTTTTTTTGAAGGATTCATTTATTGTCTATCAGTCTTTGTATGTTAGGCACCCATTTTCAGAGAAAGAGGTTGGTTTCTTTCATTTATTATGACCTTTTGAATTGATGAGATATAGAACAATGGTCAATATTTTTAAACTCTTTGGAAGTTACCATCCAAGTTTTTCTGAAGGAAACAAAAATAAATGATTTCCTATCTTTGGAAAGGTAGAATAAATGATTTTTTTTTTTTTTTTTGAGACGGAGTCTCGCTCTGTCTCCCAGGCTGGAGTGCAGTGGCCGGATCTCAGCTCACTGCAAGCTCCGCCTCCCGAGTTTAGGCCATTCTCCTGCCTCAGCCTCCCGAGTAACTGGGACTACAGGCGCCCGCCACCTCGCCCGGCTAGTTTTTTGTATTTTTTAGTAGAGACGGGGTTTCACCGGGTTAGCCAGGATGGTCTCGATCTCCTGACCTCGTGATCCGCCCGTCTCGGCCTCCCAAAGTGCTGGGATTACAGGCTTGAGCCACCGCGCCCGGCCCCTGAATAAATGATTTTTAATATTAATTCTTTCTGACCCATATACATAATAATGGATAGACAAGCATCTTTAGTTTAAAATATAGCTAGATAACATATCATGATTTTTTCCCTAATATAAGAAAAATTCAAAGTAACATTTTCCAAATAATACAAAAAAGTTTTTAAAAGCATGACTTGTGCTTCTATTTAAGATTAATTTTATATGATATTTACTTGATTAAGTGCAACAAATAGTTGACAATTGTAGGTTTAGGGAAGATCATAAAAGTTGATATGGAGAATGATATACCTCAAAATATTTAAAATCTAAAGATAGAGTATTTAATAAAGCCTGTATTTTATAGTGAGTCATATTTATGACATTAAACTATTTTCAAAATGATACTTTACTCCATCATTATTTGCCTTAAGAGCAGTAACTATTATAATATGCTTAGAATATTGTTAATCTTGACTTCCTTATTCAAAATAAAAATATATTTGAAAATATGTACATCTTTGAACAAAACATATCACAGAAAATGGTAACATTGGAAACGCTAAGTTTTGTTGTGAATGAATTCTTATTTTCATTAGACAGATGGTTTCATTCTGTATGGATTTAAAGAGATGTGAGAATAGATGTACAGGTATGTTTTTCATACATTCAACTGGATTCTTTCCTTTTAACATGGAAGTGATATTTTTCCATTTGTAATTATGTCTTAAAATAACTCTTTTTTCCTCTTAATTCACATTTATTTTGGTGGGTAATTTTCTTTGCATATTATATGAATAAAGAGCAGTATCCGGCCAGGTGCATGGGCTCACACCTGTAATTCCAGTACTTTGCAGGGCTGAGGCGGGTGAATCACTTGAGTTCAGGAGTTCTAGTCCAGTCTGGGCAATGTGGCAAAACCCCATCTCTACAAAAAAATGCAAAAATTAGCTGGGCATGGTGGCATGTGCACATAGTACCAGCTAGTCAGGAGGCTGATGCAGGAAGATTGCTTGAGCCCAGGAGATTGAGAGCTACAGTGAGCCATGTTCGTGCCACTGTACTCCAGCCTGGGCAACAGAGCAAGACCCTTTCTCAAAAAAAAAAAATTGGCAGAGGTGGATGCTACGATAATCCCTACAAATGAAAGGCGCGTAGAAAAAGGAGTGCAAATCCTTTCATTTACTGAAAAGAAATTTTGTCTAGAAAGGGTCTATGTCTAGAAACAGAACCATCAAGAAATTGGTCTGAAATATAGGGAATCACTGTCTTCACTACACACCAGATGTTAGTTTACATTTTCTAACCCAGAAACATAAACTCTTCATACTATACTCTCAGAATTTCTGAAAGAGATTGTCTTGTTTTTGTGTGTGTGTTTTTTTAATCGTAAATGCTATAGTAGGGTAAAAAGTGACAATATTAAAAATGAAGAAAATATTTAATCATTTAGCTTTTGTTAACTGTCATTGGTTCTATTTCAAGTGACCTGTTGGCCAATTCAAATGCAATGCATATTATAAATAATGTTACCTCAAATAAAAATGATGAAACTTTTTAATTAATAATTAATGGACAAAGATTTTGTTATTAGTATTTTCAAATAGGTCTTACAGCTATGAGAAGGTTCAAAACATTCATGTATATAACATGTAGCAATAGATTTTGAGTCCTATATCAAAAATAATTTATTATTTTCTTTTATTCCTAAAACTTATCAATAAACATGTTCATGAATTTAAAAAGAGTAAATCCGAATACATGTTAACCACAGTTTTACCATGTGCCTGTTATAGATATTCTATAACAGAAACTGGTAAATTCTTGCAGAATTATTACAAAAGAAACCCATTGCATGTACTGGAATCTCAATAACTCCTAAGGGTTTTAATGTATGTCTCAGAACTCTCTGCTGTATATAGATAAATTCCAAATTAAAAAAGAAATAGGAGGAATAATAGTTAAGTATTCTATACTTATATTAGTTAAAAATAGGCTTGCTTAATATACATGCAAGTTACTGTTATTTTTCTTCTTGAATTTTGTTTTTACCTTGGAAACAGGGTCGTGCTGTGTCACCCAGGCTGGAGTTGCTGTGGTCCAATCATGGCAAACTGCAGCCTCAAACTCCTGGGTGGGCTCAAACTACCTCCCGTCTCAGCCTCCTGAGTAGCTGGGACCACAGGCGCCATGCCACCAGCCCAGCTAACTTTCTAATTTTTTGTAGAGATGAAGTCTTGTTATGTTGCTCAGGCTGGTCTCAAACTCCTGTGTTCAAGTGATCTTCCCACCTCAGCCTTCCAAAGTGCTGGGATTACAGGCATGCGCAACCACAACTGACTGTTTTACCCTCTTACTACTAGTGCCCACTACTGATAGTGATTTTACAAACTTCTAAGCATATACAGTATTCAGATTTGATGAAATGTTATTGCATTACACTCTACAAATGCTTAAATTATAGAACATAACAATTTTCCTTATCTGTTTTTCCAACTAAAATATTTTATTTTTCTATATTCATCGTTGGTTTATTTTCATGTCAGTTGCTGTGCTTACAGGTTTTTGAACACTAATTTATTTAATATTTGTAACAACTGTGAGAGAATGACTCTTATTTAGCCTCATATGTAAAGAGCCTAAGGCATAAGGAAGCTTAATTACCTTGAAGAAGACACAGAGTTAGATGAAAAATGAAACTGATGTGAAATATGTTAGTTTCCAATACTTCCGTTCTTAATATACTGCCATTATAAGCAACAGGACTGTAGATATTATTTCTGTTTCCACCTGAATTGCTGGCTAAAGTTTATGGAGATCAGGGAGACCATGTCTGTAAGAGCATCTGTAAGTTTAGAAATCCTCATTCCTGTCTCTGACTATGCAGGAAGTTCATCAGAGAAATCCCTCTAGGTGTCTGGGACACACACATGTCAACACCTATGATTGTAAAAACTTTCCTTCCCTCCCTCCTTCCCTCCCTCCCTCCCTCCCTCCCTTCCTTCCTTCCTTCCTTCCTTCCTTCCTTCCTTCCTTCTTTCCTTCCTTCCTTCTTTCCTTCCTTCCTTCCTTCTTTCCTTCCTTCCTTTCTCTCTCTCTTCTTTCTCTCTCTTTTCTTTTCTTTCCCTTTCTTGCTTTTTCTCTTTCTTTTCTTTCTTTCTCTTTCTTTCTTTTTCTCTCTTTTTCTTTCTTTCTTTCTCTCTCTTTCATTCTTTCTCTTTCTTTCTTTTCTTTCTCCTTCCTTCCTTCCTTCCTCTCTCTTTTCTTTCTTTCTCTTTCTTTCTTTCTTTCTTTCTTTCTCTCTCTCTCTCTCTCTCTCTTTCTTTCTTTCCTTTTCCCCTCCCCTCCCCTCCCCTTCACTTCCTTTCCCTCTTTCATCAGGTTCTCCCTCTGCTACCCAGGCTGAAGTGCAGGCGCAATCACCACTCACTGTAGCGTCAGCCTGCCTGGGCTCAGGTGACTCTGCTGCCTCAGCCTCCCGAGTAGCTGGGATCACAGTCCTGCACCACCATGCTCAGCTAATATTTATGTTCTTTGTAGGCATGGGGGTTTCGCTAGGTTGTCCAGGCCAACAACTTTCTTAATAGTCAAATATTTTTAAAAATGACCTCATATTGAAGTAAGCACCACATATCTTCCCTCTGCAGCTAGCATAATACTTGCAATGTAGTAGACTCTCAATAAATATTTGTAAAGTGAAAGAAGTTTCTTCAGTCTACTCTAGAGGTGTCTAATCTTTTGGCTTTCCTGGGCCACATTGGAAGAAGAAAAATTTTCTTGGGCCACATATAAAATACACTAACACTAAGGATAACTTATGAGCTAAAAAAAAAAAAAAAAAAGAAAAGAAAAGAAAAACAAAAACAAAAACAAAAAAAAATCACAAAAAAATCTCGCAATGTTTTAAGAAAGTTTATGAATTAGTGTTGGGCCACATCCAAAGCCATCTTGGGGCTACAGGGTAATACACCCTTGGTCTACTATATACAGCCTGGTTCAAGTATGGATACTCACCCGAGCTATGTACTTTTCTTTTTTTTTTTTAAAAAACAGGATTTTGTTTGCTTTTTCTTTCTTCCTTTTTTTATTTTAAGTTCTAGGGTACATGTGCAGGTTTGTTACATATGTATACATGTGCCATGTTGGTGTGCTGCACCCATTAACTCCTCATTAACATTAGGTATTCCTCTTAATGCTATCCCTCCCCCTTCCCTCCTCCTCCCACCCCACAACAGGCCCTGGTGTGTGATGTTCCCCGCCCTGTGTCCAAGTGTTCTCATTGTTCAATTCCCACCTATGAGTGAGATCATGTGGTGTTTGGTTTTCTGTCCTTGCGATAGTTTGCTCAGAATGATGGTTTCCAGCTGCATCCATGTCCCTACAAAGGACATGAACTCATCCTTTTTTATGACTGCATAGTATTCCATGGTGTATATGTGCCACATTTTCTTAATCCAATCTATCACTGATGGACATTCGGGTTGGTTCCAAGTCTTTGCTATTGTGAATAGTGCCACAATAAACATATGTGTGCATGTGTCTTTATAGTAGCCTGATTTATAATCCTTTGGTTATATACCCAGTAATGGGATGGCTGGATCAAATGATATTTCTAGTTCTAGATCCTTGAGGAATCGCCACACTGTCTTCCACAATGGTTGAACTAGTTTACAGTCCCACCAACAGTGTAAAAGCAGTCCTATTTCTCCACACCCTCTCCAGTACCTGTTGCTTCCTGACTTTTTAATGATCGCCATTCTAACTGGTGTGAGATCTTATCTCATTGTGGTTTTGATTTGCATTTCTCTGATGGCCAGTGATGATGGGCATGTTTTCATGTGCCTGTTGGCTGCATAAATGTCTTCTTTTGAGAAGTGTCTGTTCATATCCTTCGCCCACTTGTTGATGCTGTTGTTTGTTTTTTTCCTTCTAAATTTGCTTAAGTTCTTTGGAGATTCTGGATATTAGCACTTTGTCAGATGGGTAGATTGCAAAAGTTTTCTCCCATTCTGTAGGTTGCCTGTTCACTCTGGTGGTAGTTTCTTTTGCTGTGCAGAAGCTCTTTAGTTTAATTAGATCCCATTTGTCAATTTTGACTTTTGTGCTGTTGCTTTGGGGTTGCAGTCATGAAGCCTATGCCTATGTCCTGAATGGTATTGCCTTAGTTTTCTTCTAGGGTTTTTATGGTGTTAGGTCTAATATTTAAGTCTTTAATCCATCCTGAATTAATTTTTGCATAAGGTGTAAGGAAGGGATGCAGTTTCAGCTTTCTACATATAGCTAGCCAGTTTTCCCAGCACCATTGCTTTCCCCATTGCTTGTTTTTGTCAGGTTTGTCAAAGATAAGATGGTTGTAGATGGGTGGTGTTGTTTCTGAGGCCTCTGTTCTGTTCCATTTGTCTATATCTCTGTGTTGGTACCAGTACCATGCTGTTTTGGTTACTGTAGCCTTGTAGTATAGTTTGAAGTCAGGTAGTGTGATGCCTCCAGCTTTGTTCTTTTTGCTTAGGATTGTCTTGGCAATGTGGGCTCTTTTTTGGTTCTACATGAACTTTAAAGTAGTTTTTTCTAATTTTGTGAAGAAAGTCATTGGTAGCTTGATGGGGATGGCATTGAATCTGTTAATTACCTTGGGCAGTATGGCCATTTTCACGATACTGATTCCTCCTATCCATGAGCATGGAATGTTTTTCCATTTGTTTGTGTCCTCTTCTTTCACTGAGCAGTGGTTTGTAGTTCTCCTTGAAGAGGTCCTTCACGTCCCTCGTCAGCTGGATTCTTAGGTATTTTATTCCCTTTGAAGCAATTGTGAATGGGAGTTCACTCATGACTTGGCTCTCTGTTTGTCTGTTATTGGTGTATAGGAATGCTTGTGATTTTTGCACACTGATTTTGTATCCTGAAAATTTTCTGAAGTTGCTTATCAGCTTAAGGAGATTTGGGGCTGAGACAATGGGGTTTTCTAAATATACAATCATGTCATCTGCAAACATGGACAATTTGACTTCCTCTTTTCCTAATTGAATACCCTTTATTTCTTGCTCCTGCCTGATTACCCTGGCCAGAGCTTCCAACACTATGTTGAATAGGAGTGGTGAGAGAGGGCATCCCTGTCTTATTGTTTTTTTGTAGCAAATCTGTTAATATGTGTGTAAAAATGTTTGTGTATACGTACAACTCTAATTCATTTTAAACTTTATGTTAAGAACTCTAATATACCCATGTTATTAAAGAATCCCATTGTTATCTAAGGGTAGACCTTGGTCCAGGTTAAAGAATATGGTAGAAACTTTGAAAATAGAAAGACATGGATCTCATAAATTAAAGTTAGTAACTGTAATTAGAACATTTTGGCCTTTACTTGGCATGGATTAATGATCTGTGTTAACAAATTTTAGCTGGTTTTTCTTTGAGTAAAGGAGATTCAAGTACCATTGTTATTTTTGAGGGAAACGTTAAAAATAATGACAGTTCTGGAAATAGCCTTTTTTAAACCATTCTTTTTAATCTAAAGTGCATACTAAATGAGACACCATTAGTGTCACAGATGCTAATTTTCACTAGCAATGACTGAAGTGGCATTCTTTCCCATTTGCATTTGATCCTAGCAATGATGAGAGGTGATGAGTTGATTATGAGCTGTTTTCACTGCACTGCCTGCTGTGCAAATTTATGCTCCTAGACAAGGATGACACATAGTTGTGCTATTAAAGAGCTTTCTTCACTGGTTTTTTGTATCAAGACTGCTAAGATACATTTTTAACTCTTATCTAACCAGGTATGAGAAAGAGAAGAAGTATTTATATGCACTGGTGCTTACTTGAGGCCAGGCACTTGTCCAAGATGCTCATGTCCATTATTATATTTAATCTTCTCAAAATCCCATGAGATAGACATTATTTTTATCTCCAATTTACAAAGAAGGAAAAAGCCCTGTAGATGCAAAATATTTTCCCCAAGTTAAAAGATTTGGGATTTATGGCACAACTTTCTGCTTCTAAGCCTGTGTCTCTCCCGTCCTACTCTCTATTACTTCTTCATCTGGGGTACAATTTTTGTTGAATGTTTGCCTTTACAAACAGAGTTTTCTGGAATAAAATATGTGATATAAAATGCAGGTAATATGTTAGATTTACTCTTTTCCCCTTTAAAAGATGGTAGCTATAAATAAATATTTATTTTAACTTCTACTTATTACCTCCGTCTCCTCCAAAAACAAAACAAAACAAAAAACCAGATCTCTCAAAAGGTTGTCTTCACTTTTGTGTTTATGTAGCATTTTAAAAAAATTTTTTGATAAACTATAATGCAAAGATAAAACCAAATAAGACAAGTCAGGAGAAAATGGAGTCTAGAACATGTTAAAATGTATCTCAAGGTTCATCAAGGCTGACTTGAATCTAAGGACTTGCTACTCATTGTGGTCCTACAGAGCAACAGCCTGGCATTCCAGGAGCTTGTTAGTAATGTGCATTTTCCAGTCTGCCCCAGGCCTATGAAATTAAAACATACATTTTAACAAGATACTCAGCAGTTCTGTGAGCACTTCAAAATTTGCAAATGATGCTCCAGGCCGATGGTTTTTGGAGCCTAGGCTGAACATTTGAATGACTGAAGAGCTTTAAAAAAAATACTGTTGATTGGGTTCCATCCCCAGATATTCTTATTTACCTAACATAAAATGTGACTGGGCATCAAGAATTTTTAAAGTTTTCCAACCTGGCAGCACTTTTTTCTACTTTACAAAATACTTAAAAGTTAATCCACTAATCCATGCATTCATTCATTAATTTATCCTTCAGTGCCACAAATGTCTATTAAATGCTTATTATGGACAATATACTGGAGATACCAAGGTGAACAAAAGAAAGATCTCTGCCTTAATAGGACGTATATTTACTGGGGATGACAGGCAATCAATAGGATAAAGTTAAAAATACAGTATGCTAGATAATCATAGGTGTCAAGAAGCAAAAAAAAATTAACAGAAAAGGGAAATTTGAAATATGAAGAACTAGAGAAGCGTTGGTGAGAATGGGGCATTGGTGACAGGACTGGAAGAAAGTGAAGGAGCTGGTCTTGGGATTGGTGAAGGAAACTGTACTCTGGGCAGAGGGAAGAGCAAGTGCAAAGGTCTTGAAATGGACTGTCTCTGGTGTGTTTGAGAAGCAGTGGAGCAGAGTACATGGGGCGGGGGGAGCAGCCACTGAGAGCTGGATCACAGAGGGCGTTCTAGGCCATTAAAAGAATATTAGCTAGTGTTGAAAGATTTCTGAGAAGTGACAGAATCTGGCCTACGGTTTAGGTGGTTTATTTCGGCTTTGTGTTTCAAATATACGGAAGGGAGTGAGACCAGTTAAGAGACTATTGCAGAAACCAGGCAAGGGATAACTGTGGTTCAGACAAAGGAATGGCCCAGTTGACTTGGATGGTGAGAAGACTCCAAATTTGGGATATATTTGTACTTATTGTATCCATTTGGATATTTACAGGAAACTTACCACATGCAGTCTAAAGACAGCAAACAGAAAGCTTCCACTGTCCTGTCCCATTCTTGCTTCCAGTTGGTGCTTGCCTTCCAAGGAGAAATGGCCTCATTCCATTGTTTACAGCCACCAGAAATTCACCCCAAAATTGATGTCTCACTTTCCAAAGGTTTCTTCTTCTTTCTTAAACATATAATTTTCCATTGGATTTTATTTTAATTTGTAGTGCACCTTTTAAATACTTTTTAGCCTTCACGACTTCTCTCCAAACAAAGCACTAGTTCATTTTAGCGCTTCCATTTTATAGAATATGAATCTGTAATCAAGTTTTATCCCAAGCAGGTAGCAAAAGGTTTGGGGCCAAATATATTAGCTATACTTGGAAAGTGTTAGATAATATTCAGAAAGATCAGGAGATGAATAGTTAGAGAAATGACAGAAGCGTAGCCTCCCCTTTGTTTGGAAACTTGGATATTGTATTTTTTAAGAAGCGTTATAGAGTCACTATCTTGACTACCAAAATGCTGAATTTGTTAAAAATCAATTTAGTCAGACTTATCTCTTTAGTCTTTCTTTGCCTTGCTTTGGAGATAAATGGTTTCAAAATCCCTGAAAACTGAGCTTTTTTTGGTTTGTGTGTTTGTTTGTTTACAATAATGGAATCAAGTCCATGCTTTGCATATCTGTTTCCAAATTTAGCCTTACCAAACTGATCCATTTCTCTTCCTTTCCAGTGTTAAAGATTTTGATGAACTTTCAGAAACAAAACATTCATACAGCTTCTTAGTAGAGAACAAAAATGTCCTCCATTAAAAATTGATTAATAATAGCAGAAGATTTTAAACTGTCTCTGTTGGTAGAAGAAGTGATTCTTGCATAGATAAAGAGAGCCATTTGTCACCATAGCTGGCTAAGTCCCCCTCCTTCCTTCACCTAGTCTGTATTAGTTTGCTAGGGCTGCCATAACAAAATACCAGACTCCGAGTGGCTTTAACAACAGGAATCTACTTGTTCACACTTCTGGAGGTTGGAAATCCAAGATCAAGGTGCTGGCAGGGTTGGTTTCACAGAGAGCTTTCAGGGAAGGATCTGTTCTGGGCTTTTCTTTTTGACATGTAGATGGCTGCCCTTTTACTGCCTCTTCCTCTGGGCCTGTGTGCTCCTGATGTCTCTCTCTGTGTGTCCAAATATCATCTTATAAGGACACCAGTAGGAATGGATTAGGTCCTACCCTAACGGTCACATTTTTTACTTGATTTTCTCTTTAAAGGCTTTATATCCAAATACAGTCAGGGTCTGAGGTACAAGGTGTTAGGGCTTCAAACATATGAATTTGTGGGAGTCAATTCAGCTCATAACAAAGTCTATGAGCTTGTACTAATTGGAAGTAAGGATTAGGATTTTAGTTGCTTCCTTCCTTCCAATGACTCTAGATCTTTCTCCACTTCCAGTTGACCAGTCCCTTAATGCTGCCAGCCCCACATTTGACTTGACTGCCTTTACCCATACTCGGCAGTGTTAGTTGTTCTTTCCTGCCTCCCATCCAAATGTAACTCTGCCACAAACCACTAGGCCTCTATTAGGAATCATTTGAAAACTAAAAAGTAAAACATCTGTTTGACCAGTGCTTTCTGGCTGCATATTAAAAACAATAGCAAAAACCGTGATTACTTTTGCACCAACCTAATATTAAAATCATCTGGGGTGTTTTACAAAAATACCTGTGTCTGGGCCCTAATACCAGATCTTCTGGTTTGGTTGGTAGAGTGAGAGGCCCATGTTCCTGATGATCTGACCACTCTCATACATTTCTGGCTGTGCTTCTCTTAGCCTAAAATGCTCTGTGCTCTTTTTGCTTTTCCAGTCTATTAGAACGTATAGGTGGACTGTCACTTCCTCAAGAAAGCCTCCATCAGTTACCCCAGCGCAGTGTATTAGGGGCAGTCTGGCAGAGCAGTAGGCAACATGAACTGAAGGCGTAGAGATCTGAGTGTGAATTTCTTACTTTGATATTTCTTAACCAGGAGACTTTGAACATTTTCTTAAGCCTCTTGAGCCTCGTTGTTGTAATCAGGAAAAGGAGAAGTCTTAAAGCATGTCACATAGAGTTGATGTGAGAATTAAGTAAATTACCATATGTAAGCTTCCTAGCTGGTAGTACATATCCACTTAATAATCTGTCCCTCCTTTCTATTTTCATAGTGCTTGTTCCACATTTCCTTGGTTTTTTTTTTTTTTTTTTTTTTTTTTTAACTCATAGTTTTTCAGTATGTGCTCGCAACTATATTCACCATCAAGAACAGAGGATCAGTGGATGTATTTTACTTATATTTGTATCCCTGGGATTTTTGTTGAGGATTCAAGAGAGATTGAACTCAGTCTACCTGACTTTCAGATTCCGTGTGCTTTTTATTACACTTTGGCTACCACTGAAAACATTGATAGTATAGAACATAGTAGTGATTTCTCAGTATATGTATAATGAGCGTGAAATGACTAATGGATAATATTAGTCATCTACAGAAGTAGCCTACTCCAGAAGATAGTCTGTAAATGGGTCACTGATAAAGATCTAGGTAACACCCACATCAAAACAAAGTAACCATTCCTAGAATCAAAATAATCAAACATTGTAGTGTAATCTGCCTTAAGGAAAAAAAGTATTAGCAAAAAGGTGTTGTTTGCAGACAGCCTAGAAATGTGTGGGAGAGTAGAAATTTGCCACTGTGTCTGCAAATAATGCAAAACAGCTGAAGCAAATATCCCATTTGGCTGGACAGACTTCTCCCCTTAGGTGAGATGTGTACCTAAGGCTAGGATAACTTCATGTCTCTAGTCTTAATACCACTTAATTGACTTTACTGTGACCACTACATGAATCAAACAAACTTCCAGCAATGATCTGGTGTCCTGTGTAGTCTTCCTTCCAGGGGAAACAATTTTTTGATCAGTCAACATGAATATGCATTTTTCTTGGCAGATGAATTTCTCACAGCAAATCAATGCTTGCTTGGTTAGTATTGCCGTTTTTGATATCTTATCTGTTTGGTTTATGAATTACTTGCCTTGAAGTTGTATATTTCTGCATGCTTCAGAAATAAAGTTCCCATACTTGTTGAGGTGAGGACCTGACCCTGGACATAGAGACATGATACCTGGCCGACGTGTTGGCTTCCTAGAAGGATTTAACTAAGTTGCTAACTGACTTCACTTCCAAGTACATTTTCTCTACAAAAGGAAAATAAATACGATTAAATCACTAAGTTTCTTTATCTTTTTTTTTTTTTTTTTTTTATAGTTTTAACAACTTAAACTCCTGGAGTAAGAGTCAAGTCAAATTTGCCTTGTATCAAAATCTACACAGTGATACGGCGTTAGTCTCAGTATTTAGTTAAAAAGAGCAAATTGGAATTTTCTCATTTTTTTCCCCCTGAATACTTTACGTGGTGACAGTTATGCTACCGATATTTTTAATTAAATAAAAGTGGCTGGGCAGGGTGGCTTACCCCTGTAATCCCAATGCTTTGGGAGGCTGAAGTGGGAGGATCGCTTGACAGGAGTTCAAGACCAGCCTGGGCAACATAGTGAGACTTTGTCTCTACCAAAAATAAAAAACAAAAAAAATTAGCTGAGCATAGTGGTGCACATCTGTAGTCCCAGCTAGTCAAGAGGCTGAAGCAGGAGATTGCTTGAGCCTAGGAGTTCAAGGTTACGATGAGCTATGGTCACATCACCACACTCCAGTCTCGGCAACACAGCAAGAGACCCTATCTCAATAAATAAATAAATAAATAGATAGATAAATAAATAATAAATGTAATAAAATATTAAATATATACATTTTGTAATACTTATGATTATAGTTTCTTTACATTGTTAGTTATTACATAGCAATCATCTTTTATCTTTTGTTTGATTTGTATGTTAGGACATCTAAAAATTTCAACTTTAAGATTATGACTATCTCACTGTATTTATTTATCAATTATGAAAAAGTCATTACCAATCAAACAAACGTTTATGACTTTAAAGATACAGTTCCTTCAGAGATAAGTGTTCTACAATTATTGAACATTACATTATAGGCCAGGGAGTGATTACAAACTGAGTTTATTTTTACCACTACTCTTCCATTTCAACTCTGCTATGAACCCCCTCAATAGACTGAAATATTCATCTAACCAAATCCCAGTTTGCTGAAAGGTAAATAAATGTAATTGAAAATAAAAATAGTTACAGGACACTATCATCTCTTCCAAACATCCTAACATGAACTTACTGTTTTATTTTCCCACCCATTCTTCCCCTGTTTGGGATTACATACCATATATTTGCCCCACATAAACATGTCTGTTCTTACTAAGAAAAAAAGCGTTTAAATTCCTAAGACTAGCCGCAGCGGGTGCTGCCTGGGATGGGAATGTTTATAAGCTTTATGATATTAACTGCAGCACTCAACCTCAGGTGGCATAAAGCATGCAAAAAAGAACTTTCTGTCAGTTTTATTATTTCTAAAAAGGTTCCCCTTGAAGCAGAAGAGTGACCTTGCTCTGCTGAGCTGACATATGCCACTGGATTAATGGTCGAGCCCTGCTGGAGGGAAGCTCACGGAAACATTACAACTCCAGAAGCTAGGCTGGCGATGACCATTAATCAGGGGGCCCCAAATCATGCATCAAACACACTCATTTAAAAGTAGTAAAAATGATTCAAAAAAAACCAAAACTTTTTGAGAATTAGCTTATTGTTTGTCATTACTTGTGTTCAAGGAGGTCGTGAAATGACTAAAATATCCCCTGGGCAGACATTTTGGAAGGTTACTGTGTACCCAGAGACCAAGTGAATGCAGAGGACTTTTTGTTGTTGTTGCTGTTGTTGTTTTATTTTATATATATTTTTAATTATACTTTAAGTTCTAGTGTACATGTACACAATGTGCAGGTTTGTTACGTATGTGTGCAGGTTTGTTACGTATGTGTACATGTGCCATGTTGGTGTACTGCACCCATTAACTCCTCATTTACATTAGGTATATCTCCTCATGCTGTCCCTCCCCACTACCCCCATCCCACAACAGGCCCCGGTGTGTGATGTTCCCCTTCCTGTGTCCAAGTGTTCTCATTGTTCAATTCCCACCTGAGTGAGAACATGCAGTGTTTGGTTTTCTATCCTTACAATAGTTTGCTGAGAATGATGGTTTCCAGCTTCATCCGTGTCCCTACAAAGGACACGAACTCATCCTTTTTTTATGGCTGCATCGTATTCCATGGTGTATATGTGCCACATTTTCTTAATCCAGTCTGTCATTGATGGACATTTGGGTTGGTTCCATATCTTTGCAGAGGACTTTTAAGACTCATGGAAGTAAAAGGGAGTTTTTGTTCCAGATAATTAGATGGCAAAGTTGGTTAAAAGGATTTTGTTTTCCTAACTTAATTTTTACATCTTTATTTAATCATAATTTCAAAGTTATGGGTACTATAAATGTTTGCCTCTTGGCGATAATTTTATTTTATTTTAAAAACTGGAGTGACTGGAATTTAGTAGTGTGAAGACGAGATGGGTAAACTGTTAGGAAATATTTCAGGAAACTAAAGTTTTGTTAACATACTCAATTATCACATATGTTTAAAAGTTTTGGAGCTGTACTGCATATTCTTCCATCATGTTAGATAATAATAAAAATTTTTTAAGAGTTCCTCTCTCTCTGATTATGGAAAATAAAAAAAAATAGCTTATATCTAAGATCCTGAAAGAAATTGCTCAATTTAATTTAGCTAATAATAAGTTACTTTTGAGTTTTTCTTTTTTAACTCCTTTGAAGATAAAATTGAATAGACATAATTTCTCTTTTATACTTTTAATAGTTTGTCTTTTAGATTAATGACACTATACAAAATACATATGATAAATCTTATTAACAGTACAACAAATAGAAAAGTCAGTCACTTATTACAAAAACCAGAATAAATTTGGTATTTAAGTTTATAGTTAATGTAGTAAGGTCTATTGAGATCAATATTCAAAGTTATTCTCTTAACTAACAGTTGCTTTTTTAAACCATCATCTTCACTATTACCTTTTGTCTATTTGCCATATCCTATACAGGAGTATTATTTGGGCAGAATTATTTATTTGTAGAATTACTTGTTTTTGAAGTTTAGTTATAGAATTAAAATAGTTGATAATGATGTGACTAGTTAAAATATTATTTAATATTCTATAATAAATAGAACAATAAAATATGCATGCACAGAACAGACAGTTAATTTCCAAACTTATGGAAGAATAATATATATTTTTTGTAAATTGAAAATTTGAGTCATCCATCCTTTGAATTGCCCTCCCTGTATCAAGGTACATAGATAACAAAATTAGTGATGCAAAATTTGCCCAGGGAAATGATTTGAATAGAGGTGGCAAATGCATTTCCTCACTTCTTCCCCCAAACACCCACTATCTTCTGTAACCACTGTGGACAGTTAATCATGACTTTTAAACTCTGAAAGTGGCTTTAGAACCCTTCTCAACACAGCTCTTCGTGAAACTTTGACAAACTATCCATGCTGGTGCATGAATTGAAAACTTTTTGCCAATTTTAGTTTCGAGAGATAGTTCATCCAGACAATGAAAAATCCCAGTGAAATATTCCTATAACAAATACAAAACATGTTTATAGTGACCTAAATGATTATGTTTACTAGAGACAGTATTTATTTCTCTCCTATGAAGGTTTGGGAGAGAATTATATTAGATACTAGACACACTTTTTATCATCCAGTGATCCATCTTATACATAGCATATGTTCCACTACCTTTGTTACATATCATAACTTTAGCAATCACAATCTTTGGATTTGGTGATTATTTCTAAAGAGCCTCTTGTTTAACAATTATACAAATCTACTAATTTTTGAAAAATGGTTAAGTGAATTCAAATTCTATTAATTTCAGCTAATGTTACTCCCAAAATCTGTGATTATTTTAGTGTACCATTCTGTAGACAAACTATAAATTAAGTAGGTATATGCATAGGCACACAAAATGACTTTCAGGTACTAAGTAGTTAATACAAACAAGTATTTGTAAATGAATGAATACAAATTTCCAAGTTGACATCTACTGTACATTTTAAGTTCTTTTGTTTTGTATATGAATATAATCTGCTTATACGAATTGATTCTATATTTGTGTATCTTCCATTTGAACATGATTCTATTTAGCTCTTATGGTTTGGAATGATTTGGTCCATGGCACTAATATAGTATACATTTCTCTCAGGGCCGATTCTTATTTATTCATACGGACAGACCTTACACTGAGTACTAAGTTGAACCACAGAAGCCACTTAGTGTGTTTATGTTAAATTACATGATGCAAACCCTTATGGTCTTTAAACATCAACGAATTATTGTCATTAGTTGCAACATGATTAAGTTCTAATTTGTTTTTGTGTAACTGTGAGATGTATGATTTTTGACATTTAACTTGAAGAGTAATGTGGGATCTGCAATTTGCCATGGTTTTTCCCAAGTCTCACAACTGTAGGATTTTTGTCCATTGGAGATACAGCATGTAATAACAGGGGCAATCAATATGCACTAGAACGTTCACTAAAATGGCATCAGAAAAGGGTTTCATAAGTGAAGTGAGACTTAATCCTGTCCTCGAAGAATGGGCTGGGTTTGAGTAGGTGGAATAAAAGAAGACCAATATTCCTTGAACAAAAAAACAGTAGGAGCAAAAGCTCAGAGATATAAATGAGTTCATCCACAGTGGCCAGCAAGAAGTGTTAGAAATTCTGCTAAATCAGATGGACTAACATTGTCTGCCACCACACAGAATCACAGACGCACTTCATGCTCAGTATGAGCCTCATTTTGTTGACTGAGGAAAAACTATTTAAACACTCTGAGCCTCAGTTCTCATCATCTGTGAATTGGAGAAATGAATGCCTAACTCAGAGGGGGATTGCGTTTATCTCATGAAATAATTACAGATAAATAGCATGGCATGGAGTTTAGCAGATGGAAGGGTCTTGGTAGCAGTCATGGCAATGTGGGGCAAGCTTTACATTTTGGAAAGAAGAATGAGATGATGAGACGTGGTACTTTAGATGATTAGAAGGGCAAGAATTTGGGGACAAATAATCTGAAAGTTGTTGCATTGGTTCAGGAATTAGCACATACTCGAGTAAAAGTAATGAAAAAAATACCTTCAATAAAGTTTGGAGAAAGAATTGAACACAGGTATAGGCTGGGAGAGTGTGCATTTGTGGGTCATTACATTTTACATTATGTGTCCAAACTCTCCAAAGAGAGCAATGAGCAAATACCATTTTCCAATGGGGCTGGTAAGGGTTCAGAGGTTGGGCCAAAACAGATCCTCAGGGGAGCAGGACATAAGCACAGAGCCTTTTGCTAGTACATCTGCCTTGCAGCCCAGAGGCAGGCAGAGGCAGGCAGAGGCTGGGGCAGACATATAATTGGGTTCCCTGGGGAAATTCTTGAAAATTTTAAGGAAGTGTTGGCATACTGAAAGAATTCCAGGAGGACCAAGAAGTGCCATTTATTTATTTTAGTATTTATTTTAGTGGTACTTATTTATGGGTTTAGTAGTTAGAGAAGAAGAGAGAGAAGGAATAGAAAGTGCACAATAACATAATTTTGTAGGAGTGAGTAGGCCAAGCAGAAGTTTCACAATAGGGAAAACAAATTGAGCAATTCATGGTAGTGTAATCATGGGCACATTTTCTAAAGCTTTTCATTTCCTTTTTAATAGATTTTTAAAGAATTGATGATACCAATTCTTTGGCCATGTTATGCTTTTTACCTGAAAAAGCAATATTTAAAACATATAACAATATTATTTAATTTTGATATTTAAAAATATCAAAATATTATTTAAGAACTCCTTTCAAGTAAAATAGAATATCATAACTTCTACTCAATTCCCAGAAGGGTAGCATGATTTGTAGTCTATGGGGACAAGGTAAATAATAAGAATGAGATATGCTTGTACCTTTGAGTCTTTTTTACTCATCAAACTTGTTTTGTTGCATAAAATAGGCTGGTATGAATAACCACTTTTAGAGGTTGTGGATCACTCTGCATTGATTTTTTTTTTTTTTTTTTTTTTTTTTTTTTTTTTTTTTAGTTCTAGTTTCTTTCCTTCAGGTAATCTTTGAGATGGTTTCAATTTGCAGAAAATATTTTTAGTGTCACATCAACTTCTGAAAGCAAATCCTTAGCATGGAAATTTTGACAAAACATTGTAAAACCGTGGTGGAGTCAGAATCTGCACTTCTTGAAGATGTTTCGCAGTTGACAGAAAAGTTACTGAACCAGAGAGATACAGTAGACTGACTAGTTTTTGTTCTTAGAATCCAGATGTACATTGAAAATATTTAAAGCATTGATATATGTTTGAGCTTTGGGTTGACTTTATCCCGGGATAAAATGTGAGTGTTGAAGACAAGGCTTAACAGCTGTAGTAGTCTTTCAGCCTTCAGTTTCCCGATACCCCCCAGAAGTGTATTCCACTGGCACCACATGACACTGAGGCAATTCTAACGGATTATTTTAAGTGAGTTAAATTTGTTTCACCTCTTCAAAAGATCTGAGTGCCTGAGTTAGTTAGAACAATTAAATCTTCGAGTGCCTTTGGATAAAGGCTGACAAGCTTATTGAGATTCAGCTTTTATTATAGTAGAATATTCATACAAGGGCGTGCTGAAACAGAATTCTCGTCTTTGAGTATATTACTAATCAATGCTCTTTGTGCAGTATTTAGAAGAGGTGAGAACTTGTTGGGAGACTGTGTGTAATTTTTAATTTGCCAGTATATTACAAAGTACTGCAGATGTGTGACTTACATATGCGAATTTTTTTCTTTGAAATAGACTGTGAAACTTTTCCAGCAGCACCTTACCCAAATATTAAGTCATGCTGGAGATGAGATTTCATTTGAAGACCCCCAAAGGTAGTGGCTGGCTAAGAAAGAAAATGAGGGTCAAGTTCTTCTGGTTTTGATCAGAAGCTTGATTCAGATTTCTATATAGAGACCCTTTAATTTTCATTCATGTTCATAAATGCAGGTTGGTCAGTATTCTAGGAAACCTACTTAGTTTCATTCTTCCTATCAAACTAACTTTGCCATAATTTTTATTCTGCTCAGAAAGCAAGTCTCTTTGAGAGAAGACAGGATCTAGATTCTGTAATGGAATGGCATAGGGGAGAGTATATCAGAGTGGAGAATTTTTAAAAAGAATTTTTTTGCAAGTTCTGGTTTCAACAGTTTCCTTATTGAGAAGAGCTAGATGATAACTAAGAACGCTGCCAGCTTTATATCATGAAACAATATTCTGTAATAATTAGGATTGTTTTGCAAAACTGGAGAGGTGACTAATAAAACAAGAATCTTTTAAAGTTCTTTTATATTACTCATTAGATTGCATGGCAACACACATACACAAATGTGTTCAGACACCCCAGCTGACCCTGGTTCTGCACTATTTTTGGGTAAGCCAAGTAGACCGTGTGGGAGAAGGTTAACTGCACCGTGTGATTGCAGGTAGTCTTGAAAACAGCAATCCTAGGGCCCATATTTATATCAGAAAGTTAGTCGTACTAAAATGAATTTAAGAAACACAACTTTATTTTCTTCCCTTTCTGTACTTCCAAACAACCATGACCTAAACCATATTATGATTTTTTTAAAAAACAAATTGATTCCTTATTAAAGTTTTATGTAACCAGCTGGGCATGGTGGCTCACACCTGTAATCCAGGCACTTTGGGAGGCCAAGGTGGGCGAATTGCCTGAGGTCAGGAGTTCAACACCAGCCTGGCTAACACGGTTAAACCTTGTCTCTACTAAAAATACAAAAAAATTAGCTGGGCGTGGTGGCACACACCTGTATTCCCAGCTACTTGGGAGGCTGAGGCAGGATAATCGCTTCAACCCAGGGGGCGAAGGTTGCAGTGAGCTGAGATGGAGCCACTGCACTCCAGCCTGCGACAGAGGGAGACTCAGTCTCAAAATAAGTAAATAAATAAATAAAGTTATGAGACCACTAACTTTTATATCATTTTAGCTATTATACAGGAATATTTCTTTTGATAACCCAACAATTTATTATGGAAAATTTGTAATATATGTAAAAGTAGAGATTAGTAAATACTGCCCCCATATATCCACCGCCCAGCTAATTATTCAAGAATGACCAATTGTGTTTCTTCCTCATGCCCACACATTTGCTGCTCCTCACTAGATTATTTCAAATTGTAAATAAGAGAGTAACATTACTTCCTTAACATCAAATAGCTAGTCATTTAAAAATTTCCCCAGTTGTCTTTTGATGTTTTTGGTATAGTGGTTTATTTGATCTATATTTAAACAAGATTCATGGATTATATTTGGATGATATGTTTCTGAAGTCTCTTAGTTTGTACTTTAACTCTTTTTTAAAATTTCTTTATATTGATTTGCTGAAGAAGCTCGGTTGTTTTGTCCTGTATTTTCTTGTCTGTATATTTTCCGACTGACTGTATCTTCTTGGTATCATTTAACATGCTCCTCTGTCTCTTTTTTTTCCTTAAAACTGGTAGCTAGATACAGAGGTTGGTGTGATTGCTTTCTTGCTTCCTTTCTTTCTTATAAACAATATTTCATTAGTTGTATTTAATGCTTCCATCACAAAGCACATACTCTGGTTATCTCCCTTTGTGTGATTTTAGTGACCATTGATGATCATTGGCTGGATTCAACATTGCATTAGGGGTTTGCAAAATGGTAATTTTATTATTTCATCACTTTTAATTGATTAGCTGAAGTATGAACATATATAGAACAATTTCCCCTCATCAACTATTTAGTGGATGAACTATTTGGTTGATGAAATAGGTTTCATACAGGAAAGGCAGATTAAATGCCTAAGTTGTCCCTTTATTAGTTTTCAGAATATAATTACAACATTTCCCAATGTAACTGATGAATTTTTCTTTTTAGTATCCTTATGAACTCATGAATTTTGATGTTAGATGTATTTAAACATATTGCACTCTTCTCCATTTTACTTTTTCAACTTACACTATATCCTACAGGTTGTTCTGTTGCATATAAAAACATGTATTTAATTTTTTACAGCTTCATACATTTGCATTGTGTGGATGTACCATATATTATTCAATCAGTATCTTCTTGATGAACATTAGGTTTTACAGCTTTTTGATAATATGAAAGTGCTACAGTGAATGTGGAAATGTAAACAATTCATATCCAAATGTATTGCTGGTAAAGACATCTAGAAATGGAATTCTTGGGACAGAGGGCAAATGTATATGTAATTTTGCTTGATATTGCCAAATTCCCCTATATAGGTATTGTGCCATTTTACAAATGCATTTCTAATTGCATAAGGAAAGACTGGAAAGGTTTATGTAGAGTATAATGAGTAAATATGATACAAAGTCAGCAGACACAAAGAATTATCTAAAATATATATAGCATTTTTATTTAAGCTCCTCTTCTTTTTGACAGCTATTTGTTTATATAATAACTGTCTTGATAAGAACTTGATAATATTTACTAAGTCTAATACATTACAATTATATAATGCAACATTACCAATATTCAAACACATTCTCATTTATTAAGTACTATTATTTAGGAAGCAAGCTTTGTTTCCACATAATTCACCTTGTTATCATAAAACTTGACAAGAACAGAAGTTATAAATGTGTTCATTGTCCAGACCTCATAGTAGACCTTAGTCATTTTTTGTCATAAACCATAATCTATACATTATAATACCATCTGAGAAAGTTAGTTACTAACTTTTAAACTAGAGAATAGTGAACAAATATAAATGTTCTTTTAAATATTTAGATTTTTTTCTTAAGGGTGTCTTAACACGGATTGAAGCTATTGAGTAATTAGCAATGAGATGACTGACAAAACCCAGGGTAATCATCCTGTGTTCTTCTTAAACCATGACTCCTAAATCTGCTTTTCTTTATTGATATAACGAGGGGAGAATTAATTTTAAAAGGTGGTGGCTATTGATTACTTAATGGAAGAAGACAGTGTAGCAAAATGCTGAAGCGAGTCTATTCTGTGCCCTCCTGTGCAACAGGACCCATTATCCAGTTGTGGAAATCATACCCTAACTCTCATTCATATTTAACAGGCTATATGTAGGCTACAAAATTGCCTTAGGCATGGGCTCCAATCGGCCATAGAATGGTTTTAAGTATAAAAAAGAGTAATAGATTTCCATGTGTTCAGATTGTTTATAAGCTGGACAACAATAGGCTCAATTCCTTTCTGCGATTGCTGAGCAATGGCGGCCAGATGGAAACACCTACTAGGCAAGTTGGAGTGATTAATATTCTGAGAAGCCACTCTAGGCTAGTAAGTACTACATAGGAAGACTTTGTATTTTCCAGTGTGGTTCTCAGTTTCAGCCTTCGCTTCTGCTCCTTTCACCACAGGCTGAGGGGCCTGTTCAGCAGGGGTGGCCAGTCAGCAAAAGGCGTTAATTGTGTCTAACACAGCTATCATCCTTGGGGCAATATTCTGTATCACACCGTCTATCAAGCTAACCCCTTGTCACACGTCAGGATCTTTTTATTTCCGTTCATTTAAAAGGGAAACAAACATTTTTAAATAGCTGGTAGGGAGGCATGAGAGCTTTCAGGGATTAGGAGCCCTTGAAGCTGCCTTTTACTGAAATGGGCTGTGATTTCTGAAAGGACAATATAGCAGGTCCTCCAATAACATCGTTTTCTCCAACATCATTTTGTTATAATAACACTGATGGAGGAAAAAAATCAGTTCCTGACCAGGGTCACTGTCACTGCAGGGTTTGCACAATCTTCTCATTTCTGTGTGAGTTTCCTCCCACATCCCAAAGAAGGGAATCTCAGGTCAATCGGCGTGTCCAAATTGTTCCACAATGAGTGAGTGTGGATGTGGGCTTCAGCGTGCCCTGCGATGACAGCACTCTGTCCAGGGCTAGCTCCTGCCTTGTGTCCCGAGTTGTGGGGATAGGCTCTGGCCACTCACAGCAACCCTGAGCTGGAATAACTGGGTAAATAATTATGTTAATTTTTTAAATTAATTTTTCTTAAATGTGTGTATGGATCGCATTTGTTTCAGTGTTTACCATTAGAAGTGTTTGGGTCTTTATTTAGAAATTTGATAATGTTTTTGTAACGAGAAATGGATCATAGGAACTTGTTATTTGAACTTGTTATTTCGAGCAGCCCATGGTAAAGAGGATTTTATTACACCTGGTTTTGCTTAAGGTAGCAATTTCCGAGATCCCATCAACAGCATTAAGTGAGGCCTTGTTGTACAAGGCTTTATAGATTACTGACTCCCGTTATTAATTTTCTAAATTACCAGATTATACGTCAGTACCACCAGTTTATTTTTAAAATATGATAAGCTTGAAATAAGATAAAGTCCTTTAGAAAGAAAATATTCTCGGGATTTATGAGTACACAAAGAACACAGCATCAGATATCCACCATCCCAAACAATGCATAGAATTAGATAGTGAGAAAATATCAATTTTTTGACTCAATGACTCTAAAGAATTTTAAAACGTGTTTAAGGGATTCATTTATTTTGTCACCTATCAGAAATTATTTATAATTACCTGCCTAGAATGAGTTGCATAATAAAGATTCAGCTTTGTTAGCAAAAGGTATTCAAGGCAACATCTTCTATTAACATACTGAGATTTTTCTCAAAACAGTGAATGAAACTGACCCAGAGGTCTCATTGTAATTCTATGTTAAATGTGGAAAAATTCCATTTTACTCCCAACCTTGGACTGTGCATACCTAAAAGCTGCGTTCAATTTATTAATAAGTCTATGTGTGTGCCTTCTTTTTCTGATATCCAGCAGAGAATTTCAAATGATCAAGAGTTGGTAATAGAAAATGCACTTATGTTCTTTTTTTTTTTTTTAATAAACTTGATCTTTTATTTTCATTTTTATTTTAAGTTTCGGGGTACATGTGCAGGATGTACAGGTTTGTTACGTAAGTAAACATGTGCCATGGTGGTTTGCTGCACCTGTCAACCCATAACCTAGGTATTAAGCCCATCATGCATTAGCTATTTTTCCTGATGCACTCCCTCTCCCCGCCCTCCACCCCACAGGCCCCAGTGTGTGAACAAACTTGATCTTTGTGAGGCATAATGATGGATCTACTCAGATGCTTGCTTTTTGTTTGTGTGTTTTGTTGTTGTTATTTGTTTATTGGTTAGTTGGTTAGTACTACATGCTGTTAAGTTTGTGGTTAGCTCATTTCAAGAAGCTTTAGGTTTAGAATTCATGGATTCTTCAGCTGCCGCTTCGAAGAACGAAATTAAAATCAAAAATTTAAAATAATTTAACCAAGATTTTCTCCGAGGTGCTTACTTAACATTATAACATAAAACATAGGAAGACGTTTTATCAACTGTAAATATAAAAATGTTAATAGGTATACCTTCACAGCCTTTGGATATTCCAGAGAGAAGAGCTTCTTAAAGCCTGTATTTGCAAGAGATGGTGCTTATTAAACTATAATCTAATATACTTATCAGTTTGGGCAGTGAAAATAGCAAGCTCTAAGTTTCCTTTTTCTTTTCTATTTTATAGCGAAGCAGCAGTTTTGGGAATTTCGATCGTTTTCGGAATCATTCTTTATCAAAAGCAGATGATTCAACTGAGGTTAGTAGTTTATTCCATTTTTATGAATGTTATGCAAACACATTATGAAATATTATGAAGACAATGTCACTTTTGCAAAGTAAAATAAGAAAAATAAATACATTTTAAAATTGTAGCCTTGCATGTATTTTTGTGATAAGTGAACAAACCATTATTTAGTACCGTTGTAGAAAGCAATGGGTTCTTGTCACACGACCAGGAAAATTTAGGGGCACACACACATTGTAGGGTGAGTAAGGCAGGGTTTATTGCGTGAAAAGGAAAAAAAGAAAAAAAAGAGGAACTCCCAGCAAAGCGAGAGTCCTGCTAGCAGGCCCTTTACAGATTGAATCCCAGGACACCACATAGCAACAAAAGACGCCAGGCTCCCCCAGGCAGCAAATCACGTGAACTTCCCATAGCTCCACCCCTTCCCCAGTGCACAGGTGGGCATTATTAAGAGAGAATCAGTGGGGAAAGGGTGAGCTTCATCCAGGATCAGCAGTCTGGTTTTTCATCCTTCAAGCTGTTTCAGGCTTGAAGACGAGGTTTCGCAAAGGACTCTTGGCTGTTTCCTGTCTCTATCAGTACCCAGTACCATGCTGGGCATTAAAAGTAAAATCCTATTTTAAGAAGCCTAACAGATGTTTGGGAAAGCAAAACATGAATCCGAAAAGATAGAATTCAAAGTGACACTGACAATTCCAAATTTCCTGAGTATTTCTACTATAAAACAATGTGTGTATACATATACGTACACACACACACACACACACACACACACACCGTGTTTATACACATTACTTGATAGATATATGTAAAAGTTTATGTCAGTTGTAATTGCTTTAAATTAGAACAAGATAAGATTAAGCGGCCCAACTGTACATTTGTGAAGGAGAGCATACGGCTGCTCAACTGGACTCTCACACTTCAGTGTACACTGAAATATCCCATTGGTGAGCGCTACTTACACATTTGTAAACTACAGACATTTTAATTGTAGCTTAAGAAAAGCTTCCTATAGAAAATAAGTTTGCATAATAATTTCAATAATATGTACATTTAATTGAGCACTCATGATGAAATAAGCACAATGCTAACTTTATAACAATTTACCTGTCTATAACATAGGAACTATTAGTATATCTATTTTGCCATTGCAGAAATATGCTTGCTTCATCAAATAAAATTACTTCTAAATTACAGAGTGAGTAAATGACAAAGGCAGAACTCAACCTCTTCTCTGACTCCAAAGTTTGCCATATTGTCTCATAAAGTAGGGGCCACATTTGCTCAGTGATTAATGACAGGTACAACAACAGCTAATAAAATAGTACAGAGAAGGGGTGTCTACTAAGAAAACTGAAAATACTGTTTACCATTGAACCTGATTCAGCAACCTCACAGGTAATATATTCTTTTTAGATCAATAGGTTTTTAGATCTTATGCTTATTTTCAAATATATTTACCTGCAATATTTTAAAATATTGTAATATTAATAATGATTCCTTTTATTAATTTATTATGTATATATTCACATTTATGAGTAAACTTGTACGTAATTATATAGTCAATCAACATTTACATAATGGTGAGTAATAAATGTAATATATACATGTAAATCTCTCTAGCCACATACATGTGTTTGTGTGTGTGTATATATATATGGAAAGAGAGAGAAACTGTATATAATTTTATTTTCAGTTGGCATCTTGTATACATTTTTAATTCTCCACAATCATACATATATTCCACTGCTGTTTAGTTTATAATTCTGGTATTAACCTATACAAGATAGCTCATGTTCATTCAGGTTCATTGGTTAATAATGGTGGCCTAGTAATTTGTGAAAGAATTTAGTGAACCTAATAAAATAGTGTGCATATTTTTCAAAAATCCAGCATTCATTCAAAAAATACCCACTCTATGACAGATTTTCCGTTAGACACTCAGGAAGTACTGTTGCAATAACACAATAAAATCCTTACTTCATGCCTGGAGCTTATAGGGGAAGACAAATCTTAAAAAGACAACAACAAAACCATAAGTAATATTTAAACAGAAATTTAATTCAGTCTATGGAGAAAGGCATAGAAAAATGTGAACATTCAAAAGACATAAACGTAGTTTCTTTGTAGCTTCTGTAAATAATGCTAGAAAAACCAGAAAAAATATTCATAGTACATCTTTCTGAAGCTTAGAAATTCTAGGGTAACACCAGTAGTAATTAAATAATATATTTCTTATTTATGTTAGAAAAACAAATTTACAATGAAGACAGAGAAAGTTTAAGAAGAGAGAAGAAAAAGGCTAACTCTAAAGTTTTAAAGTGCTTCCAAATTATATTTTATTCAGGGTTTTTGAATTAAGCAAAGAATCTTTGCCTTTATAACCTTGAATGTAGAAATTAATAAAGTGCAATGAGGGTTTAAATTGGCTGTCCATTCATATTTATCATAGGCAATTTGGGGTAAGATATGAAGCAAAATATAATATTGATTAATAATGATGTTAACTATGTGGTTAAACTTTTGCATTAAAATATTCAAGTTCACTAAAGGGAAGTTTCCCATCATTTTTTATATTCAGTGAATGACTTGACTACCTGTCCACCTATCAGGAATTGTGGACAGTGTTAAACTAGATGTCCTTCAAGTTTCCTTTCTTGCAAATATAAGGTATTTTAGGACTTGTAACCCAAACATATCCTCCAAGAAAAAAAAAAAATCTGCAATGTTCTACATGAGAAGTTTCATTTACTGAAACAATATCAAGTGATAGCTATGTGCCTGGAAGTACTCTAGACACTCAAAGAAAACAGATCAAGTCTCAAGTCTCAAGTCTCATGGAACATGCATCATAGTGGGAGATGCAGACAATAATGAAATGAACCAACATATTATCGGGTAATGTTAACTGCTTAGAGGAATCATTAATCGGGGCCAATAAACAGGACATATGGAAGTGTGGAGGGTGATCAATCAGAAAATTGCTCTCCTATTATATGCCATGTGAGTAGATACCTGGATGACTGAAGGAAGAAATTCTTGGATAGTTAGGGGAAGCCAATGGCGAAAGCAAATACAAACTTGGTGAGAACCCGATAGAGAAACTGCAAGGGGGCTAGCATGGCAATACTTTATTACAGTTGTTTTCAAACTTTAGTGAGTATCGGAATCACTTGAAGAGCTTGCTAAGGCACAAACTGCTCCCAAGTGATGCTGATGCTGCTGGTCCAGGGATCATATTTTGAGAACCACTGCTCTAGTGAGTAAGGGAGACTTGAGAAGTAGCGAGGGGCAAGGTGGGTGGTGAGGATATTTTATTTCATATAGATTCTATATAATGTAATATATATCACATAATATATGAATGATATTGACAGAACATTATTTTATGTTATGATATATAGAGTCTTGTGGCTGTGAACAGTGTGTTTTATTCTGAGTCATTGGTTTAACAGCATTCCTAAGCAAAGACCAAAGCAGTCCAACCAAATAAGATGTTTGATTAATCTAGCATGTGAATTACATGAAGATTTCTGTACTAATGGCTGGAACTAGTTCATATATACTATTGCTTGACAATATGGGAAATGTGCACGCTAAGATGAAAACAAACTCTAGCATTTCTCAGTGGATTTAATTAACACGAAAACTTCTTTAACCACAATCATCTCAATTTCTATGAGAAGCAAGAGGGTATTTTAAGGTCTATTCAACACGGATAGATGCTCCAGCCTATCTAAAGCTTCCAATAAAATATTTTTCACCTATGTAGACATAAGAACTCCTTATACCTAGTATTTAATCTTATTTGTTCATCTCAAGAAGAGGGAATAAAATGATTGGTCAATACAGCTATTTAAAAAATAGCCGAAATTCTCTAAAAGAGTTGCAGATGTGAGGCTCAAGTCCTTTAACATCACAAGTTTTACTTTCTGAGTTTGTAACTCAAGCAACCAGGCCTGGACAACTTTAAAAATATGGGTTATGTCCAGATTTTTAGAAATTTTGGAGGCTGCTGCACAGAATGTATGCGAAGTCCACAGACTCAGAATGTTCTCTGTAACAATGATTTCAGATCAGTATTTTTTATTCCTTTATTATTTTGTCTTTTGTAAAAATTCTAAACTAGGTACATGAAGGAGATCCCACAAATGAAGGTGGAGAACCAAGTAAAGCTTCAAATAATGGAGGAGGTTTGGGTAAAAAAATGAGAGCTATTTCATGGACAATGAAGAAAAAAGTTGGTAAAAAGTACATCAAAGCCCTTTCTGAGGAAAAGGTAAATATTCTCTGATAATCATTTGTATTTTTCTACTAAAACTTTCTTAAACTATTCAGCTAGAGTATAGAAGTGCTTGGTACTTCATGAAGTACTTAAGCATTTGTTTTCTTCCTCAGTCATTATGCCCAGAAGTTGGCTGGAAGGAAGTATTACTTTCATTTTAACAGAAGAAACTGACACTCAGAAAGATCATGCATTGGCCGGGTGTGGTGGCTCATGCCTGTAATCCCAGCACTTTGGGAGGCTGAGGCGGGAAGATCACCTGAGGTCAGGAGTTCAAAACAAGCCTGGCCAACATGGTGAAACCCCGTCACTACTGAAAATACAAAAATTAGCTGGGCATGGTGGTGCACGCCTGTAGCCCTAGCTACTCGGGAGGCTGAGGAAGGAGAATCACTTGAACCCAGAGGCAGAGGTTGCAGTGAGCCGAGATTGCGCCACTGTACCCCAGCCTGGCAACAGAGCAAGACTGTGTCTCAAAAAAAAAAAAAAAAAAAAAATCATGCATCTAGAATGTGATGTGAAGAGCAATGTGAAGAACAACATGTCCTTATTTTTGTAGCAAGTGACAGTATGTCATTCCTTTTTATTGCCAAATAATATTTCTCCTTTCATAGATGGACCACATTTAATTTATCCATTTATCACTTAGTGATCACTTGGGTTGCTTTCACTTTTTGGCTATTATGAATAACACTGCTACAGATACTTCTGTTCAATTTTTTGTGCAGAAATATTTTTTCATTTCTCTTGGATATATGGTAACTCCATGTCTAATAGAGAAACTGGCAAATTGTCTTTTAAGCAGCTGCATCATTTTACATTCCCACCAGCAATGTATGAGGATTTCAATTTCTCTACATTGTTGTCAACACTTGTTATTGTCTGTCTTTTTAGTACTACGCATCCTAGTGGATGTGAGGTGGAATCTCATTGTGATTTTGATTTATATTTGGTTGTACTTTACATTTCCCTGATGACTAACAATGTCGAGAATCTTTTCATGTGCTTTTTAGTCATTTATCTATCTTTGTGGAGAAGTGTTTTTCAAATCCATTGTTCATTTTTAATTGGGTTATTTATCTTTTTATTGTTGAGTTTTAAATGTTTTTTATATATTCCGGATGCAAGATTTTATCAGATATATGACTTGCAATATAATGTATTTTCTCCAATTCTGTGGACTGTGTTTTTATTTTCTTGATGGTATTGTTTGTAGCACAAATGTTTCTAATTTTATTGTAGTCCAATTATCTTTTTTCTGGTCACTTGTGCTTTGGTAACATATTTAAGAAACCATTGTCTAACTTAATGTAATGAAGATTTATTCCTATTTTTTTTCTAAGAGGCCAATAATCTCTTAAATTTTGGTGTATGATTTATTTCAAGATAATTTTACTGTATAGTATGTAGGAAGAGTCCACCTTCATTCTTTTGCATGTAGATATACAGTTGTCCTAAAAGCATTTGTTGAAAAGACTATTCTTTCCCTATTTGATTGTCTTGGCACTCTTGTTAAAATCAGTTGACCACAAATATATTGTCATAAATATATGGATCATAAATAAGTGGGTTTACTTATGGGCTCTCAATTCTACGTTATTGATTTTTATGTCTTATGTCCATTCTCTTTTTCAACCCACTTCAATAGGGCTTGTCCCCAGTACTCCATTAAAATAGCTGTCACCATCAGTTGTGACCTCTGTGTTGCCAAGTCCAATGGTCACTTTTCTTTCTCCTTACTACTTTTCAACTGTATTTGACTCAAGTGCTGATTTTCTTACATATAAAACATCCACTTCTCTTGTTTTTGACTGGGCATGCTTCTGACATTTCTTTTTCCTCATAGCTTCCTTTCTTGACTCTGCTTTCTTTCTCATCCCTCGAAACATCTGATCTTCCTGAGGCTTGTTCCTGGATGCACCACTGAATCTACACTCTCCCCTTAAGTCAGCTCATCTGCTCTCATGACTTCGTTTTTCACAACTGTATCTCTAGCTATGACCTCTTCACTTATCTGCCGTATTAATACAATCAATTGTTTCTTTGATATCCTCATTTAGCTGTCCAGTAGACATCCAAAACCTAATAGATCCAAAGCTAATATATTGATTCTCTACACTTTTACCAAAAAAATGGTTTTCTCATCCAGTATTCCCAGTGGCAGCAGACAACACTGATCTTCAAAATAAATAAAAGCAAAAATATAAAAAAGAGGAAGAAAGAAAAGAAAAACTAAGAATCACCCTAAATTCCTTCTTTTTCTCACTTTTCACACTAATTCATCAGTAAATTATCTGAATTGTATTACCAAGTATATATAAACTCCCTAATTTCTCCATGTAAACTATTCCTGCTTTAGACTAAGTCGCCAACCTTTCTTTCCTGGATTATTATAATAATCCCGTAACTGCTTTCCATTCTTTTTATTCTTTCCCCCATAAAATTTATTCTCCGTATGAAATCCAGAAATATTTCTGACAAGTGGAAATCAGGTCATGGTTAAAATTTCAGTGTCTTCATAGTGTACCCCTTTACTTGCTGTGTTCATTCTAGTCCTCTGAGAAGCAGATCCCAAGAAAGGAGTAGAAACACCACAGACAGATTTATGGGAAGAAATGCTAGGAAGGCTTAAGAGAAAGCCTTTAGACTGCAATGCACACCTGACATCTATAAAAGGATAAGGAAAAGGAAGAAGAATCAGGTAGAGAGAGTCTCATACTTCAGCAGAATTCTGAGAAAGCTTTGGTCAGATTGATGGGGGATTGTTATACTAAAGTTTTCCATTACAGGAACCCCACATTCCACTAGAATGGGCTCAAACCATACCCCTGCTTTTTCAGTTACTAACAGGGAGCATGGCTTTAGTGCCAACGGAGTGATGGATACAGAGGGGTAGTCCTGGGGCTGTCAGTAAAGAAGGGACCCCGCAGCAAGAGATCTAAGTGGCACATTTCCATGGCCACCACACATGGTCTATGAAGCTTTTCTTGATGTGGCTCCAGTCTGCTTCTCTAAACTCACACTCTAATATTCTCCTTTGTCTCACTACATTAGCCTTGCTGTTTTCCCCTGCACAACCCAAGATAATTCTGAGTTCAATTATTTTGCTCTCGCTGTTCCTTTTGCTTGGAAAACTGTCTCCAAAGCTTCACATAAGTTACATTTTCTTATCATTTAGGTCAATAATTCAGGGCATATGTTACTGTATGGCAGAGGTCTTTGTAGGATATTCCATTTAAATCAGCCAACCTGTAACCCTAACCTCAGCAACAAATTCTCTCACATCACCCAGTTTTATGTCTTTCATAACACTTACTATTCTCTGAAATTGTCTTATTGTGTTTATACACACCTCCCCAAATACTCTACACAGACACACACACACGCACGCGCGCACACACACACACACAGCTAACACAATAGAATATCCTTCATTATAGCAAGCACTCTGTTATCTTGTTTACCATGGAAATCCCTGGTTCCCAGAACATTGCCCAGTACCTAGGAGGTGTTCCATAAAATTGTGTTG
Source organism: Macaca mulatta (assembly GCF_049350105.2). Classification (NCBI taxonomy): domain Eukaryota; kingdom Metazoa; phylum Chordata; class Mammalia; order Primates; family Cercopithecidae; genus Macaca; species Macaca mulatta. The sequence goes on from NC_133408.1 coordinate 33,198,423, forward strand.
AATGACTGAATGAATAAAGAAATGGATAAAAGTGGAGAATCAAACTGAGTGTATATCATATGTATTTCTGAAGTTTTATCAATGTTTAGAAATGCTCACAAATAAAAAATGTTGAATTACATTCTGATGAATATTAAGAAATTCATAAGTTTAATCCAAACTATTGAAATATGGAAAACATTGGAGATGTTTTCAAGAAAATATAATTTGTTTTGAAATTGTCTGTCTTTTCTAATTTTATGCAAGATTTGCTTCTCACTTGACTAGGTGGCAAGCACGGTATTAGATTTGTAAAGCTTCTTAGATAAGCTTTGCTTTAGAATTGCAAAATGCACATGTTTTATTCATATCTAGTGATCTGGTAGGGTGCAAATAACTGACATGAAACAACTATGCAGAGTTTAAGCTTGTAGGATCAGATCTCAATGGATTAGTAATGGTGTTAAATAAAGGATAAGGACAACATGAAGAAGCAAAAGTGCTTTAAAAGATAAACCATAGATGTCAATAAATCTAACACTTTTGATTAAATAATATTGATATGATATTCATCCTAGTTTGTAAAAATGAGCCATTATAATTTCAACTGAATTCTACAAAAAGAATGTGTCATCTGAATAATATTTCCAAGTATATTGTAAAAGGTTTTGCTAGAAATTGAACTGAAGATTAACTACTTTCGTATTTTATCCTTATGTATCCTTAAGTATTTTATTGCTAAAATATGTCTTGCCTGTTAAATCAATATACACAATGAACATCTCTGTGGAAATCTTCTCTCTGTACCTAACCTCTGATATGTTTTCTGAAGGATGAGGAAGATGGAGAGAATGCCCACCCATATAGAAACAGTGACCCTGTGATTGGGACCCACACAGAGAAGGTGTCCCTCAAAGCCAGTGACTCCATGGATAGTCTCTACAGTGGACAGAGCTCATCAAGTAAGGCTAATGAATCAGGGATGAGATCCTGGGTGTGAGGTCCGGGTTAAATCAATTAAAAAACAACAAGTTAAATTAGCAACAAGGTTCCAGCTACTTGATAAGAGAAATGGTAAAAATGTAAGATATAGTAAATCTATATAGAGTTGCTGGTGTTTAAATAATACATAATATATTTGACACAGGTATATACTGTGTTAACACTTTTAACACTGTAGTCAAAGGGGCTCTTGGGGATATGCCTCAAAAAAGTCATATTAGGAGATTAAATATGCATCTTTAAAATAAAAATCCTTGTTGGAGGGAGCCAGCTTTATCTTGAGCTGAAATATTTAAAAATGACTTGAAGTATTCAGATAAATGAAATTTATTTTCTGTTCTGTTCTCTGTCTCTTTCTTTCTCCCTCCC